>NC_141008.1:17600232-18239505 GCF_052327205.1 Somniosus microcephalus
TCCAGCCCAGATCACAACAGAAGAAAGACTTGAGCACCTTTCACGACCTCATGATGTCCTAAAGCACTTTATTGCCAACTAGCAGGGGAGCCCCGTGTTGCAGGGCAATTTTGGGGCTGGTGGATGTGTGGGCCGGGAGCCTGGGACTGGATTTGGGTTGTTGGCAGTTTCCAGGGCTTTTTTGGGCCTGGTGGATGTGTGGGCCGGGAGCCTGGGACTGGATTTGGGCTGTCAGCAGTTGGAGAAGCCTAGGCCCGTTTTGCACTGTTTTTTAACCTAAACATTTCTAGCTTTTAATACCTTCAAAGATGAAAGTTAAAGTACTTATAAAACATTTTTGGTAAATCTTATTTTTTTTAAAAAGAAACTGACCTGGATTACCAAAGTTTTTAGCTGCCCTGGCTGCTGTATAATGGCTGACAGATCCCTGAGATGAAAACGATTAGTCCCGCCCACACACACACCTGCGGTCCCATCTCATCCAACCTCCCTCCACTGTATCCTTTCTACTCGGACACTGATTCACCGAATGCACGCCTGATGTGTAGCCTTGCTCACTGAGGGTGCATGTCATGAGCTCGTGGGTGTGCTCCCACAATTTTCCTTCCATTAAAATGAAAGGACACCCATATCTTTCAGGAATTGCCTCATGATCTTTTGTTTCCTTTTGAGTTACTACTAATACATATCAGTAGAGGCTCCGTGAGGAGTTGTACTTATGTAACTCACCTTCCCAATTCTAGTTTCAAGAGATTGCCAAGAAGAAACTGTTAAAATACCTTTTTGAAAGAGGGTATATTAATCCCCTTGCAGCCTGGTTCTAGTTCGATTGTTTAAGTATTCTGGCATTTTGGCATCTTGGTGTTTCTTTGTACTTAGGGCATTAATCATGATTCAATGGGCAGCACTCGCGCGTCTGAGTCAGAAGGTTGTGGGTTCAAGTCCCCTCCAGAGACTTCAACACAAAGTCTAGGTTGACACTCCAGTGCAGCACTGAGGGAGTGCTGCACTGTTAGAGGCGCCGCCTTTCAGATGCGCTGTTAAATTGAGGCCTGGTCCACCCTCTCAGGTGGACATAAAATACCCCACAGCACTATTTCAAAGAAGAGCCGGGAATGTTCTCCCGGTGTTCTGGCCAATATTTATCCCTTAACCTAGGTAAATAAAAAAAATGTGGTTATCTATTCATTATCACATTGTTGTTTGTGGGAGCTTGCTGTGCACACATTTGGCTGTCATGTTTCCTACATCATAACAGTGACTACACTTGAAAAGTACTTCCTTTGGGATGTCCTGAGGTTGCGAAAGGCGCTATATAAATGCAAGTCTTTCCTTTTTTCTTTCAAATTTACCGCAATTCACATGACACGATCATTGCCCAGAAATTCGGGTCCCCACGGGTGAGTACGCGCTGGGTACTCACACGTAGGCCCAACGAAAGTGCCGGTTTCGTGCATGCACTGCACATGCGTGGGAAACCGGAACTTCCGTTCCCCTGAAAGAAGGGGTTCACAGGTCGAACGCGTGCACCGGAGAGGCAGCGCGTGCGCCTGGAACTTCTGTTTTTTTTGCAGGTTTCTCCAGGAGGGTAAGTCTCCAGGAGCTACGCTTGTAAAAAGCAGTCGCAAGGCCTGCTTTTAACAAGGTAACTGGTGAATTAAGTTAAATTAAAACATTTTTTCCACAGGTTTATTATTTTTAAATACTTTAAAGAAAGGTAAGTTTATTTTTAGCCCCATTAGAAACTGTAATTAATTTTTTCAAAAATTTAAATTGTTTAAAATAGTTATTTTATTTTATTTTACTTATAGTAATTTTAAAAATGTGATTTAAAAAAAAATGTATTTGAAGTTTTAGTTATGTTTTGGGGTTGAATTGTATTCATAGATTTGACAGCTCTTCCTGTCAAATCTATGAATACAGAATCCCTGCTACCACTGGCTCTCCATGGCCCACGTGATCCCAGGGGACACATCGAACTAACTGCGCCCCCTGGGATACGCAAGCACTGCGCGCCGGCAGTTGGAGGAGGCCCAGGATCGGAATCCCACGCGGGCCCACAGCTCAACGACCGGCGCGCTAGGTAAGTGCAGGTCGGGGGCTTGCACCCGCGGGAAGCCCCCGACCCGAATTTCTGGGACATTAATATGTTGTATTTATCGTCCCTTCATTTCGCTCAGAGCAGCTTACGTTGCCCCTGAAGTATCACCTCGGATTTTTCCATTACCATTGACTGACTCAACCACCAAATGTGTCCCAAACAATGGCCACGGATTGTGCTAAGGCAGCTGTTGATTGGAGATAAAGCAATTTCGCAAAAGATAAGCCGTTGCTTCTTAGTGCTGACAGGTTAAATTCCTTGGATGCTTTCAGCAAAGACAAGCCGGGTTGAACCTGTGCCACTTGATATGCCGGGGCCAGTTCAGGAAGGGCTTGTCGCTGAGCTTGGGGTTATTTTTAAAGAGAAAGATATTACAGTATTCAGCTATTTCTGTTTTCTGTTACAGCTGCTCCGTGACCTTGACTCCCAAACGCGGGCTTCAAGTGGCGATTTGGAGTTGTCAAAAGTGCACAGAACTCAGGGGTTGAATTTGCGCGGGGAGGGTTCTCACGATCCCCTTGGCGTAAGGTCCGAGGAAAGCCTGGGGAAATGGCTCAAGTTTTCCTCCCCAGCTGTGGAATAAATCATGTTTCACATTGAAAGGAGCTTCCCACAGAAACGACAAGACCTCGAAATGTAATTACATTTGCAGGATCAGTCAAGGACACATGAAGTCCATTTGCTTTTCTTGAACCTCTCACACGCTAACTCTCCAAGCCTTGCATTTTGAAATCCCTAACCTCTGTCTTACTGCCCTGCCTGACAGGTTATTCCGAACATTCATCATCCTTTCAGTACAGAAATTTGTTCTAATATCTCTTCTAAATTTACTGCTCCCTGATTTAAGTTGATGCACTCTGGTTCTCCTAGCCACACTTCGAAGTAACATTCAGAATTTTTACCAGCTTGAGGGAAGACGGGTTATGGAATAACGGATATGAACAAGTGGAATGCGCAGGTCGGAAGAAGATGTTTAAGTGGAGGAGAAAGCTCATAATAGAATGGAAGAAATAGCTTCACATTACAGGAACAGAGGAGAGGTCAGTCTTATAGCACTAGGCAGCTGTTCACAGGAGCACAATTGTCCCGATTTTAACCTAACTGCCTTGGCAGGATTAGGACGCATTCAGCCAAACGCCCGTTTTACAACTCATCCGGTTTTACTCCCCATTGAAAGGTTTCTGCAAAAATGTTTTTTATTCGTTCATGGGATGTGGACGTTGCTGGCAAGGCCAGCATTTATTGCCCATCCCTAGCTGCCCTTGAGAAGGTGGTGGTGAGTCACCCTCTTGAACCGCTGCAGTCCCTGTGGTGAAGGTACTCCCATAGTGTTGTTAGGGAGGGAGTTCCAGGATTTTGACCCAGCGACGATGAAGGATCAGTGATATACTTCCAAGTCAGGATGGTGTGTAACTTGGAGGAGGGGAACTTGGAGGTGATGGTGTTCACATGCGCCTGCTGCCCTTGTCCTTCTAGGTGCCGGAAGTCGCGGGTTTGGGAGGTGCTGCCGAAGAAGCCTTGGTGAGTTGCTGCAGTGCATCCTGTCGATGGTACACACTGCAGCCACGGTGCGCCGGTGGTGGAGGGAGTGAATGTTTAAGGTGGTGGATGGGGTGCCAATCAAGTGGGATGCTTTGTCTTGGATGGTGTGAGGTGATAAGCTGAGGTGGGGCAGAGACGGACGATGTTATGGAGGTAGAAGTAGGCGGTCTTTGTGATGAAAAGGATATGGTGTCAGAAGCTCAGCTCAATTAGGGCAACAAGGTTGCGAACGGTCAGGTTCAGCCTCAGCGAGTGGCCAGGCAGGCTGATGGAATTAGTGACTAGTGAAAGGAGTTTGTGGTGGGGACCAAAGACAATGGCTTCGGTCTTCCCGATGTTTAATTGGTGGAAATTTTGGCTCATCCAGTACTGGGTGTCAGACAAGCAGTCTCACAACACAGATCCAGTGGTAGGATCAAGAGATGTGGTGGTGAAGTAGGGCTGAGTAGAAACATAGAAGATAGGAGCAGGAGTAGGCCATTCGGCCCCTCGAGCCTGCTCCGCCATTCAATGCGATCATGGCTGATCATCCAAATTCAGTACCCTGTCCCTGCCTTCTCCCCATACCCCTTGATCCCTTTAGCCTTAAGAAATATACCCAACTCCTTCTTGAATATATTTAATGAATTGGCCTCTACTGCCTTCTGTGGTAGAGAATTCCACAGGTTCACCGCTCTCTGGGTGAAGAAATTCCTCCTCATTTCTGTCCTAAATGGCTTACCCCTTATCCTTAGACTGACTGTGACCCCTGGTTCTGGACTCCCCGACCATCGGAAACATCCTTCCTGCATCTAGTCTGTCCAGTCCTGTCAGAATTTTATAAGTTTCAATGAGATCCCCTCTCATTCTTCTAAACTCCAGCGAGTATAAGCCCAATCGACCCAATCTCTCCTCATACGTCATTCCTGCCATCCCAGGTATCAGCCTGGTGAATCTTCGCTGAACTCCTTCCATGGCAAGAACATCCTTCCTCAGATAAGGCAACCAAAACTGCACACAATACTCAAGATGTGGTCTCACTAAGGCCCTGTACACCTGCAGCAAGACATCCTTGTTCCTGTATTCAAACCCTCTCGCTACGAAGGCCAACATACCATTTGCCTTCTTAACCGCCTGCTGCACCTGCATGCTTACCTTCAGCGACTGGTGCACAAGGTTTGCAAGGGTGTTATCAGCGTACATGTGGAACCTGACATTGTGTTTTCGGATGATGTCGCCGAGGGGCAGCATGTAGATGAGAAATAGGAGGGGCCAAGGATAGATCCTTGGGAGACTCCAGAGGTAATGGTGCAGGGCGGGAAGAGAAGCCATTTCAGGTGATTCACTGTCTATGACTGGATTGACAGGAATGGAAACAGGCTAGGGCAGTCGCACTCAGCTGAACAATGGAGAAGTGTTGGAGGAAAATGGTGTGGTCAACTATGTTGTCAAAGACAGGTTGAGAAGAATGAGGAGGGATAGTTTACCATGGCCACAGTCACACTGGATGTCATTCATGACTTTGATAAGGGCCATTTCGGTGCTGTGGTGGGTGTAAACCTGATTGAAGAGGTTCAAGCATGGAGTTGCGGGAAAGATGGGCACGGATTTGGGAGGTGGCAACACATTCATGGACTTTTTAAAGGTGATGGAGATTGGAGATGGGGACAGTAGTTTGCAAGGATAGAGGGGGTAAGGGTGGGACTTTCGAACAGAGGCGTAATAATGGCGGATTTGAAACGGAGGGGAACAGAGGAACCTGAGGGGAGGAAACCATTTACAATATCAGCTAACATGGGAGCCAGGAAGGGAAGTTGGACAGTCAGCAGTTTTGTGGGAATAAGGTAGAGAGAGCAGGAGGTGGGTCTCACAAACAAGCTGAGCTCGGAGAGGGCATGAATGAAGATAAGAGAGAAACTAGAGAAAGATGCGAGTTCATGGCTAAGGCAGGGCGGAACCTTAGGGGAAGTTTGGTTTGGTGGGCTAGGAGAAGGGAGGGAAGCGGCAGTTGCTGTTGAATGAATGGTCTCAATCTTAGTGACAAAGAAGACAATGAGTTCCTCGCACATTGATGAGGGTGAGGGTGGAGGGGCAGGGGATAGAGATTGAAGAAGATGGCTGGTAGTGGAGAAGAGAAACTGGGGGATTTCATTGCATTCCAGGATGATCCTGGAGTAGTGAGCAGTTTAGGCAGAGGAGAACAGTGCTTGATGTGGTCCAGCCAGATCCATCTAATTGCTGTATGCGGGACCTTGCAGTGTGCAAATTGGCTGCCCTGTTTGCCTACATTGAAAAACGATTATACTTCAAAAGCATTTCTTTGGCTGTGAAGTGCTTTTGGACATCTTGAAGTTGTGACAGGTGTAAGTTATTTCTTTGTCACTTCCAGTAACACTCGGGGGGGGGGGGGAGTCTGAGGGGAGGGGCCGTCCATTAGTTACAGTAACACTCCGGGGGGGAGTCTGAGGGGAGGGGCCGTCCATTAGTTACAGTAACACTCGAGGGGGGGGGGGGAGTCTGAGGGGAGGGGCCATCCATTAGTTTCAGTAACACTCGGGGGGGGGGGAGTCTGAGGGGAGGGGCCGTCCATTAGTTACAGTAACACTCGGGGGGAGTCTGAGGGGAGGGGCCGTCCATTAGTTACAGTAACACTCGGGGGGGGGGAGTCTGAGGGGAGGGGCCGTCCATTAGTTACAGTAACACTGGGGGGGGGGCAGTCCATTAGTAACAGTAACACTCGGGGGGAGTCTGAGGGGAGGGGCCGTCCATTAGTTACAGTAACACTGGGGGGGGCAGTCTGAGGGGAGGGGCTGTCCATTAGTAACAGTAACACTTGGGGGGAGTCTGAGGGGAGGGGCCGTCCATTAGTTACAGTAACACTCTGGGGGGGGGAGTCTGAGGGGAGGGGCCGTCCATTAGTTACAGTAACACTCGGGGGGGGGAGTCTGAGGGGAGGGGCCGTCCATTAGTTACAGTAACACTCGGGGGGGGGAGGAGTGTGAGGGGAGGGGCCGTCCATTAGTTACACTAACACTCGGGGGGAGTCTGAGGGGAGGGGCCGCCCATTAGTTACAGTAACACTCGGGGGGAGTCTGAGGGGAGGGGCCGTCCATTAGTTACAGTAACACTCGGGGGGGGGGAGGAGTGTGAGGGGAGGGGCCGTCCATTAGTTACAGTAACACTCGGGGGGGGGGAGTCTGAGGGGAGGGGCTGTCCATTAGTTACAGTAACACTCGGGGGGGGGGAAGGAGTGTGAGGGGAGGGGCTGTCCATTAGTTACAGTAACACTCGGGGGGAGTCTGAGGGGAGGGGAGAATCATGTTCCTCCATTTTCATCTTATTGGGGATATTTTAAGCCAACACGCCCGTTGGGAAAGTGACGGGATGGGATGCATCGCTGCTTTTACATTCCCGCCCATTGAAGTCAATGGAGAGCAATATTCGGCGCGGTGTATGACCAGCGTTCCACCCGATCCCATGGCTTTCCCGCCCAGTGCGTTAGATTAAAATTGCAGCATCAACTGCCCCCCCGATAGTTCCATCACCACTGTTTTCCTGGCTGGGACAGGCTCACAAAGCACTGATTGGGATCGTACCCGGAGCTGCCCTCTGCTGTTGGGTCTAAAGTCAAACTGGATGGCACGTTTACTGTTCAGTCCTTCGGGTGTGCTGGGTGGGTATTTTTTCATACATTATATAAAACTAAACGCACTGTTTGGTTTCTTGCAGCTTTGAGTACACTGGACCCATCTAGTGGTTGCTTTATGCAGAGTGTTGGCAAGCTCCTGTATTGTGTCAGGTTTAATGTTTAATGTCTTTGAAATAGTCCAGTGTAAAGTGATATGCCATCACATCTGCCTAATGGCCAATCACATTAGGAGGCTCACGCCTTGGGCAGTGTCTGACGAGCGTCACAACCGCCCTGAAACTGAATGAAACTGACAGTCAGCTGTTTGGGCCCAGCTCACTCACTGTGACTGCATTGCAGTTACTGGTGCTCACAGAGGACAGGCAGACAGTGTCGTCACTCCATGCTGCAGAAGTGAAACGGCTGCTTGCACTGCCTTCCCCTGAAGACTCATTAACATCATACGGAAGAATTCAGTCGTGGAACTTTGTACGTTAATCATTTATTCTCTACAAATGGCATCCCCTTTCCCCTCAGCCCATTTCACAGTTGAGGGCTGGTTTAATTTTAGCTTGTGTCATCTGGGGCTCAGTCAGTAGCACTCTTGCTGAGTCAGAAGGTTGTGGGTTCAAGTCCCAATCCAGAGATGTGAGCATATGCTCTAGGCCGACACTCCCAGTGCAGTACTGAAGGAGTGCTGTCTTTTGATAAGACTTTAAATCGAGCCTTGTCTGCCCGCTCAGGTGGGTGTAAAAGATCCCGTGGAACTATTTTGAAGAAGAGCAGGGGAGTTATCCCCAGACAATATATTTACCTCAACCAACATCTGAAAACACATATCTGGTCATTATCACATTGCTGTTTGTGGGAGCTTGCTGTGCGCAAATTGGCTGCCATGTTTCCTACATTACAACAGTGACTATACTTCAAAAAGTACTTAATTGGTTGTAAAGTACTTTGGGATGTCCTGAGGTTCTGAAAGGCGTTATAGAAATACAAGTCTTTATTTTTTTCTTTCTTTCGTGTACAAGTAAACAGAAGCTGGACAATTTCTCACAATTGCAGCCCCCATTGAGTATCACTTGAATGGCAGACGCAATGACCTAGATATTGGGCTGCATAGCGTACGTGTTTCAGGTGCTACGCGGCCACCTCAGGACTCAAACTGGCGGGATCGATGCGTGTGCGTGCTTCTGACCAGGAGTGCGCAGCCTGCCATTTTGGTGTAGGAGGTAGCGCTCGTGTGAAGAGCGTACGCCGGCAGGGTTTACATCAGCCGGAATATTATGCAGAGATGAGGGTCATGTGCTGCGTGCAGGATGCGCTCACCAATTTGGACCGCCCCAGCTACGTGACCGCTACGTGCTGACCTCGCTCAGCACAATGGGACACGAACTGGCATGAAGGCTCTCTCGCCAACACTATTTAAAGGGATCATGCAGTAATTACAGGTTAGTCGCTGGTTTACTACTTCTGGCTACTGTTTGACTTCTCGGCGTTTTTCGCTGAGTTCTAGCACTCTTCAGAGTTCACTTTGTCTGCACAGGAAGAGTTTTGGCTGCTTCTGCACTCAACAGGAGGCCATAACCACACAGGGTCTTCAGGGATACTTCTCCTACCTCAACTTCAGTGAGGAGCAATGCATTAGGCAACTTCGCTTTACCAAGGAGGTTGTTGCCGAACTGCTTCAGCTCCTTCAGCCACAACTCCAGCCTTAAATCAGGGCATGGAAATCACTGTTGCCCTCAACTGTTATACGAGATCCTATAAGGCTGCAACAGCTGACACTAGTAACATCTCCCAGTTCGCAGTAAGCCAAAGTATCAGGAAGGTCACAGAGGCTCTAAACGCCATGAGAAACACTTACGTCACCTTCCTATTGGCAGAGAGAAGCAGGAGGACACATCACGAGGTTTCGCCCACATAGTAGGCTTCTCCATGGTGCAAGGGCCATTGACTGCACATCAGCTCCCTGGAATATTTATCAATTGGAAGGGATTCCACTCCTTCAGTGTATAACTGGTTTGCCATTTCTCATGATGCCGGTCAGCAATCCACGCACAGCAGCCCTACAAGGAGAGCCATTCTGCCACATGGAAAATCATCCAGCAAACAATCCGCATCCTCAAGCATCACTTCTGCTGCCTGGACTGTTCTGGAGGAGCTTTGTCCGAGCGGGTATCCAGATTTGTGATCATCCGCTGCACGCTCCACAACTTCACCATTATGAGGGACCAGCCCTCACCACCAATGTTCAAGATGAGAAGCAGGAAGAGGAGGAGGAAGAGTTAGATCAGGAGGAGGAACAGGAAGAAGAGAAGAAGAGGCAGCAACCAAGGGAGTACCTATCTGCAGTCAGATGTCAGGTGTCCCTTTCCCCATTCACCAGCAGTCCCACACTCCTTGGGCTGGATTTTCTCAGCCCCGAGGAGGCGGGTCTGCTGGTAAAGTTGCAGAATGTGGGGGCGGGTGGCAAACCCGCCCCATCCCGCCTCCGTGCCCTTTTGCCAGCAGGCGGGAAGCCCTCCTGCCCCAGGTCCCGTCTCCTCGAGGCGGGAAAGGGATTAAATCCTTTTAACTGCCTGATAACAGGTAGTTAACAGGCAGAAAAAAGGATTAGTCCCATTTTACCTTTTCAAGTGCAGTCTTCCCCACCTCAGAATCCCGCCTGGGTGTAGGAGACATGAAGGAGGTCTGCGGCGGTCGGCGGGGTCTGAAAGTGAGATGTAGAGGTGAGTGATGGGTGCAAGTGTGGAGTGGTAAGTATGTAAGTTGAGTGTAAAGTGTTAGAAAATGTTCACTTACCTTCGTTTCTGCCTACAGCCTCCAGCCGCGGTGGATCCGAAGTCCCGGCATCTTCATTGTAGATTTCACAGACTGGCTGTTGGATCCTCCGAACCAACAGTCATCTGATTTCTACAAAGTAGAAAGGTTTGATGAGTCCTGAACACAAGGACTCATCAAACTACATAGAATGCCAGTGTTTGACAGCTTCACAGAGCTGTCAAACGCTGACATTTCTTCTTTCAAGAAATCTTGACAGATAGCATGTCAGACGTTGACTTGCTCTGTCAGTGACTTCCCCCTAGTTGGCCTGCTGAGCCCGCTGGGCGGGCTTAACAAGGTCAATCAGGGGAAAATCCCACTGGTTGGCCAGAGGCTGATGGAGGCAGGACATAGATCCGGCAAGCAGCAGTCCCGCCTCCATCACGTCTCCATTGAGAAAATCCAGCCCAATATCTCTCTTCTTACAACTACCATCACGTTGATTTCCTTCACTCCACACTTAGTGATCTCGCCCTCATTTCAGTACAAACATAAATACCAACACTAAATCCAATTTCAAAGCCAAATTTATCAGCTTTTACAAAAACTATCACTATTCACCCTTGTGCATCCACTTAGTGTCTGTCTTTCCTGTTCCTTTGACTGCCCTGGTGCTCTTACAAGGTGTTTCCCCAGTGGCTGTGGCTTGGGAGGTGGAAGGCTGCTTGGAGGAATGGCCTTGGAGGATGACCTCGAGCAGGATGACCTCAAGGCTCGGCTGCAGATGCACCATCTCGGCCTGGGCTGCCGCAGTTTGGGCCAGGTGGCTGAATGGCACAAGAAAAGGGCACTGGTGGAGTGGCTGCTTCATCCCAGCCCACCAACCTTACCTGTAACTCACCCTGCGATCGGACCTCTGGGATCGGACCCCTCTGCCGCGGTCGGGCCCCCTCCATGTCCAACCCTCTCCAGATGTCTCTTCATGTCTGCTCCTCTTCCCAATGTCTGACCACCTCCCCGGTGTTAGTTTTCCTCCTGATGGCAGATCCCCGGATGCGGCCTAGAGCCACAGGCCTACTACCTGGCAGCCAGGCAGCCTCTCAATCTGGCTGGCTGCGGTCGGGAAAGAATTTAAAAAAAATTAAATCAGGTACTGCCATTAAATTCGGCCAGACCTCCGGGAAACCCGTATTTCCCTCCACTCTTTTTACCGCCTCACAGTTATTATTGGGGCCATTGTGTGCAATCTCTCTGGCAGGCTGCCCAGTACACCAAGCATTTCCTGGTGTATGCCCATTAGCCTTATTCAGTAGCTTGGCCCATCAAAGTCAGCATCTGAGTCCTCTGCAGCAGATCTAGTGTGCAACCGTGCCCTCTAGAGAGCAGGCAACTGTGGTACTCTACCCCTCTGCCCAGTGAGTCACCTAACCCTAACCCTAATGCAGTGCCGATCCCTCATTAACCTAACCTCTAAGGTCTGCATGGTGTCAGTATCTGAGCTGGTGGCTGCGAGAGTGAAATCAAGTGACGGTACATCTTCATGTTCATGCTACGCCTCTTCTTCCACATTCTGAGGAGTTGAAATGAGAAAGGGACAAGGGTTAGGTTGTTGTGTGAGGGAGAGCAGAGAGGAACAAGTGTGTGTTGGAAGCATCTTCATACAGAGTGCGTGGGGTGAGGGAGAAATCAGAAGAGACAAGGAGGATGACGTATGCAGAAGCCCTGCTCGACGTGTTATCCAGTGTTGCCAGTGGCCACAGCCTCCATCTGCCCTTCCCATGGCTACCAGTATCATCTCTTCAATGGGGGAAAGGTGTGTTGACGCGTTGAACAATGGCAGCGCCACCTTCTCCTGCAAGAAAGAGGGAAGTGTGTTAGTGAGAGTCTTGCGGGATGATTGGGGAATGTGGCTGTCATGGTTGAATAGCTGCCAGTATGTATGTGAGATGTGAGTTGCAGGTGTGAAGTTTGTAATAATGTGTGAGGATGAGATGAAGACTGTTAAGTGAAGTGTGATGTAGTGATTGGAGCAGTGTGCAGGGTGGTGAGGGAGTGGAGTGGTGGGAGTGTTGCAATTAATGAGGCTGTGAGTGGTGCAGCTGTGATGAGAATGTATTTGAACAGTATTCTTACCTTGATTACTCTTGTCAGATCATTAAGATTCTTCCAGCAATGCACCCATGTGCTGGGAGCAATGCACCTGGTATTGACCGCATTAGCGATCTCCTCCCACTGCCTCCTCACCAGCTGCTGGAGGGCTTCCTGCCCCCTGGAGGATAAAAGATGTCCCTATTATAAAATCATTGAAATTTACAGCACAGAGGAGGCCATTTGGCCGATTGTGTCTGCGCCGGCCGAAAAACAGCAATCCAGCCTAATCCCACGCTCCAGCTCTTGGCCCGTAGCTCCTGCTCTCCACTGCCTGCACCAGGGCCTCCAGTGTAGCATCGGAGAACCTTGGTGCCCGTGCTCGCCCTGCTTCCCGATGGCGGGGGAGTCCAGAACCAGGGGATAAGGGGTAAGCCATTTAGGACAGAGATGAGGAGGAATTTCTTCACCCAGAGAGTGGTGAACCTGTGGAATTCTCTACCACAGAAGGCAGTGGAGGCCAATTCATTAAATATATTCAAGAAGGAGTTGGATATATTTCTTAAGGCTAAAGGGATCAAGGGATATGGGGAGAAAGCAGGGACAGGGTACTGAATTTGGATGATCAGCCATGATCTCATTAAATGGCGGAGCAGGCTCAAGGGGGCGAATGGCCTACTCCTGCTCCTATCTTCTATGTTTCTATGTTTCTATGCTTCAGTCATTTCAACAATAGGTACTACAACAGTTCTTCTAGCCAGAATGCACCTCCTCTTTAAGAGCCGCTGGCTGCCTTTAAGTACCATTGTGGCCTCCCGATATTGCCCCCCGTCCCCTCACCCCCCACCCCCCACCCCCTAGAGGCAAGCAGCCAATGAACAGCACGGGTAGCACTGGCTGCATGCAGTAATCGCAATGAGCAGGCAGCACGGACCTCACGACCACCCACTGGCGCGGGTTAACCGCGCTCCGCCCTGCCCGCGTTTCACCGCGCTGTTCAAGTTCTAGGTCAAAGCTTCTAACACAGCGTCTGATTTTAGGACAGTTACACATCAAGCGGCGCCGCTAGAAAGTGCTTTCACTTCTGCTTTGACACAAGTTGTGGGAAGCCATTCGAAATGAAGTTAAAAAGAACTTGTATTTCTACAGCGCCTTTCAAAACCTCAGGACGTCCCAAAGCCCATTCATAGCCAATGAAGTGCTTTTGAAGTGTAGTCACTGGCGTAATGTAAAGGAAAGGCAGCAGCCAATCTGCGCACAGCAAGATCCCTGTACTGTCACAGCACCCTTTGTGAAGCTGTTAAGAATTCTTTCTCTTGTCTTCATGAAAGATCAGTAACTCAAGCTCCTATTATTTCCCAAACAGCTTCATCCAATTGTCTAACAAAGGGCAGCACAATGCATCTGTCAATCATGATTACATCACAACTATTTTATAGATTCCCAGAGAAGAACCCACTCATCAGCATCACATGATCAGTAGATTAGAGTGATCATAGCCATCAGCAACACAGGGCTTTAACTGCACCAAATCAGTAATGCCAATTACAGCAAAATCTATTCTTGATAATGGGATAGACTGTATTTCTCAAAATAATATTAAACCAAAGAAAGAAATACCATCAACCACATAAGCCTGAAATAATATGTGATCATTCCATGACATAATTGTAATGTATGTACCTTTAAGGGGGAGAACTACTTTTTACAGCTCCTGCATCCTGTAGTACCGGCAGTGACCACACCTGTATGTAAACCCTGAGTAGTGATCTGTACAGTCAGTTGCAGTTTGAACCCTCATTCAGTAAACACCTGTTGATCGTTCCCTGCAGTCTGTGTCTGATTATTGAAGGACACAACATTAAGATACACGGATATAACATTGGCGACGACGCAGATTCGAACCTACCTGCAACTCTGCATCACCTCCCAGGGATTCGCTCCTGGAGAACAGTGGAAGGAGGTCGAGTGCAGAAGCACGGGCGTCGACCACGGGCAACCGCCCAGTCATCCAGCGGAGATTTGAGCATTGCAGGGGAGGCTGTCGAGAGCCAGGCTTGGCTTTCCAGTCACGGTGGTCCAGCAAAACGGGCTGGCAACAGGTACTGCGCAGACCCTTCCCGGACAGCGGCGGCTAGAGCCGACCGAGCGGCACAGAAAAAGGCCGAGCAGCGTCGACGGGGGAGAGAGGGAGGGCAGAGCGCACAGGGCGCAGCCGGTGTTCAGGACCGAGCGGCGTCAACGGGGAGAGAGACGAGAGAGAGCAGAGCGCAGCCGGTGTTCAATGGCCGAGCAGCGTCAACGGGGGAGAGAGGCATGCAGGAAAACGCGAGGCGCTGCCATTGCCACGAGGACCGCAGAGAGCGGCATTGGCAGTAGCACAGGAGCAGCGCACAAAACCCACAGGGCGTCGCCATTTGCCACGAGGACCGCTGAGAGCGGCGTTGGCAGCAGCGTGGGAGACGCCATTTTAAGCCGCAGCGGGGAAGAAAGGAAAGCGCGGGAGGCGCCATTTTAAGCCGCAGCGGGGAAGAAAGGAAAGCGCGGGAGACGCCATTTTAAGCCAGTCTAACCACACCCAAAAATGCCGAAGAGTGGCAGTATCACAGCGTTCGACAATGAAGTCGAAGATTGGACGACATATGTCGAACGCATAGAAGTATGCTGCAAGGCGAATGAAGTGCCAGATGACAAGAAAGCGCTGGTATTGTTGAATTCAATGGGTGCAAAAATGTATGGCTTACTACGAAACCTAGTAACCCCAGAGAAGCCAGTAGAAAAGGATTTTGAAAACATAGTGGCAATCCTACAGGACCACTTAAACCCCACACCGCTGCTGATAGCAGAAAGATTTAAGTTTCACAAAAGGAACTAGCATAAAGATGAAAGTAATGCTGAGTATTTAACGGAACTGCGCAAGCTATCGAAACACTGCCAGTTTGGAACGGGACTAGCAGATACTTTAAGGGACAAGTTTGTGTGTGGGCTTCAAAGTGAAGGAACCCAGAAACGGCTTCTGTCAGAAAAGGATCTTACGCTGGACAAGGGTTTCAGCATTGCAGTATCACACGAAGCAGCAGCACGGGGCGCTGCAGAGATACAACGGAGACCACAAGAATATGGCACAAATGAAATGTCATACGGAACAGTGAAGTGCTATCGCTGCGGCAGAACAACACACGACCATAATGATTGCTGGTTCAAGGACAAAGTGTGCAGACAGTGTGGAAAAGTAGGACACATAGCAAGAGTCTGCAGGTCGGGAAAGAAAACCAGCAGCAAGAAATCTCCACAGGAGAAGTACAAGAAGGTACATAAGGTGACGGAGAGTAGTTCAGACGAACAGAAGAGTGATACAGACCCCAGAAGCAAGGAGCTGGGTTGTCTGAAACTACATAATGTGATCAAAACGGAGGATCACCAAACTATCTGGGTCATGCTCAAGATAGCAGGAGTCCAAGTGAAAATGGAATTGGACACAGGATCAGCCCTAACAGTCATAAACCGAAGGGACTACAAGCGGCTATTCTCACATATACCCTTGAGAGATACAAAGATTGTCTTGAAGACGTACACGGGGCAAAAAGTCTACCCCAAAGGAAAAATAAGGGTGAACGTTATATATAACGGCAAGGAAACACCAAAAATGGACCTATATGTATTGCCAGATGGAGGACCACCACTACTAGGACGTGAATGGATCCAGAAGATACAGCTAGATTGGCATTCCATACAAGCACTGACTGTAGATGCCAAAAAGGATGACGACGTCACACCTGGATGACTGTCAAAAATGCTAACTGACACACAAGAAGTGTTCCAGCAGGGACTCGGAACACTAAAAGGCATAACAGTGACGATCAAAATAGAGGAAAATGCAAGCCCAAAGTTTTTTAAGGCCAGACTTTTGCCTTATGCGATCCGCCCAGCTGTTGAAGCAGAGCTGGAAGGTTTGGAACATTCAGGAGTACTGTCCAAAGTGGACTGGAGCGAGTGGGCTACACCCATCATTCCTGTAATGAAGAGGTCGTTGAGTAATACGCCTGGGGAACCAAAGAAGGTTCGTGTGGTAAACCACTGTCATACCTGTCTGTGTCTGTATGTGTATTCCACTAGGTACAGGTCTGGACATGCCTCGGCTGACTCCTCCCACTATTCCAGGTATATAAGTGACTACCTCCCAGTCCCTTAGTATTCTGGACGGGTCGACCACTCGAGACAAGACCTTCATTCTTTAGTTAATAAAAGCCTGATTGTTACTCGCTCAACCTCAGTCTTTTGAGTAATTGATGGCGCATCAGTTCGTATCTGTGGGGACTTTAAGGTGACAGTGAACCCAGGCCTTCACACTGTACGATATCCGCTTCCGCGGATTGAAGATATTTTTGCCTCGCTATCTGGAGGGAAACGCTTCACTAAGATTGATCTGGCCCAGGCGTACCTGCAAATGGAGGTAGAAGAAGCCTCGAAACAGTACCTCATGATCAACACTCATAAAGGTCTCTACCAATACAACCGGCTGGTGTTCGGGGTAGCATCAGCTTCGGCTATTTGGCAAAGGGCAATGGAACAAGTCCTGCAAGGGATTCCAGGGACCCAGTGTTATTTGTGTAGTGTATGTGCCTTTAAGAGCCCCATGTGTACTGTAATGCCGGTAATGGCCACTCGAGCTATAAAAGCCTGTATATTGTGTTGTATCCGTTAGTTCCCCTCCAGACTTTGTTTAGTAAACACCTATCAAACCAACTCCTGTCTTCAGTGTCTCTATCAACACACAGACACAACAGTGGCGACGAAGTGGAAACGGACTTACCTGCAATTCGGCAGCACCTCAAGGACATCGATTCCTCTGGCGTCCAGAAGAATCAAGAAAGTGAAAGAAGCTGTGGTTTCACCAGCTGGCCAAGCTGGTGGCAGGTACTGTGCTAATCCTTCCTGGGCGTCAGGCTGGGGCTCCAGCGGCTGGCTCTACAGCTGGGCCAAGCAGCGAAAGCGGAGGCAAGCAGTAACAGACGGGGAGGGAGCACTCGGGAGACGGCCGGCGCTGCAAGCAGGTCGGCGTTCAGACCTAGAGAGAAAAAGTCCGGCAGGAACGAGTCTCCAACTGTAAATAAATAAATATTAAAAAAAAAACGGAAACCGCGGGAAACAGCGTTGTCATCGGCAGCAGCGGCGGGAAAGCACGGGAAGCGCCATATCTTTTCTACAGAAAAGAAAGAAAAGCGCGGGAAGCGCCATATCTTTTCTAAGATGCCTAAGTCTGGCAATATTCATTCTTTTGATAACGAGGTAGAGGATTGGACCACATATGTGGAAAGAGTGGAGGTATATTGCACTGCAAATGGAATAGAAGATGAAAAAAAAGCTTCAGTACTGCTAAATCTAATGGGTGCAAAGACATACGGGCTGTTACGAAATTTAATCACTCCAGCCAAACAAAGGACAAGAATTTTAAAGAAATTGTTGATACCCTACAGGAGCACTTAAACCCAACACCGCTGCTGATAGCGGAACGATTCAAATTCTTCAAGAGAAATCAACACAAGAATGAAAGTAACGCTGATTACCTCACCGAATTAAGGAAGCTATCAAAACACTGCCAATTCGGGGCAGGACTAGCAGATTATCTTCGAGACAAATTCGCCTGCGGTCTCTTAAGTGAAGGAACACCGAAAAGGCTGCTTTCTGAAAAGGATTTAACACTGGACAAGGCTTTCAGTATGGCTGTATCATACGAAGCAGCCACAAGAGGAGCTGCAGAGATACAACAAAAGACACAGGACTTCGGCACCCATGAAATGAAACAGGGTTTCGAGAGATGTTATCACTGCGGCAGATCCACCCATGACCAGAGGGACTGCTGGTTCAAGGACAAAGCATGCAGACAATGCGGAAAGATTGGACACATTGCACGGGTATGCCGATCTGGACAAAATAAATCCACAGACAGGAAAAAAAAAATCAATAAAGAAAAGTACAGAAAGGTACAAATGATGACGGACAGTAGCTCCGAAGACCAGAAGTGCGATAGCGACTCCGAAAACCAGAGACTAAGCTGTCTCAAATTACATAATGTACTTGCCAAAGATGATTACCAGACCATTTGGGTTACCCTCACGATAGCAGGGTCCCCAGTTAAAATGGAGCTAGATACAGGATCAGCTCTGACTGTCATAAATCGACGGGATTACGAGCGGCTATTTCCGCATATACCTTTAAAAGACACATCCATTATCTTGAAAACATATACGGGGCAGAAAGTATACCCCAAAGGAAAAATAAGGGTGCCTGTTGTATACAACGGCAAGGAAATACAAAAGTTGTATTTATGCATTCTACAAGATGGTGGCCCACCGCTGTTGGGACGTGAATGGATCAGGAAGATACGTTTAGACTGGCACTCCATTCAGGCACTGACGGTGACCAGTAAGAAAAAAAACCATGATGACGTCATACCTGAACGATTAAAAGACATCTTGGCCAACGCCCAAGAAGTGTTTCAAGAGAAACTAGGAACCTTGAAAGGCATCACCGCCTCAATAATAGTGGAAGATGCAGCAATTTCCAAGTTTTTTAAAGCAAGACCGGTGCCATACGCAATTTGTCCAGCAGTCGAAGCAGAGCTGGAGAATTTGGAAAATGCAGGCGTATTATCCAAAATAGATTGGAGCGAGTGGGCAACACCCATCGTTCCAGTCATGAAGAAAGCATTGAATAATGATAAATCTGAAGAACAGGGAAAAATTCACATCTGTGGAAACTTCAAGGTGACGGTAAACCCGGTCCTTCACACGGTACAGTATCCTCTTCCGAGGATAGAAGATATTTTCGCCTCACTATCCGGAGGGAAACGTTTCACCAAAATTGACTTGGCACAGGCATGTCTACAGATGGAGGTTGAAGAGGCCTCTAAAAAATATCTCACGATAAATACACACAAAGGTCTGTAACAGTACAATCGACTGGTTTTCGGAGTAGCATCCGCTCCAGCTATCTGGCAAAGAGCTATGGAGCAAGTCCTCCAAGGGATTCCGGGGACTCAATGCTACCTAGACGACATCCTTATAACAGGAGAAAATGACAACGAGCTCCTTGCCAATTTGGAGCAGGTGCTCACTAGGCTGAGAGAACGGGGCCTACGAGCAAATTGCCCCAATGCGAATTTTTCCGAAATCAAATATCATATTGTGGCCACATAATAAATAAGGAAGGGTTGCATAAGTCACCTGAAAAAGTTGAAGCGGTCATAAAAGCCCCAGCACCTGAAAATGTTTCACAATTAAGGTCGTTCCCGGGATTAATAAATTACTATCATAAATTTTTACCAAACTTATCAACTCTTCTACACCCTCTTAATGAACTGCTACAAACAGGAGTAATTTGGAAATGGAGCGAAGACTGTAAACGTGCCTTCCATAAATGCAAAAACTTAATCACGTACAAAGAAGTTTTGGCTCTTACAACCCATCACTGTCAATCAGACTAGCATGCGATGCATCCCCTTACGGCATAGGAGCAGTATTATCACATAAATTCCCTGATGGCTTGGAACGGCCGATAGCTTTTGCGTCACGCTCATTGAACTCAGCTGAGCGTAACTATGCCTAAATCGACAGGGAAGCACTCAGCCTGGTATGGGGAGTGAAGAAATTCAACCATTACCTACACGGGCAAAAATTTACCTTGTTGACTGACCATCAACCCCTCATCTCCATATTCAACCCTAAAAAGGGTGTTCCCATTATGACAGCGCAAAGGCTACAGAGGTGGCCCCTTTTTCTAGGGGCACACCAATACAACATAGAATACAAAGGATCAAAACAGCATGGGAATGCTGACGGTTTATCGCGCCTACCGTTGCCAACGGTAGAAGAGGCACCTACAGTGGACCCAGTGGAGATGTTCCACTCAACCATAGTGGAATGTCTACCAGTAACAAATTCTGCCATTGAAAAGGAAACGAGAAATGACCCAACTCTCTCACGAGTCTACGACTTAACGGTGAAGGGATGGCCAGCACATGGCGAACCACTGTTGCCAGCATTCTCGCAAAGAAGAGAACAGCTGTCAGTATGCCGAGGAACCTTGATGTGTGGATCCAGAGTGGTGATTCCACTCAAACTCCAGGATAAAGTGCTAAAGGAGCTTCACGAGGGGCATCTGGGTGGAGTGAAAATGAAGAGCCTAGCCAGAGCGTTTGTATGGTGGCCAGGTATCGATGGAGACATAGAAGAAATGACCAAGAGCTGCCTAGGATGCCAGAAGGTCCAAAACGCTCCACCCCAAGCCCCTCTACATCCATGGGAGTGGCCCTCATCTCCCTGGCAAAGGGTACACATCGACTTTGCTGGTCCATTTATGGACTCAATGTTCTTAATCGCGGTTGATGCACACTCCAAGTGGCCGGAGGTAATAAAGATGTCCTCCACCACCACGGAAAAAACCATCACAGTATTAAGGACCATATTTGCCAGGAATGGGCTGCCGGAACAGATCTGTTCTGATAATGGACCGCAATTTGTGTCCAAAGAATTCAGGAAGTTCTTAAAACACAATGGGGTTAAGCACTACACATCCGCCCCATACCATCCCACCACCAATGGATTGGCTGAAAGGTTTGTCCAGACCTTCAAGAAGGCCATAAAGGCCATGGGCAATGAAGACATAAAACTTCAGCACAAGGTGGATAACTTCTTGTTCGCATACAGGAATGCAACACATATGGTTACAAACCAAACTCCCGCCATGATGTTCTTCAATAGAAGCCTAAGATGCCGGCTGGATTTGGTCAAGCCCAACATCAGAAGGGACGTGGAGAACCGGCAATTTCAAGGCATGAATGAAAGGCCAACTAGGACCTTCCAGATAGGTCAACAAGTTTTGGCCCGGGACTACCGTACCGAGAAATGGCAGCCTGGAACTATCTGCACACGACTAGGACCGCTGATGTATACCGTGGACATCGGAGGAAGCATAATAAGGCGCCATGCTGACCAAGTCATAGAGTCATCCGAAAAGGGACAACCTACACCACAACTCTATACGCCTAACGATGAAGTAGAGATACCCATATCTACCTCCGATCTGGTGATACTGGAACCCGATGAACCCGACACTGGCACTCAAGCCGAATCAGCCTTGCCAAATGAACCTACTACACCACCAGAAACTACTACACCACCGAGGTGTTATCCGGACCGAGTCAGGAAGCCTCCAGAGAGACTGACTTATAATTAATTAACTGCAGCAATGTGTATATTATTTTTCTTTTAACATGTAATTAATAATTACTTAAAATATTATGTACTGGTTAGCTAAAAGGGGAGGAATTGTAGTGTATGTGCCTTTAAGAGCCCCATGTGTACTGTAATGCCGGTAATGGCCACTCGGGCTATATAAGCCTGTATATTGTGTTGTATCCGTTAGTTCCCCTCCAGAGTTTGTTTAGTAAACACCTATCAAACCAACTCCTGTCTTCAGTGTCTCTATCAACACACAGACACAACAATTTGGACGACATCATGGTCACGGGCGAAAATGACAGTGATCACCTCGCCAACCTGGAGCAGGTGCTCACTAGATTGAAGGAATATGGGCTCCGAGCTAATCGCCACAAATGCGAGTTTTTCCAGAAGCAGATCTCGTATTGTGGCCACGTTATTGATAAAGAGGGGTTACATAAGTCCCCTGAAAAGATTGAGGCAGTAGTCAAGGCTCCAGCACCGGAAAATGTGTCACAACTGAGGTCGTTCCTCGGGCTGGTGAACTACTACCATAAGTTCTTGCCGAATTTGTCTACCGTACTACACCCACTGAACACCCTACTGCAAACGGGGGTACCATGGAAGTGGAGTGATGAATGTAAACAAGCTTTCCAGAAGAGCAAAGCATTGATCACATCAAAAGAGGTGTTGGCTCATTTCAACCCAGCACTACCAATTCGGTTGGTGTGTGATGCATCACCCTATGGCATTGGAGCGGTGCTGTCGCACAAATTCCTGGACGGCTCGGAGAGGCCAGTAGCCTTTGCGTCTCGGTCACTAACCTCAGCCGAGCGTAACTATGCCCAGATTGACAGGGAGGCCCTCAGCCTAGTGTGGGGAGTGAAAAAGTTCAATGACTATCTGCACGGGCAGAATAATAATAATTAATAATTCAACTTTTATTGTCATTGCACAAGTACATGAACAACAAAATGTGATCTTGCAAGCTCCCATGAGTCCAGTACAAATAACATTAACATTAAACGTAAATAGCACCGTCCTGGGAGAAGCAAAGCCGCTGCGTCTGTGCGCACCGCCATTCCATTTCCACCATTCCTCCTGTCCGACAATCTTCAGCCCAACGCCCGGGCCTGCTCACCAGCCACCCCTCCCGGGGCTCCTTCCGTGACCTTCTCACCAACCGCCCCTCCTCGGGGCTCCTTCCGTGACCTTCTGCACCTGGTCTTCCCTACCAGGTACTAACCAGGCCTGGCTCTGCTTAGCTTCCAAGCCTTGCCAGTGACCCTGTCCATAGTCTTGCTGACTGACCACCAACCACTTGTTTCCATCTTTAATCCAAAGAAGGGCGTTCCGGTGATGACTGTGCAACGGCAACAAAGATGGTCCCTTTTTCTAGGGGCGCACCAATATGAAACCGAGTATAAGGGCACGAAACAGCATGGAAACGCTGATGGGCTATCACGCCTGCCACTGCCTACTGCGGAGGAAGCACTAGCAGTGGATCCTGTTGAAATATTTCATTCGACTATAATTGAATGCTTGCCAGTAACTAACGCTGGTATAGAGAAGGAGACCCGAAATGACCTGACACTGTCTCGGGTATATGATTTGACGGTGAAGGGATGGCCAGCACATGGCAACTCACTGTTGCCAGCATTCTCATCCAGACGAGAACAGCTGTCAGTATGCCAGGGGACCTTGATGTGTGGATCCCGAGTGGTAATTCCACCCAAGTTAAGGGAGAGAGTGCTCAATGAGCTTCATGAAGGTCATCTGGGAGGGGTGAAAATGAAAAGCCTTGCTAGGGCTTATGTGTGGTGGCCGGGGATCGATCAGCAAATCGAGGACCTGACAAAGAGCTGCTCAAGATGCCAGAAGGTCCAAAATGCACCACCACATGCCCCTCTACACCCATGGGAGTGGCCCTCCTCTCCATGGCAACGGGTGCATATTGATTTTGCTGGTCCATTCTGTAGTGTCCGTGTGTTGATAGAGACACTAAAGACAGGTGTTGGTTGATAGGTGTTTACTAAGCAAAGTCTGGAGGGGTACTAACGGATATAACACAATATACAGGCTTATATAGCCCGAGTGGATATTACCGGCATTACAGCACATATGGGGCTCTTAAAGGCACATACACTACAATTCCTCCCCTTTTAGCTAACCAGTACATCATATTTTAAGTAATTATTAATTACATGTTATAAGAAAAATAATATACACATTGCTGTAGTTAATTAATTATAAGTCAGTCTCTCTGGAGGCTTCCTGACTCGGTCCGGATAACGCCTCGGTGGTGTAATAGTTTCTGGTGGTGTAGTAGGTTCTTTTGGCAAGGCTGATTCGGCTTGAATGCCAGTGTCGGGTTCATCGGGTTCCAGTATCACCGGATCGGAGGTAGATATGGGTATCTCTACTTCATCGTTCGGCGTATAGAGTTGTGGTGTAGGTTGTCCCTTTTCGGATGACTCTATGATTTGGTCAGCATGGCGCCTTATAATGCTTTCTCCGATGTCCACGGTATACATCAGTGGTCCTAGTCGTGTGCAGATAGTTCCAGGCTGCCATTTCTCGGTACGGTAGTCCCGGGCCAAAACTTGTTGACCTATCTGGAAGGTTCTAGTTGGCCTTTCATTCATGCCTTGAAACTGCCGGTTCTCCACGTCCCTTCTGATGTTGGGCTTGACCAAATCCAGCCGGCATCTTAGGTTTCTATTGAAGAACATCATGGCGGGAGTTTGGTTGGTAACCATACGTGTTGCATTCCTGTATGCGAACAAGAAGTTATCCACCTTGTGCTGAAGTTTTATGTCTTCATTACCCATGGCATTTATGGCCTTCTTGAAGGTCTGGACAAACCTTTCAGCCAATCCATTGGTGGCGGGATGGTATGGGGCGGACGTGTAGTGCTTAACCCCATTATTTTTTAAGAACTTCCTGAATTCTTCGGACACAAATTGCGGTCCATTATCAGAACAGATCTGTTCCGGCAGTCCATTCCTGGCAAATATGGTCCTTAATACTGTGATGGTTTTTTCCGTGGTGGTGGAGGACATCTTTATTACCTCTGGCCACTTGGAGTGTGCATCAACCACGATTAAGAACATTGAGTCCATAAATGGACCAGCAAAGTCGATGTGTACCCTTTGCCAGGGAGATGAGGGCCACTCCCATGGATGTAGAGGGGCTTGGGGTGGAGCGTTTTGGACCTTCTGGCATCCTAGGCAGCTCTTGGTCATTTCTTTGATGTCTCCATCGATACCTGGCCACCAAAGAAATGCCCTGGCTAGGTTCTTCATTTTCACTCCACCCAGATGCCCCTCGTGAAGCTCCTTTAGCACTTTATCCTGGAGTTTGGGTGGAATCACCACTCTGGGTCCACACATCAAGGTTCCTCGGCACACTGACACCTGTTCTCTTCTTTGCGAGAATGCTGGCAACAGTGGTTCGCCATGTGCTGGCCATCCCTTCACTGTTAAATCGTAGACTCGTGAGAGAGTCGGGTCATTTCTCGTCTCCCTTTCAATGGCAGAATTTGTTACTGGTAGACATTCCGCTATGGTTGAGTGGAACATCTCCACTGGGTCTACTGTAGGTGCCTCTTCTACCGTTGGCAACGGTAGGCGCGATAAACCGTCAGCATTCCCATGCTGTTTTGATCCTTTGTATTCTATGTTGTATTGGTGTGCCCCTAGAAAAAGGGGCCACCTCTGTAGCCTTTGCGCTGTCATAATGGGAACACCCTTTTTAGGGTTGAATATGGAGATGAGGGGTTGATGGTCAGTCAACAAGGTAAATTTTTGTCCGTGTAGGTAATGGTTGAATTTCTTCAGTCCCCATACCAGGCTGAGTGCTTCCCTGTCGATTTGGGCATAGTTACGCTCAGCTGAGTTCAATGAGCGTGACGCAAAAGCTATCGGCCGTTCCGAGCCATCAGGGAATTTATGCGATAATACTGCTCCTATGCCGTAAGGGGATGCATCGCACGCCAGTCTGATTGGCAGTGATGGGTTGTAATGAGCCAAAACTTCTTTGGATGTGATTAAGTCTTTGCATTTATGGAAGGCACGTTTGCAGTCTTCGTTCCATTTCCCAATTACTCCTGTTTGTAGCAGTTCATTAAGAGGGTGTAGAAGAGTTGATAAGTTCGGTAAAAATTTATGATAGTAATTTATTAATCCCAGGAACGACCTTAATTGTGAAACATTTTCAGGTGCTGGGGCTTTTATGACCGCTTCAATTTTTTCAGGTGACTTATGCAACCCTTCCTTATTTATTATGTGGCCACAATATGATATTTGATTTCAGAAAAATTCGCATTTGGGGCGATTTGCTCGTAGGCCCCGTTCTCTCAGCCTAATGAGCACCTGCTCTAAATTGGCAAGGTGCTCGTTGTCGTTTTTTCCTGTTACAAGGATGTCGTCTAGGTAGCATTGAGTCCCCGGAATCCCTTGGAGGACTTGTTCCATAGCTCTTTGCTAGATAGCTGGAGCGGATGCTACTCCGAAAATCAGTCGATTGTACTGGTACAGACCTTTGTGTGTATTTATCGTGAGATATTTTTTAGAGGCCTCTTCAACCTCTATCTGTAGATATGCCTGTGCCAAGTCAATTTTGGTGAAATGTTTCCCTCCGGATAGTGAGGCGAAAATATCTTCTATCCTCGGAAGAGGATACTGTACCGTGTGAAGGACCGGGTTTACAGTCACCTTGAAGTCTCCACAGATGCGAATTTTTCTCTGTTCTTCAGATTTATCATTCTTCAATGCTTTCTTCATGACTGGGATGATGGGTGTTGCCCACTCGCTCCAATCTATATTAGATAATAATACGCCTGCCTTTTCCAAATTCTCCAGCTCTGCCTCGTCTGCTGGACGAATTGCGTATGGCACTGGTCTTGCCTTAAAAAACTTGGGAATTGCTGCATCTTCCACTTTTATTGAGGCGGTGATGCCTTTCAAGGTTCCTAGTTTCTCTTGAAACACTTCCTTGGCGTTGGCCAAGATGTCTTTTAATCGTTCAGGTATGACGTCATCGCCATTTTTTTCCTTACTGGTCACCGTCAGTGCCTGAATGGAGTGCCCGTCTAAACGTATTTTCCTGATCCATTCACGTCCCAACAGCGGTGGACCACCATCTTGTAGAACGTATAAATACAACTTCTGTATTTCCTTGCCGTTGTATACAACAGGCACCCTTATTTTTCCTTTGGGGTATACTTTCTGCCCCGTATATGTTTTCAAGATAATGGATGTGTCTTTTAAAGGTGTATATGCGGAAATAGCCGCTCGTAATCCCGTCGATTTATGACGGTCAGAGCTTATCCTGTATCTAGCTGCATTTTAACTGGGGACCCTGCTATTGTGAGGGTAACCCAAATGGTCTGGTAATCTTCTTTGGCAATTACATTATGTAATTTGAGACAGCTTAGTCTCTTGTTCCCGGAGTCGCTGTCACTCTTCTTGTCTTCGGAGCTACTGTCCGTCATCATTTGTACATTTATGTGCTTTTCCTTATTGATTCTTTTCCTGTTAGTGGACTTTTTGTTTCCAGATCGGCACACACGTGTAATGTGTCCCATCTTTCCGCATTGCCTGCATGCTTTGTCCTTGAACCAGCAGTCCCTCTGGTCATGGGTGGATCTGCCGCAGCGATAACATCTCTCGAAACCCCGTGTCATTTCATGGGTGCCGAAGTCCTGTGGCCTTTGCTGTATCTCTGCAGCTCCTCTTGCACTGAAAGCCTTGTCCAGTGTTAAATCTTTCTCAGAAAATAGCCTTTTTTGTGTTTCTACACTTAGGGGACCGCAGACGAATTTGTCTCGCGCTTTCCCACCGCTGCTGCCGATGACAACGCTGTTTCCCGCGGTTTCCGTTCTTTTTTAAAATTTATTTATTTATTTACAGTTGGAGACTCGTTCCCGCCGGACTCTCTCTGTAGGTCTGAACGCCGACCTGCTTGCAGCCGCGGCCGTCTCCCGAGTGCTCCCTCCCCGTCTGTTACTGCTTGCCTCCGCTTTTGCTGCTTGGCCCAACTGTAGAGCCAGCCGCTGGAGCCCCAGCCTGACGCCCAGGAAGGATTACCGCAGTACCTGCCACCAGCTTGGCCAGCTGGTGAAACAACAGCTTCTTTCACTTCTTGATTCTCCTGGACGCCAGAGGAATCGGTGTCCTTGAGGTGCTGCCGAATTGTAGGTAAGTCCGTTTCCACTTCGTCGCCATTGTAGTGTCCGTGCGTTGATAGAGACACTGAAGACAGGAGTTGGTTCATAGGTGTTTACTAAGCAAAGTCTGGAGGGGTAATAACGGATATAACACAATATACAGGCTTATATAGCCCGAGTGGCCATTACCGGCATTACAGCACATATGGGGCTCTTAAAGGCACATACACTACACATCCATGGACTCAATGTTTTTAATAGCCGTGGATGCGCACTCAAAATGGCCTGAGGTGATCAAAATGTCCTCCACCACCACGGAGAAAACGATTGCAGTCCTACGGACCATTTTGCCAGGAACGGCTTGCCAGAGCAGATTTGCTCTGAAAACGGACCACAGTTTGTGTCCGAAGAGTTTCGAAGATTTATGAAAAGGAATGGGGTAAGGCATTACACATCCGCCCCGTATCATCCAGCCACAAATAGATTGGCTGAGAGGTTCATACAAATCTTAAAAAAAGCAGTAAAGGCCATGTGCGATGACGACATTCCACTGCAGCATAAGGTGGACAATTTCCTGTTAGCCTACAGAAATGCGACACATGCAGTCACCAACCAGGCCCCAGCCATAATGTTCTTTAACTGAAGGTTGAGATCTCGTCTGGATTTGCTCAGACCAAATGTACGAAGACATGTTGAGAGTAAGCAATTCCAGCACATCAATGAGAAGCCGACAAGGAGCTTCAATGTAGGGCAACCAGTCTTGGCCCGCGACTACCGAACAAAGAAATGGCAACCAGGAACGATATGCACACGGCAGGGGCCACTAATGTATACAGTGGATGTTGGGGAGAACATTGTGAGACGCCATGCTGACCAGATCCTAGAGTCACAGGAACGAGTCAACCCCATGTCTCGGCCATACGTACCTGGTGAGGAACCCGACGCACAGGTCGCATCTACCTCAGAAACAATAGCATTGGAAGCTGATGAATCAACTGACGACAGGGTGTTAGAATCGCCTCCGCACCAAGAGCGAGACACTCGGGAAAGGCATTATCCAGAAAGAATCAGGAAGCCTCCCCAAAGACTGATTTTATAAATAGACTATTTTCAGTTAATGTTGCATGTTAAAAGTGTTAATTGTAATTAGTTCGATATTTAATTGTTAAATGAGTGTTATGGTACTGTTAATCTAAAAGGGGAGGAATTGTAATGTATGTACCTTTAAGGGGGAGAACTACTTTTTACAACTCCTGTATCCTGTAATACCGGCAGTGACCACACCTGTATATAAACCCTGAGTAGTGATCTGTACAGTCAGTTGCCGTTTGAACCCTCATTCAGTAAACACCTGTTGATCGTTCCCTGCAGTCTGTGTCTGATTATTGAAGGACACAACATTAAGATACATGGATATAACAATACTGAAATATAAATACAATGAATTTCAATGAAAAATGTAGGCCATACAGGTCGGGTTTGTTGAAACATTTATGATCGAATAAGAGGGGTGATGTTTGCCAGCAACCCCAAATTGTCAGGCAGTACAATTATATTGCACATCTCTGCATTACTGTGAGGTGATTGACACATTGCAATATTAGGAGTATAACTGTAGATCAACCAATTGACTCTTCAGTATTTTGCACCTGGTGTGAACTCTGTAACTTGCAAGAGAACTACAGCCATGTACTCACCTAAATAGAATTCTGTAGTGTATGTGCCTTTAAGTCAGAACTACTTTTACAGCTCCTGTATACTGTAGTACCAGCAGTGACCACACCGGTATATAAGCTTTGCGCATGCCTCTGTACCCCCAGTCTGGAGACTACCCTCCTCCAGTAAAGACCTGTTTATTGTTCATGTACAGCATCCTTGTGATTATTTAATAATAGCATATCCACTGAACCACGGATCCAACAGTGGCGACGAGTGTCGATTCGAATCTACCTGCAACATAAAAAAAAAAAATAGTCGACGCCAGGAACACGGGCGTCGACCACGAGCAACCGCCCAGCAGTCAGGCAGAGATTCAACTTCGCAGGGGAGGCTGTGGAGAGCCGGGCTTGGTTCCCCAGCCACAACGAGCAGTAAGAGACCGATGACAGGTCCAGCGCAGACCCTTCCCGAGCAGCGGCGGCTGGAGCCGACCGACGGCGGAGAGAAAGCCGAGCAGCGTCGACGGGGTAAGACAGAGGGTGAAGAGCGCAGGGTGCAGCCGGGGGTTGATCACCGAGTGGCGTCGAGAAAAAGAAAACAAACCGGAGAGAGAGAGGGTTAAGAAACAGCCGGGTTCTAGACTGAGCGGCGTCGAAAAATATAAAAAGAAGAACGTGCAGAGCACAGCCAGGGCTCACGGCTGAACAGGGTCCGCGGGGCGAAGAAAGGGGAGACGCCATTGAGCCGCAGAGCAGAAGGAAGAGCGCGGGAGGCGCCATTTTTAGAAGCCGCAGCGGAGAAGAAGGGCGAGCGCGGGAAGGAAGGAAAGCGCGGGAGATGCCATTTTGTGCCAGCGGAGAAGAAGAGGAAGCGCGGGAGGTGCCATTTGTGACAGTTAACTCACACCCAAGGATGCCGAAGAGTGGCAGTATCTCTACGTTCGACAATGAAGTCGAAGATTGGGTGACATATGTGGAACGTATTGAGGTGTACTGCAGGGCGAATGAAGTGCCAGATGCTAATAAAGCACTGGTTCTGTTAAATTCCATGGGTGCAAAAACTTATGGGTTACTGCGAAATCTAATAACCCCAGAGAAGCCGGTAAACAAGAATTTTGAAAGTATAGTAGAAATCCTACAGGACCACTTAAACCCTACACCGCTGCTGATAGCAGAATGATTTAAGTTCCATAAAAGGAACCAACACAAAGACAAAAGCAATGCTGAGTATCTAACGGAACTGCGCAACCTATCGAAACACTGCCAGTTTGGAGCGGGACTAGCAGATACGTTAAGGGACAAGTTTGTGTGTGGGCTACAAAGTGAAGGACCTTACGCTGGACAAAGCTTTCAGTATGGCAGTATCACACGAAGCAACCGCAAGGGGCGCTGCAGAGATACAACGGAGACCGCAAGAATATGGCACCAATGAAATGCCCTATGGAACAGGGAAGTGCTATCGCTGCGGCAGAACAACACATGACCAGACAGATTGTTGGTTCAAGGACCAAGTGTGCAGACAGTGTGGGAAAGCAGGACACATAGCAAGAGTCTGCAGGTCTGGGAAGAAAACCAACAGTAAGAAATCTCCACAGGAGAAGTACAAAAAGGTACACCAGGTGATGGACAGTGGTTCAGACGAACAGAAAAGTGACACAGACTCCGGAAGCAAGGAGCTGGGTTGTCTGAAACTACATAAGGTAACAGAAAGGGAGGATCACCAGACTATCTGGGTTACACTCAAGATAGACGGAGTCCAAGTGAAAATGGAATTGGACACAGGGTCAGCTCTAACAGTCATAAATCAAAGAGACTACAAGTGACTATTTTCACACATACCCTTGAAAGCTACAGAGATTGTCTTGAAGACGTATACGGGGCAAAAAGTCTACCCCAAAGGAAAAATAAGGGTGAAAGTGACATATAAAGGCCAGGAAATACCTAAAATGGATATATATGTATTGCCAAATGGAGGACCACCACTGCTAGGACGTGAATGGATCCGGAAGATACAATTAGATTGGCATTCCATACAGGCACTAAAGGTTGAGGCCAAAAAGGATGACGACGTCACACCTGGACGACTGTCAAAAATGCTAACTGACGCAAAAGAAGTGTTCCAGGAGGGACTAGGAACACTAAAAGGAATAACAGCAATGATTAAAATAGAGGAAAATGCAAGCCCAAAGTTTCTGAAGGCCAGACCAGTGCCTTATGCGATCAGACCAGCTGTTGAAGCAGAGCTGGAAGGGTTGGAACGTTCAGGAGTACTGTCCAATGTGGACTGGAGCGAGTGGGCTACACCCATCGTTCCTGTAATGAAGAGGTCGTTGAGTAATACGCCTGGGGAACCAAAGAAGGTCCGCATCTGTGGGGATTTTAAGGTGACAGAGAACCCAGTCCTTCACACGGTGCAATATCCGCTTCCATGAATTGAGGATATTTTCGCCTCGCTGTCTGGAGGTAAACGCTTCACCAAAATTGATCTAGCCCAGGCGTACTTGCAAATGGAGGTAGAAGAAGCTTCGAAACATTACCTTACGATCAACACTCATAAAGGTCTCTATCAATACAACCGGCTGGTATTTGGAGTAGCCTCGGCTCCGGCTATCTGGCAAAGGGCGATGGATCAGGTCCTGCAAGGGATTCCAGGGACCCAGTGTTATTTGGACGACATCTTGGTCACGGGCGAAAATGACGGTGATCACCTCGCCAACTTGGAGAAGGTGCTCACCAGATTAAAGGAGTATGGGCTACGAGCTAATCGCCACAAGTGCGAGTTTTTCCAGAAACAGATCTCGTATTGTGGCCATGTCATCGATGAAGAGGGGTTACATAAGTCCCCTGACAAGATTGAGGCAGTAGTCAAGGCTCCAGCACCGGAAAATGTGTCACAACTGAGGTCGTTCCTCGGGCTGGTAAACTACTACCACAAGTTCTTACCAAATTTGTCTACGGTATTACACCCGCTGAACACCCTACTGCAAACAGGGGTACCATGGAAGTGGGATGATGAACGTAGACGAGCTTTCCAGAAGTGTAAAGAATTGATCACATCAAAAGAGGTGTTGGCCCATTTCAACCCAGCACTACCAATTCGTTTGGCATGTGATGCATCACCCTATGGTATTGGAGCGGTGCTGTCGCACAAATTCCCAGACGGGTTGGAGAGGCCAGTAGCCTTTGCGTCTCGATCACTAACCTCAGCCGAGCGCAACTACGCCCAAATTGACAGGGAGGCCCTCAGCCTAGTATGGGGAGTAAAAAAATTCAACCACTATCTGCATGGGCAGAAGTTCACTTGTCTCCATCTTTAATCCTAAGAAGGGCGTTCCAGTGATGACTGCACAGCGGTTACAAAGATGGTCCCTGTTTCTAGGGGTGAGTCAATATGAAATAGAATATAAAGGCACGAAACAGCATGGGAACGCTGATGGACTGTCGCGCCTGCCACTGCCTACTGTGGAGGAAGCACCAGCAGTGGACCCTATCGAGATATTTTATTCGTCAATAATTGAACGATTGCCAGTAACAAACGCGGATATAGAGAAGGAGACCCGCAATGATCCAACGCTGTCGAGGGTATATGAATTGACGGTGAGGGGATGGCCAACACATGGCGACTCACTGTTGCCAGCATTCTCATCCAGAAGAGAACAGCTGTCAGTATGTCAGGGGACAGTGATGTGTGGATCCAGAGTGGTGATTCCACCCAAGTTAAGGGAGAGAGTGCTGAATGAGCTACATGAAGGTCATCTGGGAGGAGTGAAAATGAAAAGCCTTGCTAGGGCTTATGTGTGGTGGCCGGGAATCGATCAACAAATCGAAGACCTAACCCAAAATGCACCACCACATGCCCCTCTACACCCATGGGAGTGGCCCTCCTCTCCATGGCAACGGGTGCATATTGATTTTGCTGATCCATTCATGGACTCAATGTTCTTAATAGCAGTGGATGCTCATTTAAAGTGGCCTGAGGTGATAAAAATGTCTTCAACCACTACAGAGAAAACGATTGCAGTCCTACGGACCATATTTGCCAGAAACGGTTTGCCAGAGCAGATTTGCTCTGATAATGGACCACAGTTTGTGTCCGACGAGTTCCAAAAATTTATGAGAAGGAATGGGGTAAGGCATTATACATCCGCCCTGTATCATCCAGCCACAAATGGATTGGCTGAGAGGTTCGTACAAACCTTTAAGAAGGCGATCAAGGCCATGTGCGACGATGAAATTCCACAACAGCATAAGATGGACAATTTCTTATTAGCCTACCGAAACGCGACACATGCAGTTACCAACCAGACCCCGGCCATGATGTTCTTTAACCGAAGGTTGAGATCTCGTCTGGACTTGCTCAGACCAAATGTGCGAAGAAATGTTGAGGACAAACAATTCCAGCACATCAATGAGAAGCCGACAAGGAGCTTCAATGTAGGGCAACCAGTCTTGGCCCGTGACTATCGAACAGAGAAATGGCAACCCGGAACGATATGTACAAGGCAGGGGCCATTAATGTACACAGTGGATGTCGGGGAGAACATTGTGAGACGCCACGTCGATCAGATCTTAGCGTCACAGGAACGTGTCAACCCCATGTCTCGAGTACCTGGGGATGAACCCGACATACCGGTAGCATCTACTTCAGACCCAGTAGCAGTGGAACCCGATGAACTACCTGATGAAAAGGGGTCAGAAGCGCCTCTGCACCAAGAACAAGAACCTCCAGAAAGGCGCTATCCCGAAAGGGTCAGGAAGCCGCCCCAAAGACTGAATCTATAAATGGACTTTTGTTGTTTAATGTACATGTTAAAAATGTTAATTGTTATTTGAATATTAGGGGTACTACTAATCTAAAAGGGGAGGAATTGTAGTGTATGTGCCTTTAAGTCAGAACTACTTTTACAGCTCCTGTATACTGTAGTACCGGCAGTGACCACACCGGTATATAAGCTTTGCGCATGCCTCTGTACCCCCAGTCTAGAGACTACCCTCCTCCAGTAAAGACCTGTTTATTGTTCATGTACAGCATCCGTGTGATTATTTAATAATAGCATATCCACTGAACCACAGATCCAACAAACTCATTCACCAAGCTACACACCTATCTACTCACCTGTGCTCGCTGACCTACATTGGCTCCCGGTCCGGCAACGCCCCAATTTAAAAATTCTTATTCTTGTTTTCAAATCCCTCCATGGCCTCGCCCCTCCCTATCTCTGTCATTTCCTCCAGCTCTACAACCCTCCAAAATCTCTGTGCTCCTCCAATTCTGGCCACTTGAGCATCCCTGATTTTAATTGCTCCACCATTGGCAGCCGTGCCTGTGATGAAATATTCCATTCATCACTCATCAGTATTTCTCTGCCTGTGACTGTGGTTGGTTTCAGTTTCATTTCCATTGTATTGTACTGTGTGTAGGGCTCCGCCCATACCTGGCTCCTATGTAAGCTGGCCCAGCCTGCAGCACATCCAGTACGGCAGACCTCTGGATGGAAGATACATTCTCCTCTGTGTGTTACCTTCTAAGTCAATAAAAGCCTTGTTTTGTTTCGCTAACATCGAGTCTCGGATTTATTGAGGCACATCAGTGCCTTCTGTTGCCTAGGCCCTAAGTTCTGGAATTCCCTCCCTAAATCTCTCCGCCTCGCTACCTCTCTTTCAACTTTTAAGATGCTCCTTAAAACCTATTTCTTTGATCAAGCTTTTGGTCATCTGCCCTAATATCTTACGTGGCTTGGGGGTCAAATTTTATTTGATAACGCTCCTGTGAAGCACCTTGAGATGTTTTACTATGTTAACATAGAAACATAGAAACATAGAAGATAGGAGCAGGAGTAGGCCATTCGGCCCTTCGAGCCTGCTCCGCCATTCAATGAGATCATGGCTGATCATCCAAATTCAGTACCCTGTCCCTGCCTTCTCCCCATATCCCTTGATCCCTTTAGCCTTAAGAAATATATCCAACTCTTTTTTGAATATATTTAATGAATTGGCCTCCACCACCCTCTGTGGCAGAGAATTCCACAGGTTCACCACTCTCTGGGTGAAGAAATTCCTCCTTATTTCAGTCCTAAATGGCATACCCCTTATCCTTAGACTATGACCCCTGGTTCTGGACTCCCCGGCCATCATAAACATCCTTCCTGCATCTAGTCTGTCCAGGCCTGACAGAATTTTATAAGCTTCGATGAGATCCCCTCTCAATCTTCTAAACTCCAGTGAGTATAAGCCCAATTGACACAATCTCTCCTCATACGTCATTCCTGCCATCCCAGGTATCAGCCTGGTGAATCTTCGCTGCACTCCTTCCATGGCAAGAACGTCCTTCCTCAGGTAAGGCGACCAAAACTGCACACAGTACTCAAGGTGCGGTCTCACCAAGGCCCTGTACAACTGTAGCAAGACATCCTTGTTCCTGTACTCGAACCCTCTTGCTACGAAGGCCAACATACCATTTGCCTTCTTAACCGCCTGCTGCACCTGCATGCTTACCTTCAGCGACTGGTGCACAAGAACACCCAGGTCTCTTTGCACTTCCCCTTCTCCCAATCTATTGCCATTCAAATAATAATCTGCCTTCCTGTTTTTGCCACCAAAGTGGATAACCTCACATTTATCCACATTATAGTGCATTTGCCATGTTTCTGCCCAATCACCCAATCTGTCCAGATCGTACTGGAGTTTCATGACATCCTCCTCACAGCTTACCCTCCCACCCAGCTTTGTGTCGTCTGCAAATTTGGAAATATTACATCCAATTCCCTCGTCCAGATCATTAATATATATTGTGAACAGCTGGGGTCCTAAGACCGATCCTTGCGGTACCCCACTAGCCACTGCCTGCCACTCGGAAAACGACCCGTTTATTCCAACTCTTTGCTTTCTGTCCGCCAGGCGCTGTATAATTGTAAGTTGTTGTAAATATAACTCATTCACCCATCTACACACCTACTAGAACTCATTCACCCATCTACTCAACTAATATAAATAATTTCACCCATCTATTACTTTAAATGTAACTAATTTCCTCCATCTATTCCTGTAAATATATCTCATTCATAAATCTGAATATATTTCATTTCACCCATCTATTACAGGAAAAGTTCTGATATCCGGCACCGACGGGACCGAGCTGCTGCCGATCTATCAAAACTTCTGGATAGACCAGCGCTAATGTTGAAGGATACGGAGGTTTTCATCTCCGTATCTGACAACAAACACTGTTGCTTAGCAACAGCTTGTAAACATTCGGCCCGTACCTTGGAAGCATCTCTGAAGCTGTTGCTAAGCTACAGAGGTGCTTTCCAGAGCCTGACTGTTAAAAAAAATGCTAGGAGAAGAAAAAAACCTAACCAAAACGGCTGCTGATTTCTGCCGTTAGATCGAGGTTTCCGGGCATACAACCTCCAGATAAACCAAAGTTTCCTGTACTTTAAATATCGCTAAAAGGGAAAAATTATAACCATGTTATAGTGACCGAGCACAAAGGTCTTTCCTTGACAGCCTCAAGAACTAAACAAATTTTAAACATCAATGCATACGAATGATGCTCTTCAAAATCCCTCGGACATCTAACAGCTGTCTATTACCCTTTATATAACCCACTGCCAGCTGTTATTACCTTTATATAACCCACTGCCAGCTGTTTATTATTCTTTATATAACCCACTGCCAGCTGTTTATTATTCTTTATATAACCCACTGCCAGCTGTTTATTACACTTTATATAACCCACTGCCAGCTGTTTATTACACTTTATATAACCTTCTGCCAGCTGTTTATTACCCTTTATATATATCCCACTGCCAGCTGTTATTACCCTTTATACAACCCACTGCCAGCTGTTATTACCCTTTATATAACCCACTGCCAGCTGTTATTACCCTTTATATAACCCACTGCCAGCTGTTATTACCCTTTATATAACCCACTGCCAGCTGTTATTACCCTTTATATAACTCACTGCCAGCTGTTTATTACCCTTTATATAACCCACTGCCAGCTGTTTATTACACTTTATATAACCCACTGCCAGCTGTTTATTACACTTTATATAACCCACTGCCAGCTGTTTATTACACTTTATATAACTCACTGCCAGCCGTTATTACCCTTTATATAACCCACTGCCAGCTGTTATTACCCTTTATATAACCCACTGCCAGCTGTTTATTACACTTTATATAACCCACTGCCAGCTGTTTATTACACTTTATATAACCCACTGCCAGCTGTTTATTACACTTTATATAACTCACTGCCAGCTGTTATTACCCTTTATATAACCCACTGCCAGCTGTTATTACCCTTTATATAACCCACTGCCAGCTGTTTATTACACTTTATATAACCCACTGATACTCTGCAGAAATTCAACCCTTATGAACCTATCATGCTTTTTAAAAAAATGATTAATTCTCGGGATGTGGGCTTCATTGGCAAGGCTGGCATTTATTGCCCATCCCCAGTTGCCTGTGGGAAGGTATTGGTGGGCCTTCTTTTTCAGCCTCTACAGTTCTTAGGGTGAAGGGAGTCCTACAGTGCTGTTAAGTAGGGAGTTACAGGATTTTGACCAGGTGATGAAGAAAGAATAGCGATATATGTCCAAATCAGGATGCGGTATGACTTGGAGGAGAACTTGGAGCTGATGGTGTTCCCATGCTCCTTCCGGGTGGTGGAGGTTGTGGGTTTGGGAAGTGTTGATGAAGAAGCCTTGGCAACTAGCTGCAGTGCATCCTGTAGATAGCACACACTGCAGCCATAGTGCGCCAGTGATGGAGGAAGTGGATGTTTAGGCTGCTTGTCATTGTCTTAGACATTATGTGAAATGGACTCATCATGTGGGTGGGTGGAACTATGCAGCTTCCAAACCACCATGGTGATATCAAGAAGCGGCTGAGTGCACTGGATGCCGTGTCTCAAGCCAAGCTTTTCCAGTACAGCTACAGCACTGGCATCTACCTGACAATGTGGAAAACTGCCCAGATAAATGCCCTGTCCACAAAAAGGAGGGCAAATCCAATCCGGCCAATTACCGCCCTATCAGTCTACTCTCAATCATCAGCAAAGTGATGGAAGGTGCTGTCATCAGAGCTATCAAGCAGCACTTACTCACCAATAACCTCCTCATTGATGCTCAATTTGAGTTCCGCCAGGACCTCTCGGCTCCAGACCTCATTACAGCCTTGGTCCAAACATGGACAAAAGAGCTGAATTCCAGAGGTGAGGTGAGAGTGACTGCCCTTGACATCAAGGCAGCATTTGACCGAGTGTGGCATCAAGGGGAAAACTCTTCACTGGCTGGAGTCATATCTAGCACAAAGGAAGATGGTTGTGGATGTTGGAGGTCAATCATCTCAGCCTCAGGACATTGCTGCAGGAGTTCCTCAGGGCAGTGTCCTAGGCCCAACATATTCGGCTGCTTCATCAATGACCTTCCTTCCATCATAAGTTCAGAAGTGGGGATGTTCGCTGATGATTGCACAGTGTTCAGTTCCATTCGCAACTCCTCAGATAATGAAGCAGTCCGTGCTCGCATGCAGCAAGACCTGGACGACATTCAAGCTTGGGCCGGGCAATGACTATCTCCAACAAGCGAGAGACTAACCACCAGCCTTTGACATTCAACGGCATTACCATCACCGAATCCCCCACCATCAACATCCTGGGGTCACCATTAACCAGAAACTTAACTGGACCAGCCATATAAATACTGTGGCTACAAGAGCAGGCCAGAGGCTGGGAATTCTGCGGCGAGTGTCTCACCTCCTGACTCCCCAAAGCCTTTCCACCATCTACAAGGCACAAGTCAGGAGTGTGATGGAATACTCTCCACTTGCCTGGATGAGTGCAGCTCCAACAACACTCAAGAAGCTTGACACCATCCAGGACAAAGCAGCCCGCTTGATTGGCAACCCATCCTCCACCTTAATCATTCACTCCCTCCACCATCGGCGTACCGTGGCTGCAGTGTGTACCATCTACAAGATGCACTGCGGCAACTCGCCAAGGCTTCTTCAGCAGCACCTCCCAAACCCGCAACCTCTACCACCTAGAAAGACAAGGGCAGCAGGCGCATGGGAACACCACCACCTCCAAGTTCCCCTCCAAATCACAAACCATCCTGACTTAGAAATATATCACCATTCCTTCATCGTCGCTGGGACAAAATCCTGGAACTCTCTCCATAACAGCACTGTGGGAGTACCTTCACCACACGGACGGCAACTGTTCAAAAAAGCAGCTCACCACCACCTTCTCAAGGGCAATTAGGGATGGGCAATAAATGCTGGCCTTGCCAGCGATGCCCACATCCCAGGAACGAGGGAAAAACAAATAGCCAGCTAGCACTCGCTACCCTTGGCTTTACAAATGAGAATAGCAACTTGGTGAGGTACTGTACTAGAGAGCAGCTCACCCCCATTGAACTATACCCCAGCATGAGTCAGCACCTTCAGGAGAGCATTGGCAAATGAGCAAGTGCTGTTCTGTAACGGGAGTAAATTCTAGCGCACACACGGTTTTCAGGAATTCCCTTGGTTCTGCTTGAATTATAATAACATGTGTCCAAAGCAGAAATGCAATTAATGCCGTGAACAGCAGGCATTTAAATCTGTCTAACAAGGGGCAAGACAGTAAACATTCGGTCACACCTTTATGAACGTGAGCCCTGACTTGTTGCCCTCAGTAATGTAAAGAGATGCTGTAATAAAACCCGCATGGATCATACAGCCTCTTTTAACTGAAAGCCCGAGGATAATTGATTGAATGTGAGAGGGGAAGAGTATGTAGCATTGACAATTAGCGTAAATGCACAGGAATGTGGTGACTACATCTGTGCCAGTCTGAAGGAGTTCGAAGAGTATCATTTCTACGCATTGATGTTTAAAATTTGTTTAATTCTTGAGGCCTTCAAGAAGAGGTCTTTGTGCTGGGTAACTACAACAAGGTTAGCACTTTTCTCTTTAATATATTTTTAAAGGAGCAGTGTTGTAGTAGGAGGGGGGAATGATTTTGTTGGTGATTTTGTGGCATTGCCATATCACTATCCTCACCTCTCTTTGAAACAGGCACCTCAATGGCTTGGCTGGTAAGTACATTGTCCGTTGTGGCAGTGAGCGATACAGACCAGACAGGATTGGAGCCCCAATCTGTGCAAAGTTAGCTCGACTCAACTGGGGCCAAGGCAGGATTGCAACAATTAGCCTTCGTGTCCTTGGGCTCGAGAGTGAAAAATCAGCCAGGGTTTTGCTGCTCCTGATCACTATCCAGCAACTGCTGCTGGCAGTGTGTTTGTAGGCATGTCGCACTCGCTTTTAAATGTCTTCTTCTAAATAATGTACAAACTTTGTAAGGTTTATAGAGTTTAAGGCCCTTTCAGTTTTTACTCTATAGAGTTCCAGGTCCTCTACCAGCAACAGAAACCAACATCAGTGCTGCTGTTTAGGAGGTCAGAGGTCATTCTCTGCAGAATGTCAGTTTTTGGCGAATCCCTGACCATCATCTGTACTAACATTCCTCGGAGAATGACTTCTAACCTCCCGTTCAGCAGCAGAGTCACAAACACTACACAGGCACCTCTGGGAGGGAGCATCTGGATCTGCAAAGGGCATGAGTCCAACAAATATATACTCGACAAACCTTGTTACCTAATTCTTGTAGTGAGCTGTTTTTTTTGGCACATTTACGCAAAAGGAAGTGAATCTGTGCTATATTTTTATTCGCCTCTATAAATAATTTAACAGGAAATTTTAGTCACAGACATTTGAGTTCCACCTACTGACCTCTAGTCTCCTTGCTGGGTGTGTGATACATGCACAGGAGGAAGATATATTATTAAATATATTTGTTAAATGTGTAACACAGTGGTCATGTTCATAACTACAACTCATTGACCAAAACCATGATTATTTCTTCAACAACCTTTAACACTTCTTTGAGTGGCTCAGTGGCAGGATTCTCACCTCTGACCGCGGCCGGGTTGGCATTTTACTGCAGTATTGAGAGAGTGCTGTATTATCGAGGACTAAACCAATCGCCCCGTCTGCCTGTTCAGGGGGAAGCAAAACATCCCAAGCTACTACTCAAAGAAGGACAGAGAGTTCTCGAGGTGTCCTGACCGACAGTCCTCCCCTAACCAACCCCACCTAAAACAGATTGTCTGGTCACTTATCTAAGTTGTGGTTTGTGGGATCTTGCCATGCGCAAATTGGCTGCCATGTTTGCCGACATAACAGCAGCGACTACACTTCAAAAGTAAATCATTGGTTGGAAAGCACTTTGGTCCTGAGGACAGGAAAGACATTAAATTAATGCACCTTGCGTCTTTCTTCTTAACTAGAGTTAAGAGTTCACCATTAGCCAAGCCAGAGACACAATAGGCAGCAGAATCGGGTCGTGCACGGCTTCAGTTCTGATGCCTTCTTGGATGATGAAAGTTCACTGAAAGCTTTACAACTAATAGTTCCACATCCAAAATGGAGTCAACCTCGGCTCAGTGGGTAGCACTCTTGTCTCTAAGTCACAAGGTTGTGGGTTCAAGCCCCACTCCAGAGACTTGAGCATGTAGTCTAGGCTGACACTAGAGAGAGTGCTGCACTGGCGGAGGTGCCACCTTTTGGATGAGATGTTAAACCGAGGCCCCGTCTGACCTCTCAGGTGGGCGTAAAAGAGCCTTACTTGAAAAAGAACAGGGGAGTTGTCCTGTGTTGTGTATTTGAATGTGTGTTAGAAATGTCCCCACATGGGATACCGTAGTTGTGATTTGCAATGCACTATGGGAAATGTAGTGCATTGAGTGAAGAAGCACATTGTAATAAAATGGCCGTTAACTAAACACTCCACCCTGGAGTCCTTCTTTAATTGTTATAAAGATCAGGGTATAAAACCCACTGAGACACAACAAAACTGGCGACGAGGACGAAGGACTTGCGCATCACTTTGCACTGGAATCGGCGATGTTTAAAGTAAGTCACTTTGCACAGGAATCAGCGATGTTTAAAGTAAGAAGTTCCTGTCTTTTCTGAATGGCACGCCCGCAGTTTAGGGCTGATGCAATCACCTCGTAAAGGTGGCGGTTCGTGTGTTACACAAATAAGAAGGGGAGAGTAACGATACAGTGAAACGAAGTGGAGAAAAAGGACTGGAAAAAAAATATATAAAATAAAAAATAATTTTTTTTTTTTAAATGGCGATGCTAACCGGAGCGTTTGGACCATTTGATGAAACGGCAGAGCAATGGATTGCTTATACAGAGCATTTCGGATTTTTCGTGACTGCAAATGGCATTAAAGATGACGTGAAAGTGGCGATGTTCCTCAGTGTGATCGGCGCAAAAACATTTGGCTTGTTACGGAGTTTGATGCACCCGGATAAGCCCGGCGCTAAGACATATGATCAGATTGTGGAAGTTTTGGAAACACATTTCGCACCCAAGCCGCTGCTGATTGCCGACAGGTTCAGGTTTCACAAACGAAACCAAGGGGAGGGTGAGTCCATAGCCGAATATGTTGCAGTGCTAAAGAAGCTAACTGAGCATTGTGAGTTCGGTGAAACTCTAAATGACACTGTCCGTGATAGGTTTGTGTGTAGATTAAGATGTGAAGCAACACAGAAGCGCTTGCTCACGACTGACAAACTGACGCTTAAATCAGCAGTGGAGCTCGCTGAGTCTGTGGAGTTAGCAGCTAAAGATGCACAGCTGTTGGGAGCTGCTACGAGAGTGCACAGGGTAGCAGCTACACCGGATAAACGTGCAAGGGGCGCCAGAGAGTGTTACAGATGTGGAAGTTCAGGTCATCAGCCATCTGACTGCTGGTGTAAAGACCTGACCTGTCGGAAATGTGAAAAGAAAGGACACATTGAACGTGTGTGTAAAGGGCAAAGCAAACAATCCTACACAGAGACACACAAAAACAAACAAGGAACCACACCCAACTGGGGTTCTAAAAAGAAAAACCTACACTTGGTGAAACAAGAACAGGAAGACAGTGACACAGACTCTGATGGGGAGTGAAATCTCCATGTGTTAACGGTGAATGGAGGCTCATCAGGCTATAGAGTCACTCCACCACTAGAGGGAATACCGGTCAAAATGGAGCTGGATACGGGGGCCGCTGTCTCCTTGATCTCAGAGAAGCTATTCAAAAAAAAACTGAACCACCTATCACTGACGCCGGCCAAGCTCATCTTAAAGACCTACACTGGGGAAACAGTCCCCATGCTGGGTAAGACGGAGGTCAAGGTGGAGCTTAATGGACAAACCATGATGCTGCCAGTTTACGTGGTCAAGGGTGACTATCCATCCCTGATGGGCAGTCCATGGTTGGAGAAAATCCATCTGGATTGGGAAAAAGTGAATGCGGTGTCAGTCGAAAAGGCGGGGCTAGCGGCAGTGTTGACAAAGCATACGGCTGTCTTCGACGGAGAATTGGGGAGCATGAAGGGGATTATGGTCAAACTCAAGGTGAAGCCTGACAGCCAGCCACGATTCCTGAAGGCCAGGAACGTTCCCTACGCCCTCAGACCAAAGGTGGAGGCTGACCTGGAGCGCCTGGTCAAGATAGGGGTCCTGGTGCCGGTTTTGCACAGTGAGTGGGCCATGCCCATGGTACCAGTGATGAAGAGTGATGGCACGGTTCGCTTATGTGGAGATTTCAAAGTAACAGTGAATCCGGTGCTCTCAGCTGAACAGTACTCCCTCCCCATCATTGAAGATCTTTTCGCGGGTCTAGCAGGCGGTCAGAAGTTTAGCAAGATTGATCTATGCCAAGCCTACATGCAGATGCATGTAGAAGAGGACTCACATAAGTACCTCACCATCACCACCCACAAGGGCCTCTACAGGTACTGCCGCCTACCCTTTGGTATAACGTCAGCACCAGCTTTGTTTCAGCGGGCTATGGACCAGATTTTAAGCGGCATTCCAGGGGTACAATGTTATCTCAACGATATCCTTGTCACAGGAAAGGACGACAACGAGCATCTGCAGAACCTGGCGAAGACACTGGGAAGACTTGAAGAATATGGCTTACGCGTTCGCAAGGACAAATGCGAATTTTTCAAGCCATCAGTGGAGTACTTAGGCCATGTCATCGACGCGGACGGCCTACACACAGCACCGTCGAAAGTGAAAGCCATTGCCGATGCTCCTGCACCTACAAATGTCGGCCAGCTGCGGTCATTCTTAGGTCTCCTGAACTATTACGGAAAGTTTATTCCACAGCTGGCATCACTGTTGAAGCCATTACATGAGTTGCTGTGTCAGGGCAAGGCCTGAGCATGGACGAAGGAGTGCGAAGCTGCATTCAAGAAAGCCAAAGCAGCTTTGACTGACCCCAGAGTGTTGACGCACTTTGACCTGTCGTTGCAGATTCAGCTGGCCTGTGACGCGTCGCCTTATGGCATCGGCGCGGTCGTGTCCCACATCTTTCCCTCAGGCGAAGAGAAGCCGATTGCATTCGCGTCAAGGTCCCTGAGCAAGGCGGAGGCGCAGATCGAAAAAGAGGCTTTGGGCATCATCTTTGGAATCAAAAAGTTCCATCACTACTTGTTCGGAAGGAAATTCACCTTGCTGATGGATCATCGTCCTCTGACATCGATCTTTGGTCCACACACAGGAATACCCTCCCTGGCAGCGTGCAGGATGCAGCGCTGGGCGCTGATGTTAAGCGCTCACAATTACAACATCAAATACTGGAGGTCAGCAGCACATGGCAATGCGGACGGATTGTCAAGACTTCCGCTGCCTGTGCCCTCTGAAGGCTGTGAGCAGAAGATTTTCTACTTTGACATGGCGAGCAATGCCCCTGTCACGGCCCGGCAGGTCAAGAAAGAGACCAGAGTGGACTGTACGCTATCCAAGGTGCTGGATCGGGTGATGCGAGGAGACGGATCACCGGCGTCAGACGCACCACCTGAGCTCCTACCTTATCTGTCGAGAGGGAAGGAGTTGTCTGTCACATCAGGATGCCTCCTTTGGGGCATGCGAGTGATCATACCACCAAAGCTGCGGAAACATGTCCTCAACGAGCTACACTCAGGACATTGTGGTATTGTCCGGATGAAGAAGCTGGCATGAAGCTACTTCTGGTGGCCCAGTCTGGATCATGAAATTGAAGTTGAAGCGAAATCATGCCCATCATGCGAGACAACCAGGGATACGCCAAGAGCAGCACCACTGTATCCATGGGAATGGCCAGCGACACCGTGGCAACGGATCCATCTGGACTTCGCGGGACCAGTGGAAGGAGCGATGTTCCTGGTCGCGGTGGACTCCCATTCCAAATGGCCAGAGGTTGCAGTGATGTCCACTACCACTACGGAGAAAACCATCGAGACTCTGAGAGAGATGTTTGGGTGATTTGGTCTGTCGGAGCAGATCGTAACCGACAATGGAACACAGTTCACATCCCAGGAGATGGAGGAGTTCCTCAAGAGCAATGGAATCCAGCACACGTTCTCTGCGCCTTATCATCCATCCACGAATGGATTGGCGGAGAGATTTGTCAGAACGCTGAAACGCGCGTTGAAAGCTGCAAGAAGTGATGCTCCTCTAAAGCAGCGCCTGAATGCTTTCTTGCTGAAATACCGAAACACGCCTCATGCTACGACAGGAGCATCTCCTGCTTACCTACTCATGGGAAGGCAGCTACGGGCACGCCTTGACTTGCTGAGGCCAACGTCCACAGAAACAGTGGTGCACGCCAATCAGCAGGATCAAGTCAGCAGACGAGCTCAGAGGTCCAAAGAACGACCCTTTGTGGTGGGGGGCAATGTCCTCGCGCGTAACCACACCACCCCGGAGCAGTGGGTCCCGGCTACGGTCATTCAAAAGACGGGCCCCGTTTCATACCGAGTCCGCACCGGAGATGACTGAACATGGAGACGGCATGTAGACCAGTTACTGCCAAGACAGTCGCCACAGGTAACCCAAGAAACAGAGGATCAAGGACCTGCTGGGGGCTCCAGCAGGGACTGGTCGTCTGACCCTGAGACGGTGGCACCATCCACTCTTGTGCCATCGAGGGAGGAAGCCACGCCTGCAAGGTCACGGGAGAGCCAGCCAGAGCCTGCTCCTGAGACTAGGCGTTACCCCCAAAGGGAAAGGCAGCCTCCAGAGCGCCTTATTTACAGTTAGTGCTAACCTGTGTGCATGGGGCAGAATAATCCCCAGGGTTAGCGGAGTCCATTATTAAGGAGACAGTAACAGGACATTTGGATAATCATAATTTAATAAGACAAAGTCAGCATGGTTTTATGAAGGGGAAGTCATGTTTGACAAATTTGCTGGAGTTCTTTGAGGAAGTAACATATAGGGTGGATAAAGGTGAACCAGTGGACGTAGTGTATTTAGACTTCCAAAAGGCATTTGACAAGGTGCCACACAAAAGATTATTGCTTAAGATAAAAAATCACGGGATTGGGGGTAATATTCTGGCATGGATAGAGGATTGGCTATCTAACAGAAGGCAGAGAGTTGGGATAAATGGTTCATATTCAGACTGGCAATCAGTAACCAGTGGTGTTCCGCAGGGGTCAGTGCTGGGTCCCCAACTCTTTACAATCTATATTAACGATTTGGAGGAGGGGACCGAGTGTAACACATCAAAGTTTGCAGATGATACTAAGATGGGAGGGAAAGTAGTGAGTGAGGAGGACATAAAAAACCTGCAAGGGGACATAGACAGGCTAAGTAAGTGGGCAGAGATTTGGCAGATGGAATACAATACTGGAAAGTGTGAGGTTATGCACTTTGGCAGGAAAAATCGTAGAGCAAGTTATTATCTTAATGGCAAGAAACTTGAAAGTACTGAAGTACAAAGGGATCTGGGGGTCCTGGTGCACGAAACTCAAAAGGTTAGTATGCAGGTGCAGCAAGTGATTAAGAAGGCCAATGGAATGTTGGCCTTCATTGCTAGGGGGATAGAATATAAAAATAGGGAGGTATTGCTTCAGTTGTACAAGGTATTGGTGAGACCGCACCTGGAATACTGCATACAGTTTTGGTGTCCATACTTAAGAAAGGACATACTTGCTCTCGAGTCAGTACAAAGAAGGTTCACTTGATTAATCCCGGGGATGAGGGGATGGACATATGAGGAGAGGTTGAGTAGATTGGGACTCTACTCATTGGAGTTCAGAAGAATGAGAGGCGATCTTATTGAAACATATAAGATTATGAAGGGGTTGGATCGGGTGGATGCAGGGAGGATGTTCCAGATGATGGGTGAAACTAGAACTAGGGGGCATAGTCTTAGAATAAGGGGCTGCTCTTTCAAAACTGAGATGAGGAGGAACTACTTCACTCAGAGGGTGGTAGGTCCATGGAATATGCTGCCCCAAAAAGCTGTCGAAGCTACATCATTACATAAATTTAAAACAGAAATAGACAGTTTCCTAGTAGAAAAGGGAATTAAGGGTTACGGGGAGCGGGCAGGAATTTGGACATGAGTCTAGGTTCGGATAGGTCATGGCCCTGTGGGTAGCGGAGCGGGCCCAGGGGCCGTGTAGCCTGATCCTGCTCCTGTTTTCGTGTGTCTAATGCTGTTAGATTCAGGAGATAGTCCTGTCATAGTGGATTGGCGGTTAGGATCAGATCAGCCATGATCTTATTGAATGGCGGAGCAGGCTCGAGGGGCCAATTGGCCTACTCCTGCTCCTATTTCTTATGTTCTTATGTTCTTAATGTAGAGGCAGTCTACCCTCTCTTCCAAAGTTATAGTCATTTTCAGTTATTCTGTTTTGTGGACATTCTATTTTAAGGGGGAGGAATATGTTGTGTATTTGAATGTGTGTTAGAAATGTCCCCACATGGGATACCGTAGTTGTGATTTGCAATGCACTATGGGAAATGTAGTGCATTGAGTGAAGAAGCACATTGTAATAAAATGGCCGTTAACTAAACACTCCACCCTGGAGTCCTTCTTTAATTGTTATAAAGATCAGGGTATAAAACCCCTTGAGACACAACATCCTGGAATACTGGCCAACATTTATGCCTCAACTCCAGGAAACTTTCTGCTATCCGGCACCAACGGGACCGAGCTGGTGCCGTTAGATCAAAACTGCCATAGAAACCAGCACTAATGTTAAAACATATGGAGCTCAGAGTTCCGTGTGAAGCAACAAACCCTGTTGCTTAGCAACAGCTTCAAAACAGTCGGCGCAGCTTGCAAGCGTCTAGCTGAAGCTGTTGCTTAGCTACAGAGATGCTTGCAGAGCCAGGACTGGGGAAAAGAAGCAACGAAAAGAAAAAAAATTATCTGAATCGACTCCTGAATTTTGCCGGTAGATAGAGCTTTCCGGACATTTAACCTCCGGATAAACAAAAGTTTCCTGTAACACCTAAAACACCTGGTCATTTATTTTGTTGCTGTTTGTGGAAGCTTGCTGTGTGCAAATTGGCTGCCACATTTCCTACATTACAACAGAGTACTTAATCAGCTGTAAGACGCTTTGGGGCATCCTGAGGTCATGGCAGGTGCACCATAAGTGCAAGTTCTTTCTTTTCTTTCAAAAATGAATGAGTAAATGTAGGAAATGATCTGCAGGTCTTTATTATTCAATTTACATTTGGGGAGCTTCCCGACAACCCACTCACAGACTAGACTGACCAGTCCAAATTCAGACAGGTGGCAACACTAGCGTTAACACGAGCTTTCCTCTTGCATTGCTGCATCAGAGAATGCAGCAGCCATCTGTCATCTCTACCGGTCAGATGCGAGACTCTCCGCATCCCCAACGATTGAAGCCTGCAAGAAGAAACAAAGGTAAGTAAACTTTTTTCTAACACTTTCCACTTACCTCACATACTCATCTCTCCACACTTTCACCCACTTGTACCTTCACAGCGCACCTTTGCACCCCTCCGACCCCCGCAGACCCACTACTCACCTTGGTGACCCTGGCGGGGTTCGCAGCCTTTGGGAAGCCCGCACTTGTACGGGTAAAATGGGGATAATCAGTTAAGTGGCTGTAATCCCCTTCCTGCCTCCAAGGAGACGGGACCCGGCGCGGGACTGCTACCCGCCTCCTGGCAAGATGGCATGGAGGCGGGTTGGGCACCCGCCCCCAAATTCTGCCATTTTCCTGGCAGTCCCGCCTCCATACCCGACTCCCCAGGGCTGGCCAGATCGCGCCCTTTATCAAGGGCCACAGTCCCAGTACCTTTCTGGAAATTACTGTTGGCTATTTTAATGTTTGAATAATATTCCTCTATCCATTTTCTTAACCCAGTTAAAATAAACATTTCAGTGTTGGAGAAACTGTTCAAGGAGGTCCAGAGCCACATAATGCAGTATATTTACCAAAGGCCACAGGTGGGATGAAAGAAAGAACGAACTTGCATTTCTATAGCGCCTTTCAAGACGTCAGGATGTCCCAAAGCGCTTTACAGCCAAAGAAGTACCTTTTGAAGTGCACTCACTGTTGTAGTGTAGGAAACGGCAGCAGCCAATTTGTACACAGCAAGCTCCCACAAACAGCAATCAGATAAATGATTCGTTGGTTGCGAGATAAATATTGACCGAGAGAACTCTCCTGCTCTTCTTCAAATAATGCCGTGAGATCTTTTACATCCCCCCTGAGAAGGTAGGCCACAAGTCGCCTACGGCTGCATTGTGATTGCCACCGGCCTACAGCTGCTTCGAGTCCTAATCCTAAAATGGTGATCCTGGAAAATGTTAGGGGACAAGCAGATCAATGAAACAGATTTTTTGTTTGTGAAAAGAACCAATAATTGTTTAGACAAGAGCTATCTGGGCACCAAATCATTAAAGTTTTGTTGATTTTTTTAGCTAGCCTTTAAATGAAATCAATTTCATCTTGAGTTGTTGAATTGTGTCTAGCCAGGCCCACCAAATTGAAATATGATTCCTCATGGGATGTGGAGAACCTTACCCATATTTTACTTCATTAATAGTACAATTTACCCATTACATACCCAAAATTGGCTCTGGGATCAGCAGATAGCATTACTGAATTATCACATAAACGCTTCCGCACCTTGGTATGGGGTTGACCCAGAGGGTAGAAATTTTCTTCTGCATTGACTTCAATCAGAAAGAAACCCCCAGGATTTCCAAATTGGCCTCCTTTAAGGCATACAAAGGCCATTAGTTCCAGAGCCCTCCTGAAGTTCAGTCTGCTGTGTGCCATCTTAACCTGCAAAGTACTATTGAGATATTGGAACTGTCAGGAGCACGTGCAAGGACTCCCAAATGCCTCTGCTTTAGCTAATGTGTGTGAGTACTTGAGCTCAATGATACAGCTAGGTTTTGTTAGGTGAATTTTGGTTTGTGTGTCTGAAGCCCTTTTTAAGATGTCAGTGTGCCAACGGTATCAGTGATAAGATGCAGCTTGAATTTGCGCCCTGCCGCAATACGGGAATAGGAACATAGGAAGGAACATAGGAACAGGAGTAGTCCATTTAGCCCCTGTGCCTGTTCCGTCATTCAATTAGATCAGATTGATCTGTATCTTCACTCCATCTACTCACTTTGGTTCTATAACCCTTAATACCCTTACCCAACAAACATCTACCAATCTCAGTTTTGAATTTTTCAATTGACCCCCCAGCCCCAACAGCTTCTTGGAGGGAAGAGTTCCAGATTTCCACCACCCTTTGTGTGAGGAAATGCTTCCTGATTTCCCTCCTGAACAGTCTAGCTCTAATTTTAAGATTACGCCCCCTTATTCTGGACACTCCCACCAGAGGAAATAGTTCCTCTCTGTCTGCCCTATCGAGTCCTTTAATCATCTTAAATACCTCGATTAGATCACCTCATAATCTCGGCAGATGTGGTAAGCCTTCAGAGTCCTGCAGGGCCGTTTCACTTTCCATGGAGCAGAAGTCATTGGGTAATACAGGGCAAAGAACCTCTTGCGGGCCTTGATTTTCGCATTGCTGCCCCAGGAGGAACACCTCAACCCTACAATGAGTCAGCCAGCAAGAGGAAAATTCTGGTGGTGCCACAGGACTGCTGGAGCAGCACGGGAAGAGGTGGAAGGGCCAGTATAACCCTGAAGAAGACTCAGCCTGGGCTACCAACAGTAAGAACCCGAGGCCTATTGGGAGGGAGAAGCATGAGCAGACCTGCATAGAAACATAGAAGATAGGAGCAGGAGTAGGCCATTCGGCCCCTCGAGCCTGCTCCGCCATTCAATGAGATCATGGCTGATCATCCAAATTCAGTGCCCTGTTCCTGCCTTCTCTCCATATCCCTTGATCCCTTTAACCTTAAGAAATATATCCAACTCCTTCTTGAATAAATTTAATGAATTGGCCTCAACTGCCTTCTTTGGCAGAGAATTCCACAGGTTCACCACTCTCTGGGTGAAGAAATTCCTCCTCATTTCTGTCCTAAATGGCTTACCCCTTATCCTTAGACTGTGACCCCTGGTTCTGGACTCCCCGACCATCGGGAACATCCTTCCAGCATCTAGTCTGTCTAGACCTGTTAGAATTTTATAAGTTTTGATGAGATCCCCTCTCATTCTTCTAAACTCCAGCGAATACAAGCCCAATTGACCCAATCTCTCCTCATACGTCATTCCTGCCATCCCAGGTATCAGCCTGGTGAATCTTCGCTGCATCACGGACTTTATTTACCTGCAGGTGGGGAAGAGATAGCTGGCAGATGCAGAGGGGAGGAAAATCAAGATCAGGCTGCAGTGGCAAGCATTACAGCCCCATGAGGCCACCATTGCCTCACGGCCCCATTTTCCACTTAAGGGATGGAATTTTTTTTAATTCAATCATGGGATGTGGGCACCGCTGGCAAGACCAGCATTTATTGCCCATTCCTAATTGCCCTTGAGAAAGTGGTGGTGAACCACCTTACACAACTGAGTGGCTCGCTGGGCCATTTCAGAGGGCATTAAGAGTCAACCACATTGCTGTGGGTCTGGAGTCACATATAAGCCAGACCGGGTAAGGACGGCAGATTTCCTTCCCTAAAGGAAATTAGTGAACCAGCTGGGCTTTTATACAACAAAACAGTAGTTTTATGGTCACCATTACTGGTACTAGCATTTTTATTCCAGATTTTATTTACTGAATTTAAATTCCCCAGCCGCCATGGTGGGATTTGACGATATGTCCCGCAGATCATTATTCCAGGTCTCTTGGATTACTTGTCCAGTAACATAACCACTGTGCTACCTTACCTCTATAGCAGAGTAGGAATAGCAGAGATAAATCCAGACCTCATATTTCCCCATTTACTTGGTATAAGTTATTGGTGGATCACCTTACCGTGAATACTTCTTCAACTCGGAAAACTTTTCCTGGGTTTGTTGCCAGTATCTCTGGGTGGTGCAACGTGAATTGATATATTGTGCCACCTCCTGCCAGGCCCTGCTCAGTGCTTTCCTGCTGGGAGGCATCCTCTTCTCCTGATCCTTGAAACAAAAGTTCCATTGCAACATCATCAATATGCTGGGAGCCGTGCCTTGACAGCGCTGACTTATAATTGTACACTTGCCAACCAAAAAAAGGCTTGTCCTTAAATTGGCTGCAGCAGCCCGTTAAATAGATGCTGCAATGGCAGATATCCAGTCCACTCCAAATCACAGAGCGTCCCGTGACTGCCAGGAGTACACGGCAGAAAGAAAGAAAGACTTGCATTTATATAGCGCCTTTCAGGATCTCAGGACGTCGCAAAGTGGTTTACAGCCAATGTAGTACTTTTAGTGCAGTCACTGTTGTAACGTGGCTGCCAATTTGTGCACAGCAAGCTCCCACAAACAGCAATGAGATAATGACCAGGTAATCTGTTTTAGTTAAATTGAGGTGTAAATATTAGTCAGGACACTGGGGAGAACTCCCCTGCTCTTTTTCAAAATAGTGCCATGGGATTTTTTTACGTCCACCTGAGAGGGCAGACGGGGCCCTCGGTTTAACGTCTCATCTGAAAGAGAGAACCTCCGACATAGAAACATAGAAGATAGGAGCAGGAGTCGGCCATTCGGCCCCTCGAGCCTGCTCCGCCATTCAATGAGATCATGGCTGATCATCCAAATTCAGTACCCTGTCCCTGCCTTCTCTCCATATCCCTTGATCCCTTTAGCCTTAAGAAATATATCCAACTCCTTCTTGAATATATTTAATGAATTGGCCTCTACTGCCTTCTGTGGTAGAGAATTCCACAGGTTCACCACTCTCTGGGTGAAGAAATTCCTCCTCATCTCTGTCCTAAATGGCTTACCCCTTATCCTTAGACTGTGACCCCTGGTTCTGGACTCCCCCGCCATCAGGAACATCCTTCCTGCATCTAGTCTGTCTAGTCCTCACAGAAATCACAGAAACCCCACAGTGCAGATAGAGGCCATTTCGGCCCATCGAGCCTGCACCGACACATGTCCCACCCGATCCCCGTAACCCCTACACCAACACATATCCCACCCTATCCCCGTAACCCCACGTATTTAATCCCCCTAACACTAAGGGTCAATTTATCATAGCCAATCAACCTAACCCGCACATCTTTGGACTGTGGGAGGAAACCGGAGCACCCGGAGAAAACCCACGCAAACACGGGGAGAATGTGCAAACTCCACACAGACAGTCGCCCGAGGCCGGATTCGAACCCGGGTCCCTGGTGCTGTGAGGCAACAGTGCTAACCACTATGCCACCGTGCTCCTGTTAGAATTTTATAAGTTTCAATGAGATCCCCTCTCATTCTTCTAAACTCCAGCGAGTATAAGCCCAATCGACCCAATCTCTCCTCATACGTCATTCCTGCCATCCCAGGTATCAGCCTGGTGAATCCGACAGTGCAGCACTCCCTCAGCACTGCACCAGAGTGTCAGCCGAGATTATGTGCTCAAACCTCTGGAGTGGGACTTAAACCCACAACCTTCTGGCTCAGAGGTTGGACTGCATCTGAACCAAAGCTGACAACTCCTGGCCAAACCAGAAGTTAATATAGGAATAGTCGCACCCAACTCATGGTGAGTGCAAAGGACTGTTCCTATTGCCGGGGCCTGGCCAATGGAAAATTCAAAAGCACCAGATTTTGGAGAATTGTACAATTTGCTTCTCAATTTTGGTGTGAAAGATCAGTAAAAACAGATAAAGAATAATTAAAAATAAAAGTAAGACTAGCAGCTTTCACAACCTCAGGACGCCCCAAGTCACTTTACAGCCAATGAAGTACTTTTGAAGTGTAGTCACTGTTGTAATGTAGGAAAGTCTGCCAATTAATCTAAAAAATGAATAAAAGCTGAAAACGAAGCCTGATAGAACTATTTCTGGTATGGATGCTGCGTATGCTCTCACTACGAGTTGAAACCGTGCTCCTGTTGGACCAGATGGTATCCGTGGTATTACAATTAAATCAATTGCTTACTCAATCTTCCTATTCCTGAGAGTCCTCTTCAGTCTCTGTATTGACACAGGAAATATCCCAACGAGGTGTTAACTGAGCAACATCATGCCATTACACGAATAAGGTTTGAAATCGGAAATCTTTGAGTGCAGACCTTTTAATCATTATGGCTTCTCATCAGCAGTGCTCCTGAATATCGCATGTTCTTAAAGTGGTCCTTTGGATTTTAAATAAGGGGGAGAGTGTCAGCAGAGCGACAGGGTTTGGAGAGAGCATCGCAGCATGGGACCGAGAAGGCTGAAGGGCTCTTCAGTTGAAGTGGAGAGAGAGAAGATGCCAAGGAGTCACGAGTCAGAAGAGCGGAGGGCATATGCTGGCACGTAGGACTGGAGGAGGGTGCAGAGATAAGGAAAGGATGTCTATAGAAGGTCTTTAGGGGGTAGAAGCTGACTTTGTTGTGCCCGAGTAAAATGGGCGCAATGAGAACCAATGTGATGTAAAAAGACTTTTGAGTCCTTGGTTTGAGTATAAAACAAGGCTTTAATCAACTGTTTCAAAACCATGAGATTCTAGTTACATCACTAGTTCCTGGTTACAGAAACATCCTGAGCAAGCTGGGCCCACGCCCGAGTATTTATGCTCCTTGGACGGCGCCACCAGCTGGCCGCCCAGTGTTACTTCATGAGTCATGATAAGATTCATGACACAATGTCAGGCACCAACGTCCTGCGCCCTAATAACACCTGAAAAACCTCCCACCCAAAATTGGGTCTGGCCATTTTCAGGCGCCCCTGGGAGTTAGGACCCTTAAATATGTAAATGAAGGGTCAACGGCCATTTTAGGTCCTCTCACGAAAATTAGACAGCGATGGTATCTAGCCTGCCTTACTCAGGATTCTTCAGCAGCCGCTGAGGCCTGAGCACTCCACACCAACCACCCCCACCCACCACTCACCCTCACCGTCCTATGGAGAGACATCTTTTGTGCCCCTCTCTTCAAACCCCTCAACCAGGGAACTAATACTAGAAATTTTCATAAAAAGCATTCTCAGCTTTAGGGGTCCAGGCCACTCTGCTGGCTGCACCTCCCAGTGGGGCACACTCTTGCTCTACTGGAAGATGATACACCTCATCTCACTCGCCTTACCGGCCGTCGAGTTACACCAGATCTCATACGGCCTGAGGAAGTGGGAACTCTTAGCCTAGGGAGTCTCCTCTCAGGCCCCACTCCCTCCACGTCACTGGCCTTGTAAGGGGCCGGAAGAGGCTTCGCCCTATACAAAGCTAAGTAGGAAAACCCAGGTTAGGTCGGGAGTCTCGGGACCCAGCGTATCCAGCTACCTGGCCTTTTTCCAAGCCATTCTGGCTCTTGCCAGAGTCCAATGGGAATGGCCAAGTAAATTTGGCCCCAATATCACTGCATCATCTGTGTGTCAATTAAACTATTATAATATGATCTGGTTGTTATGTTGTGGAATGCACTTCCTGAAAGAGTGGTGGAAGCAGATTCAATAGTGACTTTCAAAAGGGAATTCGGTAAATACTTGAAAAGGAAAAATTTGCAGGGCTATGGGGAAAGGGCAGGGGAGTGAGATTAATTGGACAGCTCTTTCAGAGAGCTGGCACAGGCACAAATGGCCTCCTTTGGGGATTTATGATTCGATGATTCTTTGAAATGTTATCTGCCTGTACAGCCTTTAGAAGGACAGCACTCCTTGCATTTACTCCCGTCTACAATTGCTGATCTGGTTCTGCAGTGGCCTCAGAATGTGTTCGTACAGCATTTGGTATTTTCTGTGGTTTTGCTACAAGACTTCGTCCACAAACCCGTGGTGTCTTCCATATTGATGAATGACACAGGCAAACGCTCCCTCGCAGAATCCCAAGCTGCCTCTCCTCGCAGACCACAAGGCAGGAACTATAATCATTTTCCCACCAGATACAGAGAGAATGTTTCCACTTGTGGGGAAGAGCATAACTAGAGGCCATCAATATAAGATAGTCACCAAGAAATCCAATCGGGAATTCAGAAGAAACTTCTTTACCCAGAGAGTGGTGAGAATGTGGAACACGCTACCACAGGGAGTGGTTGAAGCAAATAGTATTTAAGGGAAGGCTGGACAAGCATATGAGGGAGAAGGGAATAGCGGGTTACGCTGATAGATTTAGATGAAGAAAGATGGGAGGAGGCTCGAGTGGAGCATAAACGCCGGCATGGACTGGTTGGGCCGAACGGCCTGTTTCTGTGCCGTATATCCGATGCAATCCTATGTAGAACCCTCAGTGGGCAACCATTAACCTTCAACTATAGTGAACATTGAACAACAGACTCTATCATAATCTATAAAACTAAACCCACTGTCATCTCCGACTGTCCACACAGAGATTTGAATTTATCAATCAACCCAATAACAATTGCACAAGTCTTCTGCTAAAATACCTTTGACTGCGCACGTGTGATCATTTATCCAGATGCATCCACATAAATCATTGTCTCCAAAAAAAATCTAATCAGAAAATGAATTTCATATCCCCACATTTCTCCTGCGTTCCCTCCCACCCTATATCATTCCAACCATTCATTGTGATAAAAAGCCAGAAACTCATTACATCCTCTTTGAAACTGGTGCCCAGACTTCTAAACACCAACACTGACACCCAGATACTTGTCAAGACTGTTTGTAATGATTGAATGGTTTTAAATGACAGCTATTCCCTTGTTTATTCCCTCCCATCAGTCGAATCTCAGATGGGAGCAGAAACACGGATGTTTTTTGAGTGGGGTGTGCACAGAGTTCTAAAATGAACTCTGGGCACCACAGGCCCAGTTTTTAAGTAGCGATCTATCTATGTGGTGTTGTTGTTTGCACCACAAATTGTCAGCCTTCAAACATAGGTGGTCTGGTAGGGCACAGAGCACGGGTACAGAGCACGGAGCTGAGGATCCGGTGAAGAGACCTTTGAGGAGTCGAACTTTGGGACAATGATGACTTGGAAGAGAGGTTCAGTGGTGCAACTGAGGCCAAGAATTTGAGGGAGGTGGAACTAGGAGGTCTTGGTGATGGAATAAACATCATGTTTGCCTCACATTTCACAGCAATTAAACAGGACACAAATGCACCATATTTTCTCTCACTAAGGTCGCTGCTATTTGCCAAAAATGGCCAGGGGCAAGGGTTGAATCAAAACGCAAGTTCTGAGGTTTGCTTTGCTCCTCATGAAAACATGAGTGAGCTTAACAACACCACATAGATAGATCACTACTTAAAAACTGGGCTTTTGGTGCCCAGTGTTCATTCTGTGCACACCCCATTCAAAAACACCCGCGTTTCTGCTCCCACCTGTCCGCTTCTGCACCTGAAGCTATGCAAATGAGATGCAATTAGCACACTTCCATTTTAAATAAAAGTCAATAAAGAACAGAACATGCTGGAAATACTCACCGGGTCAATCAGCATCGTTGGAGAGAACAGATAAGTTAATGTTTCGAATGTGCTTCTTCATCAGAATCGAGTCTGTTTTAAACTCACCAATGACTAGTCAAGCCTAAACTGCTCGAGTATCGGAAGCCCTAGGCTTTGAACTCGTTGGGATGACCTAGGAGTTGTATTGCCCAGGTACAAACATCACATCGCAAAGTCTACAAAAGCCTGTCTCCTCCAAAAGTCTTTCAGTTTATCAGCTTTTATAAGAAGTACAATCTGAGGGAGATATTTTAACCGCTTGGTCACTGATCCAAACTTAATTGTTTACTGAGTGTTTGTAACAGCAGCCAAAGCTCTTCCTGTGCAGGCAAAGTGACCTCTGAAGAGTCCTAGAACTCTGCGAAAAACGGCGAGAAGTCAAACCGTAGCCAGAAGTAGTAAACCAGCGACTAACCTGTAAGTACTGCATGAGCCCTTTAAATAGCACTTGCGAATGGGCCTTCGTCCCGTTGTACTGAGCAAGGTCATCACCTAGCGGAGTGAAGCGCTGGGGCATTCAAATATGGAAAACGGATCTTGCAAGACCCTAATTTGAATAAATTATTTTTGGGTTTAAATGATACCAGTGTGCGCACCTGACACCAGCGCATCCACTTTAACCAATGTGGACCTTAGTAGGCCGGTAGCACCTGAAAAACCAACACTGCGCAGCCTTATTTCTAGACCTAGCATTTACAGCCTTGGTCCAAACATGGACAAAGGAGCTGAATAACAGAGGTGAGAGTGACTGCCCTTGACATCAAAGCAGCATTTGACTGAGTGTGGCATCAAGGCATCCTAGTAAAACTGAAGTCAATGGGAATCAGGGGGAAAACACTCCACTGGCTGGAGTCATAACTAGTGTTGTGTATGTACCTTTAAGGGAATAACTGGTCTTAGACTGCAGTACTGGCAGTGACCACCCCTGTATAAAAGGCCCTAGCAGGCTTCTGTATTTTCAGTCTGACGCTGCCTCCTATTCAGTAAAGTACCTGTTAAACTGTTCTCCCGAAGTCCGTGTATTATTGAGGCGCGGACTTTACAGTGGCGACGAGTAAGTTCGAACTCACCTGCAGTGTGGCATCATCTCACGGGGATCTTGCCTGAAAGGAAGGTCCTGGAAGGTCGTAGTCTGAGCAACGGGCGTCGACTGAGGGCAACCGCCCAAAGAATCCATCGGTGTTCGGAGAATTGCGGGAGAGACTGTGGTTCCAGCGAATCGTGCTGGTAGCAGGTAGCGCGCTGACCCTTCCGGACTGCGGCGGGCTCAAGCTCGATCGAGCGGCTCTACAAAACAGGCCGTGCAGCGTCGCCGGGAAAAGAAAACAAGAGAGAGAGGGTGGAGCGTACAGGGCGTGGTCGGTGCTCAAGAACAGGACAGCGGAGAGAAACTAAATGGGGGAAAGGAAAGCGAGACGCGCCGAAGCTGCGGGTCGCCGCCATTACCCCGTAGAATGCTAGGAGCAGCGTGGTAGTAAGGGGAAGAAGCAAAAGTGCGGGAGGCACCATTTTATCCCGTTGGGGAAGAAGCAAAAGTGCGGGAGGCGCCATTTTATTCCATTGGGGAAGAAGCAAAAGCACGGGAGGCGCCATTTTAAATCACCCAAGATGCTGAAAAGTGGCAGTATCACGGCTTTCGACAATGAGGTAGAAGATTGGACCACGTATGTGGAAAGAATTGAAGTGTACTGCAAGGCAAATGAGGTGGCCGATGGAAAGAGGGCGTCGGTATTATTAAATCTGATGGGTGCGAGTACGTACGGCCTATTGCGGAATTTAATTACCCCAGCTAAACCAATGGAGAAAAGTTTTGAGGAGATTGTTCATATCTTACAGGAACACCTAAGCCCCACACCACTGCTGATAGCAGAAAGATTCAAGTTCCATAAAAGACCAGCACAAAGATGAGAGCAATGCTGACTATCTTACGGAACTACGCAAGTTATCGAAGCACTGCCAGTTCGGAGCAGGACTGGAAGACACCTTACGGGATAAGTTTGTCTGCGGGCTCCAGAGTGAAGGAACCCAGAAACGACTACTTTCAAAAAAGGACCTGACGCTAGAACAGGCTTTCAGCGTGGCAGTATCCTACGAAGCAGCAGCACGGGGAGCTGCGGAAATACAACAGAAACCACAAGAATACAGCGCTAACGAAATGGCGTATGGAGCCGAAAAGTGCTATCGCTGTGGCAGAACAACCCATGAGCAGAAGGACTGCTGGTTTAAAGACAAAATATGCAGGCAATGCGGGAAAATGGGACATATAGCAAGAGTCTGCAGGTTGGGAAAGAAGACCAACACAACAAGAGCTACTAAAGAACAGTACAGGAAAGTAAAGAAACTGACAGATAGTAGTTCAGAAGATCAGGAGAGTGATAAGGACTCCGGGAGCAGGCGACTAAGTTGTTTAAAGTTACACAACGTGATCGCAAAGGAAGATCACCGAACCATTTGGGTCACCCTCATGATAGCAGGGTCCCCAGTAAAGATGGAATTGGACACAGGATCAGCCCTAACTGTCATGAATCGACGAGACTATGAGCGGCTATTCTCACACATACCCTTAAAGGACATGTCCATTGTATTGAAGACATACACGGGGCAAAAGGTCTACCCCAGAGGAAAAATAAGGGTGCCAGTTGAATATAACGGAAAGGAAACACAGAAACTATACATGTATATACTACGAGATGGAGGACCACCATTATTGGGACGTGAATGGATCCGAAAACTACAATTGGATTGGCATTCCATTCTGGCACTAACTGTGACTGAGAAAAAAAGATGATGACGTCGCACCTGGACGTCTATCACAAATTCTATCTGACGCGGAAGAGGTGTTCCAACAAGGACTTGGGACTCTAAAAGGAGTAAAGGCAACCATAAAGATTGAGGGTAACGCAACCCCAAAATTTTTCAAGGCCAGACCGGTGCCATATGCGATACGCCCAGCTGTGGAAGCTGAACTGGAGAGTCTGAAGCGTTCGGGGGTGCTGTCTAAGGTGGACTGGAGCGAGTGGGCCACACCCATCGTTCCTGTAATGAAGAAAGCATTGAGCAGCACGCCTGGGGAGCCAAGGAAGGTTCGCATCTGTGGGGACTTCAAGGTGACTGTGAACCCAGTCCTGCACACAGTACAGTATCCGCTTCCGCGGATAGAAGATATTTTCGCCTCACTATCTGGAGGGAAACGTTTTACAAAGATTGACCTGGCTCAAGCATATCTACAAATGGAGGTGGAAGAAGCATCTAGGAAATACCTCACGATAAACACTCACAAAGGCCTTTACCAGTACAATCGACTGGTATTTGGGGTAGCATCGGCCCCGGCTATTTGGCAGAGGGCAATGGAACAAGTCCTGCAAGGGATCCCGGGGACCCAGTGTTATTTGGACGACATCCTGGTTACGGGCGAAAATGACAATGAACACCTTACCATAAGTTCTTGCCGAATTTATCTACAATTCTGCACCCACTGAATGCCCTGCTTCAAACTGGTGTAACATGGAAATGGAGTGATGAGTGTAAGCGTGCCTTTCAGGAATGTAAATGCCAAATCACTTCAAAAGAAGTATTGGCCCACTACAACCCAACACTACCGATTCGGGTGGCATGTGATGCGTCACCTTACGGCATTGGAGCGGTGCTGTCACACAAATTCCGTGACGGTTCAGAGAGGCCAATAGCCTTTGCATCATGCTCGCTAACCTCAGCCAAGCATAACTACGCCCAGATTGACAGGGAGGCCCTCAGCCTAGTGTGGGGGGTGAAGAAGTTTAATCACTATCTGCACGGGCAGAAATTCACCCTACTGACTGATCATCAACCCCTGGTCTCAATTTTTAACCCAAAGAAGGGCGTTCCGGTGATGACGGCGCAACGGCTGCAAAGATGGTCACTTTTTCTAGGGGCACATCAGTATGGCATAGAGTACAAAGGTACGAAACAACATGGAAACGCTGATGGGCTGTCGCGCCTACTGTTGCCTACGGCGGAAGAAGCACCTGCAGTGGACCCTGTGGAGATATTCCATGCGACCATAGTCGAATGTTTGCCTGTTACAAACGCAAGTATTGAGAAGGAAACCCGAAATGACCCGACACTCTTTCGGGTCTATGATTTGACGGTGAAGGGATGGCCAGCATATGGCGACTCACTGTTGCCAGCATTCTCGCCAAGGAGAGAACAGCTGTCAGTGTGCCGGGGAACCTTGATGTGTGGATCCCGAGTGGTAATTTCACCCAAGTTGAGAGATAGAGTACTCAATGAACTTCACGAGGGTCATCTGGGAGGGGTAAAAATGAAGAGCCTAGCCAGGGCGTTTGTGTGGTGGCCGGGAATCGATAAAGAAATTGAGGATATGACCAAGAGATGCACAGGATGCCAGAAGGTCCAAAACGCTCCACCACAGGCCCCACTACATCCATGGGAGTGGCCCTCATCTCCATGGCAACGGGTACACATTGATTTCGCTGGTCCATTTATGGACTCAATGTTTCTAATCGCTGTGGACGCCCATTCGAAATGGCCAGAGGTCATTAAAATGTCCTCCACCACCACGGAGAAAACTATTGCAGTCCTAAGGACCATCTTCGCTAGCAATGGGTTGCCAGAACAGATTTGTTCCGACAATGGCCCACAGTTTGTGTCTGAGGATTTCCGGAGGTTTCTGAAGAATAATGGGGTGAAACATTACACATCTGCCCTATATTATCCAGCCACAAATGGATTGGCTGAGAGGTTTGTTCAGACCTTTGAAAAGGCCATAAAGGCAATGTATAATGACGACATACCACTGCAACACAAGGTGGATAACTTCTTGTTTACTTACTGGAATGCGACACATGCAGTAACCAACCAAACTCCAGCCGTACTGTTTTTCAACCGGAGACTAAGATGTCGCTTGGATTTGCTCAAACCAAACATAAGACGAGATGTTGAGGATAAGCAGTTCCAGCACATAAATGAGAAGCCAACCAGGAGCTTCAAGATAGGGCAACCAGTCTTGGCCTACGACTACCGAACAGAAAAATGGCAGCCAGGAACGATATGCACACAGCAGGGACCACTAATGTACACAGTGGACGTTGGAGAGAGCATCGTGAGACGCCATGCTGACCAGATTCTAGAGTCACAGGAACAAGCCAAACCTGTACCACAAGCATGTGCACCTGGTAATGAGCCCGAAGTACAGATTGCGTCTACCTCAGAAGCAGGGGTATTGGAAGCTGACGAACCAACCAATGACAATGAACCAGAATCAACTCCACCGCCAGAACAGGATACTCGAGAAAGGCACTATCCAGTCCGGATCAGGAAGCCTCCTCAAAGACTGAACTTATAAATGACTATTTCAGTTGATGTATATATTACTGAGAAAATTGTAATTGTAATTAGTTATTATTTAGTTGTTAAATGAATGTTATGTACTGTTTATCTAAAAGGGGAGGAATTGTTGTGTATGTACCTTTAAGGGAATAACTGGTCTTAGACTGCAGTACCGGCAGTGACCACCCCTGTATAAAAGGCCCTAGCAGGCTTCTGTATTTTCAGTCTGACGCTGCCTCCTGTTCAGTAAAGTACCTGTTAAACTGTTCTCTCGAAGTCCGTGTATTATTGAGGCGCGGACTTTACACCTAGCATAAGAACATAAGAACATAAGAAATAGGAGCAGGAGTAGGCCAATTGGCCCCTCGAGCCTGCTCCGCCATTCAATAAGATCATGGCTGATCTGATCCTAACCGCCAATCTACTATCACAGAACTATCTCCTGAATCTAATAGAATTAGACACATGAAATAGGAGCAGGATCAGGCTACACGGCCCCTGGGCCCGCTCCGCTACCCACAGGGCCATGACCGATCCGAACCTAGACTCATGTCCAAATTCCTGCCCGCTCCCCGTAACCCTTAATTCCCTTTACTTCTAGGAAACTGTCTATTTCTGTTTTAAATTTATGTAATGATGTAGCTTCTACAGCTTTTTGGGGCAGCATATTCCATGGACCTACCACCCTCTGAGTGAAGTAGTTCCTCCTCATCTCAGTTCTGAAAGAGCAGCCCCTTATTCTAAGACTATGCCCCCTAGTTCTAGTTTCACCCATCATCGGGAACATCCTCCCCGCATCCACCCGATCCAACCCCTTCACAATCTTATATGTTTCAATAAGATCGCCTCTCATTCTTCTGAACTCCAATGAGTAGAGTCCCAATCTACTCAACCTCTCCTCATATGTCCATCCCCTCATCCCCAGGATTAACTTAGTGAACCTTCTTTGTACTGACTCGAGAGCAAGTATGTCTTTTCTTAAGTATGGACACCAAAACTGTATGCAGTATTCCAGGTGCGGTCTCACCAATACCTTGTACAACTGAAGCAATACCTCCCTATTTTTATATTCTATCCTCCTAGCAATGAAAGCCAACATTCCATTGGCCTTCTTAATCACTTGCTGCACCTGCATACTAACCTTTTGAGTTTCATGCACCAGGACCCCCAGATCCCTTTGTACTTCAGTACTTTCCAGTTTCTTGCCATTAAGATAATAGAAGAAGGAAGATAGTTGTGGTGGTTGAAGGTCAATCATCACAGCCCCAGGACATCGCTGCAGGAGTTCCTCAGGGCAGTGTCCTCGGCCCAACCATCTTCAGCTGCTTCATCAATGACCTACCCTCCAACATAAGGTCAGAAATGGAGATGTTTGCTGATGACTGCACAGTGTTCAGTGCCATTCACAAGTCCTCAGATAATGAAGCAGTCCATGCCCGCATGCAACAAGACTTGGACGACGTTCAGGCTTGGGCTGATAAGTGGCAGGTAACATTTGCGCCACAGAAGTGCCAGGCAATGACTATCTCCAACAAGCGAGAGTCTAACCAGCTCCCCTTGACATTCAATGACATTACCATCACTGAATCCCCCACCATCAACATCCTGGGTGTCACCATTGACCAGAAACATAACTGGACCAGCCTCATAAATAATGTGGCAACAAGGGTTTGGTATTCTACGGCGAGTGTCTCACCTTCTGACTCCCCAAAGCCTTTCTACCATCTACAAGTAAGGAGTGTTTTGGAATACTCTCCACTTGCTTGGATGAGTGCAGCTCTAACAACACTCAAGAAGCTCGACACCATCCAGGACAAAGCAGCCCGCTTGATTGGCACCCCATCCACCACCTTAAACATTCACTCCCTCCACCACCGGCGTACCGTGGCTGCAGTGTGTACCATCTACAAGATGCACTGCAGCAACTCGCCAAGGCTTCTTCGGCAGCACCTCCCAAACCTGCGACCTCTTCCACCTAGAAGGACCAGGACAGCAGACACATGGGAACACCACCACCTCCACGTTCCCCTCCAAGTCACACACCATCCTGACTTAGAAGTATATCGCCGATCCTTCGCTGGGTCAAAATCTTGGAACTCCCTCCCTAACAGTACTATGGGAGCAGCTTCACCACATGGACTGTAGCGGTTCAAGAAGGCGGCTCACTACCACCTTCTCAAGGGCAATTAGGGATGGGCAATAAATGCTGGCCTTGCCAGCGACGCCCACATCCCATAAAAACGAATTTTAAAAAAAATTTGAGATACTAGTTAACATTGATCCCTTTGGTCGGATGCAAGGACTTTCAAGGTTGTATAATGTTTAAGTTCAAGGTTTGCTGCATAATTCCGCACTGTTTGAAGGAGATCCCATGATGTTTACCAAGCACTACTCAAGCAGCTGCCGCACAATCCAATTTTCTGAAGGCAAGGTCACTCATTAGGGACCGTGAGGGCTGAGAGAAGTACTTGACTCAGCTCAAAGATGCCATGAAAAATTGAGCAGATTGTAACCTGCTCTTTGATCTGTGGACTGAAAGGATTATGCCACAGGACGAACTGCTATGAAAGGGAAATCATTTATGCTGGAAAAATGTCAGATAAAACAGTAACTATGTATTGTTAATATTGTACTGCAGGAGTTCATTCACTAAAATTATCTTTCACAAGGTTGATGGGATATCAATGATTCACCGCATCTGTCACATTCAGGCAACCTGTTCTGTATAGTCCTGCCTCAGCTGTCTTTTATATTCCTTAAGCTTCCTGCTCCTTAAAACCTACCTCTTTGACCAAGCTTTTGGTCATCTGCCCTAATTTTGTCTTATGTGGCTTGGTGTCAAATTTTTTTCTTATAACACTCCTGTGAAGCACCTTGGGACATTTTATTATTTTGAAGGCGCTATATAAATGCAAGTTGTTGTTGTTGTTTCACTACAGACATTGATTATTACAGGACCAGCTCACAGGCCAGCTGTCCGTCTCTCGGCGGTCGTTGTGTTGTACTGTAAATGGCCCCGAGTGATTCACCACAATGTGGTTCAAGCAACAGCTTCTCATCAATTGCAGAACGAGCCAGGAACGCACAGGACCAGAACACTCCGATTGCCTAGTCCCAGAGTTTATACCACCACCAACCCCCCCCACTCCACCACGACTGTGGCTGGTTTTTCCTTCCCTGGCCACCACATGCAAATGATGGTGGAGGGGGCGGCGCCCATGTGCTGGCAGATCGTCCTGGTATCCTGTGTGTTCCTCCAATTCTGGCCTCCCGGATTCCCTTTGTCCCTCCATTATCGGCTGTGTCTTCAGCTGTCTGGGCCCTAAACTCTAGAATTCTCTCCCTAAACCGCTTCGCCTCTCCCTCATCCTTTAAGATGCTCCTTAAAACCTACCTCATTGACCTCACCTGTCCTAATATCTCCATATATGGCTCGGTGTCAAATTTTATCTGACAATGCTCTGGTCAAGCTCCTCAGAAAGTTTTACTACGTTAAAGGCGCTTTAGAAATGCAACTTGTACCCACAACTTCTCGGGTCGGCCATGAGGAAGGTGGCTGGAGGTTCTGGGAACGGCAGTAACGGCTGCCAGCTGCCCCCAGTGGAAGGAGAGGGCTTTGTAACGGCCGCCTCCCCCTCCATTCCATTCCCAACACTTACGTGTTGAGGCTGAGGCCTTCAGTGGGACAGCTCTTCTAATCTTCGGGGTGCTTCTGCCCTTTGAACTCTGCTCTGGGACCTTCTGGTGGTGCAGTGGTGTTCCCACTGCGGCACTGCCAGGATTGTCTACCTTTACACAGGTGGGCTCCCTCCTGACAGCACCATGATTACGTAATAAGCCCCGACCCAGAAAAATGGACTGGGGCTTATTATCACTGAACACACTAACCCAACCTCTTGTATATTGAGATTTCTCCATTTTGTTATTCTGATTGTGTTTAACACTGAGCAAATCAACATGTTACGAATCATCAACAACAACAACAACAACTTGCATTTATATAGTGCCTTTAATGCAGCAAACCTTCCCAAGGTGCTTAACAAGAGTGATATCAATAAAAGTATTTTTGACACTGAACCACAGAAGGAGGTATCAGGACAGATGACCAAAAGCTTGGTTAAAGAGGTAGGTTTTAAGGAGCATCTTAAAGGAGGAGCGAGGTAGGGATACGGAGAGGTTTAGGGAGGGAGTTCCAGAGCTTAGGGCCAAGGCAGCCAATGGTGGAGCGATTAAAATCGGGGATGCGCAAGAGGCCAGAATTGGAGGAGCGCAGAGATCTCAAAGGCATGTATGTCTAGAGGAGGTTACAGAGATAGGGAGGGGCGAGGCCATGGAGAGATTTTAAAAGAAGGATGAGAATTTTAAAATTGAGGTGTTGTCGGACCGGGAACCAGTGAAGATCAGGAAGCACAGGGGTGATGGGCGAATGAGGCTTGGTGCGAGTTAAGATACGGGCAGCAGAGTTTTGGATGAGCACAAGTCAAGTTTAGACTGGAAGATGGGAGGTCGACCAGGAGAGCATTGGAATGGTCAAGTCTAGAGGTAACAAAGGCATGGATGAGGGTTTCAATCTCACGGGCATTTAGATTCAAGGACAGCAGCAGCACCTACAAGCTAGTTCGGGTGGACATTTTTTATGACTGAGCATAAAAGGTGATTTTAGCCCGGCTATTCAAGTCGGAAGGGCATCACAACCAACCCCTCGCCTGTTCTCACCCAAATCCACATTTACACACTTTCAGCTGGGGCCAAATAACACCCCTGATGGCCTTGTGTAATTTTGATAGTTAGTAAATTTGAATGATTTGTTTTGATTAAATGTATCTGGCAGATCGTCCTGGTATCCTGTGCACTCCTCCAATTTTGGCCTTCCCGATTTCCTTTGTTTCTCCATTATTGGCTGTGTCTTCAGCTGTCTGGGCCCTAAACTCTAGAATTCCCTCCCTAAACCTCTTCACCTCTCTCATCCTTTAAGATGTTCCTTAAAACCTACCTCATTGACCTCACCTGTCCTAATATCTCCATATATGGCTTGGTGTACTATCCTTAAGATTTGAATATATTACTGGTGGATTACCATGACTTTCTTCACAATAAATTGCAGGCTACACACTCTGCCTTACCTGCCTCTTTTGTCTTTTTGTTACTGATTCTCTCCTTGCCTCACTCTCGCTATTTGTTTCTGTTTTTCTCTCTGCCCTGCTTTGCTTCTCTTGCTCTCTCCCTTTCCTTCTCTTGTGGGTGAGAAGCGAAAGCGCCAACCAGTGAGAGGCAGGTGGCATGATCTTTTCAGGCCAGAAGTGGCAGCTGGAGAGTGGGGTGGGAGGGATCGGGCTCTGAGGTGGCATCTTACGGGTGGTGGTTGCGGAGGTCGGCGGAAGAGGATAGATTATTAGGAGGAGGCATTCAGTCAGGATAACAGACTGGCAGGTCAGGGGCAAGTTTTGGAGATGCAGAGGCCACATTTTTCTGTGGCAGGTGCCCGGTGTTGGTCGAGGGGAGAGGGGTTGCGACCAAGATAGGGGGCAATTATAGAGACAAAAAGGAACGTAATGGAGAATTACACATTACTGTATCACCTATATTGGAGGTGTAAATCTCAGGAGCTAGGACGACTGAAAGGTAAGTACATGGGAATTTTCACCTCACCATCTTAAACCTAATTCACAGGTGTGACACCCAAGTGTGATGCCCAGTGTGACGGAAATAGTTTGGCATGACCTTCCTGTAAGTACAAGAAGTGTGTGCTATACATAAACCTTTAGTGTATTACAAATCAATATAAAGGTATGGATGAATTAGGATTAGTATTGTAGATGGTGCATGTAATTGAGAAGTATTACAAGGACGGATGTCGTGAGTATCAGCCCCAGGTCACGGTTACAGTAAATAATCATTGTTACTGACATTGCACTCTATTAGATCTGATAAACATGATTTACCAAGACAGGATTTCTCTATCATTGGATGAGCTGGGATAATACATGTTAATTTTAAGTTCCGTGTATCATGAAACTAAATGAGTTTGGACTGGTGCAATTACACACTTGAACCAACATTATGGGTGTACTGGGATCAATCTATCATGAGAGCAAATGGACACAGTGAATTTTAACTGTCTACTTGCTTCAGGATATTGGTTGGAATAGGATCAGTGTAGCACGGAAATGAATGAGCAGCACACACTATAATTACATGGCTGGATCAGCATTCCAGTAATGGGGATTAGGATCAATGTAGCGTGGAAATGAATACTGTGACAACATGGTTGGATCAACATTCTGGTGATTACGATCGGTGTAGCAGAGAAGCGACCGAGCATTGCACAGTGTGACTACATGGTGGGATTGGTATTTCATGCGGGTGAGTGTGGAAATGAACGAGCACTGTAATTACAGGCTTGGGACCTCAGTGCAGCTGGATTAATACAGTGCAGCAAATGAGCACAGTACATGCTGTTACATGCCTGCACCAACATAGCACGGCAGTGAATGAGCATCGAACTCAGTAATCACATGACTGGACCACCTTTATGAGGCTGCATATAGTGACACCACTATTCCCAGCCAGAATGGAGATGATTGGATAATTCCCCCGTCAATCACACTGCTGTAATGAGCCAGGAAGTAATTTTATGCACATAATTTGTACTGTGTAACTATCCTCCACTCACTGTATTTTGCTCGAGAAATCACCCTGCTTTATCGGGAGATGTTGCTGTAGTTTCGGACATGAGTTCTGTTTGCTGTAGTTCGTAGAGATTCTTTTTAAATAGACTCTGTAGACTGTTTGCTTTAGTACACGCTTTAAATAGACTCTGTTTGCTGAGTAAATAGACTTTGTTTGCTGTAAAATAGACTGATTGCTGTGAGTCCTGCCGTAAGTGCCGCCCACCTCCAACGCATTGGCTGACGCAGTGCAAGTCATTGGCTGACACAGTGTTGTCAATAGACACTCTGCCTTTATGAGGATGGGGGACTAGGATCAGTGTAGCGTGATAGTGAATAAGCACCATGATTATCTGCTTGGATCATTATTAGAGGGGGGATAGAATCAGTGCAGCAATGAAAAGAATAGTGTGGTATTCATTCATTACATGCACGGATCGAAACCTGTACTCAGCTGCTTATTCTTAATAAAACTGGCGAGTATCAGTGAGCAGCCGTAGCTGCTCAATATCCTTGCTCATTTCTCTCAGTTGTCAGTTTAAAGTGGGCCATCTCCCTGAAGGCCTCCTCTGTATTCCGATACAGAAGCTTTTAAGGTTGGGCAACTGTGCAGGGAGAGAAAGCCTTTCTGCAGATTTGTGGAAATGCTGCATCTCTGAACTGACGCCCTTGTCAATACAAAGTTGACGACTGGGGAAAGAGAGAATTGCTGAGGCTGTGGTAGGGAAATGTTATAAGGAGGGACGTGCTGATGGCAGTACTTTGTGGCTGTCTTATCTCCTCCCAGTCATCATTGCAGTGAATAATCATTGTGACGAAAGCTCTTTCTCCATTGTGCTTGGCTTTATTGAAGTGCATCTAATTAAACACTGGCACCAAACAGTTTTGTTAATCCTCATGCACATCAGTTTTATTGGTTATAACATCTGGAGCCAAGATAAATAAGAATTTTGTTAATGACTGAAACATGACATAATGACTATCATGAAAGTGATTTAGATTGCTGTTCGGAAAGCAGTTTTTCAGCTTAATCCGGATTCAACAACTATAAAGGTAACCACCCATTCACGAGCTCTCTGGCGAATCTGCTTCGAAATATGACCTTTTGGATGGTTCACCAAGGGGGCTAAGTGAAAGGTGAGTATCTGCCCCATCGGTTGTGCCCATTCTACATCTTGTGTTCTTTCCCAGCGCCCATTAATAAGTTGCCCCGATGGCTCACTGGGTAAATGCACTTCCTGGTAGGGCACTGAACCATTAAAGATCGGAGCGGTCTCAGCTTTGATCCCTGATATGTGCCGAGTTACCTGGTTTCAATTGGGGTGGTTGTTGAGGCACTCCAACTGGCCTCAGTGCCTCTTCACTGATGAGGAGAGGGGAGGGGGCTCACCTATCCGGTAATCCACACTTAGAAACATAGAAACATAGAAGATAGGAGCAGGAATAGGCCATTCGGCCCCTCGAGCCTGCTCCGCCATTCAATGAGATCATGGCTGATCATCCAAATTCAGTACCCAGTCCCTGCCTTCTCCCCATACCCCTTGATCCCTTTAGCCTTAAGAAATATATCCGACTCCTTCTTGAATATATTTAATGAATTGGCCTCCACTGCCTTCTGTGGTAGAGAATTCCACAGGTTCACCACTCTCTGGATGAAGAAATTCCTCCTCATTTCTGTCCTAAATGGCCTACCCCTTATCCTTAGACTGTGACCCCTGGTTCACCATCTGCCATTTGGAAAAAGACCCATTTATTCCAACTCTTTGCTTTCTGTCTGCCAACCAGTTCTCTATCCAAGTCAATACCTTGCCCCCATCGGGAACATCCTTCCTGCATCTAGTTTGTCTAGTCCTGTCAGAATTTTATAAGTTTCAATGAGATCCCCTCTCATTCTTCTAAACTCCAGCGAGTACAAGCCCAATCGTCCCAATCTCTCCTCATACGTCATTCCTGCCATCCCAGGTATCAGCCTGGTGTATCTTCACTGAACTCCCGCCATGGCAAGAACGTCCTTCCTCAGATAAGGCAACCAAAACTGCACACAATACTCAAGATGTGGTCTCACCAAGGCCCTGTACAACTGCAGCAAGACATCCTTGCTCCTGTACGCAAACCCTCTCACTACGAAGGCCAACATACCATTTGTCTTCTTAACCACCTGCTGCACCTGCATGCTTACCTTCAGCGACTGGTGCACAAGGACACCCAGGTCTCTTTGCACTTCCCCTTCTCCCAATCTATTGCCATTCAGATAATAATCTGCCTTCCTGTTTTTGCCACCAAAGTGGATAACCTCACATTTATCCACGTTATATTGCATCTGCCATGCTTTTGCCCAATCACCCAACCTGTCCAAATCATCCTGGAGTTTCTCGGCATCCTCCTCACAGCACACACGCCCACCCAGCTTTGTATCGTCTACAAATTTGGAGATATTACATCTAGTTCCCTTGCCTAGATCATTAATATATATTGTGAATAGCTGGGGTCCAAGGACCGATCCCTGCGGTACCCCACTAGTCACTGCCTGCCATTTGGAAAAAGACCCATTTATTCCAACTCTTTGCTTTCTGTCTGCCAACCAGTTCTCTATCCAAGTCAATACCGTGCCCCCAACTTGTGTTATGTTGGCTGAGCATGTGATCTGGCTTAGTTTTAATTGCCACGTAGGTGAATAGCTGAAGAAGAGCTGGTTAGGTTGAATTCCAGAGAATGCCCATTGCCCACGGAGCCATAGCCCAACATTGGTCATTTATCCTCAGGAGAAGAAGGGGACAACAGGAAGGGAAGGAAGCAAAGATTTTAAAGAAATCTTTTAAAAGAAAGATTCAGAGACCCCTAACCTTCTCCATTTAAAATAATAGTAGAGCACTTGAGAAGGAAGGGTACTGCTGCCTGGGAGGGAAAGTCTGGACCAATCACTTGTCACAATGCCGTCACATGTCAGGGAACACAAAGACATTTTTGCAAAGCATTGCCGTTATCCAACACAATGATGTAATTTGAAGTCAGTTTACATAAAAACACCTAGGGGGTGAAATTGGACTTGGGCGGTGAGCAAAATGAGCGATAATGATCCGGGTGTCCGTGTTACACCCCATCTGATTTTATTTTCCATTGACAGAAAATCAGGCGGGCGTAAAATGGGCTGGCTGTTCGCTATTGCCCATTTGGCGGCACTGTCCTAGATCAATTTCACCTCCCTAAACTCCTCCACCTCTCCAATTCCTTCTCTTCCTTTCAAGACCTTCCTATAAACCCACTTCTTGGGCCAAGATCTTGGTCACCGCCCCTAACATCTACTTCTTTGGCTCAAGTGTGCATTTTTTCCTTACAACTCTATGAAGTGCCTGGGGATGGTTTTCGGTGTTAAAGGCTCTATATAAATGAAAGTTGCTGTTGCTTGATGTAAGAAGAAAATAATGTTTTTTTCGGTATTGTACCAGTGTGACATCTACGTGGTGTGAGACACCTTCCTGGAATTGTACTACTAGCTTTGTGTTAAAGTGCATCAGAAATGGCTTCACATTGACACAAAGCTTGTACTATGACTAGGATTATAGTAACTAGTGGAACAATAATAAGGAGAACTGAAAGAAGGCACTCTAAGCCATAGCCCAATGGTAGCACTGTCGCCTTTGAGTCTGTAGGTCACGTCCCACTCCAGAGACTTGAGCTCGTAATCACGGCTGACACTTCTGTACAATACTGAGGGAGTGCTGCACTGTCAGAGGTGCCGTTTTTTTGGATGAGACATTAAACCGAGGCCCCGTCTGCCCTCTCAGATGGATGTAAAAGATCCCGTGGCACTATTCGAAGAGCAGGGGAATTCTCCCCGGTAGCCTGGCCAATATTTATCCCTCAACCAACATCAACTAACACAGATTATCTCATTGCTGTTTGTGGGAGCTTGCTGTGTGCAAATTGGCTGCTGCAATCCCTACATTACAACAGTGACTACACTTCAAAAGTACTTAATTGGCTGTAAAACGCTTGGGATACCCTGAGGTCATGGAAGGCGCTATATAAATGCAAGTTCATTCTTTCTAACTAGGGATAGATGTCTCATAAATTAGACCCTGTGGTCACTGGCACCACACAAGGACTTGAAGTCAAGAGATTATACCAATCGGCAAGTCCGAGATTTCCCCGAGCATATTTCATTCTCCAGCAATCTTGAACCAGCAAATGTTAGCTGCGGGATGCATCTGCACTGCAACTGTAGCGTTACTGGAGTTACCGTGTAGCTCCAACCTGAATCCAGAGTCTGGGACAGACTTGACATAGGAGCGAGGCAGAGTGGAAGCCCCGGGGAGTCTCACTCTGCCTCACTCAGGTGTCTGTTTATGCCCTACAGCTGCTTTACAGAGTCACAAGTTTGCGGTCATTGTGAGGCCGAATCTGCTTTGCACTGATGCTAAACTGGTCGCCACACAGGAAGGATAACTGGTGCGGGAAGATTTGCCTCTGGAATGTCATGTTGACTGTTGTATTGATGCAGAATACAGACCACGCAGGCCAAGTAGCCTGTTTCTGAGCTGTAACGTTCATTGGCCTAGAAATTTGGCCGCCCTGCCCCAAACCCCCCGCCCTGGGCACCGATCGCGCCGACTGTTACCTGAGGGCCACTGCGATGCTGGCAGCACACAATCTTTGTTCATTCTTCACCGGCTGGCTCTTCGCACCTCACCGGCTTGATGGGAATGAGGGCCGAGCCCAATATTGGGGGAACCCCAGGCGTTACCATACAGGTGCAGGGCCGCACCCGTCCTGTCCTAAAAATGGACGCATGCAAATTTCTAGGCCATTGACTCTTTCATTCACAGAAACAGAGAAACAAAGAAAAATAGGAGTAGGAGTAGGCCATTCGGCCCTTCGAGTCTGCTCCGCCATTCAATATGATCATGGCTGATTCTCTATCTCAATACAGGAAACTTTGTGATACCCGGCACTGACGGGACTGGCGTGTTGCCGATCTATCAAAACTGCTGGACATACAAAGTTAATGTTGAAGCATACGGAGGGTTTCATCTCCGTATCTGACAACAAACACTGTTGCTTAGCAACAGCTTCTAAAGAGTCGGCTGCAGCTGCAAGCGTCTGTAGCTGAAGCTGTTGCTATAGCTACAGACCTTGCAGTGGCTGACTGGGAAAAAAAAGAACAAGATCTAAAAAAACTTACAGAAAACGGCTCCTGATTTTTGACGTTAGATCGAGTATTCCGGACATACAACCTCCGGATAAACCAAAGTTTCCTGTACCATATTCCCGCTCTCTCCCCATACCCCTTGATGCCTTTTGTGTCTATAAATCTATCTATCTCCTTCTTAAATATATTCAGTGACTTGGCCTCCACAGCCTTCTGTGGTAGAGAACTCCACAGGTTCACCACCCTCTGAGTGAAGAAATTTCTCCTTGTCTCAGTCCTAAATGTCCTAACCCGTATCCTGAGACGGTGACCCCTCATTTTCGACACCCCAGACAGGGGAAACATCCTCCCTGCATCCAGTCTGTCTAGCCCTGTCAGAATTTTATACATTTCCACGAGATCCCCTCTCATTCTTCTAAACTCTAGCAAATACAGGCCTAGTCGACCCAATCTCTCCTCATACCACAGTCCTGCCATCCCATGAATCAGTCTGGTGAACCTTCGCTGCACTCCCTCTATGGCAAATATATCCTTTCTTAGGTAAGGAGACCAAAACTGTACACAGTACTCCAGGTGTGGTCTCACCAAGGTCCTGTATAACTGTAGTAAGACATCCTTGCTTCTGTACTCAAATCCTCTTGCAATGAAGGCCAACATACCATTTGCCTTCCTAACTGTTTGCTGCACCTGCATGTTTGCTTTCAGTGACTGGTGTACAAGGACACCCAGGTCCCTTTGTACATCAACATTCAGTGCCCCATTTCCTCCTCTTATCTATTGAACTGGTCTGGATCAAGGTTGGTCTGGACCAATTGGAAGACTGAATGTTTGCATCATCCAAACTTACATTTGAATGTTTTTTTGTACAGCAAAAGAGGTGCCAGATTGGCTGAATTAGCTCTTGCTGGCAGGCTGTGGTGCTTTGACCCAGTTTTATGGCATTTACCTGATGAGTTAGATTCTGCTTCATGAAAAAATGACCAGCTCTAAAAAAAAAGACAGTGCCAAGCGCTATATATACCTTAATAGCTTATTATCATTGAACACACGATCCCAAACTCTTGTACATTGAGAGTTCTCCATTATGTTATTCTGAGTGTGTTTAACACTGCGCAAATCAACATGTTATGATCAAAAAAACCTTGCATTTATATAGCGCCTTTAATGTAGCAAAATGCCCCAGGGCGATATCAATAAAATCATATTTGACACCCAGCCACAGAAGGAGATATCAGGACAGGTGACCAAAAGCTTGGTCAAAAGAGGTAAGTTTTAAGGACTTTCTTAAAGGAGGAGACAAAGGTAGAGAGGCAGTGAGGTTTAGGAAGGGAATTCCAGAGCTTAGGGTCAATACAGCTGAAGGCACAGCCACCAATGGTGGAGCGATTAAAATCGGGGATGCGGAAGAGGCCAGAATTGGAGGAGCGCAGAGATCTCAAAGGCTTATAGGGTTGGAGGAGGTTACAGAGATAGGGAGGTGCGAGGCCATGGAGGGATTTGAAAACAAGGATAAGGGTTTTAAAATTGAGGCGTTGTTGGACCGGGAGCCAGTGTAGGTCAGCAAGCGCAGGGGTGATGGGCGAACGAGACCTAGTGCGAGTTAAGATAGGGACAGCTGAGTTTTGGATGAGAACAAGTTTATGTCGGCTGGCCAGGAGAACATTGGAAGAGGCAAGTCTGGAGGTAACAAAGGCAGGGATGAGGGTTTCAGCAGCAGATGAGCTGTGGCAGGTTCGGAGTCAGGTGATGTTAAGGAGGTGGAAGCAGGCATTCTTGGTGGTGGAGCGGGTATGGGGTCGGAAGCTCATCTCGGGGTCAAATACGACACCAAGGTTGATAATGGACAGTTGCCAGGGATGGAAACGATGGTCAGGGAACTGGTTCCCTACCGGCTGTCAAAATTTGTTTTCCCAGCTGACCCGCCACCAAACGCGCCCCCTGACCCCCCGAAAATTTCTGGCCAAAGGAACAGCAAGAGGCCATTCAGCTCTTCGGGCCTGCTCCACCATTCAATTAGATCATGGCTGATCTGCACCTCAACCGCAATTACCTGCCTTTGCTCCATAAGCATTGACACCCTTACCTCACAAAAATCTCAGTCTGGAAAGCTTCAATTGACCCTCAGCATCCACATCCTTTTTGGGGAGAGGGTTCCAGATTTCGACTACCCTCTGTGTGAGTTGGCTGCAGGGGAGAAGGTCCAAACTGCAGACACCACACGCTCTACGGCACAGCATCACTTTGCGATGCTCCTGGTGAGGCCCAGATCTCGGATCGGGCTGTCACCTGAAGAGGGTGAGCTCAGGAAGAAAAATAAAATCAGAGGGCGCATTGACTTCGGCCTGTCCGCCAACTCTGTTGGGGAGCGGAAAATTGAACGCGAGATATTTTAAAACAAAAACAGAAAACGCTGGAGCCACTCGGCAGGTCAGGCAGCATCTGTCGAGAAAGCGTGAGTCAGTTGACGTTTCAGGCATAAACCCTGCCGCCACCTGACTCGCGATTTTCCAAACACCTGCTGAGGGTCTTCGGCTTTTGCTGCTTCTGTTTTCAGAATTCCACCATCTGTAGTATTTTGCTTTTAGCGAGAAATTTTAGCATTTGTCAAAATAAAATAAGGGAAAAGAAAAATAATTAGACTTTTTAAACTTACAAGGGTTGGTGGGTAAAATTAAAGTGACTACGAGTTTACAAATGTTCCTGTCGCCGCTTGTCCTTAAATATTGAAGAAGACGACCAGAACATGATCTCATTTTTCGCAGTGACTTTTTCAGTGATTGATGAGACCTATTTTTTGCTGGGAATGAACGTCCACAGATTGAACAGTGGATCCCGGATATATCAGGTTGGGAATCTTGATTATTCAAGTGAGACTTTCTCAGCTGGTCCCCAATGATCTAGTGTATACCTCAACCTTTGCAAAAGATGTTTAGATAACAAAGAAAAAGACTGGTAAAACCCATTGGTTGGCACATTAAGTATAGAGGCAGGAAATAGTCTTTGGCCAAGATTGGAGCAGGTTGGCACTGAACCCCGCTCTTTGGTGCCCGGTGATGAATGATGTGCTAGTGAGGAAGCTGCCCTGCTTGCCACACAATGACACCCTCCGATATAAGGGCAGCAGTCTAAAACATGCCTGGAAGGAGGTGGAGACAGAGAGCTTGATTGCACAGTTGACCGTTAGTTCTCCTGTCAGTGCCAGCACTGTAGTGCCTGCTAGCTGTAGGTATCCTTGCAGCAGGTGGCACTGCCCCCTTGGTAATTGGAGGCGCCTGCAGGCAGAGCTGCTCTTGTCAAATCCAGGTAGGAGTGCCCCTGTCGGGTGGGTGTGAGGGTTCTACTGGGTGGGTGCGGTCTTCCTCTGCTGCTACCTGACCTGCCTGGCATCCTTCCGTTGCTCCTCAACCTTCTTTCAAAACATAAGTAAAGGGGCGATCCCATGGAGAAGCCCATTGTGCCAATATTATGGCGGCTTCCAGGAAAATGGCCATTTCAAAACACTAACCAAGAAATTGGATTGCGTAGCGCTCGTTTGTTTAAGCGAGAAATGGGCGCTGAAGGGTCCAAATGTGCGCGCTCATTCCGCACCGGGTATGCACTCCTCGCTGTATTAGTTGGGATGCCCTGTAGTCGTCCAGGGCTCCCGCCTGAGCTGCCTATGCAAATCCGGGGCCTAACGCCTACTTCAGGTCCCTTCCCGGAATTGGTTGGTGCCTGATGCAGCATTCGCCGTGCATGCTGCGGTCAGTTCTCTCCGGCGCAGAGCGGTCAACCCTGCGGTCCTTAAAGAGAACCACTGTAAGCTGCCAAGAAAAAAGTAAAAAAGAAATTTAACTTAACTAAATGTGGAGCTAGAAGGAGCAGGAGTGCTTCTACTGGCTCTAAACTAAAACTGCAGGACACTGCTGGCCGCCGATTGCCAATTCCCTTCCCGCTCTCCTCCCTCCCCTGCCGGACATCGCTGCTCCGATCTTCATCTCCTGTGCGACCGTGGGGCTCAACTGACGTCCCCAGGTTGCCGGTCATGTCGAGATGCCGCGAGAGGACCATTTTCATGTGGTCCTCTTCCTCGTCAGGTTTGACGCAGTGGTTCCCATTTGCCGCTGGACGTGCAGCCGAAGCCGAGAGCGAAGCAATTTCTAGGTCAGAGCAGTTAAGCGACGCCAGTACAAAAAATAATTACGCTGAGAAACTGTCTCAGCATACTTCTACGTCCAACGCAGCCCCTAGCAACCCGCTCTATATGGGCAGGTTTATGACATTACTATTCCAGCCCGAACCACAGGGAAAAGCGTAGACACCCAATCAATGTCTCGTTTAACTGTTGCAACATTGTCTCTGAGCAGAAAATGAAGATGCTCGTTAAATGGGTGGAGATCTAACATAAGTGATCAGCGCCCAAATTTCCAATCGGTTGCACCCACTTAATGGCAATTTATCAGGGGTTGCCCTGGACAACCTACCCTTATATGTGTTTATTTGTTTATTTTGCAACTAGGAAAAGACCATCAAAACAGGGCTTTTCCCCCCCTTGGCTCCTAGTACTTGAAGCAACTGAGTGCAATGGTTAGCGAGAGCTGTACTTTCCTCAGTAAACACTTTAATTTCCCAGTAAAATGCATCTTGCAGAAGCATCTTTCATTCCACAACAGTGTCACAGTTACCAGCTCTATGAAACTGCAATCCTTGTTGCCCTACAGCAGCTGTGTCCTCTGCCTTGATGTATGTCAAAGTCCTGCATTAGCATCTCTCTCAGGATTGCAATACTCTACCTTTTCTTGTATCTGCTGCAGGAGGTTAAAGGCCAGCAATGCTGACGCAGATAGAAGGGCAATCACAACCACAGGGGCAATAAGGCTGAGGAGATGGCTCTAAAAAGTTTGGCATCTCCACAGGGGCTCCATCGCATTCCCTCAGCATTGCACTGAATTATCAGCCTGGGTTCTGTGCTCAAATCTGTTGAGGGGGCTGGGGTCAAGCCCACAACCTTCTGACATGCCACCAATCAAGTCAAGGCTGACATCAAGTGACGTGAAACTATGCCCAGCGATCCCATTCCTGATCTCTGTCCGGTGACCCCTGGCTGTAACTGCGTCTGTGGTTGCCACACGCGGACAAGGTCAAGCACAGGCGTGATGGCCTTCTCCTTAAAAATGACACATTGCACACGCTGTCCAGGCTCGCACACGATGAATGGTCAAGTAGGCAGCCTGAGTCACTGCTTTTGGGAGAGAAGTAAAAGTGAGTAAATGAGAGGGAAAATTCGAGAAGAGGAGAGCCAGCACTCAGCGCTGAAGTAAATCTTTCAGTATCTCACTCAGTTCTCTCTATTTTCTCTGCTGTTTCTTGTCACTTTGACTGCTTGGGCTGTAATTGCCTGTTTAAGCCTCCTGCATTGATGTGACAGCTTTCATAATCCTTGGGTTTCTCTGACAAGATAATTCTAATGGCGATGCTTGCCAAGGAAATAATGCTAAAACAAATGTCAAACAAAAGGAGGTTGGATGGTTTTAAAAATCATTGGCAATGAAGAAAACGTTAATGAATAAATCTTCCCTGAATACAGGAAACTTTGTGATATCTGGCACCGACGGGACCGAGCTGTTGCCAATCTATCAAAACTGCCGGACAAACCAGCGTTAATGTTGAAGCATACGGAGATTTGCAGCTCCGTATCTGGCAACAAACACTGTTGCTTAGCAACAGCTTCTAAACAGTCGGCCGTACCTTGGAAGCGTCTCTGTAGTTTAGCAACAGCTTCAGAGAGACTTTGCAGAGCCTGACTGTTGAAAAAAAAGCCACAAGAAGAAAAAAAACCTTACAAAACGGCTCCTGATTTCTGCTGGTCGATCGAGGTTTCCGGACATACAACCTCCGGATAAACCAAAGTTTCCTGTATTTGGTATTTGTTCTCCGTACCCATGCCAGATCACGTTACTGGTTAAAGGCGGATTCAACGTTCTCGCCTAAAAAAATCACCAGGAGCACTCAGCAAGGCCCAAATCACATAACGGCGCAACAATGATCCCACCTTGCTGCTTACTGCAAGGCCATCATAAGCTCTGTGAACACCTAGCACAGTGTCAGCTGTGGCTCAGTGGGTAGCACTCTCTAGGTGGGAGGGGCTAGGAGTGAACAGGTGCTACTGGTTGCCTGATTGCTGCAGGGAGTTGGAGTGAGCTTGTAAAAAGTTGGTGGTGTTTTTTTTTTCAGGCTTTAGGGCCTTTTTGGGCCATAAACAGCAGCCAGATGTCCGGAGTACCGGGCCCCTCAGAGGACAGTGTTCCCAAGATGAATTTAATCAGGGGAGAAACTGTGGTTGGAAGGGAAAGAAAAAGGCCCAAAGATTTGGGCCGGGACCCCACGAGGTTTGGACAAGAAAACACGGTGGTGGTTCAGTGCGAGGATAAGGAGATATCAGCTTGGGATATTATCCAAGCAGTACATGAGGACTGTGGCGAGGGAAGCTGCTTTACCTACCGACCAAAGCTGAATGTTGGGTTCGAGGTGACGGTCAGTGGCCGAGAGTAGGTGGAAAGACTTCTACTCAGTTTGAAGGTTGGCGAAAAGTTCTTGGAGGTATCTCTGCTATATTTGGAAGAGGTGGTGGTCTCATCCTTAAACTTGCCAGTTTATATTGAAGACGATGTGCTAATCAAAAAGTTGGAGTCGTGAGACATTAAAATTTGCTCAGCAATAAAGAGGAGATACTATCCAGAAACACGGGTAGCAGATGGAACCCATTACGTAAAGGTGCAGTTCCCAGAGGGGGTGAAGTCATTACCATACAGCATGAAATTCAAGACAATGGAAGGAGTGCAGTACTTCCGAGTACTGCATGATAACCAAGTGAAGGTTTGTTATTATTGTCTTGGACACAATCATCTTGTAAGAAACTGTCTGGACTTGTACTGTTATAATTGCGGCAAGTCTGGACACATCGCTCAGAGCTGCAAGGCGGAGAGCTGTGGGGTGTGTCACAAAGACCCCACCCACTGTGAGTGTGAGGCAGAAGGAAGCTCTATGAGTGATGAGGAGATGGGAGAAGGAGCGGGAAGTGTGAGTGGAACGGCCGGAGGAGCGGAGCAGTCGGAGGACACAGCTGGTAATTGAAGGAGAAAAGAGTGCAGGAAGAGGCAGAAAATTGCGGAGCAGAGAACAGGATAGAGATAGTGGAAAACACACCAAGTACAGTGGAAAAGAACAAAGACAGCAGAGGGCAGCATGGGTCGAGGGCAGACTCGAGCCATAATATGGTTTAGCTCTCCCTAAAGAATCTGGTGTCCACGGGGGGAGAGGAGGTGGGAGATGGGTGCGTGGTAAATGTAAGTACTCCAAAGAAAGATGGGGAGTTGGACATCTCGGTGAGCAGGAGGGGGCAAGACAAGGAGAGGGTGCAAGAGGCAGGAGCGTTAAAGGGGCAGCAGGATGGGAGCAGCGAGCCCAAGACGCCAGAAGGGAACAATATAGGTGCGCTATTGTCCCAGAGAGAGAAGGATCAGGGAGCAAGGGTCAGTGGTGGAGATGAGGTCGAAGGGAGCGGCACTGTTGGAGAAACCACAATAGCAGGAAGACTCTCTATGGGAGATGATGTGCTACTTCATGAGGGCTGTCCTCTTATGAATTTGAGGTACCCCCACCCAATGGTGGCAGTGCAACGTGCCTTGCAAGAACTAGCAATTGGCTTCAATGCTGCCTACCGTGCCTGCAGGACATGAGAATAGACGCAGGAGATTGATGGTACACTTTAAAGAATTTATCGCTCAACCAAGTCTACCCAACATGCACTCGGTAAGTGGTCAAAGATTACAAGCAGTTGTCTGTCAATCTGGTCCACATTTACCACTTGCCCATGCCAAGCCTTTACACAACCTTACAGATCTTTCACTGCATCTCATGCACATCTATTTCTTAGCAGGGAGTGTATACAACAATTATGTTTCACGTCAGAAATACTTTGCATTTTTGGCGAAAGTACACATTTGCAAGACTTTGATCTTCAAACATACACGTGATTTAATTATTTAAAGCTGCAATATCTCTTGTTAAAAACAGAAAATGCTGGAAACACTCAGCAGGCCAGGCAGCATCTGTGGAGAGAGAAACCTAGGGCTGGATTTTGTCAATGGGGACGTGATAGAGGCGGGACTCCCACTTTTTGGGTTGTAGTCCCGCCTCCATCGACTTGTGGCCAACCCACGCTATTTTCCCTTGATTGACCTTGTTAAGCCCACCCAGCGGGCTCAGCAGGCCAATTAAGGGACACCTGGTTACTGGTGATGTCAGCGATTGACATTTCATCTGTCAAAAGCTCTTGACAGATGAAAAATCAGCGTTTGACAGCTCTGTGAAGCGGTCAAACACTGACAATCTGTCTTCTAACTTGAGTCCTTCTACTCAGACTCAGTTAGAGATCTCTCCAGACCAGAAAGCAGAGGCTGCAGCTTTTGACAGTTCAGCGGCCATTCTGCTTTCTGTGCCGGTGAGCTGAGGGACTCCCGAGAACTGAAGGGAGGAAGCCTGCAGGAGAAAGTAAAGGTAAGTAAAACTTATTAAAACACTTTACACTTACCTCACACACTTACCTCTGCACACATGCACCCATCACTCACCTGCACAACGGACATCTCGACCCCTCCAACCCCTTCAGACCGACGGTCCGCCTTGCTAACTTGGCGTGGTTCGGAGCCGTCAGACAGCCCACACTTCAGGGCTAAAAATAGGGATTAGGCAAAAAACTGCCTGTTAACTACCTGTTAACAGGCAGTTAATTGACACTAATCCCCTTCCCGCCTCGGGGAGGTGGTTCCAAGCACAGGTCGGATACCCGCCTCCTGGGACATTGGCACGGAGGCGGGTTGGGGGTGGGATGGGTTCCTGCCCCCCGATTCTGCAATTTTCCCACCACTCCCTCCTCCAAACCCGCCTCCTCGGGGCTTGGAAAATCAAGCCCGATGTATCTGATGGGGAGCAGGTTTATGTATCTGACGGGGAGCAGGCACAGAAGGTTACAGAAGAGCTCGAGAGTGGGGAATTAGAGGGGGACAGAGACATGGAAGTGTGGGGTGGGGTGGCATCATGTGGAAAGGGAAAGGTTGGTGAGAGGCAGAAGGAGGGAGGAAGGGCAGCTCCTTGGCCCAAACTTAATGCAAGGAAGAGGCTGAAACAGCAGGGAAAGTTCAAACAGGAGGTGCAGGGAAAAGCAATGGCTGGCCAAAAAGTTGGGAAGGAACATGAGAGGAGGGAAAGGCCAGAGATTAAATGATGGGGAGATTATTAGGCATACTTCCCTTCTTCGGAGCCATGATTACATTGGTCTCGATTAATGTGAACGGACTGAGGGGTGAGAAGAAATTGCAGCAGTTGTTGCAGGGTTTTAAAGCCACTGACTTCTTGTGTCTTCAAGAAACCTTTTGGGATGAGGATATCCTAGAAAGAGTTCGGAGAGGTGTTTGCAAGTTGTGCAAACAATAACCGTAGAGGGGTGGCTGTTTTGGTGAGTCTGTCCATAAAAGAGAACATTGCCTTGGTGGACAAGGACATTGAGGGGAGAGTTTTACGGCTAAGGGTAAAAATGGAGGGATTTAATTGCGATCTCTTTAATATCTATGCACCGAACGACCATTGCAAGCGTCGCGAGTTTTTTCGGGGGTTATTCACTGAAGTAGCAGAGGTGGAAAATCCTTGTATAGTGGGGGATTTTAATGGATTTTTATCTTGGATGGACATTTCAGCCCAGATGACCTTTAAGGATGATAACTCCAGAGGGATGATTGTAAAAATGATGGCAAATTTAAATTTGAGAGACTTATGGAGGAATTGGAACCCCATAAAAAAGGAGTTCTCCAGAACAGATTGGGTGGGTGATGTTTTAAAACAGAGCCGAATAGATTTTGTGTTAATGCGAGAAGGGTTAAGTTCTGAGGTGATGGAGATTTATTATAAACAAGTATTTTTTAGTGATCACTCGGCTTTGGTTCTTAGAATTAGGAACAGCAGAGTTAAGATCGGTTCAGGGGTGTGGATTTTAAACAATCAATACCTGAAAGAAATTGCTTATAAAGAGGAATTTTAAATATAATGAAGAATGCTTGGAAGGAATCTTTGTTCTTGAAAGAAAGAAGAGTTTGGTGGGACAATTTCAAATATGAGGTAAAAGTTTTTTCAGTACGTTATGGGAAAAAGAGGGCGGCAGCTAACCGGCATCGAGAAGAGAATATAAACAAAAGGTTTACAGATGTCGGTAAAGCAGTTGACGGAGGGGATAAGGGAGCTGAGACTAAGTTCCGGGTGTTAAAGGAAGAGTGGGAATTATTGCAAGCTGAAAAATGCAAGGGGACCATTCTCCGTGCAAAGGTTAGAGATACATTGGAAGGCGAAAGATGCACTAGATATTTTCTAGAGCAAGAGAAGCTGCGACAGAGATTATCGTTAATTGAGGAGTTGAAGGTCGGGGAGAAGATCATTCATGAAAGTGGGGAGATTTCAGAGGCAGCTAGCAGCTTTTATCAAGAGTTATATACAAAAGAAGACATTTCCAATTTGGAGATGGAGAAGGTTAGTGCTTTTATTGAAGAGGGTTTAAAGGAGGATGAGAGAAGTATGTGTGACAAAGAAGTAGGATTAGCGGAAATAAAAGTAGCAATAAGTGGAATGAAGGGGGGAAAAGCCCAGGGTCTGATGGACTAAGTGCGGAATTTTATAAAGAATTTTTCTAGATTTTAAGTCCATTGCTCTTAGATGTTTTGAAGGAAATTTAAATTGAGGGAAGCCTGGCCCCATCTATGAGGAGAGGTGTCATAAGCTTAGCTTATAAAAATAATAAAGGGGATAGACGGGATCTGAAGAATTGGAGGCCCATCACATTATTAAATGTGGATTATAAGATCTTGGCGAGGGTTATGGCAAATCATATGAAGGAGGTGTTGCTGCAGATAGTTTTGCCCTCTCAGTCCTATGGAGTCATAGGCCGGGACATCGCAGACTCTGTGGTCTCAATCCGAGATGCGATAGAGCTCATGGAAGAGAGTGGGAGGGAGGCTTATGTATTAAAGATAGATCAAGAGAAAGCCTTTGATAGGGTCTCTCATGAGTTTTTATTGAAGGTTTTAGAAGCATTTGATTTCGGGGGAAATTTCATTGAGTGGATAAGGAGTTTTTATTCAAACATATTTAGCTGTGTTAAATGTAATGGTTTTTAATCCAAGTATTTTCCGATACAGAGATCAGTGAGACAGGGTTGTTCCCTGTCCCCATTGTTGTACACATTGGTAGCAGAAACATTAGGTTACATGATGCGAAAGAAACAAGGTGTAGTTGGGATTGCGGTTCCCGGTTCCGGGCTGGTGTCGGTGATACACCAATATGCAGATGACACAACCTTAACATTGAGGAATGGGGAGTCAGTGAGGAAAGCTATGGATGTAGTGGAGGAATATTGTAGAGCTTCAGGAGCCAGAGTGAATTATAGTAAGTCCCAATGCCTGGTTGCAGGAAGGGGTAGGGGGGAATAGTTGGAGGAAAGCCCCTTTAAGGTGGTGGAGATTTTGGAAGTTCTGGGGGTGCACATGGGGTACAAGAAAGACAGGGATGAAGTGGATCGATTAAATTGGTTATGAAAATTAAAAAGATTTTGGAAAGCTGGGAAAGAAGGTGGTTGAAAGTGCAAGGAAGAGCGACAGTGGTGTCTGCCCTCCTGCTATCTAAGCTATGGTACTTATTGACGGTGGAGGATATTCCTGAGCGGGCGGAAAAGTCCATCCGAGAGGCTTGTGTGAGGTTTTTATGGGAAGGGAAACCAGCCTTGGTGGCTTACAATACCATCATTGGACGGAGAAATCAGGAAGGACTCAATTTCCCAGATATTGATTTGAAGAAAAAATCCTTTAGAATCAAATGGGTGAAGAGATTTCTTCAGAAGTCAAATACAAGTTTTTGGAAGAGTTGTTTTGAGCATTTTTTAAAACAAAGTGGGATAGGAGGGCAGGGGATATTGTATATGGAACACAATAATATGTTTTTGAAATCGATTAAACTTCTCCCTAGGTTTTATAAGGGGGTTGTAGAGACTTGGGCCCAATTTTTAAAAAGTGTGCAGTTTATGCCCAAGGGTGCGAAGGAATTTTTAGAACAGCCCTTATTTTTGAACAGGTGGGTCAACATCGAAGGAGAGGTATTATTTAATCAAGCTTTTATAAAAGCTGGGATTATATCTGTGAAAGATGCATTATACGAGGTAATTCCAGGTTGGTTGCCGGAAGCGATAGTGAGGGACATGGTGTGGGAGGAGGATCAGGAGGTAGAAGGAAAAGCAATAGGAATTATGTGTGAGAAGATTGTGAGGGCAATGCCACAGGATTGGATGGAAGAAATAAATGAGGAAATCTCCAAAGGAAGTAAAATGCGTCCCGCTTTTCCAAGCTTTCGGCTGGAGAAAGGGGGAGAGTTGGTCCAATTTGACAACTGTAATACTCGAGATTTCTATGAGGTATTTAGAGAATGGAGATTCATGACACCTGCTGGTCAGGACTTTTGGCAGTGTATATACCCACAGCTGGACGTAGCAGGATTTGGAAGGGAGTGTGGGCGAATTTTAAATGTCCAGAGTGGATTGAACTGGATTTCAAATTGGCTCATAGCCGGATATTTACCATGACGGTCTTGTGTAAGATTGGACAAATGGAGGGGGCAACTTGCCCAGTGTGTGGGATATGGGATGAGACTCTGTCCCATTTACTGGTGTTATGTCCGCAGTTAAATGATTTTAAGTACTATGTTCGACAGTTGTGTGAGGTTTTTTTTGCTGGGTGGGGACCGAAGAGCGAGAATGGAAATCCCGTGGGACTCAATTTTGAGATGGGGATTGCAGGAGAGTCTGCCCGAGTCTAGCGGAGCAGCAATTAATTTAATGTTCAGTTTGGCTAGAATCGTGATTGTGCAAAGAAGGAATGCTCTTTTTTTAAGGGGAGGAGAATCAATCTAAAAGAGTATTTTAAATATAAGCTAAAAGATCATTATAAGGCTGTGTGGATATTTTATTCAGAAAGGAGTTTAAAGATAGTATTTTACAATCAATTTTTAAAGTACAATCGATTAATATATGTTACGGGAGACAAATTAAACTTCAGGTTTTGATGTTAAAATGTGGTGGAGGAATGGCTGTGCAAGAGCGGCAGAATTGACTTGTATGATACAATGAAATGATCACGATATTGTAAATGTTCTTAATGTTCAATAAAGTATAAACAAAAAGTGGGTAGCACCCTTGCCTCTGAGTCCGAAGGTTGTGGGTTCAAATCCCACTCCAGAGGCATAAGTGTAAAAATCTAGGCTGACACTTCAGTGCAATAGTGAGGGAGTATTGCACTATCAGAGGTGCCGTCTTTCAGGTGAGACATTAAACAGAGACCCTGCCTGTCTTCTCAGATGGATGTAAAACATCCTATGGCACTATTTTGAAGAAGTGCAGCTGAGTTATCCCTGGTGTCCAAGCCAATACTTAACCCTCAATCAACATCACTGAAATCAGATTATCTGGTCGTTATCACATTGCTGTTTGTGGGAGCTTGCTGTGTGCAAATTGGCTGCTGTGTTTCCTACATCACAACAGTGACTACACTCCAAAAGAGTGCTTCATTGGCTGTAAAGTCCTTTGGGACGTCCGGTGGTCGTGAAAGGCGCTATAGAAATGCAAGTCTTTCTTTCTTTTGCAGGGAGTTAGATGACTCAATTTTGTAAACATACAGCCCTTAAAGGGCTACAGCTCAAAGTTAAAGCCATATAATCATTTAAAGGTTAAAACAAAAATTGGAGCCTTTTCAAAGCTCAAAATGAGGTTGAAAAGTCTCAGATTTTGCAAAGGCTGTATCGAGGGGAAGAGGTGCCAGCCAACAACTAAAGGATAGAAAGCCCGATGAGGAGGCAAGAACTAGAGTCTGTCAGAAAGTCCTGGAGGGAGACTGTCAGAAAAAAGAAAAAAAGAAAGACTTGCATTTATATAGCGCCTTCTAATGTAGAAAGTGTGGCAGCCAACTTGCGCGCTGCAAGCTCCCACAAACAATGTGAAAATGACCAGATAATCGGTATTAGTGATGTTGATTGAGGGATAAATATTGGCCAGGACACCGGGAATATCCCCTGCTCTTCTTTGAAATTGTGCCATGGGATCTTTTACGTCCACCTGAGAGAGCAGACGGGGGCCTCGGTTTAACTTCTCATCTGAAAGACGGCACCTCCGACAGTGCAGCACTCCCTCAGCACTGCACTGGGAGTGTTAACCTAGATTATCTGCTCAATTCTCTGGAGTGGGACTTAAACCCACAACCTTCTGCCTCAGAGACGAGGGTGCCGCCCACTGAGCCACGGCTGACACTATGAAGTGATGGAGTGAGTATGTCAGAGAGTGATGGAGTGATGCTGCCTCTGGCCCCCTGTATAATGCTGACATAGTGGATGTGCTACTTCATGAGGGCTGTCCTCTTATGAATTTGAGGTACCTACCGTGCCTGCAGGACATGAGAATAGACGCAGGAGATTGATGGTACACTTTAAAGAATTTATCGCTCAACCAAGTCTACCCAACATGCACTCGGTAAGTGGTCAAAGATTACAAGCAGTTGTCTGTCAATCTGGTCCACATTTACCACTTGCCCATGCCAAGCCTTCACACAACCTTACAGATCTTTCACTGCATCTCATGCACACCTATTTCTTAGCAGGGAGTGTATACAACAATTATGTTTCACGTCTGAAATACTTTGCATTTTTGGCTAAAGTACACATTTGCAAGACTTTGACCTTCAAACATACACGTGATTTAATTATTTAAAGCTGCAATATCTCTTGTTAAAAACAGAAAATGCTGGAAATACTCAGCAGGCCAGGCAGCATCTGCGGAGAGAGAAACCTAGGGCTGGATTTTGTCAATGGGGACGCGATGGAGGTGGGACTCCCACTTTTTGGGTTGTAGTCCCGCCTCCATCAATTTGTGGCCAACCCACACGATTTTTTGGGTTGTAGTCCCGCCTCCATCGATTTGTGGCCAACCCACACGATTTTTTGGGTTGTAGTCCTGCCTCCATCGATTTGTGGCCAACCCACACGATTTTTTGGGTTGTAGTCCCGCCTCCATCGATTTGTGGCCAACCCACACGATTTTCCCTTGATTGACCTTGTTAAGCCCGCCCAGCGGGCTCAGCAGGCCAATTAAGGGACACCTGGTTACTGGCGACGTCAGGGATTGACATTTCATTTGTCAAGAGCTTTTGACAGATGAAATATCAGCGTTTGACAGCTCTGTGAAGCAGTCAAACACGGACAATCTGTCTTCTAACTTGAGTCCTTCTACTCAGACTCAGTTAGAGACCTCTCCAGAACAGAAAGCAGAGGCTGCAACTTTTGACAGCTCGCGGCCATTCTGCTTTCTGTGCCAGTGAGATGAGGGGCTCCCAAAACCTGAAGGAAGGAAGCCTGCATTAGTAAGTAAAGGTAAGTAAAACTTATTTGTACACTTTACACACACCAAACACACTTACCTCTGCACTCATGCACCCATCACTCACCTGAACACCGGACATCGCGAACCCTCCAAGCCCTTCAGCCCGACGGTCCGCCTCGCTAACTTGGCGTGGTTTGGAGCCGTCGGGCAGCCCACACTTCAGGGCTCAAAATAGGGATTAGGCTAAAAACTGCCTGTTAACTATCTGTTAACAGGCAGTTAATTGGCACTAATCCCCTTCCTGCCTCGGGGAGGCGGCTCCCAGCACAGGTCGGTTACCCGCCTCCTGGGAAACGGGCATGGAGGCAGGTTGGAGACGGGAAGGGTTCGTGCCCCCCGATTCTGCAATTTTCCCCCACTCCCACCTCCAAACCCGCCTCCACGGGGCTTGGAAATTTGAGCCCACAGAGTTAACGTTTCAGGTCGATGACCTTTCGTCAGAATCTCTTGTTAAACTGGGCTTCTGTTAAATTTCGTGAACTTGTATTTGACTAAACAGAAGCCTCAGTCTTGGTTGATGCCGCACTCCAAAGACCCGAGCACATAATCCAGGCCGATACTTCAGTGCAGTACTGAGGCTAAACCAAGGCCACATCTACCCACTCAGGCAGATGTGAAAGATCCCACGGCAGTTTCGAAGAAGAGTAACAGAATTCTCCCCGGTGTCCTGGCCAACATTTATCCCTCAACCAACATCACTAAAAACAGATCATCTGGTTATTGTCTCATTGCTGTTTGTGGGAGCTTGCTGTGTGCAGATTGGCTGCCGCGTTTCCTATATTACAACAGTGACTACACTTCAAAAGTACTTCATTGGCTGTAAAGCGCTTTGAGGTGTCCTGAGGTCACGATAGGCGCTATATAAATGCAACTTCTTTCTTTTAGATCTCACTCTGAACTTGGACTGATTACATTGGGTTTGTCCAAAAAGACCTGGTAATCATTTAATTTAGAAAAAGCACTGTAGAATGAGCTGGCGAGTCTATTCGAAAAGCAATGTTGGAGTTTTAACTGTGTTTGACAGACCAGAGTTGTAAGGGCCATTAATTGTAAATATTTCCGAGAATTCTCGTATTCCTAAAACATGAAGGCTGTAACTTATCCAATCCACTTGCTGCTGTGTATAGATTTGTGTCTCTGGAGACTGTAGCTGAATATTCATTGTTATGGTTCAAGGAGATAACAAATTGTCTGCACATTCAATGCAACAAAGGGACTCGTATCGCCTTCTGCCATTGCCCAGAAACAGGTACTCTATTGGTTCATTGGTACCCACTACTCTCCTCTTATTGGCTGGCTGTTGCTGTGTGACAATAAGATAGGCAAAAAGGAAAGGGAGGTGGGGTAGCATTACTGGTTAAAGAAGGGATTAATACAATTGTAATGAAGAATATTAGCTCTGATGATGTGGAATCTGTATGGGTAGAATTGAGAAATACTAAGGGGAAAAAAACATTAGTGGGAGTGGTATATAGACCTCCAAACAGTAAGGTGGAGGTTGGGGATGGCATTAAAAGGGAAATTAAAGAAGCGTGCAATAAGGGCACGGCAGTCATCATGGGTGACTTTAATCTACATATAGATTGGGCCAACCAAATTAGTAACAATACTGTGGAGGAGGAATTCCTGGAGTGTTTACGGGATGGTTTCCTGGACCAATATGTCGAGGAACCAACCAGAGATCAGGCCATCTTAGATTGGGTATTATGTAAGGAGAAAGGATTAATTAGCAATCTTGTTGTACGAGGCCCCTTGGGTCGGAGCGACCATAATATGATCGAATTCTTCATTAAGATGGAGAATGAAGTAGTTGACTCAGAGACAAGGGTCCTCAATTTAAATAAAGGAAACTACGATGGTCTGAGGAGCGAGTTGGGTAGGATTGAGTGGGGAATGGCGCTCAAAGGGTTGACAGTGGATAGGCAATGGCAAACATTCAAAGACCGAATGGATGAGCTACAGAATTTGTTCATCCCAGTTTGGCATAAAAATAAAACAAAAAAGGTGACTCAACCGTGGCTAACAAGGGAAATTAGGGATAGCATAAGATCCAAGGAGGGGACATATAAATTGGCTAGAAAAAGCAATAATCCTGAGGATTGGGAGCAGTTTAGGAGTCAACAAAGGAGGACAAAGGGATTAATTAAGAAAGGGAAAATAGAATATGAGAGTAAGCTTGCAGGGAACATAAAAACTGACTGTAAAAGCTTTTATAAATATGTGAAGTGAAAAAGATTAGTGAAGTCAAGCGTAGGTCCCTTACAGTCAGAATCGGGGGAATTTATAATGGGAAACAAGGAAATGGCAGACCAACTAAATACATACTTTGGTTCTGTCTTCACAAAGGAGGACACAAATAACCTCCCAGAGATGCCGGGGAACATAGGGTCTGATGAAAGAGAGGAACTGAAAGAAATCAGTATTTGTAGGAAAATGGTGTTAGGAAAATTGATGGGACTGAAGGCCGATAAATCCCCAGGGCCTGATGGTCTACATCCCAGGGTACTTAAGGAAGTGGCCCTAGAGATAGTAGATGCATTACTGGTCATCTTCCAGAACTCGACAGACTCTGGAACTGTACCCATGGATTGGAGGGTAGCTAATGTTACCTCACTATTCAAAAAAGGTGGTAGAGAAAAAGCGGGGAATTATAGACCGGTAAGCCTGATATCGGTAGTGGGGAAAATGCTAGAGTCTATTATAGAAGATGTAATAGCTGAGCACTTGGAAAACAGTGACAGGATCGGACAAAGTCAACATGGATTTACAAAAGGTAAATCGTGCTTGACTAATCTGGAATTTTTTGAGGATGTAACTGGTAAAATAGATAAGGGAGAACTGTAGTGTATGTAACCTGTACCACCTTAAGAGGATACCTTAAGGGATGGACTACTTTTTGATGGCTCCTGTACATTGTAGTACCGGTGGTGACCACACCGGTATATATATAACCCTGTGGAGTAAAGTGTATTCCAGTTCAGCCCTGACCCTCAATTACTAAAGACCTGTTTAATTATTTCTGTAGTCTGTGTCCAGTTATTCAGCATAACTACATTTGGAAACACAGACTCAACAGTGGCGACGAGTCTGATCTTACCTAGCGGCAGTTGCATCAAAGGAAGCTTCGCCTCTGAAATGGGCGTCGATCAAGGACATCCACCCTCAACATCCTGCTGGGCACTGCATAGCACGGGAGGCAATCGGGGACCCGGGTTGGTTTCTGGCCACGAAGTCAAACATCAGTGAACATCCCTTCGACGACAGCGGCGGGTAAGCCCGATCGAGCGGCACGGGGGGGAAGTCGGCCGAGTTGTCAGTAAGAGAAGGGGAGGGAAACGACGAAAAGGGCGGAGAACATGACCGCAGCCGGTGTCAGGGGCCGGACTGCAATCGGGACAGAGACGCGCAGCAGCCAGAAAAGCGTTTATGTCCACAAGGACCGCGGGAGCGGCGGGGAACAAGAGCAGCAGCGTAGGGGAAAATAAAGGACCGCTGGGAGGCGAGAACGGCAACAGCGTGGTAATCGCCATTTTGAGTCGGCGGGGGAAGAAGACAAGCGCGGGAAAAGCCGCCAAGCGCGGGAAGCCGCCATTTTGAAAAAAATAAAAAAATAAAAATAAAATAATAATCATATCCGAAGGAAAGGAAACTCAACAAGGATGCCAAAAATGGGTAACATCACTGCTTTTGATAGCGATGTGGAAGATTGGGCCACTTATGTGGAACACGTCGAAGTTTACTGTACAACGAATGAGGTACCGGAGGATAAGAAAGCACTAACCCTATTAAACTCGATGGGTGCGAAGACGTACGGGTTATTAAGGAACCTTGTAACACCAGATAAACCGGTAGGAAAGAGTTTCGCGGATATTGTTACTATCCTGCAATAGCATTTAAACCCCACGCCGCTGCTGATAGCGGAACGATTTAAATTCTACAAAAGAATTCAACTTAAAGGGGAAAGCAATGCTGAATTCTTAATTGACCTGCGCAAGTTATCAAAGTACTGTCAGTTCGGTACAGGACTAGCAGACGCACTGAGAGATAAGTTTGTGTGTGGACTCCTAAGGGAAAGAACCCAGAAGCGACTGCTAGAGGAAAAGGATCTTACGCTGGACAAAGCTTTTAGCATTGCAGCATCGCACGAGGCAGCAGCACGAGGCGCTGCAGAGATACAACAAAGGCCATTGGAATTCAGCACCAATGAAATGGCATTGGACGCAGTAAAGTGCTATCGTTGCAGAAGGACAACGCATGACCAGAACCAGTGCTGGTTCAAAAATAAAGAATGCAGGCAATGTGGCAAACTTGGTCACATAGCGAGAGTATGCCGGTCAGGAAAGAAGACCAGCAGCAAAAAGTCGCCGCAGGAGAAGTACAAAAAAGTACACAAGGTGACAGAGAACAGTTCGGATGAACAGAAGACGGATTCAGACTCCAGCAGTAAGGAACTGGGTTGTCTAAAAATACATAATGTGGGTAACACAGCAGACCACCAAACTATCTGGGTCATGCTTCGGATAGCCGGAGTCCAAGTGAAGATGGAATTGGACACTGGATCGGCATTGACGGTCATGAATAAGCAAGATTACAAAAGGTTATTCTCGCACATTCCCCTGAGGGATACGAAGATTGTATTGAAAACATACACGGGGCAAATAGTATACCCCATCGGAAAGATAAAAGTAAATGTGGTCTACAATGGTAAAGAAAGTCAGGAAATGGACTTGTATGTGTTACGTGATGGAGGTCCGCCACTACTGGGACGGGAATGGATCCGGAGAATAAATGTGGACTGGCATTCCATACAAGCACTAACTGTAGATTCCTGTAAAGAGGACGACGTCAAACCTAAACGACTGTCCAAAATATTGGACGATGCTAAGGAGGTGTTCCAACAGGGACTGGGAACACTGAAAGGAATTACGGCAAATATCAAGGTTGAAGAACATGCAAACCCAAAATTTTTCAAAGCCAGACCGGTACCTTATGCGATACGACCTGCTGTGGAAGCAGAGCTGGAAGGGCTAGAACGTTCAGGAGTACTGTCAAAGGTGGACTGGAGCGAATGGGCCACACCCATTGTTCCTGTCATGAAGCGTTCATTGAGCAACAAGCCGGGGGAACCTGGGAAGGTTCGCATCTGTGGCGATTTCAAGATCACTGTTAATCCGGTTCTTCACACGGTACAATATCCGATTCCGCGGATTGAAGATATCTTCGCTTCGCTGTCTGGCGGGAAACACTTCACCAAGATAGACCTGGCGCAGGCGTACCTACAGATGGAAGTTGATGAAGCGTCACGCCAGTATCTCACGATCAACACACATAAGGGCTTATATCGGTATAATAGACTGGTTTTTGGAGTGGCATCGGCTCCAGCGATTTGGCAAAGGGCCATGGAGCAGGTATTGCAGGGAATTCCAGGCACACAATGCTACCTGGATGACATTCTGATTACAGGAGATGATGATAAGGATCACCTCGTGAATTTGGAGCAGGTGCTCACCAGATTGAAAGAATATGGGCTCAGAGTTAATCGCCAGAAATGTGAGTTCTTTCAAAAGCGAATCTCGTACTGCGGCCACGTCATTGACCAGGAGGGGCTCCATAAGTCACCTGACAAGATCGAAGCTGTTGTGAAAGCTCCCGCTCTGGAAAATGTATCCCAGTTGAGGTTGTTCCTTGGGTTGGTTAACCATTACCACAAGTTTCTTCCAAATTTATCCACGGTGTTACACCCACTGAACACTCTTTTGCAAATGGGAATACCATGGAAGTAGAGCGATGATTGTAAGCGGGCTTTTCAAAAAAGCAAGGCACTGATCACCTCTAAGGAAGTGTTGGCTCACTTTAACCCAACGCTGCCTATTCGCTTAGCTTGTGATGCTTCTCCATATGGTATCGGAGCAGTGCTCTCACATAAGTTTCCAAATGGTTTGGAAAGGCCAGTCGCGTTCGCATCCAGATCATTGACCTCCGCAGAGCGCAACTATGCTCAGATAGATAGGGAGGCTCTCAGCCTCGTGTGGGGAGTTAAGAAATTTAACCATTACCTGCAAGGCCAAAAGTTTACGCTGCTGACAGATCACCAGCCGTTGGTTTCCATTTTTAACCCTAAGAAGGGTGTTCTGGTTATGATGGCACAGAGGCTTCAGAGATGGTCCCTTTTCCTAGGGGCACATCAATATGATATCGAATTCAAAGGTACAAAGCAACATGGTAATGCTGATGGGCTGTCGTGCCTGCCACTACCAACAGCGGAAGAGGCACCGGCAGTTGACCCTGTCGAGATATTTCACTCGACCATCATAGAATGCTTACCAGTCACCAATGCGGGTATTGAGAGAGAGACCCGAAATGACCCGACACTGTCTCGGGTCTACGATTTGACAGTGCAGGGATGGCCAGCACATGGCGACCCACTGTTACCAGCATTCTCAGCCAGACGAGAACAGCTGTCCGTCTGTCAAGGAACATTGATGTATGGAACAAGGGTGATTATTCCTCCTAAATTAAGGGAGAGAGTTCTGAAGGAATTGCATGAAGGTCATCTGGGGGGAGTCAAAATGAAAAGCCTTGCTAGGGCTTATGTGTGGTGGCCAGGTATCGACAAACAAATAGAGGATCTGACTAAAAGTTGCTCAGGTTGCCAAAAAGTTCAAAACGCACCTCCAATTGCACCGCTGCACCCGTGGGAATGGCCTTCAACCCCATGGCAACGTGTGCATATCGACTTTGCAGGTCCATTCATGGATTCCATGTTTTTGATAGCAGTAGACGCACATTCTAAATGGCCAGAAGTGATTAAGATGTCGACCACTACCTCTGAAAAGACGATCGCAGTTCTAAGAACCATATTTGCAAGGAATGGGTTGCCGGAACAAATATGTTCAGACAACGGACCACAGTTCGTGTCAGAAGAATTCCAGAAATTCATGAAAAAGAATGGGGTGAAACACTATACATCTGCCCCATATCATCCGGCTACCAATGGGTTGGCCGTGAGATTTGTACAAACGTTCAAAAAGGCGATAAAGGCCATGAGCGAAGACCATATTCCACTACAACACAAGGTGGACAATTTCCTGATGGCATATCGAAACGCCACGCATGCAGTGACAAATCAAAGCCCTGCCATAATGTTCTATAACAGGAGGTTGCGGTCCCGGTTGGATTTGTTAAAACCCAATGTGCGTAGGGAAGTCGAAAACAAGCAATTCCAGCACGTAAATAACAAGGCCACTCGGAGTTTTGAAATAGGACAACCAGTGTTGGCCAGGGACTATAGGAATGATAAATGGCAATCCGGAACAATTCGTGCCCGACAAGGACCCTTGATGTACACGGTAGACGTTGGAGAGAACGTTATACGACGTCATGCTGACCAACTTGTGGAATCGAGAACAAGGGTCGACCCCATGTCTACGGCAGAGACACCAGTTGAAGAAGTTATTGAGCCTGTAGCATCTACCTCAGACTCGAACGTACATGATGATGTTCAATCCATAGGAGATCAAATGGATGAGTCACCCCAGCAACGAGAACCAGAGACCCCTGAAAGGCGTTATCCGGCCCGGATCAGGAGGCCTCCTCAGAGACTGAATCTTTGAACAGTTTTGTGTGAAAGTTGTATATATGTTATCCATGTAATGTTTAAATTGGGGTGTACACTGTTAAGCTAAAAGGGGAGGAATTGTAGTGTATGTAACCTGTACCACCTTAAGAGGATACCTTAAGGGATGGACTACTTTTTGATGGCTCCTGTACATTGTAGTACCGGTGGTGACCACACCGGTATATATATAACCCTGTGGAGCAAAGTGTATTCCAGTTCAGCCCTGACCCTCAATTACTAAAGACCTGTTTAATTATTTGTGTAGTCTGTGTCCAGTTATTCAGCATAACTACATTGGGAAACACAGACTCAACAAGAACCAGTGGATGTGGTGTATTTGGACTTTCAGAAGGCTTTCGATAAGGTCCCACACAAGAGATTAGCGCGCAAAATTAAGACACATGGGATTGGGGGCAAGGTATTGACTTGGATAGAGAACTGGTTGGCGGACAGAAAGCAAAGAGTTGGAATAAACGGGTCTTTTTCCGAGTGGCAGGCAGTGACTAGTGGGGTACCGCAGGGATCGGTCCTTGGACCCCAGCTGTTCACAATATATATTAATGATCTGGACGAGGGAATTGGATGTAATATCTCCAAATTTGCAGACGACACAAAGCTGGGCGGGAGGGTAAGCTGTGAGGAGGATGTCGTGAAACTCCAGTACGATTTGGACAGGTTGGGTGATTGGGCAGAAACATGGCAAATGCACTATAATGTGGATAAATGTGAGGTTATCCACTTTGGTGGCAAAAACAGGAAGGCAGATTATTATTTGAATGGCAATAGATTGGGAGAAGGGGAAGTGTAAAGAGACCTGGGTGTCCTTGTGCACCAGTCGCTGAAGGTAAGCATGCAGGTGCAGCAGGCGGTTAAGAAGGCAAATGGTATGTTGGCCTTCGTAGCAAGAGGGTTCGAGTACAGGAACAAGGATGTCTTGCTACAGTTGTACAGGGCCTTGGCGAGACCGCACCTTGAGTATTGTGTGCAGTTTTGGTCACCTTACCTGAGGAAGGACGTTCTTGCCATGGAGGGAGTGCAGCAAAGATTCACCAGGCTGATACCTGGGATGGCAGGAATGACGTATGAGGAGAGATTGTGTCGATTGGGCTTATACTCACTGGAGTTTAAAAGATTGAGAGGGGATCTCATCGAAACCTATAAAATTCTGTCAGGTCTGGACAGACTAGATGCAGGAAGGATGCTTCTGATGGCCGGGGAGTCCAGAACCAGGGGTCATAGTCTAAGGATAAGGGGTAAGCCATTTAGGACTGAAATGAGGAGGAATTTCTTCACCCAGAGAGTGGTCTATCGAGTTCTGGAAGATGATCAGCAATGCATCTACTATTTCTAGGGCCACCTCATTAAGTACCCTAGGATGTAGATTATCAGGCCCTGGGGATTTATCGGCCTTCAATCCCATCAATTTCCCTAACACCATTTCCCTACAAATACTGATTTCTTTCAGTTCCTCCCTCTCATCAGACCCTATGTTCTCCAACATCTTTGGAAGGTTATTTGTGTCCTCCTTTGTGAAGACAGGACCAAAATATGCATTTAACTGGTCTGCCATTTCTTTGTTCCCCATTATAATTTCCCCTGCTTCTGACTGCAAGGGACCTACACTTGATTTCACTAATCTTTTTCTCTTCACATATCTATAAAAGCTCTTACAGTCAGTTTTTATGTTCCCTGAAAGCTTACTTTCATATTCTATTTTCCCCTTCTTAATTAATCCCTTTGTCCTCCTTTGTTGAATCCTAAACTGCTCCCAATCCTCAGGGTTACTGCTTTTTCTGGCCAATTTATATGCCCTCTCCTTGGATCTTATGCTATCCCTAATTTCCCTTGTTAGCCACGGTTGAGTCACCCTTTTTATTTTATTCTTATCCCAAACTGGGATGAACAACTTCTGTCGTTCGTCCATGCTGTCTTTGAATATTTGCCATTGCCTATCCACCATCAACACTTTGAGTGACATTCCCCAATCAATCCTACCCAATTCGCGCCTCATACCATCGTAGTTTCCTTTACTTAAATTCAGGACCCTAGTCGCCGAGTCAACTACTTCACTCTCCATCCTAATGAAGAATTCTATCATATTATGATTGCTCTGACCCAAGGGGTCTCGTACAACAAGATTGCCAAACAGTAATGGTAATGTAGGGCACATTATCAATCAAGAGATTAGAAGTGCATGTAACAAGGGTAATACGGTAATCATGGGGGACTTTAATCTACATATTGACTGGGCAAATCAAATTACCACTAATGGTGTGGAGGATGAATTCTTGGAATGCATGCGAGATGGTTTCCTGAATCAGTATGTGGAGGAACCAACCAGGGAAGGCTATTCTGGATCTGGTACTGTGTAATGAGAAAGGGCTAATCAATAATCTTGTGGTAAAGGGGCCTTTAGGGACAAGTAACCATAATATGATTCTATTTTATATTAAGTTTGAGAGTGATGTAGTCCAATCTGAAACTAAGGTCTTCAATCTAAACAGAGGAAAATACAAGGGTATGAGGGACAAGTTGGCCATGGTAGGTTGGGAGACTACACTAAAAGGTATGAAGGTGGACATACAATGGTTAACATTCAAGGAAATAATGCATAATTTGCAACAAACATATATTTCTTTAGGGCATAAAAACCCAAAAGGAAAAGTGATCCAACCATGGCTAACAAAAGAAATTAAAACTGGTATTAAGTCAAAGGAGGAAGCTTATAAAGTTGCCAGAAAAAGCGGTCAGCCTGAAGATTTTTTTTTTTAGAATTCAGCAAAGGGGGACCAAGAAATTGATAAAGAAAGGGAAAATGGAATGTGAGCACAAACTAGCGAAAAATATAAAAACGGATTGTAAAAGCTTCTGTAGGTATGTAAAAAGGAAAAAACTGGCAAAAGTAAATGTAGGTCCTTTACAGTCAGAGACGGGAGAATTTATAATGGGGAATGAGGAAATGGCTGAGAAATTAAATAAATACTTTGTTTCTGTCTTCACGGAGGAAGACACAAAAACCTCCCAGAAATACGAGAAAACCAAGGGTGTGACGAGGTTGAGGAACTTAAATAAATTATTATTAGTGGAAAAAATAGTACTAGCAAAATGAATGGGACTGAAAGTCGATAAATCCCAAGGACCGGATGACCTACATCCTAGTGTTTTGAAAGAGGTGGCCATTGGAATAGTGGACGCATTGGTTGTCATCTTCCAAAATTCTATAGATTCTGGAACGGTTCCTGTAGATTGGAGGATAGCAAATGTAACCCCGCTATTTAAGAAAGGAGGGAAGAGAGAAAATGGGGAACTACTGACCTGTTAGCCTCACATCAGTAGTTGGGAAAATGCTAGAATCTATTATAAAGGATGCAATGACTGGGCACTTAGAAACTAATAGTAAGATTGGGCAGAGTCAACATGGATTTATGAAAGGGAAATCCCGTTTGACAAACCTATTGGAGTTCTTTGAGGATGTAACTAGTGGAGTAGACAAAGGGGAACTGGTAGATGTGTTGTATCTGGATTTCCAGAAGGCCTTCGATAAGGTCCTACACAAGAGGTTGGTGAACAAAATTAGGGCACATGGAATTGGGGGTAATATACTAGCATGGATTGAGAATTGGTTAACAGACAGAAAACAAAGAGTAGGGATAAACGGGTCTTTTTCAGGATGGCAGGCTGTGACTATTGGGGTACCACAAGAATTGGTGCTTGGGCCTCAGCTATTCACAATCTAATTCAATGATTTGGATGAGGGGACTAAATGTAACATTTCCAAATTTGCTGATGATACAAAGGTAGTTGGCAGTGTCAGTTGTGAAGAGGATGTGAAAAGGCTTCAAGGGGATCTTGACAGGCTCAGTGAGTGGGCGAGAACATAGCAGATGGAATATAATGTGGATAAATGTGAAGTTATCGACTTTGGTAGAAAAAACAGAAAGGCAGAGTATTTCCTAAATGATGAAAGATTGGGGAATGCAGATGTTCAAAGGGACCTGGGTGTTCTTGTCCAGGAGTCACTGAAAGTGAATGTGCAGTTGCAGCAAGCTATTAGGAAGGCAAATGGTATGCTGGCCTTCATAATAAGAGGATTTGAGTACAGGAGTAAAGAAGTCTTACTCCAATTATATAGGGCCTTGGTGAGACGACACCTGGAGTACTGTGTACAATTTTGGTCTCCTTACCTAAGGAAGGATATACTTGCCATAGAGGGAGTGCAATGAAGGTTCATGAGATTGATTCCTGGGATGGCGGGACTGTTGTATGAAAAGAGATTGAGTAAACTAGGCCTGTATTCTCTTGAATTTAGAAGAATGAGAGGGGATCTCATTGAAGCATACAAAATTATTACAGGGCTTGATAGGGTGGATGCTGGGAGAATGTTTCCCTTGGCTGGGGAGTCTAGAGCCAGGGGCCACAGCCTCAGGATGAAGGGTAGGCCATTCAGGACTGAGATGAGAAGAAATTTCTTCACAAAGAGGGTGGTGAATCTTTGGAATTCTCTGCCCCAGAGGGCTGTGGAGGCTCAGTTATTGGGTATATTCAAAACAGAAGTCGACAGATTTCTGACTAGTAAGGGCATCAAGGGATATGGCGATCGGGCCGGTGAATGGAGTTGAGGCAGAAGATCAGCCATGATCTCATTGAATGGCAGAGCAGGCTCAAAGGGCTGCATGGCCTACTCCTGCTCCTATTTCTTATGTTCTTATGATTCTAGATTTAGGTAAGGCTAACTTCAATGGGATGAGACTGTCCACAGTAAACTGGGCAAATCTGTTAATGGATAAAACAACAGACGATCAGTGGGAGGTGTTGTAGGGGGTGGCGGGTGTGGCACGTGCACCCAGTCAGTTATGCCCCTGACTGTTTGTGAGCAGTTCAAATCGCTCCCACGCCCCTGGGTTCTAGACACCGGACTTAGGTACAGGCAGCGATACAGAAAACTCGAGTAGACAGGTGGTTTGGATGCAAGCAAAAACCAAGATTTTATTGAACAGGAAAAATTAATACAGTCTTAAAAGAAGTTACCACTATAACATTACAGGCAAATGCACTTATACAGGGAATGGGGAACACACATCACATTGAGGGAAAACAACTATCTTAACAATCCCCTTATCCTTCTCCCACCCCCTATACCTAACTAGATTAAGCTATGAAGGGTCAGAATCTATGCTCACCAATCAAAAACAGGGTTTACTCAATTCAAAACAGCGGTGGGGTTCGGGGTTCGCTCTTGGTGCTCTCTGGAGCCTGCCGTCGTCACGTGGTCTCCAGGTGCTGCAAGGGCGTTGTCCAGGTTCGAGTACCCCAAAGTCAAAGTCTCTGTTTGGGTACTTTACCTTGCAGGGATGATTATTCGTCAACAGCTGCCAGTTTGAGTTAGTGTGCAGATATTCGAAGGTCGGCCGAGGCTGAAGGCCCGTTGATTCGAAGCCTCCCCTCGTTTGGTCTCCTCCAGCCGGTCTGCCCCTCGGTGGTTTTCCCTTCTCCCCTCGTTGCGTCCCGCCTCGCCTGGCCTGAATCTGTCCGTGTCCGCCCGACCCGGTGCCGGGGCAGTTCCAGATGGAGTAGGAAAAGGGCACGGGCAAAGGCCAGGAGGTAAGTGCGGGACGGGGAAAGAGCGGCAGCCATGAGGGTGAGGGGCCCGAGGAGCAGCGCCAGCACACCAACCAACCAACTCTACAGACTTCCTCCGAACGAACGAACTAGCTGCCCTACCTCAATGCTACCCGGGGCCTTCAATTATACCTTCGTCGAAAACCTTATCTTCGCGCCAAATCAGGTTAGTTCTTTGTTTTAATTTCGGCGGGCTGGTTTAAAATAATGGTAGCAATCTATACTGACAGTTTTTAGATGGCCGGTAATCGCATCTACCGGCCCGATAATTGACTTGTATTGTCCTGAAAGTTCCTTGATGGGCTTGTCCAGCCTCGATGGCTGTGTTAATCTGTTTCTGATAATGTATGCAGACTGTTTGATGGCCTTAACTATAGGCCTAAACTGCAATTAGATCCATCTCCAATTCAGTCTAATGCATAATTCAGAGTCCTGTCTCGTTCCAAAACACAAAGTTTCTCTTCACAGAAAACCTGCAGCCTTAGTTTCGATTTCTCCCAAGCTGTCTGTGCTGCAGAATCCATTTTGGAATCCCACAGGCTTTCTGCCACGAGGCACGGACGCCATCTTTTTTCAATTTTAAAATGTCCATGCAGGGTCCCTTTTGTTGGTAATAACCTTCGGGGAGATGCAGAAATTTTGCAAATCTTACAGTGTTCAAAAAAGAATTTAAGGTGATACAGAACTAGTTTATACCCTTAACAGGCTACACCTCTACTTACCAAATAAAACAACCATGGACGATGAAAGAGGTAAAGTGCAACCTAAAACTAAAAGAAAAGCATACAGAAATGCAAAAAATAGCACAGATCCTGGCAAATTGGAGAGATACAAAGAACAGGAAAAGGTGACAAAATGGATAGTAAGAGCTACAAAAAGGGAGTTTGAAAAGAAACTTGCAAGGGATATCAAAATCAACACTTTTTTTAACAATTATTGTAGGAAAAAGAGGCTGGCCAAGAGCTGGCAAACTGGCAATTGTGATATTGTAAATGAAAATAAGGAAATGGCGGTCACGTTGAATAATTACTTTGCTTAGTATTTACATTGGAGGAAGAGGATAGTATGTCGGACACCCCAAGGAAACTAATTTTGAATCATGGACAGGGACTTACTATAATTAACATAAGCAAATTAACAGCAATCAAGAAAATAATGGCACTAACAATTGACAAACCTCCAGGGCCAGACGGTTTCCATCCCAAGGTTTAAAGGAAGTAGGTGAGCACATTGCAGATGCCCTAATTATAATCTTCAAAGTTCTCTTGATTCAGGAATCGTTCTTTTAGTTTGGAAAATTGCACATGTCACTCCGCTATTTAAGAGATGTGAGCAGCGGAAACCAGGGCCGGTTAGCCTAACATCTGTTGTCGGAAATTACTAGAGTCTATAATTAAGGATTGAAAGACTGAACACCATGAACATTTTCAGCTGATCAGAGAGAGCCAGCATGGATTTGTGAAAGGCAGGTCATGTCTGATGAACCTGGTAGAATTTTTTGAGGAGGTGACTAAAGTAGTGGACAGGGGAATGTCTATGGATGTTATTTATAAGGACTTTCAGAAGGCATTTGATAAAGCCCCTCATAAGAGACTGTTAGCTAAAGTTGAAGCTCAAGGAATTGAGGGCAAATTATTGACTTGGTTGGGAAATTGGCTGAGCGGTAGGAGACAGAAAGTGGGGATAATGGGCAGGTACTCTAATTGGCGGGCTGGGACTAGTGGTGTCCCACAAGGATCTGTGTTGGGGCCTCAACTATTCATTGTATTTATTAACGACTGAGATGATGGTATATCCACTTATCCAAGTTTGCCAATGACACAAAGGTAGGTGGCATTAAAAGCAATGTAGATGGAAGCATAAGATTACAAAGATATATTAATAGATTAATTGACTGACCAAAACTGTGGCAAATGGATTTCAATGCAGGCATGTGAGGTCATCCACTTTGGACCAAAAAGGATAGATCAGGGTACTTTTAAATGGTGAAATGCTAAAAGCAGTGGAGGTCCAAAGAGACTTAGGGATCCATGTACATAAATCATTAAAATGTCATGAACAGGTACAGAAAATATTCAAAAAAGCTAATGGAATACTGGCCTTATTTTTCTAGAGAACTAGAGTACAAGGCGCTAGAAGTTATATTGCAGCTGTTCAAAGCCCTGGTTAGACCTCACCTGGAGTACTGCGAGCAGTTCTGGGCACCACACCTGGAGCACTGCGAGCAGTTCTGGGCACCACACCTGGAGTACTGCGAGCAGTTCTGGGCACCACACCTGGAGTACTGTGAGCAGGTCTGGGCACCACACCTGGAGTACTGCGAGCAGGTCTGGGCACCACACCTGGAGTACTGTGGGCAGTTCTGGGCACCACACCTGGAGTACTGTGAGCAGTTCTGGGCACCACACCTGGAGTACTGTGAGCAGTTCTGGGCACCACACCTGGAGGACTGTGAGCAGTTCTGGGCACCACACCTGGAGCACTGTGAGCAGTTCTGGGCACCACACCTGGAGTACTGTGAGCAGGTCGGGGCACCACACCTATGGAAGTATATGTTGGCTTTGGAGGGAGTGCAGTGTAGATTTACTAGAATGACACCTGAGCTCCAAAGGTTAAACTACGAGGAAGATTTCACAAACTAGGGCTGTATTCCCAGGAATTTACAATACTAAGGGGTGATTTGACCGGAGTTTTCAAGATATTAAGGGGAACTGATAGGGTCGATAGAGAAAAATTATTTCCACTGGTTGAGGAGACTAGGACAAGGGGACATAGCCTAAAAATTAGAGTCAGGCCTTTCAGAAATGGTTAGGAAATGCTTCTACACGCAAAAGGTGGTAGAAGTTTGGAATTCTCTTCGCAAACGGCAGTTGATGCGAGATCAATTGTTAATTTTAAATATGAGATTGATAGGTTTTTGTTAATCAAAGCTATGAAGGGATATAGGCTAAAGGTCACAGATCAGTCATGATCTCATTGAATGGCGGAACAGGCTCGAGGCGATAAATGGCCTCTTCCTGTTCCTATATTCCTATGTTTCTATGGCCTAGAAATTCAGTTGTTTGCGCCAGCCGCTAGCGCCTTAGGAGGAGGAGATGTGGGGCGCTAGGCGGCTAGCGGTCAGGCGCAGCGCGATCTGCGCCTCTCCCCAACTTCAGTAAAGATTTAGCGGCGGCGCAAAGCCTTTGCGCGCGCTCTGCTGCGCGTGCAGATCCTGACGTCATTTCATCGTGCAACGCCCTTTGTGCACCCCAAACCGGAAATTCAGTGGCGCCGGCCTATTGTGCGCCTGGCTCCCCTAGCGACTGGTAGAGGGGAACGGTTCCCAGTCGCTGCGGGGCGCGGGGGGCGCAAATTAAAGGGCACTCCTCCTGCAGTAGAAAAGGCAGCCATTTTGCAACACTCCTTCTTTGTGAGAGACGGATCTTTGCAGAGAGACAAAGGTAGAGAGCTTTCTGGTTTGGCTCAACACTTGCACAGGTACTTGTGACTTCAGGCCACAGCTTTGCACTTGTCTTTAACTTCAGAGCCACATCATTGATTGGAAACATATAATGGGGGCTGCAATGGGTGCAAACGTTGGCCTTCTCCATTGCATTCAAAGTGCTCAGAGACGCCGTGAGAGAGTGGCAGTCATGGCCAGACGGAGAGGGGGCAACAGGCGTCGGCAAAGGAGGCCTTACCCACCCAGGGTATACCGCCAGCAGTTCTCATATCTGAACATGTCTGACGAGCAGTGTGTTCGAAGGCTGCGATTCCGAAGGGTGGTGGTCACTGAGATCTGCCACCTGCTTCGCGGAGATCTGCAGCCACATCTGAGGAGCAGGACGTCTCTGTCGGTGGCAGTGAAGGTGACGGTGTCTCTCAACTTCTATGCCACCGGCTCCTTCCAATCCGCCACTGGGGACATTTCCAACATCTCCCAGTTTGCCGTACATTGCTGCATCTGCCAGGTGACCAATGCCCTTTTCAGAAGGAGACGTCAGTTCATCTCCTTCTCCATGGCCCTTGTCAAGCAGCAACAGCGTGCAATGGGCTTTGCAGCATTAGCGGGCTTCCCCATGGTACAGGGCGCCATTGACTGCATGCATGTGGCTTTGCCGGCACCTCTAGAGAATGCCGAGGATTACCACAACCGGAAGGGCTACCATTCGCTCAACGTGCAGTTGGTGTGTGACCACAGGCAGCTCATCCTAGCTGTCAATGCCCGCTTTCCAGGCAGCAGCCACGATGCCTTCATCTTGCGCCAGACTTCTGTGGCAGACATGTTCCAGGCCCAGCCTCACCCACGAGGATGGCTTCTCGGGGGCAAAGGCTAGCCTTTGTGCACCTGGCTGATGACCCCGCTCCGTGCGCCCAGCACCCCTGCTGAAGAGGGATACAATGACAGCCATCAAGCAACCAGGAACATCATTGAGCAAACAATCGGCGTCCTGAAGCAACGGTTCCGCTGTCTGGATCGTTCCGGAGGAGCCCTACAGCATTCGCCTGAGCGAGTTTCCCATTTCGTGGTCGTGTGCTGCATGCTGCACAACCTGGCTATCCGCAGGACTCAGCCACTGCCACCAGACATTGGAGGACCACCAGAGGAGGAGGAGGAGGAGGACCAGCACAGGAGGGAGGCAGAAAGTGCAAGGGCTGCCCGTCGGCGGCTTATTGAACGTCGGTTCTAGGCCCCCTCTCAGGGAATGGCTTGTGCCAATGGCACAAGATGAATGTAGCCGCTCCACAAGCCCTCAGCCGAGCAGGGCAACCAGGACTTCCAAAAGAAAGCATGGACAGTGCGATTTAAGAGCATTTATTACTTTGATACCTCTGCCCTTCCCACATAACAAACTAATGGAGAGAAGCCCCCCCAAAAAACACAAATCGACCAGTCTCGGCCTTTCAAAAAACACAAATCAACCAGTCTCAGCCTTTCAAAAAACACAAATCAACCAGTCTCGGCCTTTCAAAAAACACAAATCGACCAGTCTCGGCCTTTACAAGTGAAACAAAACATTTGGGCACACCTTCTACTTTTTGCCCTGCGAGGGTGATGCCTTTTGCATCCGTGACTGGCCCCTGCCCGCCCTGCAGCTCCTCCTCAATGGGACCTCAATGGCTGCAGCAAGGCTGGGGGAAGGCTGCTGAGGGTCAGATGGCGAGACGGCAGATGCCCTTGGGGGTCGGCCTGGACCAGCTCTGGCCCTGGAGGGGCCGGCTGCTGACTGCTCCAGCTCTGCTTGTGCGGCAGCAGTCTGTCCAGCGGCTGGTGGCAGCTGTAATGGAGGAGTGGCAGTGTCGGCTGCAGGAATGCTGCCAACCTGACGGATCACAGGTACTCCCTGGTCGCCTGAGACAGTGGCACTCGCACAGGCCAACACTGCAGCATGTGCAGCAATCTGCTGAAGCACAGACTGCTGGGCTGCTGCGGCGCGGCGAGTGCCCTGGCGATGCCTGGCCGATCCAGCAAGGGTGGCAGCAGTTAGTGCCCGTGTGGCCCTGGTCTGTGTCCGCATGACACCAGCCAGTGAATGGACGGCACGACTGAGCACTTGGCTAGAAGCCGCCTGTGCTGCCGCGAAGCCCTGCAGACTCCTGTCCTGTGCTGCACTGAATTGTTGCAGACTCCTGGCCTGTGCTGCCCCGAATTCCTGCACACTCCTTGACAGTGACTCTATGGAGTCAGACATCCTTGCCACTGCAGCCATGAGCTCAGTGTGCCTGCGCTCAGCCTGGGTGCCCATTTCCTCTAGGAGCCGCACCTCCTCTGCGCTCACCGTCGCAGGACTGGAGGCCGCACTCACCCTCCGGGGAGAAGTCCGCCGAGCTTCCCCACCCCTCCCGCGTTGCTGCAGGCCGCTGGGTCCCGGAGCTTCACTCTCCTCCGACCCTTCCCCCCGGGCTCCCCTCCAGGGAAGATGTGTCCCCATCATTGCCATGGGCTGCCTCGGCTGAGGGTGGCACTGATGGTCCGGCTTCCTCTTCCTCTTCCTCCACCTCACCCTCCGATTCACTCACAGTGCCAGGTTGAGGGCCCGCCTCCTCACCTGGCGATTCAGCATCTGAAAGCAGGGAGGCACAAGAGTTGCTTTTGAGTGAGGACAGGGCGGCAGCGAGGGAGGCATGAGTGCTGCTATGCACTGCATTGGTCGGACAGTGGCAAAGGATGCTGTTCTGAGGCGCAAGTGGAAAGAGAGAGGTCAAAAAGGTGATGCCCTTACCATTGGGGCCCAGAACAGGGTCGGCATCTCCACTGGCGACGGGGCCAATCAGCCGGCCTGACATAATGCGCTCCACATGCTGGTCCAGGTCGGAGAGCTCTTTGAGGTCAGGATGGCCTCCCCCGGTCTCACGCTGCTGCCTTCGGTTGTGCACCACCTTGGCCTGCAAGAGAAAGGACGGCCTCTAAGTAGAGTGTGAAGCCCTGATCTTGGCTGTACTGCCTCCCATGGTCGAATAGCTTGTACAGTGTGTAAAGTGCTGAATGTGCAAGTGATTTTCATGACAGTCCCATAGCTGCTGGATGAGTGCTGGGCGTTAGGGCTTTCAGGTCCCTTTGCCCATAAACTGAGGTGCACATGCAGGGATGAGGAGGACACTGGAAAGGGTACTCACCCTGACAACCCGAGTGAGGTCGTTGAACTTTGTCCGGCATTGCACAGGAGTCCTGGCAACCACGCTGTTGGAGGTCACCCTGTTTGACACCTCCCTCCAGGCTTTCCTATAGGCGCTGGGCAACAGCCTCCTGCCACCTTCAGGGAACAGAACATGGCGCCTGTGCTCCACTGTGCCAACCAGCACCCTCAGGTCACCGTCGCTGAAGCGCTGCGCTCTCTCCCTGGCCTTCTCCATAGTCCTGGGCATTGTACAGATCAAGCAGCAGTGGTCAGGCCTTGCTTCAGGGCTGCAGTGTGCAGGGCGTGGCAGGCAAACAAATCCACCCTCCCCCTTTAAGAGCTCACCGGCACCAGAGTATCTGCCGTCAATCAGCAACTCGCCGCACCTGCGCTGCGCCCGCCCTCGGGGGTATCGCCCCGGGCCACCGGCTTAGCGCCTAACGATAGTCGTGCATCACCTGTTTTAGCGCAGCAGCAACCTCTTGGGGCGATGCCACTGAATATCGGCGAAGGTGGCGCGAAGTTGCGACGGGCGCAAACTTTAGCGGCCGCCCGGCTGTAGTGCCCCAAACGTGGCTATACTGAATTTCTAGGCCTATGTTCCTATGGTCTGGTCATGCCACACATTGAACACTGTGTCCAATTCTGGTCGCTGAGAAATACGGAAGACACTCAAGTGCTAGAGACGGTGCAGAGAAGAGCCACATGACTGATATCTAGTGTCAGTGGGCCTGAGCTCTGAGGAAAGATGGGAGGAAGTTGGGCTTTGGAGTGTTGAATGGAAGTGTCTGAGAGTGAACTTACTGAGGTACACATGTCAGGTGTGGCTCAGTGGGTAGCACTCTTGCCACTAAATCAGAAGGTTATGGGCTCAAGCCCCAATGCAGAGACGAGCACAACATCTAGATCTGTCACTCCAGTGCAGTACTGAGGGAGTGCTGTGTTGGACATCCTGGAGAGTTGTATGTTGGACATATTGGGGAGTTAAGGGTTAATGAACAAACATCCTCGTATCTTGGAGCATCTGACTTTCCAGTGTAAACAGGATGGCTTTTAAGTGTCGTGAGAGGAAAGCATAGCTTGTCTTCTGCTTTTAGTGTCTGAGTGTTATATACGAGAAACACTTGTGAAAGAGAATAAGTGACAGTAATGATGTCAGCCATACAACAACAACAACTTGTATTTATATTGAACCTTTAATGTTGTAAAACGTCCCAAGGCGCTGCACAGGAGTATTATAAGACAAAAAATTTGACACTGAGCCACATATGGAGAAATTAGGGCAGGTGACCAAAAGCTTGGTCAAAGAGGTAGGTTTTAAGGAGCGTCTTAAAGGAGGAAAGAGGTAGCGAGGCGGACAGGTTTAGGCAGGGAATTCCAGAGCTTAGGGCCCAGGCAACAGAAGGCACGGCCATCAATGGTTGAGCGATTATAATCAGAGATGCTCAAGAGGAGCGCAGATATCTCGGGGGGTTGTGGGGCTGAAGGAGATGACAGAGTTAGGGAGGGGCGAGGCCATGGAGGGATTTGAAAACAAAGATGAGAATTTTAAAATCGAGACGTTGCTTAACCGGGAGCCAATGTAGGTCAGCGAGCACAGGGGTAATGGGCGAACGGGACTTGGTGTGAGTTAGGACACGGGCAGCCATGTTTTGGATGACCTCAAGTTTACGTATGGTAGTACGTGGGAGGCCAGCCAGGAGTCCTTTGGAATAGTCAAGTCTAGAAGTAACAAAAGCATGGATGAGGGTTTCAGCAGTGGATGAGCTGAGGCAAGGGCGGAGACGGGCGATATTACAGAGATGGAAATAGGCGCTCTTAGTTATGTCGTGGATATGTGGTTGGAAGCACATTTCAGGGTCAAATATGACACCAAGGTTGCGAACAGTGTGGTTCAGCCTCAGACAGATGTTAGGGAGAGGGATGGCGTCAGTGGCTACGGAACGGAATTTGTGGTGGGAACCGGAAACAATAGCTTAGGTCTTCTCAATATTTAATTGGAGAAAAGTTTTGTTCATTTAGAACTGGATGTCGGACAAGCAGTCTGACAATTTAGACACGGTGGAAGGGTCGAGAGAAGTGGTGCTGAGGTAGAGCTGGGTGTCAGCAGCGTACATGTGGAAACTGATGCTGTGTTTTCGGATGATGTCGTCGAGGTGAAACATGTAGATGAGAAATAGGAGGGGCCAAGAATAGATCCTTGGGGGACCCCAGAGGTAATGATGTGGGAGTGGGAAGTGGGAAGAGAAGCTGTTGCTGGTGATTCTCTGGTTACGATTAGATAGATAAGAATGGAACCAGGCGAGTGCAGTCCCACCCAGCTGGACGATGGTGGAGAGGCGTTGGAGAAGGATGGAGTGGTCAACCATGTCAAAGGTGTATTGATTTGTATGTGGGTTCAATGATGACACATTCTTGAAAGAGAATGTCTTTTAATCTAAAGTTTGTTCAACTCAGTTAACAGCATTACAGGAGACACCATCTTAGAGATCCATCTAAAACCGAAACTAAAACTAAACTGCTTGTCTCTCACATGCCCTCTGCTGGTCAGGCATAAATAATCAATCAGGCAAATATGCTGGTAAGGCATAAATAATCAAACAGGCAAATACCATCACTATTTGCTGATATCACTACATCTTCCTTTCTTAAAACAAAAGTATTTTACTTTTATCTAACAACATGTTTTCTTTGTATTACTCTGCATTTTAACTGTAACACTTAATGAACTTACATTATCATTATCATTATCATGGTTTTTTAACCTTGTTTTGTGTGTTCACATGAAATATGTAAATACCTAGAACTTGAAGAAAGAATAAGATAACATTACTTCCTTCTATAACAAGAGTCCTTAAACCTGCTCAATGAGTCTCTCAGGAGGCTTCACGTGTCTTGAGGATTTTCTGATTGATTGTCCTTGAATCTGAGTTGTTGCCTCAGATGATGATTTCTCAGCTGTGTGATCATTTTGTTCAACAGTATCAGTCTTTTGACCTGCTGTGTGATCAGGTTGTTCAACAGTATCAGTCTTTTGACTTGCTGTGGCTGGTCCCATGAGAAGATCTCGACGATTTCTTCGCAGAACAGCACCCTCATCTGTCTGAATGGTGTATGATCTTGGTTGAACTTCACTCAGGACAGTTCCCTTCTGAGTCCATATGTTTGTTTTGTCTTTGAACCTTACTTGGTCACCAGTGTGGAGTTCAGGTAGGTTTTGTGTTCCTCTGTCATAGTAGTACTTTTGCTTTTCTTTCTGTTGTTCTTTGAACTTCCTCACTTTCTCCCCCTCTTTTGTTTTCAGGAGGTTCTCCGGGATGGGTAGGTTTGACCTTAGCAGACGTCCCATAAGGAGTTGGGCTGGTGACATACCACACTCGAGCGGCGTTGTGCGGTATACAAGCATGCTCTGGTAGAAGTCAGTTCCACTGTCTTTTGCCTTGTACATCGGTCTTTTCACTGTCTGGACCGATTTTTCCACTAGTCCATTGGACTGTGGAAAGTGAGGACTTGACGTTGTGTGGACAAAGTCCCACTCTTTGGCAAAGTGTCGGAAACTTGCATTGTAAAACTGGGGTCCGTTGTCTGTGAAGACCTCGCTTGCCATGCCATGTCTGGAGAATATGGCTTTCATACATGTTATCACAGCATCTGCAGTGGTGGTGTACAGTCTACAAACCTCTGGATACAGGGAGTAATAGTCTGTGACTACAAGATAGTCCTTCCCTTGACATACAAATAGGTCAGCGCCTACCCTCTGGTAAGGTCTGTCTGGCACTGGGTGTGGCTTTAGTGGTTCTACCGGATTGCTTGCTCGATATTTCAGGCATATTGTGCAGTTTGACACCTCATTTGTCACATCTTGGTTGATTTGTGGCCAGTACATCACCTCTCGTGCTCTTTCTTACACTTTTCGATTCCCAGATGTCCTCCATGGATCCTTTTTAGCATCTCTTTTCTCAGACTCTTTGGGATAACTATTTTACTTCCTTTGTAGATGATGTCTTCGACCACTGATAGTTCTGCCCTGCAGTTCCAGTACTCTGCCATGTCAGGTGAGCAGTCTTGCTTCATGTTGGGCCATCCATCCAAGATGCTTTTCTTCAGTCGTCTCATTGTTTCATCTTTATTTGTCTCAGTCTTTATGAGCTCCATTTTTGCATCTGCTATGGGCAGTGCACTTGTGATCATGTCCACGTAGGCGTTCACTTTTTCATCCATTTTGGTGTTTGCGGGCTCACTTGGGTCTACAGCTCTGGACAACGTGTCTGCTGTATACATCAACTTACCCGGTGTGTACGCAACATTCAGTGTATAGCGTTGCAGCCTGATCATCATTCTTTGTATTCTAAGCGGACAGCTATTTAGTGGCTTTTGGAACAATGCAATCAAGGGCTTATGGTCAGTCTCTACACTGATTGCTTGTCCTGCCACAAACTGGTGAAATCTTTCACAGGCGTATGTGATGCTGAGCAGCTCCTTTTCTATTTGAGCATATCGCATCTCCGCGTCTGTCATTGAGCACGATGCATATGCAATAGGTTGCCAGTAGTCATATTTTTGCAGAAGAACGGCACCGAGCCCACTCTGTGATGCATCTGATGATATCTTGATGGGTCTCGCTGGGTCATAAAACCTCAGAACTGGTTCCTCTGTGAGCAGTTTCTTTAGATCGCTCCATGACTTCTCATGCTCATGATTCCATTCCCATTCTATGTTCTTTTCAGTTAGTCGTCTCAGTGGCACCATCTTTTCTGAGAGGTTGGATATGAATTTACCCATGTAGTTGATCATTCCATTAAACCTCTGCATGTCCTTTTTGCATTGTGGCTTTGGCATATTCTCAATGGCGGACACCTTTCTGGGATCTGGCCTGATGCCCTCACTGCTAAGGATATCTCCCACGAATGTCAGTTCTGTCACCCCGAGCTGGCATTTCTCTCTATTCAGCTTCAGGTTTGTTTTCCTTGTTGCTTCCAGCACTTTTTTCAGTCTCTCGTCATGCTCAGTTCTCGTGGTTCCCCATACTATGATGTCATCCATTGATGTATCAACTCCTTCCAGGTGCTCATAGATCATATGGATAGTTTTGTGATACACTTCAGGAGCTGAGGCAATGCCAAATGGTAACCTTAGGAATCTGTATCTGCCAAATGGAGTGTTGAACGTGCACAGTCTTGAACTTGCTTCGTCCAGTTTCATCTGCCAAAATCCTGATGATGCATCTAACTTGCTGAAATACTTTGCATTTGCAAACTGTGACATGATTTCCTCACGTGTAGGAAGCTTGAAGTGCTCTCTCTTTATTGCTCTGTTTAGATCTCTTGGATCCAGGCAAATTCTGAGCTTTCCATTCTTTTTGTCCACAACGACGAGGGAACTCACCCACTCAGTTGGCTCATCTATCTTCTGAATCACGTTCAGGCTTTCCATCCTGTCCAACTCTGCCTTCAGTTGCTTTTGAAGAGCAAACGGAACTTTTCTGCATGGATGTATGACCGTTGGCATACTTTTATCTACTCTGATCATGTGTTCTCCTGGAAGGCAGCCTAGACCCTGAAATAGGTTGTTGTACTCTTTCATGAGTTCATCACAGACTGTCTCTCCTTCGCTTTCCACAACGAGGACTCTCTTTACCAGGTTCAGTCTCTCACAGGCTTTTAAACCTAGTATGGCTTGCACATCCTTTGGCACCACGATTAATGCTAACATGTGCTCTCTGTCCTTGTGTGTCACTTTGACAATGCATCTTCCTTTCACTGGTATATCAGTACCTGAGTATCCTGTCACTTTCACTTTTATTCCATGTATCTTTGGTCTGGGTCTAATTTTCTTAAAGTCAGTCTCTGATATCACATTAACTTGTGCTCCAGTATCCAATTTAAATGGAATGTGTATGTCATTCACTTTTAGTGTCAACATCCAGTCTCTTTTTTCTTTTTTGTTTTCAGACACGACATCCACATAGAACTCCTCTATCTCGCTTTCATCTACTGCATGGACCGTGCTTTGTTGCGCTTGGTTCTTACAGCAACGGGCATAATGGTTGTTTTTGTTGCAACTATTGCATGTTTTACCATATGCTGGACACTTTTTTGGTGGATGCTGTGTACCGCATCGACTACATGACTTTCGATTGCCCCTTTCATTTTTGTTCACTGGCCACACCTCTTTTTTCACATTGGCACTCTTTTTGTTAAACGGTTTGTATCCGTTCTTTCTCACTGCATCCACGTTGCAGCTACTGTCACTGAACAGCTCCTTTGCCTGCAACTTCACAGTCTCTGTAGCCCTACACAGTGCTATGGCTTTTCCCAGGTCTAGATCTTGCTCTCTTAGCAGTCTTTCCCTTAGACCATTATCTGGAATACCACACACCAGTCTGTCTTTTATCAGCGAGTCTGTCAGTCCCCCAAATTCACACGCTTTGCTTCGGTTTCTCAGTTCAGTCACATACTGATCAATAGTCTCTCCCGTTTTCTGTACACATGTGAAAAATCTGTGCCTCTCAAACATCACGTTACGTTTAGGTATGCAGTAGGCCTCAAACTGTTCCATTATTTTATCCAACTTCATTTTGTCTCCATCAGTAGCGAATGTGAAGTTATTATACACCTCCAGCGCTTCATCACCCACGACATGTAAGAACACTGACGCTTTCATTTTATCACTTTTCTCATCAGCTCCGATTGCTGATAAATACAACTCCAAACGTTGTTTGAACCTTCTCCAATTTTCAGCCACATTACCTGTCAACTGAAGCTTCGCCAGTGGGTGTAAACCTTCCATTTTTTCACTTCGTTAGCTATTCTCCAATGGTAAGTAACGATGTTCTCTTTTGGCTTGCTAATATGTGGAGAGCTGATTTAACTTCAGATTTTTCCTCTTCATCTCTTTCAATCACTTCTTCTGACACCATGTCTTGATTTGTATGTGGGTTCAATGACGACACATTCTTGAAAGAGAATGTCTTTTAATCTAAAGTTTGTTCAACTCAGTTAACAGCATTACAGGAGACACCATCTTAGAGATCCATCTAAAACCGAAACTAAAACTAAACTGCTTGCCTCTCACATGCCCTCTGCTGGTCAGGCATAAATAATCAATCAGGCAAATATGCCGGTAAGGCATAAATAATCAAACAGGCAAATACCATCACTATTTGCTGATATCATTACAAAAGGCAGCGGACAATTCAAGAAGGATGAGGAGGGATAGTTTACCTTTGTCACAGTCACAAAGGATATCATTTGTGACTTTGATGAGAGTCTTGACAGATCTATTGAACCAACTAGAAATTCACTTTCGTTGGTGCAGTGTTGGGCTATTTTCCCAACTACTGCCCAGAAAATGCCCACAAAACTCTTATGCCTGGTAAAAGGCATAGGGCCTGTTTTCACCAATGTAAGGGTTAATATAAATGTTAAATACATTTCTTTAAGATAAAAAATGATTCTCAAACGCTGAAAATTAGTTTATGCTAATTTTGGCCCAGATTAAAATTAAATTTTTATTGTATGTATTGCTGTATTGAAGGGACTTTTAATTAAATTTGAAAATGGGGACATTTATTTTTATTGCATTTGTCTAAATTGTTTAATTATTTCAGGATTCCATCAGGGTTTATGGGGATTCTGTTCGTAAATGGAATCCCCCTTTCTCATCAGATGACCTGGCCCACGTGATCCCAGGGACACTTCCGCACTGCCTGGGAGCCGTGGGCCTTTACGCAGGCGTACGCCAGCAGGCTCAGGGCCCGAACTCTCCGTAGCTGTGGAGCCAGGAGGTAAGTTTGTAGATCTTTCGCGGGCCAGCGGCGTACTCCAGAGGTATGCCTCCGACCGCAAATTCAGGGCTGTGGTGTATAAAAGAGCATGGTTTTCAATAGGTCTTCAGAGGGCTTGAAAGATAGAACTAGAAGCCGAAAAGCCACTCTCTGGTGTAGATTTTCCTAAAGCTGTCGGGAAGGAGGCGGGACTACAACTTTTGGGTTTTAGTCCCGCCTACATCGACGTTCAGCCAATCCACGCGATTTTCCCTTGATTGACCTTGTTAAGCCCGCCCAGCGGGCTCAGCAGGCCAATTAAGGGCCACCCGGCAACAGGTGACATCACAGACTGAAATTTCATCTGTCAAGCGGTCTTGGCAGATGAAATATCAGTGTTTCACAGCTGTTTGAAGCTGTCAAACACTGACAGTCTGACTTCTAACCTGAGTCCTTCTACACAGACTCAGTTAGAAGTCTCACCGGCAATGAAATCTGAAGGCTGTCACTTTTGACAGCTCGCAGCCATTTTGCTTTCAGTGCCGGCTGAGTGATGGACTCCCGAAACCTAGAGGAAGAAAGGCTGTTAAGGTAAGTACAGGTAATTTAAACTTCTTTACACACTTTAGACACACCAAACACACTTACCTTTGCACTCATGCACCCATCACTCACCTGAACACCGACATCTCGACCCCTCCAAGTCCTTCAACCCGACAGCCCGCCTGCTCTAACCTGGCGTGGTTTGGAGCCGTCGGGAAACCCACACGACACCCCTCAAAATAGGGATTAGGCTAAAAACTGCCTGTTAACTACCTGTTAACAGGCAGTTAATTGGCACTAATACCTTCCCGCCTCGGGTCGGCGGGTCCCAGTGCGGGGCGGGTACCTGCCTCCCCTGAAACTTACGTGGAGGCGGGTTTTGGGCGGGATGGTGTCGGGACCCCCGAAATCGGGATTTCCCCCCCCCCACACGCCTGAAACCCCGCCTGACGGCTCCAGGAAAATCTACCCGTGTCTAGTTGAGCCAATCACTCATACTATGCTTCAATAAAGTCTGTTCCATATACTCCACCATCAAGTGTCTCGTGCTTACTCGAAACGTGTTGTTGTGAAGCAAAGGAGGAAGGAGGTTGAATTCTAACATGCTGCACTGTTGGAGGTGCTGTTTTTCGGATGAGCTATTAAACCAAGGCCCCATCTGCCCTCTCAGATGGACATAAAAGATCCCATGGTGCTATTTTGAAGAAGAGCAGGGGAGTTCTTCCTGGTGTCCTGGCTAATATTAATCCCTCAACCAAAATCACAACAACAGGTTATCTGGTCATTATCTCATTGCTGTTTTCTGAGACCTTGCTGTGCGCAAATTGGCTGTTACGTTTTCCACATTACAACAGTGACTACACTTCAAAGGCACTTCATTGGCTGTGAAGCGCTTTGGAACATCCTGAGGGTGTGAAAGTCGCTATATAAATGCAAGTTCTTTGCTTTTTTTTACATAAAATGGTATGGAAAATGTAAATGTAGATATAACTTTAAATAACTAAGGGTAGGACAAGGGGACACAGGTTCAAAGTAGTAATAAGAAAATGTAGGACTGCTACCATGAGATTCTTCACACAGAGGATGATCGACACTTGGATTGGACTATCGGACAAAGCAGTTGAGCCGGAAAACCTGAAGGCCTAGAAATTCAGTGCCCTTAGCACCGATTTTGCGGCGCTAGAGGGCCTAGCGCTGCAATTGGCGCCGGTTCCTAAATTGCCTGGGGCCCTTCCGCGGCGGTAGACCGGTAGCGCTGCGCCGGCACCGATGACGTCATCGGTGTGCGCAGCGTCCCGGTTGCCGTGGTAACCCGGCCCCAAGCCGAAATTCAATTGCGGCCGCCTCGCCAGTGGCAGCCGCAACTAAGACTCCGGCAAACGAGTGTTGCCGGAGTCTGCGCCGGCGCTTTAAGGAGGCGCGGCGGCCGGCCGCTTTCCCGCCGGCCGCCTGCCCGCAGCTCCCTCCCCGGACTTCTCCCCCCCCCCCCCCCCGCGGAACAGATGCAAGCCCGGCACTTGTCCAAGGTGCCGGGCTCATTTTTGAAGAGATTTGCGCGGGCCACGGCCGGGTGCAGGCAGCTCCTCCTTAACGGAAGGAGGAGGCCTGCACTTCCCGAGCCTGCCGCACCGCAGCGGGCGCCGCAGCGCCGGAATAGCGGCGCGTTGCGCCAGTTTTCAGGCGCTAAAACCCTTCAGTAGCGCCGGCAGCCGTTTGGGCGCGGCGCTACTGAATTTTTGGCGTGCGCAAAGGGACTTAGCGCCGGCGCTAACTTCCGGCGCTAAAGCCCTGGTGCAGCGCAAACTCAATTTCTAGGCCGAAATCTTTTAAGATACAATTAAATGCTGCAATCGGGGGAATGTAGGGTTTTTCTGGCTGGATACGTATGGACAACGTTCCCGTTAAGCCACGTGGCCGCACGCCGGTCTGGAGACCCCGCGCAGGCCGCTCACCGGTCTGGAGACCCTGCGCAGGCCGCTTACTGTTCTGGAGACCCCACGCAGGCTGCTCACCGGTCTGGAGACCCTGCTCAGGCCACTCACGGCTTGGAGACCCCGCGCAGGCCACTCGCCGGTCTGGAGATCACGCGCAGGCCGCTCACCGGTCTGGAGATCACGCGCAGGCCGCTCACCGGTCTGGAGATCACGCGCAGGCCGCTCACCGGTCTGGAGATCCCGCGCAGGCCGCTCACTGGTCTGGAGACCCCACGCAGGCTGCTCACTGGTCTGGAGACCCTGCTCAGGCCACTCACGGCTTGGAGACCCCGCGCAGGCCACTCGCCGGTCTGGAGATCCCGCGCAGGCCGCTCACTGGTCTGGAGATCCCGCACAGGCCGCTCACAGGTCTGGAGACCCCGCGCAGGCCGCTCACCAGTCTGGAGATCCCGCACAGGCCGCTCAGCGGTCTGGAGAACCCGCACAGGCTGCTGACCAGTCTGGAGACCCCGTGCAGGCCGCTCACCGGTCTGAAGATCCCGCATAGGCCGCTGACTGGTCTGGAGACCCCGCGCAGGCCGCTGACCGGCTTTTCAATTGGAATAACCGTGCATGCATGAAAATTACAGGGGACATTGCATATGAACATACGGAATTGACGGACAGGAAAAGACCAGCTAGCCCATCACAAGCCTGCCCCACACTCACCATCTCCGGAGCATCATGACTAGACTTTTGCCACTGCCACCCCTCATGCTCTCCGCCCACCCCCCGCAGCCGGATAATCTCCTGGGAGAGGAAAACCCCCCCAGAAAAACACAGGGCCAATGAAAGAAAAAATACTCTCAAAATTTTCTCTCCAATCCCCTTATGCAATGAAAACCAGTCCAGGAGATCACATGGACCAAATGGCCATCCTTGTTGATAAGTATCTTGTGATATCTAGCCTACAGGAGAGGTGAGTCAGAGGGAAATGGGGTAACAATATAGGGAGGGGAAAGGACCAGGGCAACTGGGCCAATATAAGTTATTTCTTTTTGTTATTATTCTGAATATAGATTGATGAATACTCTGTACAGAAAGCATTGCTTTGAGAATGTCCCTCCCCCTCTTGTGAAGTTATGCTTTGATATGTTTTGACATTACACTACTTTTTAAGGACATCAGTGTACGGCCCCACCCTCTAGTTATCTTTAGTCCACATTCCACGAATTCCGAACTGACCAAATGCCCCTACCTCACTCGTACATTACACCCGAGACTGTTGGCCTGAGATTACTCACAGCGCTGAGACATTCCGATAATCTCACGGGTGCAAAGCACTATTTGAAACAGCTGCCGAAACTTGGAGGCTAATTGAATAAGCTCACAATGGATGGCAGACTTGCTGAAGTGTTGGTGAGAAAGCAGGGACATAGAGGATATTTCCCAGGGAGTTATAACAGTTGTTGCATGAGAGTCACCGGCCTAGAAATTTGGGTGTGTCCATTTTTGGCCGCCCTGCGGGAGGGCGGGGAGGTGGGGGGGGGGGGCGTGGGAGGTGAGGTACGATCGCTACGGCTCAATGGTGAGGTCCTTAGGTAGGTAAAGGCTGGGTGGGGTGGAATGGAGACAGGGGAGGGATCTGAAGCAGGCAGGGAGAGATCAGGCCTCAGGAGATGGGGAAGAGATCGCGGCTGGGGCAGGGGATGGGGTGTGATTGGTGTTCAGGGCAGGGGAGGGGGTGTGATTGGTGTTCAGGGCAGGGGAGGGGGTGTGATTGGTGTTCGGGGTGGGGGAGGGGGTGTGATTGGTGATCAGGGCAGGGGAGGGGGTGCGATTGGTGTTCGGGGCGGGGGAGGAGGTGTGATTGGTGTTCGGGGCGGGGGAGGGGGTGTGATTGGTGTTCGGGGCGGGGGAGGAGGTGTGATTGGTGTTCGGGGCGGGGGAGGGGGTGTGATTGGTGTTCGGGGCGGGGGATGGGGTGTGATTGGTGTTCAGGGCAGGGGATGGGGTGTGATTGGTGTTTGGGGCGGGGGAGGGGGTGTGATTGGTGTTCGGGGCGGGGGAGGGGGGTGCGATTGGTGTTCGGGGCGGGGGAGGAGGTGTGATTGGTGTTCGGGGCGGGGAGGGGGTGTGATTGGTGTTCGGGGCGGGGGATGGGGTGTGATTGATGTTCGGGGCGGGGGAGGGGGTGTGATTGGTGTTCAGGGCGGGGGGGGGAGTGTGATTGGTGTTCAGGGCAGGGGATGGGGTGTGATTGGTGTTTGGGGCGGGGGAGGGGGTGTGATTGGTGTTCGGGGCGGGGGAGGGGGTGTGATTGGTGTCTGGGGCGGGGGAGGGGGTGTGATGGTGTTTGGGGCGGGGAAGAGGGTGTGATTGGTGTATGGGGTGGGGGAGGGGGGTGTGATTGGTGTTCGGGGCGGGGGAGGGGGTGTGATTGGTGTTCGGGGGGGTGTGATTGGTGTTCGGGGGGTTGTGATTGGTGTTCGGGGGGGTGATTGGTGTTCGGAGGGGGTGATTGGTGTTCGGGGGGTGTGATTGGTGTTCGGGGGGGGTGATTGGTGTTCGGGGGGGTGATTGGTGTTCGGGGGGTGATTGGTGTTCGGGGCGGGGGAGGAGGCATGATTGGTGTTCGGGGGGTGTGATTGGTGTTCGGGGGGGGGGGTGATTGGTGTTCGGGGCGGGGAGGGGGCGTGATTGGTGTCGGGGCGGGGGAGGGGGGGCGTGATTGGTGTTCGGGGGGGGTGATTGGTGTTCGGGGCGGAGGGAGGGGGTGTGATGGTGTTCGGGGGGGGTGATTGGTGTTCGGGGCGGGGGAGGGGGTGTGATTGGTGTTCGGGGGGGTGATTGGTGTTCGGGGGGTGATTGGTGTTCGGGGCGGGGGAGGGGGTGTGATTGGTGTTCGGGGGTGATTGGTGTTCGGGGCGGGGGAGGGTGTGTGATTGGTGTTCGGGGGGGTGTGATTGGTGTTCGGGGCGGGGGGAGGGGGTGTGATTGGTGTTCGGGGCAGGGTGGCGAGGGTGTGTGATTGGTGTTCGGGGGGGTGTGATTGGTGTTCGGGGCGGGGGAGGGGGGTGGTGATTGGTGTTCGGGTGGGGTGATTGGTGTTCGGGGCGGGGGAGGCCACTCGGACCTCACCGTCCTTGGCCTCTTGTACTGTTCCACGGAAGCTCAACGTAAACTCGAGGAACAGCACCTCATCTTCGATTAGGCAGTCTGCAGCTTCCGGTCTCAATATCGAGTTCAACAATTTCAGATCATAACCTCGGCCCCTATTTCATTTTCACTTATATTTTTCCACTCCTTTCCTTTCCCCCCCCCCCCTTTCCTTTTGTTTCTCTCTCACACCTGGCAGCTATCTTTTGCCCTGCCAGTACACTTTACACCTAATCACAGCCTATTACCATCTCGTCTAGCTTCTAATCTCTTTTACTTCTTTTGGTTCTTTTATTCTTTTGTCCGATCGCAGCCCTGCCTTCGATCTAGTTCCTTTTCTCTCCAGTTTTGAAGAAGGGTCAAACCCGAAACGTCAACTCAAATTTCTCTCCACGGATGTTGCCTGACCTGCTGAGTTTTTCCAGCATTTTCTGTTGTTATTTCGGATTTCCAACATCTGCAGTATTTTGCTATCGTTCGAGGGTGTGTGATTGGTGTTCGGGGGGGAGGGATTGGTGTTCGGGGCGGGGGAGGGGGTGTGATTGGTGTTCGGGGCGGGGGAGGGTGTGTGATTGGTGTTCGGGGCGGGGGAGGGGGTGTGATTGGTGTTCGGGGCGGGGGAGGGGGTGTGATTGGTGTTCGGGGGGGTGATTGGTGTTCGGGGTGGGGGAGGGTGTGTGATTGGTGTTCGGGGGAGGGGGTGTGATTGGTGTTCAGGGCGGGGGAGGAGGTGTGATTGGTGTTCGGGGGAGGGGGTGTGATTGGTGTTCAGGGCGGGGGAGGGGGTGTGATTGGTGTTCGGGGTGGGGGAGGGTGTGTGATTGGTGTTCGGGGGAGGGGGTGTGATTGGTGTTCAGGGCGGGGGAGGGGGTGTGATTGGTGTTCGGTGGGGGTGATTGGTGTTCGGGGGAGGGGTGTGATTCGTGTTCAAGGGGGGAGGGGGTGTGATTGGTGTTCGGGGGAGGGGGTGTGATTGGTGTTCGGGGGAGGGGGTGTGATTGGTGTTCGGGGGAGGGGGTGTGATTCGTGTTCGGGGCGGGGGGAGGGGGTGTGATTCGTGTTCGGGGCGGGGGAGGGGGTGTGATTCGTGTTCGGGGCGGGGGAGGGGGTGTGATTGGTGTTCGGTGGGGGTGATTGGTGTTCGGGGGAGGGGTGTGATTCGTGTTCAAGGGGGGAGGGGGTGTGATTGGTGTTCGGGGGAGGGGGGTGTGATTGGTGTTCGGGGGAGGGGGTGTGATTGGTGTTCGGGGGAGGGGGTGTGATTGGTGTTCGGGGCGGGGGAGGGGGTGTGATTCGTGTTCAGGGCGGGGGAGGGGGTGTGATTCGTGTTCGGGGCGGGGAGGGGGTGTGATTCGTGTTCGGGGCGGGGGAGGGGGTGTGATTGGTGTTCGGGGTGGGGGAGGGGGTGTGAGTGGTGTTCGGGGGAGGGGGTGTGATTGGTGTTCGGTGGGGGGGGAGGGGGTGTGATTCGTGTTCGGGGGGGGAGGGGGTGTGATTCGTGTTCGGGGCGGGGGAGGGGGTGTGATTGGTGTTCGGGGTGGGGGAGGGGGTGTGAGTGGTGTTCGGTGGGGGGGGAGGGGGTGTGATTCGTGTTCGGGGGGGTGGGGTGATTGGTGGTCGGGGCCCAGCACCCAAGAATGGACAAGATGGGAAAGTTTTTTATGCGACCTAACTAAAGAACAGAAAGTTAACAGCACAACATTTTCTCAGACACCCTTGTGCATACACTTGTGCAGCTACAAAGCCTCACTCTTCCTTTTCCTACAACTCCTACATAGTGCAAGCACTGTGACTTCAGCAGAGTTAGAGGGAGGCTGCTTAAATCCCTGCTCTGACTGCTGAATTGCTCTTCTATTTTTATTCATTCATGGGATGTGAGTGTGATGAAATATGCCGTTCATCAGGCACTGTATTCTCTGTGTTTAGTTTAGTTTCAGTTTCATTTCCCCACCGGTACTGTATTGTGTGTAGGGCTCCGCCCATACCTGGCCACTACTTAAGCAGGCTGCACTGCCTCACAGGCAGTGCAGCAGATCTTTGGATGGGAGACACTTCTCCAATGTGTATTACTTTCTTAATTAATAAAAGCCTTGCTTTGCTCCGTTAACGTCGAGTCTCGGATTCATTGAGGCACATCAATTTTATTAACTAAATTTTCAACGCAATGGATCAACTCTTGAAACCCGAACGTTTGGATTTGGACCAGCATGCTTCGGACGCATCGGCACGCTTCGGACACTGGTTTAAGTGTATGGAATTCTTCCTGGACAATTCCGTAGCCATCACAGGCACTACAGACGCCGAAAGTATGAAACTCGGAATCCTGCGGAATTGGGTAAGCCACCGGGTTTACCCCCTCATCCAAGACGCCGACACGTACCTGGCCGCCTGCGACATCCTAAAGGCGCATTACCAGCAGCCTACGAATGAGGTGTACGCTAGGCATCTGCTCGCTACTCACGCACAGCGACCTGGGGAATCGCTGGATGAGTTCCTAGTCACCCTGAAAACGCTTGGCAAAGACTGCAAGTGCCAAGATGTAAAAGCCGCAGTGTACACTGACGAGTTTGTTCGTGATGCCTTTATCACAGGCCTCAGCTCCACTTACATCCGGCAGAGACTACTGGAAAAAACGGGATTGGACCTGAAACAGGCTGTGGACACAGCGTGATCCCTGGATGTGGCCCAGAGAAACTCGGACGCCTGCTCTTCAGCCCGCGCCGCCCACGCCGCCACGTGTGCACCAAGGGCGCCGCCATCTTGGAAGGCATCTTCCCCGCCCGGCAGCCCGACACCGTCGGGGCCCCCCTCTCCCCCCAGAAGCCCTACGACAGCCGCGACACGTCGGGGCCCCAACTGTTACTTCTGCGGGCAGCCGAAGCACACCAGAAACCTGTGCCCGGCGAAAGGCACCACCTGCTTCAAGTGCGGTAAGAGGGGCACTTCGGGAAGGTGTGCAGAGGGAACCCCGCTGGAAAACCCGCCACCGGCGCGTGTGCGCCGTGGGAGCGGCCATCTTGGACGCCATCTTGCCCGACCTCGTGGGGTCCGCCATTTTGTGAGCAGACAGCGTGGACGCCATCTTGTCTCGATCAGGGCCCTACAGTGGCATCGGTCACAGTGGACCAGACCAGACCGCACCCGCTATCCAAATCAATGGTGGACATCGAGGTAAACGGGTGCGGGGTTAAATGTTTAATTGACAGTGGAAGCACGGAGAGTTTTATCCACCCTGCTCGGGGCACCATCTCTATGGCTGATAAAACCCAGACATCGACCGTTATGGGTTACTGCGCGGTACAATTGTCCATTAACGGAACTGTATACGATAATTTTAAATTGCTAATCATGAAGAACCTATGTGCGAGCGTGATCTTGGGCCTGGATTTCCAGTGCCACCACCAAAGCATCACGCTCAATTACGGTGGGTCCCAGCCGCCCCTCACAGTGTGCGATCTGGCTACCCTGAAGGTAAAGCCGCCTTCGCTATTCGCGAACCTTACTCCCAACTGCCGGCCAATAGCGACCAAAAGCAGGAGGTACAGCTGGGAGGACAGGCGGTTTATCGCGACCGAGATGGACAGGCTGCTGAGGGAGCGCGTCATTGAACGCAGCAACAGCCCGTGGCGCGCCCAAGTGGTAGTGGTGAGGGGTAGCGAGAAGAAACGGATGGTGATTGACTATAGCCAAACGATCAACATGTACACCCAACTAGACGCCTACCCGCTACCCCGCATATCAGAAATGGTGAACCAAATTGCCCAATACCGGGTGTTCTCCACCATCGACCTCAAGTCAGCGTACCACCAGCTCCCTATCAGACCAGAGGACCGCCCGTACACCGCCTTCGAGGCGAACGGACGCCTCTACCAATTCCTCAGAGTCCCCTTTGGGGTGACGAATGGGGTCTCGGTCTTCCAGAGGGAGATGGACCGCATGGTCGATGAACACCACTTGCAGGCAACCTTCCCCTACCTCGACAACGTCACCATCTGCGGTCACAACCAGCAGGATCACGACTCGAACCTCGAGAGGTTCCTGAAAACCGCACAAAAACTCAACCTCACTTACAACGAGGACAAGTGCATTTTCAACACCACGCGCCTCTGCATACTAGGCAGCGTGGTGGAGAATGGGGAAATCGGACCAGACCCCAACCGATTGCGCCCCCTACGGGAGCTGCCCCTGCCCAACACTCCCAAAGCCCTGAAAAGGTGCCTGGGGTTATTTTCTTATTATTCCCAATGGGTCCCCAACTACTCCGACAAAGCCCGCCCCCTCTTGAAAGCATCCTCTTTTCCGCTCTCTGCTGAGGCCCACGCCGCCTTCAAAAGCATTAAGCAGGATATTGAGCGGGCCACGCTACAGGCAGTGGACGAGAACACTCCCTTTCAAGTGGAAAGTGATGCGTCTGACTTTGCCTTGGCGGCCACCCTCAACCAGGCGGGGCGGCCCGTAGCTTTCTTCTCGAGGACCCTCCAAGGGCCCGAGATCAGACACTCCTCCGTGGAAAAGGAGGCCCAAGCCATCGTGGAGGCAGTGTGCCACTGGCGCCACTACCTAGCCGGCAAACACTTCACCCTACTTACCGACCAACGGTCGGTAGCGTTTATGTTTAATAATAAACAGAAGGGGAAGATTAAAAATGATAAGATTCTCAGGTGGCGGATCGAGCTCTCCACCTTCGAGTATGACATCATTTACCGGCCAGGGGCCCTTAACGAATCCCCCGACGCCCTCTCACGAGGGATGTGTGCCAGGGCCACCGGGGATCGGCTACAGACCCTCCACAACGACCTCTGCCACCCAGGGGTCACGCGGCTGTTCCACTTCATAAAGTCCCGCAACTCACCCTACTCGATTGAGGAAGTTCGGTCTCTGACCAGGAACTGCCGCACTTGCGCTGAGTGCAAGCCTCGGTTCTACCGCCCAGATAGAGCCCACTTAATCAAAGCTACACGGCCCTTTGAGCGGCTCAGCTTAGATTTCAAGGGCCCCCTCCCGTCAGTCGACCGCAATGTTTACTTCCTGAACATTGTGGACGAATACTCTCGTTTCCCATTCGCCTTCCCCTGCCCAGACATGACCAGCGCCACGGTCATTAAATGCCTCAACAGCCTGTTCTGTCTGTTCGGTATGCCGAGCTACATCCACACGGATAGGGGGGCGTCCTTCATGAGTGAAGAGCTACGCCAGTACATGCTGTCCAGGGGGATCGCCACGAGCCGTACCACCAGCTACAACCCCCAGGGTAACGGTCAGGTGGAGCGAGAGAACGGGACAGTATGGAAAGCAGTCACTCTAGCTCTAAGGACCAAGGGCCTCCCTATCTCCCGCTGGCAGGAAGTCCTCCCAGATGTGCTCCATTCGATACGGTCGCTATTGTGTACTGCCACTAATGCCACGCCTCATGAACGAATGTTTGTCTTTCCCCGGAAATCCACCTCAGGTGTATCCATGCTGTCATGGCTCTCCACCCCAGGTCCGGTATTTGTACGAAGGCATGTGAGGGGCCACAAGATGGACCCTCTCGTGGAGTCAGTGCACCTACTCCACGCCAACCCCCAATACACGTATGTCCGGCACGCCGACGGAAGGGAGGACACCGTGTCCATAAAAGACGTCGCCCCAGCCGGTAACGACAACAACCACGACAACAACAGCAACAGCGATCACAGCAACGCTTACCCACCCACTACTCTTTCATCACCCCCGGAAGAACATCGACCAACGGTGCCCCCACCAACTACCCCTTCAACAACCCTGGCGGCGCCCCCGGCAGAGACCCAGGAGGCCACCGGGGACACCCAGCCGACACCCGCGGCACCACGTCGGTCACAGAGGACTATCAAACCCCCGAACAGACTAAATCTATAGAAGGGGTGAATGTGATGAAATATGCCGTTCATCAGGCACTGTATTCTCTGTGTTCTCAGGCACTGTATTCTCTGTGTTTAGTTTAGTTTCAGTTTCATTTCCCCACCTGTACTGTATTGTGTGTAGGGCTCCGCCCATACCTGGCCACTACTTAAGCAGGCTGCACTGCCTCACAGGCAGTGCAGCAGATCTTTGGATGGGAGACACTTCTCCACTGTGTACTACGTTCTTAGTTAATAAAAGCCTTGCTTTGCTCCGTTAACGTCGAGTCTCGGATTCATTGAGGCACATCAGTGAGCATTGCTGGCAAGGCCAGCATTTATTGCCCATCCCTAGCTGCCCTTGTGAAGGTGGTGGTGAGCTGCCTTCTTGAACTGCTGCAGTCTGAGAGGTGAAGGTACCCAGCTATTCACCCCAGCTATTCACAATATATATTAATGATCTGGACGAGGGAACTAGATGTAATATCTCCAAGTTTGCAGACGACACAAAGCTGGGTGGGCGTGTGTGTTGTGAGGAGGATGTCGAGAAACTCCAGTATGATTTGGACAGGTTGGGTAATTGGGCAGAAGCATGGCAGATGCAATATAATGTGGATAAATGCGAGGTTATCCACTTTGGTGTCAAAAACAGGAAGGCAGTGTATTATCTGAATGGCAATAGATTGAGAGAAGGGGAAGTGCAACGAGACTTGGGCGTCCTTGTGCACCAGTCGCTGAAGGTAAGCATGCAGGTGCAGCAGGCGGTGAAGAAGGCAAATGGTATGTTGGCCTTCGTAGCGAGAGGGTTTGAGTACAGGAACAAGGATGTCTTGCTGCAGTTGTACAGGGCCTTGCTAAGACCACATCTTGAGTATTGTGTGCAGTTTTGGTCGCCTTATCTGAGGAAGGATGTTCTTGCCATGGAAGGAGTGCAGCGAAGATTCACCAGGCTGATACCTGGGATGGCAGGAATGACGTATGAGGAGAGATTGGGTCGATTGGGCTTGTACTCGCTGGAGTCCAGAAGAATGAGAGGGGTTCTCATCGAAACTTATAAAATTCTAACAGGACTAGACAGACTAAATGCTGGAAGGATGTTCCCGATGGTCGGGGAGTCCAGAACTAGGAGTCACAGTCTAAGGATAAGGGGTAAGCCATTTAAGACAGAGATGAGGAGGAATTTCTTCACCCAGAGAGTAGTGAACCTGTGGAATTCTTTACCAAAGAAGGCAGTTGAGGTCAATTCATTAAATATATTCAAGAAGGAGTTGGATATATTTCTTAAGGCTAAAGGGATCAAGGGATATGGAGAGAAGGCAGGAACAGGGTACTGAATTTGGATGATCAGCCATGATCACATTGAATGGCGAAGCAGGCTTGAGGTGCCGAATGGCCTACTCCTGCTCCTATCTTCTATGCTTCTATGTACGCCCACAGTGCGGTTAGGGAGGGAGTTCCAGGATATTGACCCAGTGATGATGAAGGAACAGCGATATATTTCCATGTCAGGATGGTGTATGACTTGGAGGGGAACTTGGTGGTGGTGCTTCCACGGGCCTACGGCCGTTGTCCTTCTTGATGGTAGAGGTCGTGAGTTTTTGAGGTGCTGTCAAAGAAGCCTTGGCGAGTTGCTGCAGTGCATCTTGTAGATGGTGCACACTGCAGCCATGGTGCACCGGTGGTGGAGGGAGTGAATGTTTAAGGTGGTAGATGGGATGCCAATCAAGTGGGCTGCTTTGTCCTGGAAGGTGTCAACCTTCTTGAGTGCTGTTGGAGCTGCACTCATCCAGGCAAGTGGAGAGTATTCCTTCACTCTCCTGACTTGTGCCTTGTAGATGGTGGAAAGACTTTGGGGAGTCAGGAGGTGAGATACTCGCCGCAGAATACCCAGCCTCTGACCTGCATTTGTTGCCATAGTATTTATGTGGCTGGTCCAGTTACGTTTCTGGTCAATGGTGACCCCCAGGATGTTGATGGTGAGGGATTCGGCAGTGGTAATGCCGTTCAATGTTAAGGGGAGGTGGTTAGTCTCTCCTGTTGGAGATGGTCATTGCCTGGCACTTGTGTGGCGCAAATGTTACTTGCCACTTATCAGCCCAAGCCTGAATGTTGTCCAGGTCTTGCTGCATGTGGGTATGGGCTGCCTCATTATGTGAGGAGTTACGAATGGAACTGAACACTGTGCAATCATCAGCAAACTTCCCTACTTCTAACCTTATGTTGGAGGGAAGGTCATTGATGAAGTAGCTGAAGATGGTTGGGCCGAGGACTCTGTCCTGAGGAACTCCTGCAGCGATGTCCTGCGGCTGAGATGAATGTCCTTCAACAACCACAACCATCTTCCTTTATGCTAGGTATGACTCCAGCCAATGGAGTTTTCCCCTTATTCCCATTGACTACAATTTTACTAGGGCTCCTTGATGCCAAAGTGAAATGCTGCTATGATGTCAAGGGCAGTCACTCTCACCTCATTGCGAGAATTCAGCTCCTTTGTCCATGTTTGGACCAAGGCTATAATGAGGTCTGGAGCCAAGTGGTCCTGGTGGCACCCAAACTGGGCATCAGTGAGCAGGTTACTGGTGAGTAAGTGCAGCTTGATAGCACTGTCGACAACACCTTCCATCACTTTGCTGATAATTGAGAGTAGGCTGATGGGGTAATAATTGGCCGGATTGGATTTGTCCTGTTTTTTGAGGACAGGACACACCTGGGCAATTTTCCATTTTGTCGAGTGGATGCCAGTGTTGTAGCTGTACTAGAACAGCTTGGCTAGAGGTGCGGCTAGTTCTGGAGCACAAGTCTTCAGTACGACAGCCGGGATGTTGTCGGGGGCCCATAGCCTTTGCAGTATCCAGTGCGCTCAGCCGTTTCTTGATATCACGTGGAGTGAATCGAATTGGCTGAAAGCTGGCTTCTGTGATGGTGGGGACCTCAGGAGGAGACAGAGATGGATCATCCACTCGGCACTTCTGGCTGAAGATGGTTGCAAATGCCTCAGCTTTGTCTTTTGCACTCACGTGCTGGGCGCCGTCATCATTGAGGATGGGAATGTTCATGGAGCCTCCTCCTCCCGTTAGTTGTTCAATTGTCCACCACTATTCACGGCTGGATGTGGCAGGACTGCAGAGCTTTGATCTGATCCATTGATTGTGGGATCGCTTAGCTCTGTCTATAGCATGCTGCTTCTGGTGTTTAGCATGCATGTAGTCCTGTGTTCTAACTTCCCCAGGTTGACACCTCATTTTTAGGTATGCCTGGTGCTGCTCCTGGCATGCTCTTCTGCACTCCTCATTGAACCAGGGTTGGTCCCCTGGCTTGGTACTGGTAGAGTGAGGTATATGCCGGGCCGTGAGGTTACAGATTGTGATGGAATACAATTCTGCTGCTGCTGATGACCCACAGCGCCTCATGGATGCCCAGTTTTGAGCTGCTAGATGTGTTCTGAATCTATCCCATTCCGCATAGTGGTAGTGCCACACAACACAATGGACGGTGTCTTCAATGTGAAGACGGATCTTCGTCTCCACAAGAACTGTGTGGTGGTCACTCCTACCAATACTGTCATGGACAGATGCATCTGCGACAAGTAGATTGGTGAGGACGAGGTCAAGTAGATTTTTCCCTCATGTTGGTTCTCTCACCATCTGCCGCAGGTCCAGTCTGGCAGCTGTGTCCTTCAGGACTTGACCAACTCAGTCAGTAGTGGTGCTACTGAGCCACTCTTGGCCCCCCATGCAGAGTACATTCTGTGTCGTTACTACCCTCAGTGCTTCTTTCAAGTGGTGTTCATCAGCTGAGGGAGGGCGGTAGGTGGTAATCAGCAGGAGGTTTCCTTGCCCATGTTTGACCTGATGCCATGAGACTTCATGGGGTCTGGAGTCAATTTTGAGGACTCCCAGGGCCACTTCTTCCCGATTGTATACCACTGTGCCGCCACCTCTGGGATAGTAACGAAGGAGTCTAGGACGTTGACTGAAAGGTATGATTCTGTGAGTATGACTATGTCAGGCTGTTGCTTGTCTAGTCTGTGGGACAGCTCTCCTAATTTTGGCACAAGTCCCCAGATGTTATTAGGGGGACTCTGCAGGGTTGATTGGACTAGGTGTGCCTTTGTCATGTCCGGGTGGTCTGTCCGGTTTAATTCTTACTATTTTACTTATTATTATGAGAAGGATGGGTGGGTGTGCAAAGAAAGTGGGTGTGAGGAATGACGTGATGGAGTAGGCTTGAGAATGCAGAGTGGGGTGATGCACACAGCAGGATGTAGGTGAATATGCAACTGACCTGGTTAGGTCATTAAAGCGCCTCCTGCACTGAATCCATGAATGTGGCACAATGCTCCTGCTGCCAGTCGCACCTTCTTTGTGTCAGCAGCAGATTTCTTCCTCCCATTGCTGGGTAAGTGTATCTATCTCCATCTCCTTACTGCCCCCAGCAGTGCATCAAGGGGTGTGTCATTAAAGCAGCCTTTGATCGTCTTGATTTGATGCTGAGCTTCCTTCCTCTGTTGCTTCCAACTCCAAGCTCTTCCAAATTGCATCTTTGGATTGGTCCTTTAAATACCGGAGTTGAGATTACGTTATGCGGGTCCTCGTCACGCCCGCTGCTGTTGATTGGATGGTAAACCTGGAAGTAAAATGTTAACGAGGTGGCTGCATTAAAAAGCCACAGTCAGTCGCGCTGAACTTACTTCCGGGTTTCTCACACGATATTTGACGACCCCGCTCTCAACGCATCTCAAAGTTAATACCGGGGCTATTGTGTGTGGGGGACGGATTGTGAGGGCTGAATTTCACCAGCGCTCAGAGTGTGGGTTTGGCGGCGGGTCCGCTGTCAAAATCACAAAGATTGACAGCGGGTCGGTATCCCGCTGTAAACCCGCCTCCTTGTCAGTTTCCCAAGTGTCGGGTCTGTCATCCCTGAACAGACCCGACACCAAGCGGCGGGTCAGCCAATTTAGATGGTTAGAAGCTTATTAAAAGGTAGTTAAGAACCATTTTCCCATGTACTTACCATTTTACCAGGTTTTCAACGAGGTTCCCGGAAAGCGGCTATCACGTCAGGAAAGTATGTTGGGTTCTATAGACCATAAGAACATAAGACGTAGGAGCAGGAGTAGGTCATTCGGCCCCTCGAGCCTGCTCCGCCATTCAATAAGATCATGGCTGATCTGATCTTGGCCTCGACTCCACTTCCCCACCTGCTCCCCATAACCCTTGACTCCCTTAACATTCAAAAATCAGTCTATCTCCACATTAAATATATTCAATGACCCAGCCTCCACAGCTCTCTGGGGAAGAGATTTTCAAAGATTCACAAAATTCCTCCTCATTTCCGTTTTAAATGGGTGCCCCCTCATTCTGAAACTATGCCCCCTAGTTCTAGATTCCCCCACGAGGGGAAACATCCTCTCTGCATCTACCCTGTCAAGCCCCTTTAGAATCTTATGGCCTAGAAATTCGGTATAGCCGCGTTTGGGGCACCACAGCCAGGCGGTCGCAAAACTTTGCGCCCGGCGCAACTTAGCGCCACCTTCGCCGATATTCAGTTGCATCGCCCCAAGAGGTTGCTGCAGCGCTAAAGCAGGTGATGCACGAGTATCATAAGGCGCTAAGCCGGCGATCCGGGGCGCTACCACCGAGGGCGGGCGCAGCGCAGGTGCGGCGAGTTATTGATTGAAGGCAGACAGTCAGGCGCCGGTCAGCACTTAAAGGGGGAGGGTGGAATTGTTTGGCTGCCACGCCCTGCACACTGCAGCCCTGAGGGAAGGCCTGAACAGTGCTAATTAATTTGCTCCACGCCCAGGAGAATGGAGAAGCCAAGGGAGAGAGCACAGCGCTTCGGCAAGGGTGACCTGAGGCTGCTGGTTGGCGCAGTTGAGCGCAGGCGCCATGTTCTGTTCCCTGAAGGTGGCAGGAGGCTGCTGACCTCCGAATATTGGAAAGCCTGGAGGGAGGTGGCAAGTAGGGTCGCCTCCAACAGTGTGGTTCCCAGGACTCCCCTCCAATACCGTAAAAAATTCAACGGCCTCACTCGGGTTGTCAGGGTGAGTACCCTTTCCAGTATCCTCCTCATCCCTACATGTGCTCCTCAGTTGATGGCCAAAGGGGCGTGAAAGCCCTACTGCCAGCCCTCATCCAGCAGCTATGGGACTGTCATGAAAAGCACTTGCATATTCAGGAGTTTATACACTGTCAGAGCTATTCCACCATGGGAGGCTGTGCAGGCAAGATGAGGGCTTCACACTGTCAGGGCTATTCCACCATGGGAGGCTGTGCAGGCAAGATCAGGGCTTCACACTGTCAGGGCTATTCCACCATGGGAGGCTGTGCAGGCAAGATGAGGGCTTCACACTGTCAGGGCTATTCCACCATGGGAAGCTGTGCAGGCAAGATCAGGGCTTCATACTGTACTTAGAGGCCGTCCTCTCTCTTGCAGGGCAAGCTGGCGCACAACCGGAGACAGCAGCGCCAGACTGGGGGAGGCCGTCCTGACATTAAGCAGCTCAGCGACCTAGAGCTGCGAGTGGAGCAGATCATGGCAGGCCGGCTGATTGGCCCCGTCGCGACTGGAGATGCCAATCCTGTTCTGGGCACCAATGGTAAGGTCCTCACCTTTTTGACCTCTCTCTTTCCACCTGCGCCTCACACCAGCATCCTTTGCCACGATCGAACCAATGCAGTGCATAGCAGCACTCATGCCTCCCTCGCTGCCGTCATGTCCTCACTCTAAAGCAACTCTTGTGCCTCCCTGCTTTCAGATGGTGACTCGCCAGGTGAGGAGGCCCCTCAAACTGGCACTGTGTCGGACTCAGACCTAGAGGAGGAGGAAGAGGAAGCCGGCCCATCAGGGACACCCTCGGCCGAGGCAGTGCATGGCCATGCTGGGGACACGTCTTCCCTGGAGGGGAGCAGGGGGGAAGTGTCGGAGGAGAGTGATGCTCCGGGGACCAGCGGGCTGCAGCAACACGGGAGGGGTGGGGAAGCTCGGCAGCCTTCTCCCCGGAGGGAGAGTGTGGCCTCCAGTCCTGCTACAGTGAGGGTAGAGGAGCTGTGGCTCCTAGCAGAAATGGGCGCCCAGGCTGAGCGCAGGCACACTGAGCTCATGGCTGCAGTGGCAATGATGCCTGACTCCATAGAGTCACTGGCAAGGAGCGTGCAGGAATTCGGGGCAGCACAGGCCAGGAGTCTGCAGGACTTCGCGGCAGCACAGGCGGCCTCCAGCCAAGTGCTCAGTCGTGCCGTGCATTCACTGGCTGGTGTCATCCAGACACAGACCAGGGCCACACGGGCACTAACTGCTGCCACACTCACTGGCTCAGCCAGGCATCGCCGGGGCACTCGCCGTGCCGCAGCAGCCCAGCAGTCTGTGCTGCAGCAGATTGCTGCGCATGCTGTAGTGCTGGCCCGTGCGAGTGCCAGTGAATCAGCCGACCAGGGAGTGCCTGTGCTCTGTCAGGTTGGCAGCATTCCTGCAGCCAACACTGTCACTCCTCCACTGCAGCTGCCACCACCCGTAGGACAGACTGCTGCCGCCCAAGCTGAGTTGGAGCAGTCTGCAGCCGGGCCCTCCAGGCCCAGAGCTGGTCCAGGCCGACCCCCAAGGGCATCTGCCGTCTCACCATCTGACACTCAGCAGCCTTCCCCCAGCCTTGCTGCAGCCACTGGGGTCCCATTGAGGAGGAGCTGCAGGGCGGGTAGGGGCCATGCCCGGAAGCGAGACAGATCACCCTCGCAGGTGAAAAAGTAGAAGGTCTGGCCAATTTTGTTATTTTTTATAAACAGGCCGAGACTGTTGTATTTCTTTTTTATAAACAGGCCGAGACTGTTGTATTTCTTTTTTATAAACAGGCCGAGACTGGCGTTTTTGTATTTTATATAAAGGCCGAGACTGGTGTGTTTGTTTTTTATATAAAGGCCGAGACTGGTGTGTTTTTGCTTGGGGGGTTTCTCTGAATTAGTTTGTCATGCGGAAAGGGCAGAGTTATAAGAGTAAAACATTTTCTTTAATCGCACTGTCCATGTTTGCTTTTGGAAGTATTGGTTGCCTTGATCGGCTGAGGGCTTGCGGAGCGGCCACATTCATTCTTCCTTCATTGGCACAAGCCATTCCCTGAGAGGGGGCCTAGAACCGAGTTGCAATAAGCCGCAGACGGACGGCCCTTGTACTTTCTGCCTCCCTCCCATCCTGGTCCTCCTCCTCCTCCTCCTCTGGTGGTCCTCCAATGTCTGCTGGCAGTGGCTGAGTCCTGCAGATAGCCAGGTTGTGCAGCATGCAGCACACGACAACGAAATGGGAGACTCGCTCAGGCGAGTACTGTAGGGCTCCCCCAGAACGATCCAGACAGCGGAACCGTTGCTTGTGCACGCCGATTGTGTGCTCAATTATGTTCCTGGTTGCTTGATGGCTGTCATTGTATCACTGTTCTGCAGGGGTGCTGGGCACACAGAGCGGGGTCATCAGCCAGGTGCACAAAGGATAGCCTTTGTCCCCGAGAAGCCATCCTCGTGGGTGAGGCTGGGCCTGGAAAAGGCCTGCCACAGAAGTCTGGCGCAGGATGAAGGCATTGTGGCTTCTGCCTGGAAAGCGGGCATTGACAGCTAGTATGAGCTGCCTGTGGTCACACACCAACTGCACGTTGAGCGAATGGTAGCCCTTCCAGTTGCGGTAATCCTCGGCATTCTCCAGAGGTGCCCGCAAAGCCACATGCGTGCAGTCAATGGCACCCTGCACCATGGGGAAGTCCGCTAATGCTGCAAATCCCATTGCACGCTCTTGCTGCTTGTCGAGGGTCATGGGGAAGGAGATGAACTGACGTCTCCTTCTGAAAAGGGCATTGGTCACCTGGCGGATGCAGCAATGTACCGCAAACTGGGAAATGTTGGAAATGTCCCCAGTAGCAGATTGGAAGGAGCCGGTGGCATAGAAGTTGAGAGCCACCGTCACCTTCACTGCCACCGACAAAGAAGTCCTGCTCCTCAGCTGTGGCTGCAGATCTCTCTGAAGCAGGTGGCAGATCTCTGTGACCACCTCCCTTCTGAATCGCAGCCTCCGAACACACTGCTCCTCAGACATATTCAGATATGAGAACTGCTGGCGGTATACCCTGGGTGGGTAAGACCTCCTGTGCCGACGCCTGTTGGCCCTTCTCTGTCTGGCCATGACTAGCACTCTCTCACGGCGTCTCTGAGCCCTCTGAATGCAATGCAGTAAGCCAACGTTTGCACCCAATACAGCCCCCATTAGATGTATCGAATTAATGCTATGGCACTGAAAGTTAATTACAAGTGCAAAGCTCTGGCCTGAAGCCAGAAGTACCTGAGCGAGTGTTGATTCAAACCAGAAAGCTCTCTCCCTTTGTCTCTCTCCAAATATCAGTGTCTCACAAAGAAGGAGTGGAGCAAAATGGCTGACATTTATACTGCAGGAGGAGTCTCCTTTAATTAGTGCCCCCCACGCCCCACAGCGACTGGGAACCGTTCCCCTTTACCAGTCGCTGGGGGCGCCAGATGCACAATAGGGCTGCGCCACTGAATTTCCGGTTCGGGGCGCACAAAGTGCGTTGCACCATGAAATGACGTCAGGATCTGCGCACGCAGCTGAGCGCGCGCAAAGGTTTTGCGCCGCCGCTAAATCGTTACTGAATTTCGCGAGAGGCGCAGATCGCGCCACGCCCGGTCGCTAGCTGCTTAGCGCCCCACTTCTCGCCCTCTTAAGGCGCTAGCGGCTGGTGCAACCAACTGAATTTCTAGGCCTATATGTTTCAGTAAGATCCCCTCTCATTCTTCTTAACTCCAATAAGTATAGGCCCAACCTGCTCAACCTTTCTTCATAAGACAACCCCTTCATCTCTGGAATCAACCTCATGAACCTTCTCTGAACTGCCTCCAATGCAAGTATATCCTTCCTTAAATAAGGAGACCAAAACTGTACGCAGTACTCTAAGTGTAGTCTCACCAACTCCCTATACAGATGTAACATGTAATAGGACTTCCCTACTTTTATACTCCATTCCCTTTGCAATAAAGGCCAACATTCCATTTGCCTTCCTAATTACTTGCTGTACCTGCATGCTAACTTTTTGTGATTCATGTACAAGGACCCCCAGATCCCTCTGTACCTCAGCATTTTGTAATCTTCTCCCATTTAAATAATAATTTGCTTTTTTATTTTTCCTACAAAGTGGATAACCTCGCATTTTCTCACATTATACTCCATCTGCCAAAGTTTTGCCCACTCACTCAGCCTATCTATATCCCTTTGGAGATTCTTTGCGTCCTCCACACAATTTGCTTTCTCACCTATCTTTGTATCATCAGCAAATTTGGCTACATTACACTCGGTCCCTTCATCCAAGTCATTAATATAGATTGTAAATAATTGAGGCCCCAGCACTGATCCCTGTGGCACCCCACTAGTTACAGTTTGCCAACCTGAAAATGACCCATTTATACCGAGTCTCTATTTTCTGTTAGTTAGCCAATCCTCTATCTATGCTAATATATTACCCCCAACCCCGTGAGCTCTTATCTTGTGCAGTAACCTTTTACGTGGCACCTTATCGAATGCCTTCTGGAAATCCAAATACACGACATCTACTGGTTCCCCTTTATCCACCCTGCTCGTTACATCCTCAAAGAACTCCAGCAAATTTGTCAAACATGATTTCCCTTTCATAAAACCATGCTGACTCTGTTTGACTATATTATGATTTTCTAAATTTCCTGCTACCATGTCCTTAATGATGGACTCCAGCATTTTCCCAATGACAGATGTTAGGCTAACTGGTCGATAGTTGCCTGCTTTCTGTCTCCCTTCTTGCTTAAATAGGGGCGTTACATTTGCGGTTTTCCAGTCCGCTGGGACACTCCAGAATCCAGGGAATTTTGGTAGATTACAACCAATGCATCCACTATCTCTGCAGCCACCTATTTTAAGACTCTGGGATGCACACCATCGGGTCCAGGGGACTTGTCCACCTTCAGTCCCATTAGTTTGCCTAGTACTTTCTCTCTAGTTATAGTGATTGTTTTAAGTTCCCCCCCCCAGCCCAATAGCCCCTTGATTATCCATTATTGGGATGCTTTGAGTGTCTTCTACCGTGAAGACCAATACAAAATATTTGTTCAAAGTCTCCGCCATTTCCCTGTTTCCCATTATTAATTCCCCAGACTCATCCTCTAGGGGACCAATGTTTACTTCAGCTACTCTCTTCCTTTTTATATACCTGTAGAAGCTCTTACTGTCTGTTTTAGATATTTCTTTTTATATCTCAATGACAGTGGATTGCTGTGAATAGGTGAAAGCTGCAATAGTGATTTAAAACCTTCTATTTCACAGCTGGTCACTTCCTAATCTTAGAAGCTGGAGCATTAATGATTTGGAACCCACTTTTGAGCTTTATGCACTTTTGAAGTGTTTGGAGTAATCTCTCTATCCACTATCACCTCCTTGGAACAACCTATCTCAACATTGACAGATTACTTCTGTCATCTCAACCTCACCTCCCATTTATTCCATCAGCATCGGTGCCCTTGAAAAAATCTCACCTTGGTCCTCAGAATCCCAACACGATCAGCCCCAAGACCAGCATCACTGGGCACACCAGCAGCACCAACATCCATACCAACCTTCTCCGCAATCAACTGATGCTGCACTGGACATGGCATCATCACCCATGCACATTGCTGCCTGGGATGCCAGCCATGGCCTCACCATGTCCAGATTTGCTTCACTTGATGCTGTACACCCTGGCTGCCACATGATGCACCAGGTTGGCACCATCCCACACCAACAGCATAAAGCATCCCGACAATGTCGAATCCATTCCTTTCACACTCATTACCATTGAGGGGCGGGGGGAGACGTTATGTCTCACCAATCACTGCAACTCACTAACACATTTTCAATGTATATGGACGGAGTCATGAGAGAGCCTGGGTGCAGCCGTGCACCTCTGTGCAGTGATTGTCAGTGTTTGCAGCACCTCAATGCTATAGAACACTGACAGCACAACTGTCAAAATCAACGTGGCCGTGGTCCCTTTAAGGAAACCGGCAGATGACGCTGTCAGGGTCCCAGCTACCTGTCACCTCTGCTGGCCACCAGAGGGCGGTTCAGGAGGCCTCAGTACACTGCTGCCATGTCTCTGTACCTCTCTCCCCACCTGTGTCTCATCAGAGTGATCAGGCCTGTTATTTAAGCTGACAATTTCCGGCCCCATAGAAATACTGTGGCTACAAGAGCAGGCCAGAGGCTGGGAATTCTGCAGCGAGTGTCTCACCTCCTGACTCCCCAAAGCCTTTCCACCATCTACAAGGCACAAGTCAGGAGTGTGATGGAATACTCTCCACTTGCCTGGATGAGTGCAGCTCCAACAACACTCAAGAAGCTCGACACCATTCAGGATAAAGCAGCCCGCTTGATTGGCACTCCATCCACCTTCAACATTCACTCCCTCCACCACCGGCGCACCGTGGCTGCAGTGTGTACCATCTACAAGATGCACTGCAGCAACTCGCCAAAGCTCCTTCAACAGCACCTTCCAAACCCGTGACCTCTACCACTTAGAAGGACAAGGGCAGCAGACGCATGGGAACATCACCACCTACAAGCTCCCCTCCAAGCCACACACCATCCTGACTTGGACCTGTATCGCCGTTCCTTCACTGTCGCTGGGCCAAAATCCTGGAACTCCCTTCCTAACAGCATTGTGGGTGTACCTACACCATATGGACTGCAGCGGTTCAAGGCGGCGGCTCACCACCATCTTCTCAAGGGCAATTAGGGATGGGCACTAAATGCAGGCCTAGCCAGCGACGCCCACATCCCATCAATGAAGAAAAAAAAAAGTTGCTCAGTCTTGAGTTCTCATGCCTGCAAGTCACAGTTAGTTTCTAGTCCTTACCCTGCGTTTTGTATACTCGCTTTCATTTCTTTGAATTGTTACTTTGGTCTTTTATTTGAAGAATTCTCTGTACATCCTGTATTTGAAGAGCCTTCTACTAAAGCATCTTGTGAGTTTTACTCCATCTCAGGTCTCTGGCTGTCTGTCTGCACTTGGGTCCACTACCACACCCGTAACAGACGCGTCATCAAATGGTGTCATCAGTCTCGCTTCCTGTTAATTGGTCTGGAACCTCGCAGGGATGGCTTAATAAGCCCTAATTATGTAAAATCTTGTTGGAGGCCGGGATCGAGACGGATGCGAGGTCCCCACACGCCACGGACGTCGCTGCCACAGACCTACTGAGGTTGGAAAAATCCAGCCTGTGTATGGTTCAGATTGTGTGAGGGTCAGATTCTGCGTGTGGGTCAGATTGTGTGTGGGTCAGATTGTGTGTGAGGGTCAGATTTTGTGTGTGGGTCAGATTGTGTGTGAGGGTCAGATTGTGTGTGAGGGTCAGATTGTGTGAGGGTCAGATTGTGTGTGTGAGGGTCAGATTTTGTGTGTGGGTCAGATTGTGTGTGAGGGTCAGATTGTGTGTGAGGGTCAGATTGTGTGTGGGGGTCAGATTGTGTGTGAGGGTCAGATTGTGTTTGTGAGGGTCAGATTGTGTGAGGGTCAGATTGTGTGTGAGGGTCAGATTGTGTGAGGGTCAGATTGTGTGTGAGGGTCAGATTGTGTGTGGGTCAGATTGTGTGTGAGGGTCAGATTGTGTGTGGGTCAGATTGTGTGTGAGGGTCAGATTGTGTGTGAGGGTCAGATTGTGTGAGGGTCAGAGTGTGTGTGAGGGTCAGATTGTGTGTGAGGGTCAGATTGTGTGAGGGTCAGATTGTGTGCAGGGTCAGATTGTGTGTGGGTCAGATTGTGTGTGGGTCAGATTGTGTGTGAGGGTCAGATTGTGTGTGAGGGTCAGATTGTGTGGGGGTCAGATTGTGTGGGTCAGATTGTGTGTGAGGGTCAGATTGTGTGTGAGGGTCAGATTGTGTTTGGGTCAGATTGTGTGTGGGTCAGATATTGTGTGTGGGTGAGATTGTGTGTGAGGGTCAGATTGTGTGTGAGGGTCAGATTGTGTGAGGGTCAGATTGTGTGTGAGGGTCAGATTGTGTGTGGGTCAGATTGTGTGTGAGGGTCAGATTTTGTGTGGGTCAGATTGTGTGTGGGGGTCAGATTGTGTGAGGGTCAGATTGTGTGTGAGGGTCAGATTGTGTGTGTGAGGGTCAGAATTTGTGTGTGGGTCAGATTGTGTGTGAGGGTCAGATTGTGTGTGAGGGTCAGATTGTGTGTGGGGGTCAGATTGTGTGTGGGTCAGATTGTGTGTGGGTCAGATTGTGTGTGAGGGTCAGATTGTGTGTGAAGGTCAGATTGTGTGAGAGTCAGATTGTGTGTGTGGGTCAGATTGTGTGTGAAGGTCAGATTGTGTGAGAGTCAGATTGTGTGTGTGGGTCAGATTGTGTGTGAGGGTCAGATTGTGTGTGGGTCAGATTGTGTGTGAGGGTCAGATTGTGTGTGAGGGTCAGATTGTGTGAGGGTCAGATTATGTGTGAGGGTCAGATTGTGTGTGAGGGTCAGATTGTGTGAGGGTCAGATTGTGTGTGAGGGTCAGATTGTGTGTGGGTCAGATTGTGTGAGGGTCAGATTGTGTGTGAGGGTCAGATTGTGTGTGTGGGTCAGATTGTGTGTGAGGGTCAGATTGTGTGTCAGGGTCAGATTGTGTGAGGGTCAGATTGTGTGTGAGGGTCAGATTGTGTGTGAGGGTCAGATTGTGTGAGGGTCAGATTGTGTGTGAGGGTCAGATTGTGTGTGTGGGTCAGATTGTGTGTGGGTCAGATTGTGTGTGGGTCAGATTGTGTGTGTGGGTCAGATTGTGTGTGAGGGTCAGATTGTGTGTGAGGGTCAGATTGTGTGTGGGTCAGATTGTGTGTGGGTCAGATTGTGTGTGGGTCAGATTGTGTGTGTGGGTCAGATTGTGTGTGAGGGTCAGATTGTGTGTGAGGGTCAGATTGTGTGTGAGGGTCAGATTGTGTGAGGGTCAGATTGTGTGTGTGGGGGTCAGATTGTGTGTGAGGGTCAGATTGTGTGTGTGGGGGTCAGATTGTGTTTGAGGGTCAGATTACATAGAAATACATAGAAGATAGGAGCAGGAGTAGGCCATTCGGCCCTTCGTGCCTGCTCCGCCATTTAATGAGATCATGGCTGATCCTTTAATTCAGTATCCCGTCCCCGCCTTCTCTCCGTAACCCTTAACCCCTTTTGCCCGTAGAAATATATCTAATTCCCTCTTAAATATATTTAATGAGCTGGCGTACACTGCCCTCTGTGGCAATGAGTTCCACAGGTTCACCACTCTCTGAGTGAAGAAATTCCCCCTCATCTCTGTCCTAAATGGTTTAGCCCTTATCCTTAAATTATGTCCTCTAGTTCTGTTCTCACCCGCCAAGGGAAACATTCCTTCTGCATCCAGTCTGTCTAGACCTGTCAGAATTTTATACACTTCTATGAGGTCCCCTCTCAATCTTCTAAACTCCAGTGTGTACATCCCTAAACTACATAGTCTCTCCTCATAGGTCATTCCCGCCATTCCTGGTATCAGCCTGGTGAATCGCCGCTGCACCCCCTCCATGGCAAGAACATCCTTCCTCAGATGAGGCGACCAAAACTGTACACAGTACTCGAGGTGTGGTCTCACCAGTGCCCTGTACAGCTGCAGCAAGGTATCCCTGTTCCTGTATTCTAACCCTTTTGCTATGAAGGCCAGCATACCGTTTGCCTTCTTGACCGCCTGTTGCACCTGCATGCTCGCCTTCAGTGACTGGTGTACAAGAACACCCAGGTCTCTCTGTACTTCCCCCTCTCCCAATCTATTGCCATTTAAATAATAATTTGCCCTCCCGTTCCTGCACCCAAGGTGGATAACTTCGCACTTGTCCACATTATAGTGCATCTGCCATTTATCCGCCCAATCGCCCAGTCTGTCCAAATCGCTCTGGAGCTTCCTGGTCTCTTCCTCTGAGCCCACCCCACCTCCTAGTTTAGTGTCGTCTGCAAATTTGGAAATGCTGCATCCGACTCCCTGATCCAGGTCATTAATGTAAATTGTGAACAGCTGGGGGCCCAGGACAGATCCCTGTGGTACCCCACTTGTTACTGCCTGCCATTCAGAAAATGAGCCGTTTATTCCAACTCTCTGTTTTCTATCTGACAGCCAGTTCCCTATCCACGCCAAAACTTTCCCCTTTATCCCATGAGCCTCAATTTTCCATGCTAATCTTTTATGTGGGACCTTATCGAAGGCCTTTTGGAAGTCCAGGTACACCACATCTACTGGCTCTCCCCCATCTATTCTACCAGTTACTCCCTCAAAAAATTCCAATAGATTAGTCAAGCACGATTTACCCTTTGTAAATCCATGTTGACTCTGTCCTATCCTGTCCCCATTTGCTAAGTGCTCCGCTATTTCATCCTTAATGATGGACTCCAGCATTTTGCCCACAACTGATGTAAGGCTTACAGGTCTGTAATTACCTGCTTTTTCCCTACCCCCCTTTTTGAATAGTGGGGTAACGTTAGCTACCCTCCAATCCATCGGCACTGTTCCCGAGTCTAATGAATTCTGAAAAATCATCCTTAGTGCATCCGCTATCTCTAGGGCCACCTCCTTCAGTACCCTAGGATGCATGTTATCAGGCCCTGGGGATTTGTCCACCTTCAATCCCTTTAGCTTCCTTAACACCATATCCTTAGAGATATTGATTTGCGTCAGTTCCTCCTTTGCCAATGTCCCTATTTTTCCCGATATCCCAGGGAGGTTTTTTGTGTCTTCCTTCGTAAAGACTGACCCAAAGTATGCATTTAGTTGATCTGCCATTTCCTTATTTCCCATTATATATTCCCCCGTATCTGACTGCAATGGACCAACTTTGGTTTTCACCAGTCTTTTCCTTTTGATATATTTATAAAAGCTTTTGGAGTTAGTTTTTATATTTTCCGCCAGCTTGTTTTCGTAAGCTATTTTGCCCCTCTTGATCATGCCCTTTGCCCTCCTTTGCTCTATCTTAAACTGTTCCCAATCTTCCGCTCTGGCGCTTTTTTTGGCTATTTTATACGCCCTATCTTTGGATTTTATGCTGTCTCTAATTTCCCCTGTTATCCACGGTTGAGTCACCTTTTTAGATTTCCTTTTATGCCAGATTGGTATAAACAATTTTTGCAATTTTGTCATTCTATCTTTAAATGTTTGCCATTGTTTATCTACCTCCAGTCCTCTCAGGAACGTTGTCCAATCAGACCTACTCAGTTCCCGTCTCATGGCATCATAATTCCCCTTGTTTAAATTCAGGACCTTAGTCTCTGAGTCAATTTCTTCGCTCTCCATTTCGAGTGAGAAATCGATCATGTTATGATCGCTCTGACCCAAGGGTCCCCGTACAACAAGATTACTGATTAGTCCCTTCTCATTGCACAGTACCCAGTCCAATATAGCCTGTTCCCGAGTTGGTTCCTCGACATATTGATCCAGATAACCATCCCTTAAACACTCAAGGAATTCCTCCTCCTCATTATTTTTACTGATTAGGCTAGTCCAATCTATATGTAAGTTAAAGTCACCTATGATGACAGCTGTGCTCTTATTGCACGCTTCTCTAATTTCCCTCGTGATGCCCTCCCTAACCTCTATTTTACTATTTGGAGGCCTATATACCACTCCTATTAATGTTTTTCGCCCCTCGCTATTTCTTAGCTCCACCCATATAGATTCTGTATTAACTGAGTTAATATCCTTCCTTTCAATTGCATTTATCCCCTCTTTTACTAGCAATGCTACCCCTCCTCCCTTTCTTTTTTGTCGATCCTTCCTAAATACTGAATACCCCTGTATGTTAAGCTCCCAGCCCTGCTCACCCTGCAACCATGTTTCCGTAATCCCAATTAGATCATAATTATTAACCTCTATTTCCACAGCTAATTCATCTACCTTGTTCCTGATGCTTCTCGCATTAAGGTATAAAACCCTCAGGCTTTTTTTATGCTCACATTTTTTATGAATTAGTTTGGCCCTTTGTTTTTTGTTCCTCACCCTTTTACCATTTATTTCTGTCTGCCTTTCACTTTCCTCTATTTCACTACATAGGTTTCTAGCCCCCTGCCATACTAGTTTAAATGCTCCCGAACTGCTTTATCAAAAATTACCCCGAGAACATCAGTTCCATCTCTGCACAGGTGTAGACCGTCCCTTTTGTATAGGTCACACCTATACACCACACAGATTGTGTGAGGGTCAGATTGTGTGTGGGGGTCAGATTGTGTGTGAGGGTCAGATTGTGTGAGGGTCAGATTGTGTGTGAGGGTCAGATTGTGTGAGGGTCAGATTGTGTGTGTGAGGGTCAGATTGTGTGTGAGGGTCAGATTGTGTGTGAGGGTCAGATTGTGTGCAGGGGCGGGGGGGGTCAGATTGTGTCTGTGGGGCAGATTATGTGTGGGACAGATTTTGCCTATATGGGATAGATTGTGCATATGTGGCAGGTTGTGCACTACAGGTAGGGATACAGTAATTATGCTTTCTGAACAATTTAACAGTTTCGCTGTTCCTCAGATACTGAGCAATCACTTGTCCATATCTATTAATAAATATCTCTTTATGAATATTTTCTGTTCACTAAAAAGAAACCAAGGAACAACAATCAAATCCCTTTCTAAAAAAAAGTCGTCATGTGAGCACACTTGGTTACCCACACGCGAAAGAATTAAACATATAATAAACCCATACAGAAACACTAAATTTGCCGCGAGAAGTGCCCATCCCTCCAACAGTTTTCAACTACCCGGGCTTCCCACTTTAGGGGCTTCCAGTATGCCTCCAGAGGTTTTCCTGGAGCTTGGCTTCTTCAGTTGACCTTGGTTTTTTTTTTGAGCACCTGCCTTGCTATTAAAATGAAGAGGTTCTACCAGCCTATGGACTCCAATTCCCAGAAAGCCCCAGTCTTACTCTCTGGTGCACTTTGATGGCTGATGACTCCCAGAATGCAGTGGAGCTCCTATTATTTTTTTGTTTAGGATTCCACCACGAATTCCTGCCTCTGAGAAATGTTCTGCTCCCGCAACTCTTATCCACTCTGTAAGCCTTTCTCTTACTATATTTCAGACTTCAAGAATTACGAATAAGCATAACAATGAGAGACAAGTATGCGATCAATAAAATTGGTCTTTATTCACAATATAGTACAAAATTCAAGTGCACAATCGCAATCAATAGGCTCCCAATTTACCCATACATAAAAGTACCCCCCAGCAACTTACACGCTACCTCCAGCGATTTATATCCCAAATCAACCGTACATAAAAGTACCCTTTAACAATATCTAAGCTCTATGTCCAACTTTTATACATACTCCTTTATCTCTGGGTGATCGGTCCAGGAAAAGTTGTAAGTCGAAACATAGACTGGCCAGCTTTCTTTGTTTGTCTGTTCTTCCGTTCTGTCGTCTTTGTTCTGAATTTCCCGCCTCTGGGTTATCTCTGTTATAGGGCCTTTCTGCCGGCCCCCCCTCAAATATCACTGTCTGCCTCCCTCTGATAGGTCAGTTTCACTCCAAACCTTCCCTGATTGGAGTTCCTTCTGCATGACACATTCATGTTCCTGTGAGGTGTATGGGGGCGGGACTTCCTTGTCAGTTGTGTTTCTTCTTCCTGTCCATGTGGCCTTTCAAACAAAGGACCATGAGCTGACCACCAGGCAAAGGACCCCCTGCTGACTTCCGCCATTTTGTGTCTTCACAAACAAAGGACCATGTGCTGACCTCCTACATTTTGAATCCATCCGTAACCATTTCACAATTCATTCTGAATTTCGATCTCCACACGGTAGCAGCAGTTTTATTACAGTTTTTAGAATCTTACAGTTCTCCCTTAAATGTCTTTCATGTTTATTCCTGGGCATACATTTCACTAGAGTTGGAGCAGTATGTATTCCACTCGGACATAGTCCCCTTTTATCCCCTATCTCCCAACTCTCTTACAACTGCACTCATGAAATCCCAACTGTCCAGCCTCTGGCCCTCCATTCACCATGACATTTCTGCTCAACCACACCCTCACCACTATCTTTGATGCCCTTGTCCCTACTAAAACAATTACCCTCTCTCACCCTGGCCGTTTCCCCTGATACGGCTCTCATCTTCGCTCCCTTAAGCCCAAGGGACGCAGACTCGAACGGATATGGCGGACAACTGGTTTAGCCATTCACCGCCAGATCTGGCTGGACCACATAAAGCACTATTGGGCCCTGCTCTCGTCTGCCAAAATTGCTCACTATTCCAGAATCATTAGGAATGCAAAGATAAACCCCAGCTCCTATTCTCTACTGCTAACCATCTTCTTAAACCCCTCTCCCCTGTCTCCTCCACCCTCACCTCCGACAACAAGTGTGAGGAGTTCATGGACTTCTTTGTCTCTAAGTTTGAGATCATTCTTCAGCTGCCTCTGCCACTTCCCTTCCTTCCCCTAGCCCACCAGGACAAACTTCCTCTAAGGTTCCCTCCTGCCCTAGCCCTGAACTCACATCTTTCTCCAGTTTCTCTCCGATCTCCCCTCATGACCTCTCTGCGCTCATCTTGTCCATGAGACCCACCTCCTGCTCCCTCGACCCTATTCCCACTAAACTGCTGACCACCCAACTTCTTTTTCTGGCTCCCATGTTAGCTGATATTGTTAACAGTTCTCTCTCCTCAGGTACTGTCCCACTCTCCCTAAAACCTGCCGTTATCACCCCTCTCCTCAAAAAACCAAACCTTGATCCCTCCGTCCTTGCAAACTACCATCCCATCTCCAACATTCCTTTCCTCTCCAAAGTCCTTGAACGTGTTGTTGCCTCCCAAATCCGTGCCCATCTTTCCCGCAATTCCATGTTTGAATCCCTCAAATCAGGTTTCCGCCCTTGCCACAGTACCGAAACGGCTCTCATTAAAGTCACAAATGACATCCTTTGTGACTGTGACGAAGGTAAACTATCCCTCTACGTCCTTCTTGACTTATCTACAGCCTTTGACACGGTTGACCACTCCATCCTTCTCCAACGCCTCTCCACCGTCATCCAGCTGAGTGGGACTGCACTCACCTGGTTCCATTCTTATCTATCTAATCGTAATCAGAGAATCACCTGCAATGGCTTCTCTTCCAGCTCCCACATCGTTACTTCTGGTGTCCCCCAAGGATCTATCCTTGGCCCCCTCCTATTTCTCATCTACATGCTTCCCCTTGGCAACATCATCCGAAAAGATAGCGTCAGTTTCCACATGTACGCTGACGACACCCAGCTCTACCTCACTACTTCTTCTCTCAACCCCTCCACGGTGTCTAAATTGTCCGACATAAAGTTCTGGATGAGCAAAAATTTTCTCCAATTAAATATTGGGAAAAGCAAAGCCATTGTTTTTGGTCCCCGCCACAAACTCCGTTCCCTCGCCATTGACTCCATCCCTCTCCCTAACATCTGTCTGAGGCTGAACCACACTGTTCGTAACCTTGGTGTCATATTTGACCCTGAAATGAGCTTCCGACCACATATCCACAGTGATGTGTACTGGTATATAGTGGTGTGCACTGGTATATAGTGGTGTGTACTGGTATATAGTGGTGTGCACTGGTATATAGTGGTGTGTACTGCTATATAGTGGTGTGTACTGGTATATAGTGGAGTGTACTGGTATATAGTGGTGTGTACTGGTATATAGTGGTGTGTACTGCTATATAGTGGTGTGCACTGGTATATAGTGGTGTGTACTGCTATATAGTGGTGTGTACTGGTATATAGTGGAGTGTACTGGTATATAGTGGTGTGTACTGGTATATAGTGGTGTGTACTGCTATATAGTGGTGTGCACTGGTATATAGTGGTGTGTACTGGTATATAGTGGAGTGTACTGGTATATAGTGGAGTGTACTGGTATATAGTGGAGTGTACTGGTATATAGTGGTGTGTACTGGTATATAGTGGTGTGTACTGCTATATAGTGGTGTATACTGGTATATAGTGGTGTGTACTGCTATATAGTGGAGTGTACTGGTATATAGTGGAGTGTACTGGCATATAGTGGAGTGTACTGGCATATAGTGGTGTGCACTGGTATATAGTGGTGTGTACTGGTATATAGTGGTGTGCACTGGTATATAGTGGTGTGTACTGCTATATAGTGGTGTGTACTGGTATATAGTGGAGTGTACTGGTATATAGTGGTGTGTACTGGTATATAGTGGTGTGTACTGCTATATAGTGGTGTGCACTGGTATATAGTGGTGTGTACTGCTATATAGTGGTGTGTACTGGTATATAGTGGAGTGTACTGGTATATAGTGGTGTGTACTGGTATATAGTGGTGTGTACTGCTATATAGTGGTGTGCACTGGTATATAGTGGTGTGTACTGGTATATAGTGGAGTGTACTGGTATATAGTGGAGTGTACTGGTATATAGTGGAGTGTACTGGTATATAGTGGTGTGTACTGGTATATAGTGGTGTGTACTGCTATATAGTGGTGTATACTGGTATATAGTGGTGTGTACTGCTATATAGTGGAGTGTACTGGTATATAGTGGAGTGTACTGGCATATAGTGGAGTGTACTGGCATATAGTGGAGTGTACTGGTATATAGTGGTGTGTACTGCTATATAGTGGTGTGTACTGGTATATAGTGGAGTGTACTGGTATATAGTGGTGTGTACTGCTATATAGTGGAGTGTGCTGGTATATAGTGGTGTGCGCTGGTATATAGTGGTGTGTACTGGTACATAGTGGTATGTAATGTTATATAGTGGTGTGCACTGGTATATAGGGGCGTGCACAGGTATATAGAGATGTGCGATAGCAAAATACTGCAGATGTTGGAAATCCGAAAAAACAACAGAAAATGCTGGAAAAACTCAGCAGGTCAGGCAACATCCGTGGAGAGAAATTTGAGTTGACGTTTCGGGTTGAACCCTTCTTCAAAACTGGAAAGAAAAGAAACTAGATCAAAGGCAGGGCTGCGATCAGACAAAAGAATAAAAGAAACAAAAGAAGTAAAAGAGATTAGAAGCTAGACGAGATGGTAATGGGCTGGGATTAGGTGTAAAGTGTACTGGCAGGGCAAAAGATAGCTGCCAGGTGTGAGAGAGAAACAAAAGGAAAGGTGGGGGGGGGGAAAGGAGTGGAACAATTACAAGAGAAAATGAAATGGGGGCCGAGCTTATGATCTGAAATTGTTGAACTCGATATTGAGTCCGGAAGGCTGCAGAGTGCCTAATCGGAAGATGAGGTGCTGTTCCTCGAGTTTACGTTGAGCTTCCGTGGAACAATACAAGAGGCCAAGGACGGTGAGGTCCGAGTGGGAATGGAGCGGTGAATTAAAATGACAGGCGACCGGAAGCTCGGGGTCACCCTTACGGACTGAACGGAGGTGTTCCGCAAAGCGGTCACCCAATCTGCGTTTGGTCTCCCCAATGTAGAGGAGATCGCATCGTGAGCAGCGAATACAGTATACTAGATTGCGAGAAGTACAAGTAAATCGCTGTTTCACCTGGAAGGGGTGTTTGGGGCCCTGGACAGTGGGAAGGGGGGAGGTATAGGGGCAGGTGTTACATCTCCTCCGCTTGCACGGGAAAGTGCCAGGCGAAGGGGAAGGGCTGTTTGGGGTGATAGAGGAGTGGACTAGGGTGTCTCGGAGGGAGCGGTCCCTGCGGAATGCTGAAAGGGGAGGGGAGGGGAAGATGCGTTTGGTGGTGGGATCACTTTGGAGGTAGCGGAAATGCCGGAGGATGATCCGTTGAATGTGGAGGCTGGTGGGGTGAAAGGTGAGGACAAGGGGAACCCTATCGTGGTTCTGGGAGGGAGGGGCAGGGGTGAGGGCAGAAGTGCGGGAGATAGAACTGACACGGTCGAGGGCAGTGTCAACCACGGTAGAGGGGAATCCTCGGTTGCAGAAAAAGGAAGACATGTCTGAAGCACTGGTGTGGAAGGTGGCATCGTCGGAGCAGATACGGCGGAGACGGAGAAACTGGGAGAATGGAATAGAGTCCTTACAGGAAGCGGGGTGGGAGGAAGTGTAATCCAGGTAGCTGTGGGAGTCCGTGGGCTTGTAGTGAATATTGGTCGATAACCTATCCCCAGAGATGGAGATGGAGAAGTCGAGGAAGGGAAGAGTCAGAGATGGACCATGTGAAGGTGAGGGAAAGGTGGAAATTGGAGGCAAAGTGAATGAAATTGTCAAGTTCGGGGCGAGAGCAGGAAACGGCACCGATACAGTCATCAATGTATTGGAAAAAGAGGTGAGGGAGGGGACCCGAGTAGGACTGGAACAAAGAGTGTTCCACATAGCCCACGAAAAGGCAGGCATTGTTAGGACCCATGCGGGTACCCATAGCAACACCTTTGATTTGGAGGAAATGAGTGGAGTCAAAGGAGAAGTTGTTCAATGTGCGAACAAGTTCAGCCAGGCGGAGGAGGGTCGTGGTGGATGGGGACTGGTCGGGCCTCTGTTCAAGGAAGAAGCGGAGTGCCCTCAGGCCATCCGGGTGGGGGATGGAGATGTAGAGGGATTGTACGTCCATGGTGAAAAGGAAGCGGTTGGGGCCAGGAAACTGGAAACTGTTAAAGTGGCAGAGGGCGTCCGAAGAGTCGCAGGTGTAGGTGGGAAGAGACTGGACAAGGGGAGAAAAGATAGAGTCAAGATAGGGAGAGATAAGTTCCGTAGGGCAAGAACAGGCTGAAATGATGGGTCTACCAGGGCAGTCCTGTTTGTGGATCTTGGGAAGGAGGTAGAAGCGGGCTGTGCGGGGTTAGGGAACTATGAGGTTGGTGGCAGCAGGGGGAAGATCTCCAGAGGAGATGAGGTCAGTGACAGTCTTGGAAATGGTGGTTTGATGTTCGGGAGTGGGGTCATGGTCCAGGTGGAGGTAGGAGGAGGTGTCGGAGAGTTGGCGTTCAGCTTCCGCTAGGTAGAGGTCAGTACGCCAAACAACAACAGCACCACCCTTGTCAGCGGGTTTAATGACAATGTCAGGGTTGGATCTAAGAGAATGGAGTGCTGCAAGTTCAGAGGGAGGTAGGTTGGAGTGAGTGAGGGGAGCAGAGAAATGGAGACGGCCGATGTCACGGCGGCAGCTAGCGATGAAAAGATCTAGAGAGGGTAAGAGGCCAGGGGGAGGGGTCCAGGTAGAATGGGAATTCTGCAAGCGGGAGAAAGGGTCAGTTGTGCGGTGGGAAGACTCCTGGCCAGAGAAGTGGGCACGGAGATGAAGGCGGCGGAAAAAGAGCTCAACATCGTGCCGAGCTCGAAATTCATTGAGGTGGGGGCATAAGGGGATGAAGCTGAGGCCTTTGCTGATGACTGATCGTTCGGGGTCAGAGAGTGGAAGGTCAGAGGGGATAGTGAAAACGCGGCAGGGGGTGGGATTGGGAGAAGGGGGGCCAGAGGAAAGTGAAGGGGAAGAAGGTTCCGGAGGGGCGTTGGTGTCCAAGAGTTGATGAAGCTTGCGATCCTTGACATCGGAAAGGAAGAAGAAAAGTTTTTTGTTGAAGCGTCGGATGAGTCGAAGGATGAAATGGAACTGTGGACCCGGACAGCTTCGAGATAGAGTGCGCCGGTGTTGCTGAAGAGAGAAGTCGAGTGTGTTCATGTGGCGCCGCATGGCGTTGAGCATGGATCTCAAGATGCGGCGAGAGCAGTAGTTCGAGGAACGATGAATATCTTGGAGATATTTGTAATCTTGGGTGGATCCGAAGCACGAAGGGTGGAAGTTTAGTTGGAATCCACGTGGAGTAAGTCGGAACCGGAGACAGTTGCTGAGGAAAATGATGTGGCTGTGAAACCGAGTGTTGGCAGATACCTGATCAAACGCGAGAAGGGAAACTGAAAGTAATGAAGATGAACAAGGTTGAAGAGCCAAACGGAGATCCCGTTGAAGAGAAGAGCAGAACTTCTTCAAGGTAGGCATTCCTAGAAGAGGTGTGGCAGTGAACCAAACACTAGTATGATAGCAAAATACTGCAGATGTTGGAAATCCGAAATAACAACAGAAAATGCTGGAAAAACTCAGCAGGTCAGGCAACATCCGTGGAGAGAAATTTGAGTTGACGTTTCGGGTTGAACCCTTCTTCAAAACTGGAAAGAAAAGAAACTAGATCGAAGGCAGGGCTGCGATCGGACAAAAGAATAAAAGAAACAAAAGAAGTAAAAGAGATTAGAAGCTAGACGAGATGGTAATGGGCTGGGATTAGGTGTAAAGTGTACTGGCAGGGCAAAAGATAGCTGCCAGGTGTGAGAGAGAAACAAAAGGAAAGGTGGGGGGGGGGGGGAAAGGAGTGGAACAATTACAAGAGAAAATGAAATGGGGGCCGAGCTTATGATCTGAAATTGTTGAACTCGATATTGAGTCCGAAAGGCTGCAGAGTGCCTAATCGGAAGATGAGGTGCTGTTCCTCGAGTTTACGTTGAGCTTCCGTGGAACAATACAAGAGGCCAAGGACGGTGAGGTCCGAGTGGGAATGGAGCGGTGAATTAAAATGACAGGCGACCGGAAGCTCGGGGTCACCCTTACGGACTGAATGGAGGTGTTCTGCAAAGCGGTCACCCAATCTACGTTTGGTCTCCCCAATGTAGAGGAGACCGCATCGTGAGCAGCGAATACAGTATACTAGATTGCAAGAAGTACAAGTAAATCGCTGTTTCACCTGGAAGGGGTGTTTGGGGCCCTGGACAGTGGGAAGGGGGGAGGTATAGGGGCAGGTGTTACATCTCCTCCGCTCTGCAGCCTTCCGGACTCAATATCAAGTTCAACAATTTCAGATCATAAGCTCGGCCCCCATTTCATTTTCTCTTGTAATTGTTCCACTCCTTTCCCCCCCCCCCCACCTTTCATTTTGTTTCTCTCTCACACCTGGCAGCTATCTTTTGCCCTGCCAGTACACTTTACACCTAATCCCAGCCCATTACCATCTCGTCTAGCTTCTAATCTCTTTTACTTCTTTTGTTTCTTTTATTCTTTTGTCCGATCGCAGCCCTGCCTTCGATCTAGTTTCTTTTCTTTCCAGTTTTGAAGAAGGGTTCAACCCGAAACGTCAACTCAAATTTCTCTCCACGGATGTTGCCTGACCTGCTGAGTTTTTCCAGCATTTTCTGTTGTTGTTATATAGAGATGTGTACTGGTATATAGTGGTATGTACTGGTATATAGTGGTGTGTACTGGGAAACAGTGGTGTGTACTGGTATATAGTGGAATGCACTGGTACATAGTGGTGTGTACTGGCAAATAGTAATGTGTACTGGTATATAGTGTGTACTGGTATATAGTGGCGTGTACTGGTATATAGTGGCGTGTACTGGTATATAGTGGTGTGCACTGGTATATACAGTAGTGCTGTGTACCGTTATACAGTGGTGCATACTGGTACATAGTGATGTGTACTGTCATGTAGTGGTGAGTACTGGTATATAGTGATGTGTGCTGGTATATAGTGGTGTGCACTGTTATTTAGTGATGTGTGCTGGTATATAGTGGTGTGCACTGGTATACACAACAAAGACCGCCTACTTCCACCTCCGTAACATCACCCGTCTCCGCCCTTGCCTCAGCTCATCCGCTGCTGAAACCCTCATCCATGCCTTTGTTACCTCTAGACTTGACTATTCCAATGCACTCCTGGCTAGCCTCCCACATTCTACCCTACATAAAGCTGAGGTCATCCAAAACTCGGCTGCCAGTGTCCTAACTCACACTAAGTCCCGTTTGCCCATCGCCCCCGTGCTCGCTGACCTACATTGGCTCCCGGTTAAGCAGCGCCTCGATTTCAAAATTCTCATCCTTGTTTTCAAATCCCTCCATGGCCCTCGACCCTCCCTATCTCTGTGATCTCCTTCAGCCCCACAACCCCCCGAGATATCTGCGCTCATCTAATTCTGCCCTCTTGAGGAGCCTTGAATATAATCGCTCAACCATTGGTGGCCGTACCTTCTATTGCCTCGGCCCTAAGTTCTGGAATTCCCTGCCTAAACCTGTCTGCCTCACTACCTCTCTTTCCTCCTTTAAGACGCTCCTTAAAATCTACCTCTTTGACAAAGCTTTTGGTCACCTGCCCTAATTTATCCTTATGTGGCTCGGTGTCAATTTTTTTTTTGTCTTAAAATACTCCTGTGCAGCACCTTGGGACGTTTTACTACATTAAAGGCGCTATATAAATACAAGTTGATGTTGTTGTTATAATACAATATCTATACCCCCATTTCACATTATTAAAGCTGATCCCATAACAATTCCCTCATACGCTTAAATTGTCTTCCCTCGTTCTTTCTTTGTTTACGCCTTGCCTGCGTTCCCCACTCCCACATAAGCACAATCACACACATTGGCTGTAACCATAGCAGAGCTTGTGAGCACAGTCTTACCCATGGAGCTAAATCTATACGATTGAATCCCAAATCCCACCAAGAAGTCACCTCCTTCATTAACGAGGTTATTATTCTGGCATTAGCATCATTCCTCCCTTTTAATACTGAGAATGTCCTTCCCACTTCTCCAATTCATTTCACAAACTCAGTGAGATTTTCATTTCTCCAAGGTAACCCATATCCAAAAATGGGCACGTATTTCCCCAAATCATCTACCCTGGTTGATGCCTTAACATGCATTGGATTCTGATCCATTAAAGGCAGAATAGTCCTGTTCCCGATTTTTATCATCATTTTACGTTTAATACACATAGTACAGGTAGACTATCCTTTATCCGAACTTCCGAAAACCGAAAACCTCTAAAAACTGAAAGTTTTTTCGTTCAGCGTAAGTCGTGCGCACGACATGACCAGAGTGGCGCATGACTACGCTGAGCAGGGCAGAGGGTCACAGAGTTCCCTCCTGGGTAGGAGATTGCAGGCCGAGCCGGGCAGTGTGAAGGAGGTACCGGGAGAGTGAACCCAACAATACAGCGGCCCGTCCGATAGCTGCAGCGGCCTGTCCGATATTCTTTTCTCCCCCCCCGACCCCCGACCCCCCGCCGACCCCCCCGCCGACCCCCACCCCAACCCCCCGCCGACCCCACCGCCGACCCCCCACCGACCCCCCTGCCAACCCCCACCCCCGACCCCCACCCCCGACCCCCCGCCAACCCCCCGCCGACCCCCCGCCGACCCCCACCCCCGACCCCCCGCCAACCCCCCCGCCGACCCCGACCTCCCACCGACCCCCACCCCCGACCCCCCGCCGACCCCCCTGCCGACCCCGACCCCCCGCCGACCCCCACCCCCGACAAATTCTAGTCTGATTACATTCGTGTGGCATGACACGTACCACAGTAAGACTTCACAACTGACACACTGTCAGGTTTGACTGACACCTTTCCGCTGCCTTGAGGTGTTTATCTTCCATCCAAATTGGAACCCTTCCCTCAGCTATTCTATTCAAATTCCTCCTTATGTCCTGTGGAACGCAAGAACTCATCATCGCGCATACATCATTTTGTGCTGCCTGATCAGAGGCGTTACTATCCTCCCGTGTCAAATTGTTTAAGGCCTGTGCCTGATTTTCCAACAATTTGACCAACCCTTGCATGTGAATTGTCCAGGTCAATTCTGCTTCTAATTGTATTTTGCTATTCTGGTTTCTTAATGCCTGCTGTACCTTTTCTCTCAATTTTCCCAATTGCTAGTTCAAGCTCACAATATCCCCTGTATTTACCCATCCTAATACGCTATTCCACATTGTTGCTACATTATTGAGCACACTGCGCTTTCTCCTCTGTTCCAGGGATTTCGGGGCCTGAGGCTCCTCCCCTATGGTCACTTGATTGTTATTTTCCTTCCAAAAGGTTTTTATTAACTGGGCTTTTCTATCTCTTAACCAGTTTCTAGTGGGTTCACTGCACCATGTCGGCAAGGCAAGACTAGACACATTGATAATAACCTCCCTTGCATCTAATACAACATCATGTAACATTGACAACTCACTGGGAACCATCACCAATCCGTTAATCGGAGCAGGGAATGGGGTGGGGCACTCTTCACTCCCTTCATCGGGTGGCACTGGTTTCTCTTTCACCTTTAATCGAATGACTTCTTTGGCTGATCAGGACATTGAATATTATCATAACGATTCTTAATTTGAGGATTATCATGGGAGAAATTTCTGTTCACACACATATATACTCCTGTGTGATTATCTGACCAGAAATTTGTCCAACATACATAAGAACATAAGAAATAGGAGCAGGAGTAGGCCAATTGGCCCCTCGAGCCTGCTCCGCCATTCAATAAGATCATGGCTGATCTGATCCTAACCGCCAATCCACTATGACAGGACTATCTCCTGAATCTAACAGCATTAGACACACGAAAACAGGAGCAGGATCAGGCTACACGGCCCCTGGGCCCGCTCCGCTACCCACAGGGCCATGACCTATCCGAACCTAGACTCATGTCCAAATTCCTGCCCGCTCCCCGTAACCCTTAATTCCCTTTTCTACTAGGAAACTGTCTATTTCTGTTTTAAATTTATGTAATGATGTAGCTTCGACAGCTTTTTGGGGCAGCATATTCCATGGACCTACCACCCTCTGAGTGAAGTAGTTCCTCCTCATCTCAGTTTTGAAAGAGCAGCCCCTTATTCTAAGACTATGCCCCCTAGTTCTAGTTTCACCCATCATCTGGAACATCCTCCCTGCATCCACCCGATCCAACCCCTTCATAATCTTATATGTTTCAATAAGATCGCCTCTCATTCTTCTGAACTCCAATGAGTAGAGTCCCAATCTACTCAACCTCTCCTCATATGTCCATCCCCTCATCCCCGGGATTAATCGAGTGAACCTTCTTTGTACTGACTCGAGAGCAAGTATGTCCTTTCTTAAGTATGGACACCAAAACTGTATGCAGTATTCCAGGTGCGGTCTCACCAATACCTTGTACAACTGAAGCAATACCTCCCTATTTTTATATTCTATCCCCCTAGCAATGAAGGCCAACATTCCATTGGCCTTCTTAATCACTTGCTGCACCTGCATACTAACCTTTTGAGTTTCGTGCACCAGGACCCCCAGATCCCTTTGTACTTCAGTACTTTCAAGTTTCTTGCCATTAAGATAATAACTTGCTCTACGATTTTTCCTGCCAAAGTGCATAACCTCACACTTTCCAGTATTGTATTCCATCTGCCAAATCTCTGCCCACTTACTTAGCCTGTCTATGTCCCCTTCCAGGTTTTTTATGTCCTCCTCACTCACTACTTTCCCTCCCATCTTAGTATCATCTGCAAACTTTGATGTGTTACACTCGGTCCCCTCCTCCAAATCGTTAATATAGATTGTAAAGAGTTGGGGACCCAGCACTGACCCCTGCGGAACACCACTGGTTACTGATTGCCAGTCTGAATATGAACCATTTATCCCAACTCTCTGCCTTCTGTTAGATAGCCAATCCTCTATCCATGCCAGAATATTACCCCCAATCCCGTGATTTTTTATCTTAAGCAATAATCTTTTGTGTGGCACCTTGTCAAATGCCTTTTGGAAGTCTAAATACACTACGTCCACTGGTTCACCTTTATCCACCCTATATGTTACTTCCTCAAAGAACTCCAGCAAATTTGTCAAACATGACTTCCCCTTCATAAAACCACGCTGACTTTGTCTTATTAAATTATGATTATCCAAATGTCCTGTTACTGTCTCCTTAATAATGGACTCCAAAATTTTACCTACCACAGATGTTAGGCTAACCGGTCTATAGTTTCCAGCCTTCTGTCTACTGCCCTTTTTAAATAAGGGTGTTACATTAGCAGTTTTCCAGTCTGCCGGGACCTTTGCTGAGTCCAGGGAGTTTTGGAAGATTATTACCAATGCATCCACAATCCCTACCGCCACTTCCCTCAAAACCCTGGGATGTAAGCCATCAGGTCCAGGTGATTTATCCGCCTTGAGTCCCATTATTTTACCAAGTACTACTTCCTTAGTGATTTTAATTGTATTTAGCTCCTCCCCCCCCTATAGCCCTCTGCTTGTCAAGTGTTGGGATATTCTTGGTGTCCTCTACTGTAAAGACTGATACAAAATATTCATTCAGTGTTTTTGCCATCTCCATATTTCCCACCATTAATTTCCCGGTCTCATCCTCTAAGGGACCAACATTTACTTTAGCCACCCTTTTTCTTTTTATATAACTATAAAAACTCTTACTATCTGTCTTTATATTTTTTGCTAATTTACTTTCATAATCTATCTTCCCTTTCTTAATCAATCTTTTTGTTATTTTTTGCTGTCTTTTAAAGTTTTCCCAATCCTCTATCCTCCCACTAGATTTGGCTACCTTATATGCCCTTGTTTTTAGTCGAATACTATCCTTAATTTCTTTACTTAGCCATGGATGGCTGTCTTTTCTTTTACACCCTTTTCTTCTCAGTGGAATATATATTTTTTGGAAGTTGTAAAATAACTCCTTAAATGTACACCACTGATCATGTATCGTCTTACCCTTTAATCTATTTTCCCAATCCACTCTACTCAATTCCGCTCTCATAACTTCAAAGTCTCCTTTATTCAAGCTTAGCACACTTGTTTGAGATACAGCCTCCTCACCCTCTAACTGAATATGGAATTCAACCATGTTATGGTCACTCATTCCAAGGGGATCCTTTACTAGGACATTTTTAATTAATCCTGTCTCGTTACACAGGACCAGATCTAAGGTTGCTTGCCCCCTGGTTGGTTCAGTTACATACTGCTCAAGAAACCCATCCCTAATACACTCAATGAACTCATCCTCAAGGCCGCCCTGCCCAATTTGATTCGTCCAATTTATATGACAGTTAAAATCCCCCATAATTATAGATGTTCCCTTATTACAAGCCTCAACTATTTCCTGATTGATACTCCGTCCAACCGAGTTGCGACTGTTCGGAGGCCTATATACTACACCCACTCATGTTTTTTTCCCCTTATTATTCCTTATCTCCACCCAAACTGTTTCATTATCCTGATCCTTTGACCCAATATCATTTCTCTGTATTACAGTGATTCCTTCCTTTATTAACATAGCCACCCCACCTCCCCTTCCTTCCTGCCTGTCCTTCCTGATTGTTAAATAACCTGGTATGTTTAATTCCCAGGCATTGTCACCCTGCAGCCATGTTTCTGTAATGGCCACAAGATCATACCCATATGTAGCTATTTGTGCCTTTAACTCGTCTATTTTGTTACGAATGCTACGTGCATTCAGATAGAGAACTTTCAAATATGTTTTGTGACACTTAGTTCCTGCTATTGCCCTTTTTATTACTTTACCTTTTACTCCACACCTTCTACCCCTTCCTGACACGCTCTGGTTTTTAATTTCCCCACTGCTACCTAAGTCTTTGACCTTCTCTGTTGTCATTTTTATTATTTGCTCTCTAGGAACCTCCCCCCCACTAGTTAGTTTAAAGCCCTCTCTACAGCCCTAGTTATATGATCCGCCAGGACTCTAGTCCCAGCACTGGCCAAGTGAAGCCCATCCCAACGGAACAGCTCCCTCCTGTCCCAGTACTGGTGCCAGTGTCCCAGGAAGCAAAACCCATTTCTCCCACACCAGTCTTTGAGCCACGCATTTAACTCTCTTATTTTATTTGTCCTAGCCAAATTCGCTCGTGGCTCAGGTAATAATCCAGAGATTATTACCCTTGTGGTTCTGCTTTTTAATTTGGCCCCTAGCTGCTCAAACTCCCTCAGCAGAACCTCCTTCCTTGTCCTAACAGTAACTTGCCCCATCAATTAACAGGGGAGCTACAGTCTCAGGTTATTTGTGGTACAAACCGGAGTTCTAGGATCGTCCCATTTGGAGTGGTCTCATTTGAGCATTTTAAACAAATCCTTTGCCCCTCATGCACCCTCTGCTCCGTTACCCTCACTGTCCAATTATAACATGTTATAGTTTGATTTTTGATTGTTACATTCATCTCATTTACAACAGAAAACCCTGTATCCAGTGAGGTTATGGTTCCATTGGTGCTGTTTCCGAGCTGCTGTGATTCCTGATATAGTTCAATCCCATCCACTACGAGCATCAAAGCGCTCAATGCGTACAGGAGTTTCCCCATCCTGGAGCTTCTGAACACATAACACAGCTAATATTCACATACTCTTATTCACACATTCAACATCATTTCCTTTTTGGTTTGCTCCCACCTCCTCCTGAGGGTGCCGATGTTGTTCCCAGTGTTGTGGCCGGTCCTCAAGTTCAATTTCTTTAAAGTTCCCTATAGGCCACTCAGGAATTTGTCCTGAGTCACCTCCTTAATTTGTTCATCAGTCAGAGGGGAACCAACAGGTGTGTGGGGGTTCACATGGGTCTTGTAGTGTATGTACCTTTAAGAGAGAACTACTTTTACAGCTCCTGTATACTGTAGTACCGGCAGTGGCCACACCTGTATATAAGCCTTGAGCATGCCTCTGTACCCCAGTCTTGAGACTACCCTCCTCCAGTAAACACCTGTTGATTGTTAAGTTACAGCAACCGTGTGGTTATTGAAAAACATCATACTCTCAGAATCACGGATCTAACAGTGGCGACGAGTGTCGATTCGAATCTACCTGCAACTCTGCATTTCCCTTCGAGGATTCGCTCCGGGAGGGCGGTGGAAGAAAGTCGAGGCCAGAAACACGGGCGTCGAACATGAGCAACCGCCCAGTCGTCCGGCAGAGAGTGAACATTGCAGGGGAGGCTGTGGAGAGCCGGGCTTGGTTCCCCAGCCACGACGTTCAGCAATAGACTGACGACAGGTACAGCGCAGACCCTTCCCAGACAGCGGCGGTGGGAGCCGACCGACGGCGGAGAGAAAGCCGAGCAGCGTCGACGGGGTAAGACAGAGGGTGAAGCGCACAGGGCGCAGCCGGGGGTTGAAAACCGAGCGGCGTTGAGGAAAAACAAAACGGAGAGAGAGAGGGTAAAGCAACAGCCGGGTTCAGGACCGAGCGGCAGAAACGGGAAAGGTGCACAAAAAAAAAGAACGCGCAGAGCACAGCCAGGGCTCAAGGGCTGAACAGTGTCCACGGGGAGAAGAAGGGAGAGTGCGGGAGACGCCATTGAGCTGCGGAGAAGAAGGAAGAGCACGGGAGACGCCATTTTTAGAAGCCGCAGCGGAGAAGAAGGGCGAGCGCGGGAAGGAAGGAGAGTGCGGGAGATGCCATTTTGTGCCAGCGGAGAAGAAGGGGAAGCGCGGGAGACGCCATTTTTGACAGTTAAATCACACCCAGGGATGCCGAAGAGTGGCAGTATCTCTACGTTCAACAATGAAGTCGAAGATTGGGCGACATATGTGGAACGTATTGAGGTGTACTGCAGGGCGAATGAAGTGCCAGATGCTAGGAAAGCACTGGTTTTGTTAAATTCCATGGGTGCAAAAACTTATGGGTTACTGCAAAACCTAATAACCCCAGAGAAGCCGGTGAACAAGAATTTCGAAAGCATAGTAGAAATCCTACAGGACCACTTAAACCCCACACCGCTGCTGATAGCAGAATGATTTAAGTTCCATAAAAGGAACCAACACAAAGACGAAAGCAATGCTGAATACCTAACGGAAGTGCGCAAGCTATCGAAACACTGCCAGTTTGGAGCGGGACTAGCAGATACGTTAAGGGACAAGTTTGTGTGTGGGCTGCAAAGTGAAGGGACCCAGAAACGGCTTCTATCAGAAAAGGATCTTACGCTGGACAAGGCTTTCAGTATGGCAGTATTACACAAAGCAGCCGCAAGGGGCGCTGCAGAGATACAACGGAGACCGCAAGAATATGGCACCAATGAAATGTCTTATGGAACAGGGAAGTGTTATCACTGCGGCAGAAAAACACATGACCAGAAGGATTGTTGGTTCAAGGACCAAGTGTGCAGACAGTGTGGAAAAGCAGGACACATAGCAAGAGTCTGCAGGTCTGGGAAGAAAACCAACAGTAAGAAATCTCCACAGGAGATGTACAAAAAGGTACACCAGGTGATGGACAGTAGTTCAGACGAACAGAAAAGTGACACAGACTCCGGAAGCAAGGAGCTGGGTTGTCTGAAACTACATAAGGTAACCAAAATGGAGGATCACCAGGCTATCTGGGTTACACTCAAGATAGACGGAGTCCAAGTGAAAATGGAATTGGACACAGGATCAGCCCTAACAGTCATAAACCAAAGGGACTACAAGTGGCTATTTTCACATATACCCTTGAAAGCTACAGAGATTGTCTTGAAGACGTACACGGGGCAAAAAGTCTACCCCAAAGGAAAAATAAGGGTGAAAGTGATATATAAAGGCCAGGAAATACCTAAAATGGATATATATGTATTGCCAGATGGAGGACCACCACTGCTAGGACGTGAATGGATCCAGAAGATACAATTAGATTGGCATTCCATACAGGCACTGAAGGTTGAGGCCAAAAAGGATGACGACGCCACACCTGGACGACTGTCAAAAATGCTAAATGACGCAAAAGAAGTGTTCCAGGAGGGACATGGAACACTAAAAGGCATAACAGCAATGATTAAAATAGAGGAAAATGCAAGCCCAAAGTTTCTTAAGGCCAGACCAGTGCCTTATGCGATCAGACCAGCTGTCGAAGCAGAGCTGGAAGGGTTGGAACGTTCAGGAGTACTGTCCAAAGTAGACTGGAGCGAGTGGGCTACACCCATCATTCCTGTAATGAAGAGGTCGTTGAGTAATACGCCTGGGGAACCAAAGAAGGTCCGCATCTGTGGGGATTTTAAGGTGACAGTGAACCCAGTCCTTCACACGGTACAATATCCGCTTCCACGAATTGAGGATATTTTCGCCTCGCTATCTGGAGGTAAATGCTTCACCAAAATTGATCTAGCCCAGGCGTACTTGCAAATGGAGGTAGAAGAAGCCTCGAAACAATACCTTACGATTAACACTCATAAAGGTCTTTATCAATACAACCGACTGGTGTTCGGGGTAGCATCGGCTCCGGCTATTTGGCAAAGGGCGATGGATCAAGTCCTGTTATTTGGATGACATCCTGGTCACGGGCGAAAATGACAGTGATCACCTCGCCAACTTGGAGAAGGTGCTCACCAGATTAAAGGAATATGAGCTACGAGCTAATCGCCACAAGTGCGAGTTTTTCCAGAAACAGATCTCGTATTGTGGCCACGTCATCGATGAAGAGGGGTTACATAAGTCCCCTGAAAAGATTGAGGCAGTAGTCAAGGCTCCAGCACCGGAAACTGTGTCACAACTGAGGTCGTTCCTCAGGCTGGTAAACTACTACTATAAGTTCTTACCAAATTTGTCCATGGTATTACACCCACTGAACACCCTACTGCAAACAGGGGTACCATGGAAGTGGAATGACGAACGTAGATGAGCTTTCCAGAAGTGTAACGAATTGATCACATCAAAAGAGGTGTTGGCCCATTTCAACCCAGCACTACCAATTCGTTTGGCATGTGATGCATCACCCTATGGTATTGGAGCGGTGCTGTCGCACAAATTCCCAGATGGGTTGGAGAGGCCAGTAGCCTTTGCGTCTCGGTCACTAACCTCAGCCGAGCGCAACTACGTCCAGATTGACAGGGAGGCCCTCAGCCTAGTATGGGGAGTAAATAAATTCAACCACTATCTGCATGAGCAGAAGTTCACCTTGCTGACTGACCACCAACCACTTGTCTCCATCTTTAGTCCTAAGAAGGGCGTTCCAGTGATGACGGCACAACGGTTACAAAGATGGTCCCTGTTTCTAGGGGCGAATCAATATGAAATAGAATATAAAGGCATGAAACAGCATATGGAAACGCTGATGGGCTATCGCGCCTGCCACTGCCTACTGTGGAGGAAGCACCAGCAGTGGACCCTATCGAGATATTTTATTCGTCAATAATTGAACGATTGCCAGTAACGAACGCGGATATTGAGTAGGAGACCCGCAATGATACGACGCTGTCTCGGGTATATGATTTGACGGTGAGGGGATGGCCAACACATGGCGACTCACTGTTGCCAGCATTCTCATCCAGAAGAGAACAGCTGTCAGTATGCCAGGGGACAGTGATGTGTGGATCCAGGGTGGTGATTCCACCCAAGTTAAGGGAGAGAGTGCTAAATCAGCTACATGAAGGTCATCTGGGGGGAGTGAAAATGAAAAGCCTTGCTAGAGCTTATGTGTGGTGGCCGGGGATCGATCAACAAATCGAAGACCTAACCAAGAGCTGCTCAGGATGCCAGAAGGTCCAAAATGCACCACCACATGCCCCTCTACACCCATGGGAGTGGCCCTCCTCTCCATGGCAACGGGTGCATATTGATTTTGCTGGTCCATTCATGGACTCAATGTTCTTAATAGCAGTGGATGCTCATTCGAAGTGGCCTGAGGTGATAAAAATGTCCTCAACCACTACAGAGAAAACGATTGCAGTCCTACGGACCATATTTGCCAGAAACGGCTTGTCAGAGCAGATTTGCTCTGATAATGGTCCACAATTTGTGTCCGAAGAGTTTTAGAAAATTTATGAGAAGGAATGGGGTAAGGCATTACACATCCGTCCCGTATCATCCAGCCACAAATGGATTGGCTGAGAGGTTCGTACAAACCTTTAAGAAGGCGATAAAGGCCATGTGCGACGATGAAATTCCACTACAGCATAAGGTGGACAATTTCTTATTAGCCTACCGAAACGCGACACATGCAGTTACCAACCAGACCCCGGCCATGATGTTCTTTAACCGAAGGTTGCGATCTCGTCTGGACTTGCTTAGACCAAATGTGCGAAGAAATGTTGAGGATAAACAATTCCAGCACATCAATGAGAAGCCGACAAGGAGCTTCAATGTAGGACAACCAGTCTTGGCCCGTGACTACCGAACAGAGAAATGGCAACCCGGAACGATATGCACATGGCAGGGGCCATTAATGTACACAGTGGATGTCGGGGAGAACATTGTGAGATGCCACGTTGATCAGATCTTAGCGTCACAGGAACGAGTCAACCCCATGTCTTGCGTACCTGGGGATGAACCCGACATACCGGTAGCATCTACCTCCGAACCAGTAGCAGTGGAACCCGATGAACGAACCGATAAAAAAGGGGCCAGAATCGCCTCCGCACCAAGAACAAGAACCTCAGGAAAGGCGCTATCCCGAAAGGATCAGGAAGCCGCCCCAAAGACTGAATCTATAAATGGACTATTGTTGTTTAATGTACATGTTAAAGTGTTAATTGTTATTTGAATATTATGGGTACTACTAATCTAAAAGGGGAGGAATTGTAGTGTATGTACCTTTAAGAGAGAACTACTTTTACAGCTCCTGTATACTGTAGTACCGGCAGTGACCACACCCGTATATAAGCCTTGAGCATGCCTCTGTACCCCAGTCTTGAGACTACCCTCCTCCAGTAAACACCTGTTGATTGTTAAGTTACAGCATCCGTGTGGTTATTGAAAAACATCATACTCTCAGAATCACGATCTAACAGGTCTCCCCGTTGTCAATTCATGAGGGGAGTGACCCGTTCCTTTGGATCTGTTACTATGTATCCCCCTTAAGGATTAGGGAAAGTCTCTCATCCCACTTAGTGTACTGTTCGTTTAATTCATGTCTTCACAACCAAAGGAACATGCTGACCTCCTACATTTTGAATCCGTCCGTAACCATTTCACAATTCATTCTGAACTTCGGTCTCCACACGGTAGCCGCGGTTTTATTACAGTTATTAGAATCTTACAACTCCCTCTGCTACTTTAGCAGTTCTGGCCCATTCCCTCCCACTCCCCATGAGGACTCACAGACTCTGTTCCCCCCCTCCAGTTGCCCCACAGTTAAACTGCTCCTGCCTGCTTTCTCCTCCCTCTACCGGCCCTGTCCAAAACGTTCTTGTTATTTGTACAGAAAGCAACAGGAGAAAACATAGCAAAACTTGGTACATGAGCATGAATGAATTGCTCAGGGCTGTCAAGTGTTACTGGTGTTGAACAGACTGGGTCAGCTACTAGATCTGAAATAACCAACTCTTTGCACAAGTTTGGGAGTGGTAAAGATCCCAGAAACAACACATTGAACCCCCACCCCCATGCGACATCTTTGAATATTTTTCACGAGCTGTGCTCTCTTAAGAAGAATTTGGGCTTAAGCTGCTTCACATTTAATGCTCATTGGATCAATGTTGCCACTGGCGATCTCCTTAGTAACGGTAAGTGGTTAGCGCCTCTGCGGTGACGATACAGAGGCTGAGCCAATGGTAATGTTGTCAGGATGGCTTGTACTGAGGTAGGGTCACTGCTGCTGTCTCCTAAGTGCTGGGTTTAAATGTAAGATTGGCTCCTGGGGTGCAGATATCATCATAGGCCCATCAAATCCAATGCCGCAGTTAACGGCTCTATCAGAGATCATTGGGTGTAGTGCCAGGCTGCGATTAGAAACTGCCATTAAAATGGCTTGCAAATCCTTTTTTTATTTATTCAGGGTATGGGCATCGCTGGCAAGGCTGGCATTATTGCCCATCCCCTAGTTGCCCTTGAGAAGGTGGTGATGGGCCTTCTGTGTGGTGAAGGTACTCCCACGGTGCTGTTAGGGAGGGAGTTCCAGGATTTTGACCCAGCGACGATGAAGGAACGGTGATATATTTCCAAGCCAAGATGGTGTGTGACTTGGAGGGGAACTTGGAGGTGGTGGTGTTCCCACGCGCCTGCGGCCCTTGTCCTTCTAGGTGGTGGAGGTCACGGGTTTGGATTTATCTGTTTCGATTCAATGATACAATTATTGAAAATAAATTGTTGTGGGATCATGGCTCAGCTCACTGCCCTTTCACCTCTGTCAATTGTGAAAGGTTCAAAACATTTTCTCTCCTGAAGACACAAGCAGCAGGTGCTCTACAGTACCTCACCCAACTGGGTCTCCTTCTTGTAAGAGGCTAGTCAGTGCACGTTGGCCAGCTCTTCAACATTGTAGGCATCACAGCCAAGCTCAAATCCAAACCTCATCCAATGTTGGCACATGCCCATTTTTCAGCAGGGATTACTGGGTAGTACTAAAGAACTGGCTGATGGTCTCCTCTTTGGCCCAGAGGACAGGAGGATCAAAAAAGAAAGAACGAACTTCTATTTATACAGCGTCTTTAACAAAGTCACAATGTCCCAAAGCACTTTACAGCCAATGAAGTGCTTTTGAAGTGTAGTCACTGTTGTAATATAGGAAACGTGGCAGCCAATTGCGCACAGCAAGCTCCCACAAACATCAAGGTGATAACGGCCAGATAATCTGTTGTAGTGATGTGAAAGATCCTGCGGCACTATTTTGAAGAGCAGGGAAGTCTGTTTTTGAAGATAGGAGCAGGAGTAGGCCATTCGGCCCCTCGAGCCTGTTCTGCCATTTAATGAGATCATGGCTGATCATCCAAATTCAGTACCCTGTCCCTGCTTTCTCCCCATATCCCTTGATCCCTTTAGCCTTAAGAAATATATCTAACTCCTTCTTGAATATATTTAATGAATTGGCCTCAACTGCCTTCTGTGGTAGAGAATTCCACAGGTTCACCACTCTCTGGGTGAAGAAATTCCTCCTCATCTCAGTCCTAAATGGCTTACCCTTATCTTTAGACTCTAGCCCCTGGTTCTGGACTCCCCCGCCAAAGGGAATATCCATCCTGTATCTAGTCTGTCTAGTCCTGTTAGAATTTTATAAGTTTCAATGAGATCCCCTCTCATTCTTCTAAACTCTAGTGAATACAAGCCCAATCAACCCAATCTCTCCTCATACATCATTCCTGCCATCCCAGGTATCAGTCTGGTGAATCTTCACTACACTCCCTCCATGGCAAGAACATCCTTCCTCAGATAAGGCGACCAAAACTGCACACAATACTCAAGGTGTGGTCTCACCAAGGCCCTGTACAACTGCAGCAAGACATCCTTGCTCCTGTACTCAAATTCTCTCGCTATGAAGGCCAACATACCATTTGCTTTCTTAACCACCTCGTGCAGCTGCATGCTTACCTTCAGCGACTGGTGCACAAGGACACCCAAGTCTCGTTGCACTTCCCCTTTTCCCAATCTATTGCCGTTCAGATAATAATCTGCCTTCCTGTTTTTGCCACCAAAGTGGATAACCATACTGCATCTGCCATGCATCTGCCCAATCACCCAACCTGTCCAAATCATACTGGAGTTTCTCTGCATCCTCCTCACAGCACACACACCCACCCAGCTTTGTGTCGTCTGCAAACTTGGAGATATTACATCTAGTTCCCTCATCTAGATCATTAATATATATTGTGAATAACTGGGGTCCTAGCACCGATCCCTGCGGTACCCCATTAGTCACTGCCTGCCACTCGGAAAATGACCCGTTTATTCCAACTCTTTGTTTCCTGTCTGCCAACCAGCTCTCTATCCAAGTCAGTACCTTACCCCCGATCCCATGTGCTTTAAATTTGCACGCTAATCTCTTATGCGGGACCTTATCAAAAGCTTTCTGAAAGTCCAAATACATCACATCCACTGGTTCTCCCTTATCTATTCTATCAGTTACATCCTCAAAAAATTCCAGTAGATTAGTCAAGCACGATTTACCTTTTGTAAATCCATGTTGACTTTGTCCGATCCTGTCACTGTTTTCTAAGTGCTCTGCTATTACATCTTTTATAATGGACTCAAGCATTTTCCCCATTACCGATGTCAGGCTTACCGGTCTGTAATTCCCCATTTTCTCTCGACCACCTTTTTTGAATAGTGGGGTAACATTAGCTACCCTTCAATCCATGGGTACTGTTCCAGAGTCTATAGAATTTTGGAAGATGACCAGCAATGCATCTACTATTTCTAGGGCCACTTCCTTAAGTACCCTAGGATGTAGATTATCAGGCCCTGGGGATCTATCAGCCTTCAATCCCATCAATTTCCCTAACACCATTTCTCTACAAATACTGATTTCTATCAGTTCCTCCCTCTCATTAGACCCCATGTTCCCCGACATCTTTGTGAGGTTATTTGTGTCCTCCTTTGTGAAGACAGAACCAAAGTATGTATTTAATTGGTCCACCATTTCTTTGTTCCCCGTTATAAATTCCCCTGATTCTGACTGCAAGGGACCTATGCTTGACTTCACCAATCTTTTTCTCTTTACATATCTATAGAAGCTTTTACAGTCAGTTTTTATGTTCCCTGCAAGCTTACTCTCATACTCTATTTTCCCCCTCTTAATTAATCCCTTCGTCCTCCTTTGCTGAATCCTAAACTGCTCCCAATCCTCAGGTTTGCTGCTTTTTCTGGCCAATTTATATGTCCTCTCCTTGGATCTTATGCTATCCCTAATTTTCCTTGTTAGCCACGATTGAGTTCTCTCGGTGTCTTGGCCAATACTTATCCCTCACACATCACCACAAACAAATGATCCAGTCATTTAATGCATTGCTGTTTGTGGGACCTTGCTGTGCCCAAAAATGTCTGCTGTGTTTCCTGCATTACACCAGTGACTACACTTCATAAAGTACTTCAGTGGTTGGAAAGTGCTTTGGAACGTCCTGAGGCTGTGAAAGGCATTGTATGAATACAAGTCTTTCTTTGTTCTATATAAGAAACAATCCTGTCTTGTGCACTGTGCCTGTTTTATATGGGTGCTGAGTGTCTGACCCCATTACGAGGCCATGCATTGTTTCAGGGTCTGAATGAGGCTAGTGCGCAGACTGTCATCATCACATTTCAAAAATGGAGATTGATAGGTTTTTGTTAGGCAAGGGTACTAAGGGTTACGGAACCAAGACGGGTAAATGGAGTTAAGATGCAGATCAGCTATGATCTAATTGAATGGCAGAACAGGCTTGAGGGGCTGAATTGCCTACTCCTGTTCCTATGTTCTTATGTTCCACAGCTGCTTCTGGTTTGCATTATGAAGTGCACTGTGCAATGGACGCTGAGCGGTCCTCAGTACCTGATAATTCAGAGTGCTGGTCGAGCAGCAGCATTACAAGCATCAAAACACGTATTATCAGCCCCAGATATTTTGATTCAAATGGTGCATGTTCTCTTCAATTTACAAGCTCACGATTGTTTGCAAGTTGACACTGTGCTCAGTACAGTGATGTGGGCAGGGCCCATTCATCTCTCTGAAAACTGCCACAGGAAGCTCGACTGACCTGAGCAGGGTCAAATGTGAATGAATGTTATGATGCGACAAACAGAGTGGGACTCTGACCCCATTAGATCGCTTCACCTCTGACCTTCAGAGGTCATTCTACTTCCTGTCAAGATATCTGCCCTAAACTAATTTCACTGATCACTTCAGGAAAACCAATTAAAACAAAGTAAGTGGGGGAGAAGAGAGAGGTCCGAAGATTCAACCCGTTGGTCTTCAACAAAATAATGTGCAGAAAGAATTAAGTCACTGCTGACTTGCAATTTTGAGTGGCCACACATTAAAGAAAGGAAGTTATTGTTTATCCCATGACTATTGAAAGGTGTCAGCCCTTCTCAAAGGTCTCTTGAAGTTAATGGTTTAATGTGATGACAAACTGACATTCCCGACTCATGAGCTGGCAGCCTCTTAAACAAGCGGCTGGGGGGGAGGTAAATCAGTGTTCTTACCCGTCCAGTTCTCAAGTGGACTGTCTGGAAATTTCTGAAATGTAAATAGGGCGTCTGAGCCCAGATGTGTGGTGGGCGCGGACTTGCACTCTGATTCCAGTGAATTTTCTGGGTTCTGCTTAATAATGATGGCATGCAGCAGTGTTCTTGCCTCCAACTGGGAGCTTGGTATTGGGATAGGGAGAATATGGCTTGATGCTGCAGGATTTAAGGGCCAGGAATAGGGTTACTACCTCTTGTTGCACATCTTACATAGGAACATAGGAACAGGAGGAGGCCATTCAGTCACTCGAGCCCGTTCCGCCATTCAATGAGATTATGGCTGGTCAGTGACCTAACTCCATATACCCGCCTTTGGCCCATATCCTTTAATACCTTTGGTTAACAGAAGTCTATCAATCTCCGATTTAAAATTAACAATTGATCTAGCATCAATTGCTGTTTGCGGAAGAGAGTTCCAAGCTTCTACCACCCTTTGTGTGGAGAAGTGTTTCCTAAATTCACTCCTGAAAGGTCTGGCTCTAATTTTTAGACTATGCCCCCTAGTCCTAGAATCCCCAACCAGCAGAAATAGTTTCTCTCTCTCTACCCTATCTGTTCCCCTTAATATTCTGAAAACTTCGATCAAATCACCCCTTAACCTTCTAAATTCCAGGGAATACAACCCTAGTTTGTGTAATCTCGCCTCGTAATTTAACCCTTGGAGTCCAGGTAAACCTACGCTGCACTCCCTCCAAGGACAATATATCCTTCCTAAGGTGTGGTGCCCAGAACTGCTCACAGTACTCCAGGTGTGGTCTAACCAGAGTTTTGCATAACTGAAGCATAACTTCTACCCCCTTGTATTCTAGTCCTCTAGGTATAAAGGCCTACATTCCATGAGCCTTTTTGATTATTTTCTGTACCTGTTCATGACATTTTAATGATTGATGTACCCGGACCGCCAAGTCTCTTCCTGGAAGTTTCATCACAGGATCTCTCGCCTCCGATCACCCCGCTCCCTCCATTGCTCCCATCATTCTTTGTGGCACACCGCCTTTCCCCACCAATTGGAAAGCGAAGATACTGCGGAGCAGGCTCGAGGGGCCGAATGGCCTACTCCTGCTCCTATCTTCTATGTTTCTATTACCCCATTGGATGATTCTTGACTGTTGGACAGCCTTTCCCCCATCACAATATTTCTACAACTAATAACCGAAACTGTTCAAAGAAAATGAAAAGAACACACTTTTAGCATCCCCATCACCTTTCTCCTGGGTTTTTCGTAGCAGTGTCCAGGACATTAATCCTTAAATCCTGGCGACTCCAGGACAATCCTGGAGGGGTGGCAACCCTAGCGACGTATCATCAGAAGATGACTGGGTTGTTGATTGGAAGCTGGTTTGCAGATCAGTGGAGAATATGTCAGCGGAAAGTTCTTGGAGGCATCTCACCGAATTGCCCCTGAGCCGAATAAGGCCCTAGTACAGCGAGGAGTGGGCCCTCATGGGCTGCTCATGGTAGCACTCTGTCCTCTGAGTCAGAAGTTCATGGGTTCGAGTCCCACTCCAGAGACTTTGAGCACATATTCTAGGCTGACACTTCAGTGCAGTACTGAGGGAGCGCTGCACTGTCGGAAGTGCCGTCTTTTGGATGAGATGTCAAACCGAGGCCCCGTCTGCCCTCTCAGGTGAGCGTAAAAGATGCTACAGCACTAATTGAAGAAGAGCAGGGGAGCTCTCCTGGTGCCCTGATCAATATTTATCCCTCAACACTACCAGAACATATCATATCTTTATCTCATTGCTGTTTGTTGGCTGCCGCGTTTCCTGCATTACAGCAGTGACAAAACTTCAAAAGTACTTCATTGACTGTAAAACGCTTTGGGCCGTCCTGAGATTGTGAAAGATGCTATATAAATACAAGTCCTTTCCTTTTGCTCTCCAGTCTGAGTGGAATGAGATGCATCCTGGGAGATCCAGGTTACCCTCGGCATCTATGGCTTTCTCGGGAGACCAACCTAACGTCATTATAACGAGGCCCATTCTGCCACCAGGATCACCATAGAGAATTTTGAAAGGTGGCTTGTCGGCCTGGGGTTGCTCTGCGATGTGGTCTGGCTGGACTCTCCGGGATTGTGCTGCACGCCTCACAATTTTGCCACCTCAGCAACCTCCACACGGCAACTCAGTGTCGCAAGAAGTTTAACGACCGCGCCAGGTCGGGCAAGGTAAGAGAAGGCAGCCGCACCTGCCAAGAACGCACCAAACTAAGCTTGTCTGCCACACACAACCACCTTCCCCTCGCTGTGCTGGAGTGTTCCAAGAGCTTGCCCAAAGGTACCACGGGCTGCAGCAATCTCTTAGTGCTACTGTTGCTCATCTGCCCGAACCCCCTCCTGCCCTTTGGAGCCTTCCTCCTCCAGCCCCTCCATGATGGACGTCCAACATTGCTGAGCGGATATTAATGGAAAATGGGATGTACGACCTCGCCATGTCACCACCGCCTCATTTAAATACACCCACCCCTATTTGGGTGGACCCAATAGAAGTGACACCAGGAAATAGATGTTAAAATGGGTGGGGATCTAGAAAAATGGGTTTTACATCCCCACCTGCCTCTGTACTGCCTGGAAACTGGGTGGTGCGAAGAGGAAATCTACCCTCCCAAGTCCTCTTTTTGCATTTATTTCAGGGTCCTGTGATATGAAGACATTAGTTATTAAAGCTTGCAATGAATTTTCATTAGAAGCAAAGCAAACATCAGGCCTCAGGCTGACGTGAACCAAGCCCATGTGCCGTGGGGAATATTAAAAGGTTACTCTTCTCCCTCTCATTCTCCTGAAATTATTAGACTGAAGTTTTCCCCTGAATAAACCCCTTAATTACCATGATTTCTTCTCTCAAATGATATGGGGTGTGATTTTCAGCAAATACTTTAGGTGCTAAAGAGGTAAAGTGGTGGCCAAGATGGGGTCTTAACCTGAAAAGCTGGTTTAGTCCCTGGTTCGTGCAAGACACCATCTTGGTAAAGGAGTTGAAGCCAGCGCTAGGAACGGCCACCCGGAGGCTCGTTATACAGCTGATTACCACTGAAAATATCTGCTCGCGCTCATTAAAGAGGCTGCACGGCACTTTGGTGGCTACTCATAGAGTCATAGAGTTATACAGCACAGAAAGAAGCCCTTTGGCCCATCGGCCCATCGTGTCTGCGCCGGCCATCAAGCCCTGTCTATTCTAATACAATAGCAAAATACTGCGGATGCTGGAAATCTGAAATAACAACAGAAAATGCTGGAAATACTCAGCAGGCCAGGCAGCATCCGTGGAGAGAGAAACAGAGTTAACATTTCAGGTCTGGGACCCTTCATCAGAACTGGAAAAAGCTGGAGATGTAACAGATATTAAGCAGGTGTAGAGACAGTGGGGGGGGTGCGGGGGAGGGAGGGGAGGAAGGAATTGAAAGAACATAGTGTGAGAATGTTGCAAATGGGAATGGCAAAATCATACAGCATGAAAAATGGGGGCAGGGATTATTATCTGAAATTGTTGAACTCTATGTTGAGTCCGGCAGGCTGTAAAGTGCCTAATCGAAAGATGAGGTGCTGTTTCTCGAGCTTACGCTGAGCTTCATTGGAACAATGTAATAGGCCGAGGACAGAGAGATCAGAGTGGGAGTGAAGCGGAGAATTAAAGTGACAGGTGACCGGAAGCTCAGGGTCACACTTACGGACTGAACGGAGGTGTTCTGCAAAGCGGTCGCCCAATGGTCTCCCTAATGTACAGGAGACCGCATCGTGAGCAGTGAATACAGTATATTAAATTGTAAGAAGTACGTGTAAATTGCTGTTTCACATGGAAGGGGTGTTTGGGGCCCTGGACAGTAGGAAGGGAGGAGGTAAAAGGGCATGTGTTGCATCTCCTGTGCTTGCACAGGAAGGTGCCAGGCGAAGGAGAAGGGCTGTTGGGGGTGATTGAGGAGTGGACTAGGGTGTCTCGGAGGGAGCGGTCCCTTCGGAATGCTGAAAGGGGAGGTGAGGGGAAGATGTGTTTGGTGGTGGAATCAAGTTGCAGGTGGAGGAAATGGCGGAGGATGATCCGTTGAATGTGGAGGCTGGTGGGGTGAAAGGTGAGGACAAGGGGAACCCTATCGTGGTTCTGGGAGGGAGCGGAAGGGGTGAGAGCAGAAGTGCGGGAAATGGAACAGACACGGTCAAGGGCCGTGTCAACCACAGTAGAGGGGAATCCTCGGTTGAGGAAAAGGAAGACATGTCAGAAGCACTAGTATGAAAGGTGGCATCGTCAGAGCAGACGTATGGCGATGGAGAAAATGGGAGAATGGAATAGAGTCCTTACAGGAAGCGGGGTGGGAGGAAGTGTAGTCCAGGTAGCTGTGGGAGTCGGTGGGTTTGTAGTGGATGCTTGTTGAAAGCCGATCGCCAGAAATGGAGACGGAGAAGTCAAGGAAGGGAAGGGAAGAGTTGGAGATGGATCATATGAAGGTGAGTGAAGGGTGGAAATTGGAAGTAAAGTGAATCACAGAAATCACAGAATCACAGAAACCCCACAGTGCAGATAGAGGCCATCTAGTTCAGGGCGAGAGCAGGAAATGGCACCGATACAGTCATCGATGTACCGGAAAAAGAGGTGAGGGAGGGGACCTGAGTAGGACTGGAACAAAGAGTGTTCCACATATCCCATGAACAGGCAGGCATAGCTAGGGCCCATGTGGGTTCCCATAGCAACACCTTTAATTTGGAGGAAGTGAGTGGAGTCAGAGGAGACGTTGTTCAATGTGAGAACAAGTTCAGCCAGGCAGAGGAGGGTAGTGGTGGATGGGGACTGGTCGGGCCTCTGTTCAAGGAAGAAACGGAGCGCCCTCAGGCCATCCTGGTGGGGGATGGAGGTGTAGAGGGATTGTACGTCCATGGTGAAAAGGAGGCGTTTGGGGCCAGGAAACTGGAAACTGTTAAAGTGACGGAGGGCGTCGGAAGAGTCGCGAATGTAAGTGGGAAGAGACTGGACAAGGGGAGAAAAAATAGAGTCAAGATAGGAAGAGATAAGTTCCGTGGGGCAAGAACAGGCTGAAAGTTGCTGAAAGATGCTGAGCTCTTCTTCCGTCGCCTTCATCTCCGTGCCCACTTCTTTGGCCAGGAGTCTTCTCCCCCGCACGGCTTGCCCTTTCTCCCGCTTTCTAAATTCTCCTTCTACTTGGACCCCTCCCTCTGGCCTTTTACTCTCTCTAGATTTTTTCATTGCTAACTGCTGACGTGACATCGGCCATCTCCATTTCTCTGCTCCCCTCACTCACTCCAACCTACCTCCCTCTAAACTTTCAGCACTCCGTTCTCTCCAATCCAACCCTTACATTATCATTAAACCTGCTGATAAGGGTGGTGCTGTTGTTGTTTGGCGAACCGACTTCTACCGTACGGAAGCTGAATGCCAACTCTCCAACACCTCCTCCTACCTCCGCCTGGACTATGACCCCACTAGCAAACATCAAGCCATTGTTTCCAAGACTGTCACTGACCTCATCTCCTCTGGAGATCTTCCCCCCGCGGCCACCAACCTCATAGTCCCCCAACCCCGCACAGGCCGCTTCCACCTCCTTCCCAAGATCCACAAACAGGACTGCCCTGGTAGACCCATCGTTTCAGCCTGTTCTTGCCCCACGGAACTTATCTCTTGAGGTTGGTGAGAGAGTAAAAGGGAGGGGTCTAAGTAGAAGGAGAAGGAGAATTTAGAAAGCGGGAGAAAGGGCAAGCCGTGCGGGGGAGAAGACTCCTGGCCAAAGAAGTGGGCACGGAGATGAAGGCGACGGAAGAAGAGCTCAGCATCTTTCAGCAACTTTCAGTCTGTTCTTGCCCCACGGAACTTATCTCTTCCTATCTTGACTCTATTTTTTCTCCCCTTGTCCAGTCTCTTCCCATCTACATTCGCGACTCTTCCGACGCCCTCCGTCACTTTAACAGTTTCCAGTTTCCTGGCCCCAACCGCCTCCTTTTCACCATGGACGTACAATCCCTCTACACCTCCATCCCCCACCAGGATGGCCTGAGGGCGCTCCGTTTCTTCCTTGAACAGAGGCCCGACCAGTCCCCATCCACCACCACCCTCCTCCGCCTGGCTGAACTTGTTCTCACATTGAACAACTTCTCCTCTGACTCCACTCACTTCCTCCAAATTAAAGGTGTTGCTATGGGAACCCACATGGGCCCTAGCTATGCCTGCCTGTTCATGGGATATGTGGAACACTCTTTGTTCCAGTCCTACTCAGGTCCCCTCCCTCACCTCTTTTTCCGGTACATCGATGACTGTATCGGTGCCGTTTCCTGCTCTCGCCCTGAACTAGATAAGTTCATTCACTTTACTTCCAATTTCCACCCTTCACTCACCTTCACATGGTCCATCTCCAACTCTTCCCTTCCCTTCCTTGACTTCTCCATCTCCATTTCTGGCGATCGGCTTTCAACAAACATCCACTACAAACCGACTGACTCCCACAGCTACCTGGACTACACTTCCTCCCACCCCGCTTCCTGTAAGGACTCTATTCCATTCTCCCATTTTCTCCATCTCCATACGTCTGCTCTGACGATGCCACCTTTCATATCAGTGCTTCCGACATGTCTTCCTTTTTCCTCAACCGAGGATTCCCCTCTACTGTGGTTGACACGGCCCTTGACCGTGTCTGTTCCATTTCCTGCACTTCTGCTCTCACCCCTTCCCCTCCCTCCCAGAACCACGATAGGGTTCCCCTTGTCCTCACCTTTCACCCCACCAGCCTCCACATTCAACGGATCATCCTCTGCCATTTTTGCCACCTCCAACGTGATCCCACCACCAAACCCATCTTCCCCTCACCTCCCCTTTCAACATTCTGAAGAGACCGCTCCCTCCGCAACACCCTGGTCCACTCCTCAGTCACCCCCAACAGCCCTTCTCCTTCGCCTGGCACCTTCCTGTGCAAGCGCAGGAGATGCAACACATGCCCTTTTACCTCTTCTCTTCCCACTGTCCAGGGCCCCAAACACCCCTTCCAGGTGAAACAGCGATTTACTTGTACTTCTTGCAATCTAGTATACTGTATTCGCTGCTCACGATGCGGTCTCCTCTACATTGGGGAGACCAAACGCAGATTGGGTGACCGCTTTGCAGAACACCTCCGTTCAGTCTGTAAGGGTGACCCTGAGCTTCCAGTCGCCTGTCACTTTAATTCTCCGCTTCACTCCTGCTCTGATCTCTCTATTGCATTGTTCCAATGAAGCTCAGTGTAAGCTCGAGGAACAGCACCTCATCTTTCAATTAGGCACTTTACAGCCTTCCGGACTCAACATCGAGTTCAACAATTTCAGATAATAACCCCTGCCCCCATTTTTCATGCAGTATGATTTTGCCATTCCCATTTGCAACATTTTCACAACATGTTCTTTCAATTCCTTCCTCCCCTCCTAAACCCCTCCCCTCCTGTCTCTGCACCTGCTTAATATCTGTTACATCTCCAGCTTTTTCCAGTTCTGATGAAGGGTCCCAGACCTGAAACGTTAACTCTCAGTTTCTCTCTCCACGGATGCTGCCTGGCCTGCTGAGTATTTCCAGCATTTTCTGTTGTTATTCCTGTCTATTCTAATCCCATTTTCCAGCACTTGGTCCATAGCCTTGTATGCTATGGCATTTCAAGTGCTCATCTAAATGCTTCTTGAATGTTGTGAGGGTTCCTGCCTCTACCACCCTTTCAGGCAGTGAGTTCCAGATTCCAACCACCCTCTGGGTGAAAAAGTTTTTCCTCAAATCCCCTTTAAACCTCCTGCCCCTTACCTTGAAACTATGCCCCCTGCTTATTGACCCCTCTACTAAGGGGAAAAGTTCCTTTCTATCTACCCTATCTATGCCCCTCATAATTTTGTACACCTCAATCAGGTCCCCCCTCAGCCTTCTCTGCTCTAAGGAAAACAACCCCAGCCTGTCCAGTCTCTCTTCATGCTGAAGCGCTCCAGCCCAGGTAACATCCTGGTGAATCTCCACTGCACCCTCTCCAATGCAATCACATCCTTCCTATAGTGTGGCGACTAGAACTGCACACAGTATTCCAGCTGTGGCCTAACCAGCATTTTGTACAGCTCCATCATAACCTCCCTGCTCTTATATTCCATGCCTCGGCTAATGAAGGCAAGCATCCCATATGCCTTTTTAACCACCTTATCTACCTGTCCTACTGCCTTCAGGGATCTATGTCATGCACACCAAGGTCCCTCTGATCCTCTGTCCTTCCTAGGGTCCTACCATTCATTGTGTATTCCCTTGCCTTGTTAGTCCTCCCAAAATGCATCACCATCACCTCACACTTTTCAGGGTTAAATTACATTTGACACTGTTCTACCCATCTAACCAACTCGTCTATATCGTCCTGTAGCCTGAGGCTTCCCTCCTTGCTATTTACCACTCCACCAATTTTCGTGTCATCTGCGAACTTATTGATCATACCTCCTACATTCATATATAAATCATGAATGTACACTACGAACAGCAAAGGACCCAGTACTGATTCCTGCGGTACACCACTGGACACAGGCTTCCAGTCACAAAAACAACCTTCAACCATCACCCTCTGCCTCCTGCCACTAAGCCAATTTTGGATTCAATGTGCCAAATTGCCCTGGATCCCATGGGCTCTTACCTTCTTGACCAGTCTCCCATGTGGGACTTTGTCAAAAGCCTTACTGAAGTCCATGTAGACTATGTCAACTGCACTACCCTCAAACACACACCTAGTCACCCCCTCGAAAAATTCAATCAAATTGGTTAAACATGATCTCCCCTGACAAAGCCATGCTGACTATCCTTGATTAATCCTTGCCTCGCCAAGTGGAGACTAATTCTATCCCTCAGAATTTTTTCCAATAATTTCCCTACCACTGATGTTAGGCTCACTGGTCTGTAATTCCCTGGTTTATCCCTACTACCCTTCTTGAATAATGGTACTACATTAGCTGTCCTCCAGTCCTCTGGCACTTCCCCTGTGGCCAGAGAGGTTCTGAAAATTTGTGTCAGAGCCCCTGCAATCTCCTCCCTTGCCTCACACAGCAGCCTGGGATACATCTCATCTGGGCCTGGGGATTTATCCACTTTTAAGCCCGCTAATACCGCCTCCCTCTTAATAGTAATTTGTTCAAGTATATCACAATCCCCCTGCCTGATTTCTATGCCTACATCGTCCTTCTCCATAGTGAACACAGATGCAAAATATTCATTTAAAACCTCACCTTCATCTTCCGGCTCTACACACAGATTGCCACTTTGGTCCCTAATGGGCCCTACTCTTTCCCTGGTTATCCTGCAGCTTCAACTAATGCCCTCTCCTAACAGCGACCAGCTGTTTGGGAGTAAACATGGCCTTGATGTCGATTTCAAGCGCTACTTAAAGGGATACTCACCACTTAAAGGGGTACTCACCATTTCATGAGCTGTGAATAGGACCACTGAAACACATAGAGTCATAGAGTCATAGAGTTTTACAGCACAGAAAGAGGCCCTTCGGCCCATCGTGTCTGCGCCGCCCATCCATCCCTGTCCAGTCTAATCCCATTTTCCAGCATTTGGTCCATAGCCTTGTATGCAATGGCATTTCAAGTGCTCATCCAAATGCTTCTTGAATGTTGTGAGGGTTCCTGCCTCTACCACCCTTTCAGGCATTGAGTTCCACATTCCAACCACCCTCTGGGTGAAAAAGTTCCTCCTCAAATCCCCTCTAAATCTCCTGCCCCTTACCCTGAATCTATGCCCCCTTGTTATTGACCCCCCTACTAAGGGGAAAAGTTCCTCTTTGTCTACCCTATCTATGCCCCTCATCATTTTGTACACCTCAATCAGGTCCCCCCTCAGCCTTCTTTGCTCCAAGGAAAACAACCCCAGCCTGTCCAGCCTCTCTTCATAGCTGAGGCGCTCCATCCCAGGTAACATCCTGGTGAATCTTCTCTGCACCCTCTCCAAAGCAATCACATCCTTCCTATAGTGAGGCGACCAGAACTGCACACAGTACTCCAGCTGTGGCCTCACCAGCGTTTTGTACAGTTCCATCATAACCTCCCTGCTCTTATATTCTATGCCTCGGCTAATGAAGGCAAGTATCCCATATGCCTTTTTAACCACCTTATCTACCTGTTCCGCTGCCTTCAGGGATCTATGTACATGTACACCAAGGTCCCTCTGACACTCTGTACTTCCTAGGGTCCTACCACTCATTGTGTATTCCCTTGCCTTATTTGTCCGTCCAAAATGCATCACCTCGCACTTTTCAGGGTTAAATTCCATTTGCCACTTTTCCGCCCATCTGACCAACCCGTTTATATCGTCCTGTAGCCTGAGGCTTTCCTCCTCACAATTTACCACCCCACCAATTTTCGTGTCATCTGCGAACTTACTGATCATACCTTTTACATTCTCATCCAAATCATTTATGTAGATCACAAACAACAAGGGACCCAGCACCGATCCCTGAGGTACCCCACTGGACACAGGCTTCCAGTCACAAAAGCAACCTTCGACCATCACCCTCTGCCTCCTGCCACTCAGCCAGTTTAGGATCCAACGCGCCAAGGCACCCTGGATCCCATGGGCTCTTACCTTCTTGACCAGTCTCCTATGCGGGACTTTGTCAAAAGCTTTACTGAAGTCCATGTAAACCACATCCACAGCATTTCCCTCATCCACCCCCCTAGTCACCCCCTCGAAAAATTCAATCAGATTTGTCAGACATGATTTACCCTTGACAAAGCCATGCTGACTATCCCCGATTAATCCTTGCCTCTCCAAGTGGAGACTAATTTTGTCCCTCAGAATTTTTTCCAATAATTTCCCTACCACAGATGTTAGGCTCACTGGCCTGTAATTCCCTGGTTTATCCCTGCTACCCGGGAGACTTTCTGGGACACTTTGTCAAGACTTCACCAACACACTCGAGCAACATTTATTCTGGAAATCCTTTGAGGGCTTCACCTAAAAAGCGTAAGCACCTTATTGGACACCTTACAGGAGTCAGCAGGAGAAAGGGGGTGCTGGGTCACGGGCATCTTGCTAGGGGGCCCCCTTCATCTGGACAAGGAATGGGAGAAGGAGATGAGGCCAAGCAGAGCAGCACCAGCTTCTGCAGGAGAGAGGGACAGGAGGGCGAGGAGGGTGAGGTGGACTCCTTCCCCCCTGTGGGTACAGGATATCCCTCCTCCTCTGGACCTCCTCCACCAGGACCTCCAGTGCTGCGTCCGAGAACCTGTGCGCCCTCTCCCTCGGTCCCTGAGCCATCCTGAAACTTGCCGCTGTGTGTCAGCCAGCACAATCCGCACCTTCAGTGGAAGTGGGTGCGAGGAGCTCACATATACTGCTCCACGAAAATTGCATCTAATTAGCACTTGACTTAAACCTGCAGGTTTCTGGTTTACCTCCAGGCAAGTTTAAATTATGGTAATCAGCAATTAGGACCAAAATTATGTGCTAAATCCAGACTTTCAAACAGGCGTGTCTTATTAGTACAGCACGCATTTCGCGACTGTTTCACCCTTTGGCCAAAATAGCTCCCTGCATTTTTTAATAAGTTTTCTGGAGGTTAGTTAACACTGTAAGTATTATATACTGGGAGCTTATTACAAAGCAGGAACATGGAAAACATCATAAGCTGTGCAGGCAAAGCACTTTATTAACCTCATTGAAACAGCGAGGTGTGTTACTCCTGTGTGTATTATTCTATGTCAGTGTAGTGGTGGTTACTGAATCTCAGAATTCATGGGGCGCTTATAACCCTACCCGCTCAGTAGAAACAGCCCTGGAGATGTTGGGAGCTGACAGTCCTTATTTTAACCTACTCAACTTGTAATGATATCAGCAAAGAGAGATGGTATTTGCCTGTTCGATTATGATGCCTTAGCAGCATGATTGCAGGTATTGATTGCTTGTGCCTGACCAGCAGAGGTCATGTGACCGAGACAAGCAAGGCAGCCGAGTTTAGTTTCAGTTTCGTTCTAGATGCATCACTAGCATAATGGCGTCTCCTGAATGCTGTATAAAGAGTTGAACAGACTTTAGATTAAAACTCATTCTCTTTCATAAATGTCTCATCATTGAACCCACAAAGAAATCAATACATGGTGTCAGAAGTGATTGAAAGAGATGAAGAGAAAAAAATCTGAAGTTAAATCAGCTCTCCACAAATTAGCAAGCCAAAAGAGAACATCGTTGCTTACCATTGGAGAATAGCTAACGAAGTGAAAAAATGGAAGGTTTACACCCACCGGCGATGCTTCAGTTGACAGGTAATGTGGCTGAAAATTGGAGGAGATTCAAACAATGTGTGGGGTTGTATTTAGCGGCAATCGGAGCTGACAAGAAAAGTAATAAAAAGAAATCGTCACTGTTCTTACATGTCGTGGGTGATGAAGCGCTGGAGGTGTATAATAACTTCACATTTGTTGCTAATGGAGACAAAATGAAACTAGATAAAATAATGGAACAGTTTGAGGCCTACTGCATACCTAAACGTAACGTGACGTTTGAGAGGCACAGATTTTTCACATGTGTACAGAAAACGGGTGAGACTATTGATCAGTATGTGACTGAACTGAGAAACAGAAGCAAATCATGTGAATTTGGGGGACTGACAGACTCGCTGATAAAAGACAGACTGGTGTGTGGTATTCCAGATAATGGTCTAAGGGAAAGACTGCTAAGAGAGCAAGATCTAGACCTGGGAAAAGCCATAGCACTGTGTAGGGCTACAGAGACTGTGAAGTTGCAGGCAAAGGAGCTGTTCAGTGACAATAGCTGCAACGTGGATGCAGTGAGAAAGAACGGATACAAACCGTTTAACAAAACGAGCGCCAATGTGAAAAAAGAGGCGTGGCCAGCGAACAAAAATGAAAGGGGCAACCGAAAGTCATGTAGTCGATGCGGTGCACAGCATCCACCAAAAAAGTGTCCAGCATATGGTAAAAAATGCAATAGTTGCAACAAAAACAACCATTATGCCTGTTGCTGCAAGAACCAAGTGCAACAAAGCAAGGTCCATGCAGTAGATGAAAGCGACATAGAGGAGTTCTATGTAGATGTTGTGTCTGAAAACAAAAAAGAAGAAAGAGACTGGATGTTGACACTAAAAGTGAATGACATACATATTCCATTTAAATTGGATACTGGAGCACAAGTTAATGTGATATCAGAGACTGATTTTAAGAAAATTAGACCCAGACCAAAGATACATGGAATAAAAGTGAAAGTGACAGGATACTCAGGTACTGAAATACCAGTGAAAGGAAGATGCATTGTCAAAGTGACACACAAGGACAGAGAGCACACGTTAGCATTAATCGTGGTGCCAAAGGATGTGCAAGCCATACTAGGTTTAAAAGCCTGTGAGAGACTGGACCTGGTAAAGAGAGTCCTCGCTGTGGAAAGCGAAGGAGAGACAGTCTATGATGAACTGAATGTTGCGTACACACCGGGTAAGCTGATGTATACAACAGACACGTTGTCAAGAGCTGTTGACCCAGGAGAGCCCGCAAACACAGTGAAAAGACTGAAGTACAAGGCAAAAGACAGTGGAACTGACTTCTACCAGAGCATGCTTGTATACCGCACAACACCGCTCGAGTGTGGTATGTTACCAGCCGAAGCTCCTGATGGGACGTCGGCTAAGGTCAAACCTACCCATCCCGGAGAACCTCCTGAAAACAAAAGAGGGGGAGAAAGTGAGGAAGTTCAAAGAACAACAGAAAGAAAAGCAAAAGTACTACTATGACAGAGGAACACAAAACCTATCTGAACTCCACACTGGTGACCAAGTAAGGTTGAAAGAAAAAACAAACACATGGACTCAGAAGGGAACTGTCCTGAGTGAAGTTCAACCAAGATCATACACCATTCAGACAGATGAGGGTGCTGTTCTGAGAAGAAATCGTCGAAATCTTCTCATGGGACCAGCCACAGCAGGTCAAGAGACTGATACTGTTGAACAACCTGATCACACAGCTGAGAACACATCATCTGAGGCAACAACTCAGATTCAAAGACAATCAATCAGAAAATCCTCAAGACACGTGAAGCCTCCTGAGAGACTCATTGAGCAAATTTAAGGACTATTGTTATAGAAGGAAGTAATGTTATCTTATTCTTTCTTCAAGTTCTAGTGTATTGACATATTTCATGTGAACACACAAAGCAAGGTTAAAAAACCTTGATCATGATAATGATAATGTAAGTTCATTAAGTGTTACAGTTAAAATGCAGATTAATACAAAGAAAACATGTTGTTAGTTAAAAGTAAAATACTTTTGTTTTAAGGAAAGGAGATGTAATGATATCAGCAAATAGAGATGGTATTTGCCTGTTCGATTATGATGCCTTAGCAGCATGATTGCAGGTATTGATTGCTTGTGCCTGACCAGCAGAGGTCATGTGACCGAGACAAGCAAGGCAGTCGAGTTTAGTTTCAGTTTCATTCTAGATGCATCACTAGCATAATGGTGTCTCCTGAATGCTGTATAAAGAGTTGAACAGACTTTAGATTAAAACTCATTCTCTTTCATAAATGTCTCATCATTGAACCCACAAAGAAATCAATACATGGTGTCAGAAGTGATTGAAAGAGATGAAGAGAAAAAAATCTGAAGTTAAATCAGCTCTCCACAAATTAGCAAGCCAAAAGAGAACATCGTTGCTTACCATTGGAGAATAGCTAACAAAGTGAAAAAATGGAAGGTTTACACCCACCGGCGACGCTTCAGTTGGCAGGTAATGTGGCTGAAAATTGGAGGAGATTCAAACAACGTGTGGGGTTGTATTTAGCGGCAATCGGAGCTGACGAGAAAAGTAATAAAAAGAAATCGTCACTGTTCTTACATGTCGTGGGTGATGAAGCGCTGGAGGTGTATAATAACTTCACATTTGCTGCTAATGGAGACAAAATGAAACTAGATAAAATAATGGAACAGTTTGAGGCCTACTGCATACCTAAACGTAACGTGACGTTTGAGAGGCACAGATTTTTCACATGTGTACAGAAAACAGGTGAGACTATTGATCAGTATGTGACTGAACTGAGAAAGAGAAGCAAATTGTGTGAATTTGGGGGACTGACAGACTCGCTGATAAAAGACAGACTGGTGTGTGGTATTCCAGATAATGGTCTAAGGGAAAGACTGCTAAGAGAGCAAGATCTAGACCTGGGAAAAGCCATAGCACTGTGTAGGGCTACAGAGACTGTGAAGTTGCAGGCAAAGGAGCTGTTCAGTGACAATAGCTGCAACGTGGATGCAGTGAGAAAGAACGGATACAAACCGTTTAACAAAACGAGCGCCAATGTGAAAAAAGAGGCGTGGCCAGCGAACAAAAATGAAAGGGGCAACCGAAAGTCATGTAGTCGATGCGGTACACAGCAGCCACCAAAAAAGTGTCCAGCATATGGTAAAAAATGCAATAGTTGCAACAAAAACAACCATTATGCCTGTTGCTGCAAGAACCAAGTGCAACAAAGCAAGGTCCATGCAATAGATGAAAGCGACATAGAGGAGTTCTATGTAGATGTTGTGTCTGAAAACAAAAAGGAAGAAAGAGACTGGATGTTGACACTAAAAGTGAATGACATACATATTCCATTTAAATTGGATACTGGAGCACAAGTTAATGTGATATCAGAGACTGATTTTAAGAAAATTAGACCCAGACCAAAGATACATGGAATAAAAGTGAAAGTGACAGGATACTCAGGTACTGAAATACCAGTGAAAGGAAGATGCATTGTCAAAGTGACACACAAGGACAGAGAGCACACGTTAGCATTAATCGTGGTGCCAAAGGATGTGCAAGCCATACTAGGTTTAAAAGCCTGTGAGAGACTGAACCTGGTAAAGAGAGTCCTCGCTGTGGAAGGCGAAGGAGAGACAGTCTATGATGAACTGAATGTTGCGTACACACCGGGTAAGCTGATGTATACAGCAGACACGTTGTCCAGAGCTGTTGACCCAGGAGAGCCCGCAAACACAGTGAAAAGACTGAAGTACAAGGCAAAAGACAGTGGAACTGACTTCTACCAGAGCATGCTTGTATACCGCACAACACCGCTCGAGTGTGGTATGTCACCAGCCGAAGCTCCTGATGGGACGTCGGCTAAGGTCAAACCTACCCATCCCGGAGAACCTCCTGAAAACAAAAGAGGGGGAGAAAGTGAGGAAGTTCAAAGAACAACAGAAAGAAAAGCAAAAGTACTACTATGACAGAGGAACACAAAACCTACCTGAACTCCACACTGGTGACCAAGTAAGGTTGAAAGACAAAACAAACACATGGACTCAGAAGGGAACTGTCCTGAGTGAAGTTCAACCAAGATCATACACCATTCAGACAGATGAGGGTGCTGTTCTGAGAAGAAATCGTCGAGATCTTCTCATGGGACCAGCCACAGCAGGTCAAGAGACTGATACTGTTGAACAACCTGATCACACAGCTGAGAACACATCATCTGAGGCAACAACTCAGATTCAAAGACAATCAATCAGAAAATCCTCAAGACACGTGAAGCCTTCTGAGAGACTCATTGAGCAAATTTAAGGACTATTGTTATAGAAGGAAGTAATGTTATCTTATTCTTTCTTCAAGTTCTAGTGTATTGACATATTTCATGTGAACACACAAAGCAAGGTTAAAAAACCTTGATCATGATAATGATAATGTAAGTTCATTAAGTGTTACAGTTAAAATGCAGATTAATACAAAGAAAACATGTTGTTAGTTAAAAGTAAAATACTTTTGTTTTAAGGAAAGGAGATGTAATGATATCAGCAAATAGAGATGGTATTTGCCTGTTCGATTATGATGCCTTAGCAGCATGATTGCAGGTATTGATTGCTTGTGCCTGACCAGCAGAGGTCATGTGACCGAGACAAGCAAGGCAGTCGAGTTTAGTTTCAGTTTCATTCTAGATGCATCACTAGCATAATGGTGTCTCCTGAATGCTGTATAAAGAGTTGAACAGACTTTAGATTAAAACTCATCCTCTTTCATAAATGTCTCATCATTGAACCCACAAAGAAATCAATACACAACTGAGCAGGCAGCAAGGACATCCACCCAATTGTCGGCGGGGTTCTTTTGTTGCATATGCATGTCGGGTTCCGATGCTGTAATTGGGACCCAATTGCAACCTTAATATGGAAAATCCATATTCCAGCTTTATTGCATTCTCCTTAGCTATCCAGTCGATCAGTTCTTTAAAAGCCTTTACAGGTATTAAATATGTCAAACATGACTTGACTCTAACAAATCCATGCTGGGTGTCCTGGATTTCTAAATGCTAACTAGTTTTAATCAAATTATCGGTTCCAGGAGTTTGCTCACAACTGACGTTAAACTAACTGGTCGATAGTTTGCCAGATTATCCTTCTCGCCCTTCTGGAACACAGGCGTCTCATTAGCTACCCTGCAATCTCCCAGCACAATTTACATATCTGAGGAGGATTTATTAAGTTGTGGCCAGAGCCTCTGACATCTCCTGTCTGCCTTCCTTCAGCAGCCTAGGGTGCCTGCCATCAGGGCCCAGTGACTTATTCATTTTTAGTTGTGCTAATTTTTTCAGAACCAATTCCTTTTCTACAGCTATCTCTCACAGTTGTTCCATAACATAGAATCATAGAATCATACATCACAGAAGGAGGCCATTCGGCCCATCGTGCCAGCGCCGGCTTTTTGAAAGGGCTATCCAATTAATCCCACTCCCCTGCTCTTTCCCCATAGCCTTGAAAATGTTTCCTTTTCAAGCATTTATCCAATTCACTTTTGTAAGTTATTATTGAATCTATTCCCACCACCCTTTCAGGCAGCGCATTCCAGATCATAACAACTCGCTGCGTAAATAAACTCTCCTCATCTCTCAATTGGTTCTTTTGCCAATTATCTTAAATCTGTGTCCTCTGGTTACTGACCCACATGCCAGTGGAAACAGATTCTTCTTATTTACTCCATCAAAACCTCTCATGATTTTGAACACCTCTATTAAATCTCCCCTAAATCTTCCCTGCTCTAAGGAGAACAATCCTAGCTTTTCTATCTCTCCACATAACTGAAGTCCCTCATCCCTGGTACCATTCTGATATCCTCCTCTAGTATATCAACATTCTCACTTCCACTATGATTTGTAAAAACTGAGCCAAAATATTTATTTAATCATCTTGCCATATCTTTATCCTCCACAGCTTGATTTCCCCCTTCAACTCTGATAAGTCCTACCTTCTCTTTTACATTCTATATGCTTATAAATGCCCTTTCTCCAATTCTAATCCAGGGACACAGATAGAACCTTAACCTCCCGCTTTCAGATTCTAATTGACCAGCTATGCATTTGCAGAATTTTTGTTTTTATTTGAGATTCCGAGCATTCACGGTTTTCTTTGCTCCTCTTGTATCAGCTGTGGCTCAGCTGGTAGCACACTTGCCTCTGAGTCAGAAGGTTGTGGGTTCAAGTCCCACTCCAGGGATATTGAGCACACAAAGCTAGGCTGACACTCTAGTGCAGTGCTGAGGGAGTGCTGCAGTGTCGGAGGTGCCGTCTTTCACATGAGATGTTAAAACGAGGCCCCGTCTGCTCTCTCAGGTGGACGTAAAAGATTCCATGGCACTATTTCGAAGAAGAGCAGGGGAGTTATCCCTGGTGTCCTGGTCAATATTTATCCCTCAACCAACATAACAAAAAACTGATTATCTGGTCATTATCACATTGCTGTTTGTGGGACTTTGCTGTGTGCAAAATGGCTGCCGCGTTTCCCACATTACAACAGTGACTCCACTTCAAAAGTACTCCATTGGCTGTAAAGCGCTTTGAGACGTTCGGTGGTCGTGAAAGGCGCTGTATAAATGCAAGTCTTTCTTTCTTTCTCTTGGTTTGCAATCAGGGTTGAGGAAAACTACAGCCAAAGCACGTCACTGAATGAGTTCAAACATCCAGCTAGCCTGTGGTTAGGCAGCTACGCCAGGCAGGAAATGGGGTGAATTATAATACTTTGTTAAACATTCAAATGTTATAGGTGGAGGGGATAACTTAAGACAAGCAGCTGAGTGTTCAAATATTACTAGAATATATAACCATTGCGGCCTACCCTTTGACATGAAGCCTGCCCCAACAATGACTCATCCAGTCAACATATGCATTAAAACGGGACATTCGCCAAGGTGAGACTGAAAACTGGTGGGCCACCTCACTTCTACATCACATATGGTTATCATTACAACATTTTCCTATTGTGCTGTCTAACTATTGGCAACCTAATAAAGTGTGCTTTGTTTAAATAAAAGAATAAATCCCGCACTGTCTGTTTTGAGTGGCTACACTGCGCTAGTGTATTGATTTTGGTGATTCAACATGTGCAAGCAGACTTGAGCTTCTGAGAACAATTCTGCAAATGGCGCCAATTAGATCGGTGTGGAGAAGGTGCAGGATGTCCAGATAAAAACAGAAACGGCTGTAAACGCGTAATAGCTCAGTCAGTATCTGAAAGGAAAAGGCGGGTTACAGAAGTGACACTACATCAGTTCTGATCAGAAAGGCGAGTGCAGATGAGGGAGGCTGTTCCAGCAATCCAGCTCGGTAAAGTTTGGCTTCACTAACCAGGAATCCAACTGGGACCACAGCAGCACAAAGGCACCAAATCCTAACCGTTAGACCACCAGGGAACTATAGGTCCCACCAGAAACATTAGCCTCTTAAATGCTGGTCGGCATGCTGTGCATTTTCAGCTCTTTCAGTAGATGGACATGGCACTATTTCGAAGAAGAGCAAGGGAGTTCTCCCCAGTGTCCTGGCCAATATTTATCCCTCAACCAACATCACTAAAACAGATTATCTGATCATTATCACATTACTGTTTGTGAGACCTTGCTGTGCGCAAATTGGCTGCCGCGTTTCCCACATTACAACAGTGACTACACTTCAAAAGTACTTGATTGGCTGTAAAGCACGTTGAAACATTCGGTGGTCATGAAAGGCGCTATATAAATGCGAGTCTTTCTTCTTTCTTTATGCTTCTACTTTAGATGATACAACAACAACTACAACAACAACAAAAAATGACAACACAACTAAAAAACTTGCTGTTATACGGGGCACTTTAACACAGGAAAATGTCACAACGATGGCATTTCGTAGTGTCGCATTTGCCCCTTTGTTGATTTATATACTTGTATGAATTACAATCCATTAAATTATACATAGTTGTTACACAAGATCACTTAACGTGTCAGCTCAGTTGATAGCACTCTCTAGGTGGGAGGGGCTAGGAGTGAGCAGGTGTTACTGGTTGCCTGATTGCAGCTGGGAGTTGAAGGGAGTTTTGTAAAAAGTTGGTGGTGGGTTTTGGGGTTTTGTTTTCAGGTTTTAGGGCCTTTTTTGGCCCACAAAAACAGCCAGGTGGCTGCTGAGGGGTCCAGACTGCCGGGCCAGGCCTCAGAGGACAGTGTTCCCGAGAGGAATTTAATTAGGGAAGAAGCTGTGTTGGGAAAGGAAAAAAAAGGCCCAAAAATTTGGGCCGTGACCCCAGGAGGTTTGGTAAAGAAAACACGGTGGTGGTGCAGTGTGAGGATAAGAAGATTCGAGCTTGGGATATTATCCAGGCGGTTCATGAGGACTGTGGCGAAGGAAGCTGCTTTGCCTGCCGACCAAAGCCGAATGTGGGATTCGAGGTGACGGTCAGTGGCCGTGAGGAGGTGGAAAGACTGTTACTCAGGCTGAAAGTTGGTGAGAAATTCTTGGAGGTGACTGCTATATTCAGAGGAGGTGGTGGTTTCATTTTTAAACTTGCCAGTTTACATTGAGGACGAAGTGCTAAGCAAAAAGTTGGAGTCGTGGGATATTAAGAGGCTGAAACAGCAGGGAAAGTTTAAACAGGAGGTGAAAAAGAGTCGGAGGCTGCAGGAAAAAGCAACAGCTGCCCGAAAAGTTGGGAAGGAGCATGTGAGGAGGGAAGGGCCAGAGATTAAATGATGGGGAGATTATCAGGCATACTTCCCTTCTTTGGAGCCATGATTACATTGGTCTCGATTAATGTGAACGGACTGAGGGGTGAGAGGAAATTGCAACAACTGTTGCAGGGTTTTAAAGGTTCGGACTTGTGTCTGCAAGAAACCTTTTGGGATGAGGATATCCTAGAAAGAGTTCAGAAGGTTTGGAAGGGAGAGGTGTTTGCAAGTTGTGCAAACAATAACCGTAGAGGGGTGGCTGTTTTGGTGAGTCCGTCCATAGAAGAGAACGTTGCCTTGGTGGACAAGGACACTGAGGGGAGACTTTTACGGCTAAGGGTAAAAATGGAGGGATTTAATTGCGATCTGTTTAATATCTATGCACCGAACGACCATTGCAAGCGTCGCGAGTTTTTTCGGGGGTTATTCACTGATGCGGCAGAGGTGGAAAATCCCTATATAGTGGGGGATTTCAATGTATTTTTATCTCGGATGGATATTTCAGCCCAGATGACCTTTAAGGATGATAACTCCAGAGGGATGATTGTAAAAATGATGGCAACTTTAAATTTGAGAGACTTATGGAGGGACCGGAACCCCATAAAAAGGGAGTTCTCCAGATCAGGTTGGGTGGGTGATGTTTTAAAACAGAGCCGAATAGATTTTGTGTTAATGCAGGAAGGGTTAAGTTCTGAGGTGATAGAGGTTTATTATAAAAAAGTATTTTTTAGTGATCATTCAGCTTTGGTTCTAACAATTAGGAACAGCAGAGTTAAGATTGGTTCAGGGGTGTGGATTTTAAACAATCAATACCTGAAAGAAATTGCTTATAAAGAAGGGATTATAAATATAATAAAGAATGCACAGAAGGAACCTTTATTCTTGAAAGAAAGAAGAGTTTGGTGGGACAATTTCAAATGAGGTAAAAGTTTTTTCGGTAAGTTATGGGAAAAAGAGGGCGGCAGCTAGCCGGCGTCGAGAAGAGAATATAAACAAAAGGTTTACGGATGTCTGTAAAGCAGTTGATGGAGGGGATAAGGGAGCGGAGACTAAGTTCTGGGTGCTAAAGGAAGAGTGGGAATTATTGCAAGCTGAAAAATGCAAGGGGGCCATTCTCTGTGCAAAGGCTAGAGATACATTGGAGGGCGAAAGATGCACTAGATATTTTCTAGAGCAAGAGAAGCTGCGACAGAGATTGTCATTAATTGAAGAGTTGAAGGTCGGGGAGAAGATTATTCATGAAAGTGAGGAGATTTTAGAGGCGGCTAGCAGCTTTTATCAAGAGTTACATACAAAAGAAGACATTTCCAATTTGGAGATGGAGAAGGTTACTGCTTTTATTGAAGAAGGTTTAAAGGAGGATGAGAGAAGCATGTGTGACAAAGAAGTAGGATTAGCGGAAATAAAAGTAGCAATAAGTGGAATGAAGGGGGGAAAAGCCCAGGGTCCGATGGACTAAGTGCAGAATTTTATAAAGAATTTTTCGAGATTTTAAGTCCATTGCTCTTAGCAGTTTTTAAGGAAATTAAAATTGAGGGAAGCCTGGCCCCATCTATGAGGAGAGGTATCAAAAGCTTAGCTTATAAAAATAAAGGGGATAGACGGGATCTGAAGAATTGGAGGCCCATCACATTATTAAATGTGGATTATAAGATCTTGGCGAGGGTTATGGCAAATCGTTTGAAGGAGGTGTTACCGGAGATAGTTTGGCCCTCTCAGTCCTATGGAGTCATAGGCCGGGACATCGCAGACTCTGTGGTCTCAATCCGAGATGCGATAGAGCTCATGGAAGAGAGTGGGAGGGAGGCTTATGTATTAAAGATAGATCAAGAGAAAGCCTTTGATAGGGTCTCTCATGAGTTTTTATTGAAGGTTTTGGAAGCATTTGGTTTCAGGGAAAATTTCATTCAGTGGATAAGGGTTTTTTATTCAAACATATTTAGCTGTGTTAAATGTAATGGTTTTTTATCCAAGTATTTTCCAGTACAGAGATCAGTGAGACAGGGTTGTCCCCTGTCTCCATTGTTGTACACATTGGTTGCAGAACCATTAGGTTACATGATGCGAAAGAAACAAGGTGTAGTTGGAATTGTGGTCCCCAGTTCTTGGCTGGTGTCGGTGATACACCAATATGCAGATGACACAACCTTAACATTGAGAAATAGGGAGTCAGTGAGGAAAGCTATGGATGTAGTGGAGGAATATTGTAGAGCTTCAGGAGCCAGAGTGAATTATAGTAAGTCCCAATGCCTGGTTGCAGGGAGGAAGGGTTGGGGGAATGTCTCTTTAAGGTGGTGAAGGTTTTGGAAGTTCTGGGGGTGCATATGGGGTGCAAGAAAGACAGGGATGAAGTGATTCAATTAAATTGGGAACCAAAGGTTATGAAAATTAAAAAGATTTTGGGAAGATGGGAAAGAAGGTTGTTGAAAGTGCAAGGAAGAGCAACAGTGGTGTCTGCTCTCCTGCTATCTAAGCTATGGTACTTATTGACGGTGGAGGATATTCCCGAGTGGGCGGAAAAGTCCATTCGAGAGGCTTGTGTGTGGTTTTTATGGGAAGGGAAACCAGCCTTGGTGGCTTACAATACCATCATTGGACGGAGAAATCAGGGAGGACTCAATTTCCCAGATATTGATTTGAAGAAAAAATCCTTTAGAATCAAATAGGTGAAGAGATTTCTTCAGAAGTCAAATACAAGTTTTTGGAAGAGTTGTTTTGAACATTTTTTAAAACGAAGTGGGATAGGAGGGCAGGGGATATTGTATATGGAACACAATAATATGTTTTTGAAATTGATTAAACTTCTCCTGAGGTTTTATAAGGGGGTTGTAGAGACTTGGGCCCAATTTTTAAAAAGTGTGCAGTTTATGCCCAAGGGGGCTGAGGAATTTCTAGAACAGCCCTTATTTTTGAACAGGTGGGTCAACATCAAAGGAGAGGTTTTATTTAATCAAGCTTTTATAAAAGCTGGGATTATATCTGTGAAAGATGTATTATACGAGGTAATTCCAGGTTGGTTGCCGGAAGCGATAGTGAGGGACATGGTGTGGGAGGAGGATCAGGAGGTAGAGGAAAAAGCAATAGGTATCATGTATGAGAAGATTGTGAGGGCAATGCCACAGGATTGGATGGGAGAAATAAATGCGGAAATCTCCAAAGGAAGTAAAATGCGTCCTGCTTTTCCAAGCTTTGTACTGGAGAAAGGGGGAGAGTTGGTCCAATTTGACAACTGTAATACCCGAGATTTCTATGAGGTATTTAGAGAATGGAGATTCAAGACACCTGCTGGTCAGGAGTTTTGGCAGAGTATATACCCACAGCTGGACTTCAACACGATTTGGAAGGGAGTGTGGGCGAGTTTTAAATGTCCTGAATGGATTGAACTGGATTTCAAATTGGCTCATAACCAGATTTTTACCATGACGGTCTTGTGCAAGATTGGACGAGTGGAGGCGGCAAATTGCCCAGTGTGTGGGACACGGGATGAGACTCTGTCCCATTTACTGGTGTTATGTCCGCAGTTAAATGATTTTAAGTACTATGTTCGACAGTTGTGTGGAGTTTTTTTGCTGGGTGGGGACCGAAGAGCGAGAATGGGAATCCCGTGGGACTCAATTTTGAGATGGGGATTGCAAGAGAGTCTGCCCGAGTCTAGCGGAGCGGCAATTAATTTAATGTTCAGTTTGGCTAGATTCGTGATTGTGCAAAGAAGGAATGCTCTGTTTTTTAAGGGGAGGAGAATCAATCTAAAAGAATATTTTAAATATAAGTTGAAGGATCATTATAAGGCTCTGTGGATGTTTTATACAGAAAGGAATTTAAGGATAGTATTTTACAGCCAATTTTTAAAGTACAATCGATTAATATATGTTACAGGTGACAAATTAAACCTCAGGTTTTGATGTTAAAATGTGGTGGCAGAATGGCTGTGCAGAGCGGCAGAATTGATTTGTATCATACAATGTAATGATCACGATGTTGTAAATGTTCTTAATGTTCAATAAAGTATAATATAAAAAAAAAGTGGGTTTCTCTCTCGCCTCTGAGTCAGAAGGTTGTGGGTTCAAGTCTCACTCCAGAGACTTGAGTACAAAAATCTAGGCTCCCGTGCAGTGTTTGAGGGTGTGCTGCACTGTCGGAGGTGCCGTCTTTCAGATGGGACACTAAACCCCAGCCCCGTCTGCCCTTTCAGGTGGACGTAAAAGATCCCATGGCAATATTTCAAAGCGGTGTCCTGACCAATATTCATCCCTCAATCAACACCACAGAAACAGGTTATCTGGTCATTATCACACTGCTGTTTGTGGGAGCTTGCTGTGCGCAAATTGGCTGCAGCGTTTCCTACATTACAACAGTGACTACACTTCAAATAGTATGTCATTGGCTGTAAAGCACTTTGGGATGTTCTGAGGTTGTGAAGGGCGATGTCGAAGTCTTTCTTTCAACAAAATTCTAAATAATCTGTAAAACAACCACTAACAAACAAAATGGCTGTTTGTGGATCGTTCAACTGACCAATTGATTTTGTTGGTGGAAAACACATTTTCATCATGACTGCAGCTACTAGTGAGGGGAAGGAGATGATTAGTTCAGATCCTGAGTTTCAAGAATAAGTCATGTTGTTTGGTTAGAAGGTATCTTGTTTGCACAAGGAAATTCAATGGTTCTTCAGCTGGCCGGTTATACTGTGAGTAACAATAGAATCTCCCCATTTAATTGAACCATAGCCCACGGCATCAAACTGCCTGTGTGCAAATACCATCTCTTAGGCAATGGAATATGTACTCTCAATGTCATTGGCCGTCTTTGGTGCTTAGCAACCCATAGATGCTGTCTCAGTATCTGCCTGTTCAAAATGCTTGCTTCCTTTATTTCAGTCAAGGTGGTTGGAAAGAATTGTATTTTTCTTAAAACCGGGAGTCTTCTTCTTAGGCAGACCCTAAGGATGACTTGCTTCCACATTAAAAATGAGTTCGCAGGTGACTGGTTAGTCCAAAGCGGGACCTACAGTCTCTGTCACAGGTGGGGCAGACGGTGGTTGAAGGGGCGGGTGGGTGGGGTGCTTGGGTTGACATGCGCTCCTTGCGCTGCCTGCGCTTGGCTTCTGCTTGCTCCCGGCGAAGAGACTCGAGGTGTTCGGCGCCTTCCCGGATGCTTCTCCTCCACTTTGTGCGGTCTTGGGCCAGTGATTCCCAGGTGTCGGTGGGGATGTTACACTTTTTCAAGGAGGCTTTGAGGGTGTCCTTGAAGCATTTCCTCTGCCCACCTGGGGCTCTCTTGCCGTGCCGGAGCTCCGAGTAGAGCGCTTGTTTTGGGAGTCTCGTATCGGGCATGCGGACAATGTGACCCGTCCATCGGAGCTGATCGAGCGTGGTCAAAGCTTCGATGCTGGAGATGTTGGCCTGAGCAAGATCACTGACGTTGGTGCGCCTATCCTGCCAATTGATTTGCAGGATCTTGCGGAGGCAGCGTTGGTGGTACCTCTCCAGTGCTTTGAGGTGCCTGCTGTACATGGTCCATGTCTCTGAGGCATACAGCAGGGCGGGTATCGCTGCTGCTCTGTAGACCATGGGCTTAGTGCTGGGTTTGAGGTCCTGGTCTTCAAACACTCTCTTCCTCAGGCAACCGAAGGCTGCACTGGCACACTGAAGGCGGTGTTGGACTTCATCATCGATGTCTGCCCTTGTTGACAGTAGGCTCCCAAAGTATGGAAAGTGGTCCACGTTGTCCAAGGCCTTGTCGTGTATTTTGATAATCAGAGGCAGTACTGTGTGACGGGGGCAGGTTGGTAGAGGACCTTATGGATGTTTAGCGTAAGGCCCAGTCGCTCGTATGCTTCGATGAAGGTGTTGATGATGGTTTGGAGTTCAACCTCCGAGTGAGCGCAGATGCAAGCGTCGTCTGCATACTGTAATTTGATGACAGAGGATGAGAAGACCTTGGATCTGGACTGGAGGCGATGGAGGTTGAACAGTTACCCGTTCGTTCTGTAAATTAGCTCCACTCCAATGGGGAGCTTACTGAGGGTGAGATGGAGCATTGCAGCAAGGAAGATCGAGAAGAGCGTTGGTGCAATGACACAGCCTTGCTTGACCCCAGTTCATACGTGAATTGGGTCTGTGGTGGAACCGTTGGTCAGGATCACGGCTTGCATGTCGTCGTGAAGCAGACGGAGGATGGTGACAAACTTTTGAGGGCAGCCGAATTTGAGGAGGACACGCCATAATCCCTCACGGTTGAATGTGTCGAAGGCCTTTGTGAGATCAAAGAAGGCCATGTACAGCGGTTGGTGCTGTTCCCTGCATTTCTCTTGTAATTGATGTGCGGTGAGGATCATGTCCATTGTGCCCCTTAGTGGGCGGAATCCGCATTGCGACTCTGGGAGGAGCTCTTCGGCCACTGGGAGAAGGCGATTGAGGAGGATTCTTGCGATGACTTTCCCTGTGGCAGCCAGCAGGGAAACTCCTCTGTAATTACCGCAATCAGACTTGTCACCTTTCTTGAAGATGGTCACAATTACAGCATCTCTGAGATCCCATGGCATGCTCTACTCCTTGCAGATAAGAGAAATTAGTTCATGAATTCGCGCCAGTAGTGCTTCTCCGCTTTAGTGCCTCGGCGGGGATTCCATCTGCTCCTGAGGCCTTGTTGTTCTTCAGTTGTCGGATGGCCTTTTCAACCTCATGCCGGGCTGGGGTTGTGCTGAAATGGTGGCGGGTAGCATGCTGCGGGATGGAGTTGAGGATACTCACGTCAAAGACAGAGTCGCGGTTAAGGAGATCTTCGAAGTGCTCCTTCCGGCGGGCACTGACTGCCTGCCTCTCTGTCCTTGATGAGTACCTCTTCGTTCTTGGCCCACAGAGGGGTAGGGCCTTAGGTGCTTGGGCCGTAGAAGGTCTTGACTGTGCTAAAGAATCCACGCACGTCGTGGTTGTCGGCTAGCTGCTGGATCTCCTGCGCTTTCTCCATCCACCATCTGTTCTTTAGATCGTGAGTTTTTTGTTGGACCTCGGCCTTCAGGCGTCTGTAGAGCTGCTTTCTTGCTCTCGAGTTCTGTTGCTGTTTCCAGATCAGGAATGCCTTGCGCTTGCGGCTTATTAGCTCCTGGATCTCCTGGTCATTCTCGTCAAACCAGTCTTGCTGTTTCCTGGCCGAGTGACCGAGCGTCTCTTCACAGGTGCTGATTATAGAGGCCTTGAGTGCAGACCAGGCGCTGTGGACACTCTGGGCAGGATTTTCATTGGGCCGTGGAGGTGGGATTGGAGGCGTGTGGGGGGTTAAAATCCTGAAATCGGGGGCACGACCCCATCCCGCCCCCAACCCACCTCCGTGCCAGTTTCAAAGGAGACGGGTACCCGACCCGCGCTGCTACCCGCCTCCCCGAGGTGGGAAGGGGATTAGTGCCAATTAACTGCCTGTTAACAGGTAGTTAACGGGCAGTTTTTAGCCTAATCCCTATTTTCATTCTTGAAGTGTGGGATTCCCGACAGCTCCAAACCACGCCAAGTTAGCGAGGCGGGCCGTCGGGCTGAAGGGCTTGGAGGGGTCGAGATGTCCGCTGTTCAGGTGAGTGATGGGTGCATGAGTGCAGAGGTAAGTGTGTTTGGTGTGCTTAAAGTGTTTAAAGAAGTTTTACTTACCTTTACAGTCTTCCTTCCTTCAGGTCTCGGGAGTCCCTCATCTCACCGGCACAGAAAGCAGAATGGCCGCGATCTGTCAAAAATTGCAGCATTCAGCTTTCTGTTCTGGAGAGATCTCTAAATCATCCTGAGAGGAAGGAATTAACAGAGTACAGATTGTCAGTGTTTGACAGCTTCAAACAGCTGTCGAACGCTGATATTTCATCTGTCAAAAGGTCTTCACAGATGAAATATTAAACTGTGACATCACCTGTTGCCAGGTGGCCCTTAATTGGCCTGCTGAGCCCGCTGGGCAGGCTCAACAAGGTCAATCAAGTCAAAATTGCGTGGGTTGGCTACAACTCGATGGAGGCGGGTCTACAACTCCGAAAGTTGTAGTCCCGCCTCCTACCCACCTCCTCAATGAAAATCCAGCCCTCTGTGTCTCTGAATCACTGGGAGTCGTCAGGTTGTTTGTGAGGTGCAGACTGAATAGGGCTTTCCTAGCAGGGTCTTTGAATGCTCCAGCGTTAATTTTCCTGCTGCATTATTTCTGTTGCCGCCGCTGTTTTGGAGCTACATTGATGGAGATGACAGAGCGGATTAGGCGGTGGTCTGTCCAGCAGTCGTCAGCTCCTGTCATGGCACGGGTGATGTGGACGTCCTTGCGGTCCCTCGCTCGGACGATGACGAGAAGGGAGAAAGGGATTAACTACCTATCTATAGAATTAAAAGTTTTTCGCCTATTGCACGTGTTCTAGGGCAACATTATGGCTAAGGCAGTAAATATCCATAGGATCTGGGAGTGAAACTTGCTGATTGATTCTCGAAACACCAGCAACAAAAGAGAAATTTGCATTTATATAGCACCTCTGATGTGGAAAACATCCCAAAGCACTTTCCAGAGGTGTAAGGAAAATAAATGGACACCCAGCCAAAAAAGAAAAGAGGTATTAGGAGGTGTGACCACCACAAGCTTAGTAAAAGAGATGGGTTTTAAGGAGGGTCTTAAAGGAGAGGCAGCTGGAGAGGTGGAGGGGTTTAGGGAGGGAATTCCAGAGTGTGGGGCCTAGGTAGCTAAAGGCACGGCCATCACAATCAGCTTCATAAGGGGCAGAACCTCTGACTGCCCATGAAAAGGTCAGCCAGGTCAGAGGGAATGGGGCTGGGGGCAGGGATTCCCTATACTTCCCTGGCCCATTAGGGACTTGGCGTAAGTAGTTGCACCCAGTGAGATGAGGGGTGGAAGTGAAGCCCACCGGGGTTGGGGAGTCCAGCCTGAGGAAACAGCTTGAATCCATGAAGATAGCAGAATTAAAAAAAATATCGATTCTCTTGTTGAAAGGCAGCTATTCCATTGGGTGTCAGCCATGGCTCAGTAGCACCTCTGAGTCAGAAGGTTGTGGGCTCAAGCCCCACTCCAGGGACTTGAGGTCATAATCCAGGCTGACACTCCAGTGCTGTACTGTCAGAGGTGCCGTCTGCCCTCTCAGGAGGACGTGAATGATCCCTCGGCATTATTTGAAGAAGAGCAGGGGAGTTCTTCCATTATCCTGGACAATATTTATCCCTTGAACAACATCACTAAAACAGATTATGATCTGGTCATTTGTCACATTGCTGTTTGTGGGAGCTTGCTGTGTGCAATTTGGCTGCCATATTTCCTGCATTGCAACAGGGACTACACTTCAAACACTTCAAATAGTACTTCATTGACTGTAAAGTGCTGTGGGACGTCCTGTCGTTGTGAAATGTGCCATGTTAATGAAAGTCTTTCTTTTCTTTTAATTGCTGGTAAAACCGAGCATTTTAACATCTCTACTAAATGTAGAATCTTTTCAAATGATTTCTAAAAAATACCACAGCACCGTAACTTCTAACAACTGACATCATTTCCCAGACTGCATCCCTGTGATAGGTGCAGTTCAGATTGTCCCTGTTCTCACTGACTGGCACCTCCAGCGGTGCATCACATGACCAATGGTGTAACGTTTGGTGCTGGGATAGGACTTCTAGTGTAACTGAAATGACGCTGTAATACATTAAACAAAATGTGATGTGCTAGCTAAAGTAAAGCCAGAAACTGACTCTAGCGACCAGTAAAATGCCACATTAGAAAACACGTCACTGTAACATTTACTGATCTATGGAATGAGCGTCCCGCTTGCTGATCTTAAAAAATAACAGATTGCTGTTTAAAAAAGTAAAAACAGATGAGTGATGCTAATTGAAACAGCTAATATTTATTTTGTGGGATCTGCAACTGTGATGATAGAGGGATCTCTCAGGTTTGCACCCCATTTGTTCCCATTTATTACAAGATTAAGGAGACATATGGAGAGCAAGCGGGTGAGGAATAAATTATCAGCAAATATATAAATAATAATGATACAATATGTCCCATGATGAATCATGGAAATTGCAGCACAGAGTGAGGCCATTCGGCCCATTTAAACAATGCCAGTGCCATCTCTTCAACTGGGTCGACCCTGCCCAGTCTCTACCTAACCTCTTTGCATTCTTCCTTCTCCAATACGTATCCAGTTCCATTTCAAATGATGTTACAGGCTCTGTAGCCCCTTGTAGTAAAGCATTCCATGTTCTAATACCCCTCTGTGTAAAAAAAATCCTTATCGAGCTCCTCCCTTTGTTCTTCTCATGATATCCCTTATGGAATCTTACAGCACAGAAGGAGGCCATTCAGCCCATTATTCCTGTGCCAGCTCTTATCACTATAGGAATCAAGGGATAGTGCGGGAAGGTGGAGTTGAGGTCGAAGATCAGCCATGATCTTATTGAATGGCGGAGCAGGCTTGAGGGGCTGTATGGCCTACTCCTGCTCCTAATTCATATGTTCTTATCCAATTAGACCCACTCCCCCTGCTATTTCCCCAAAGCCCTGCAAATTTTCAGCAGGAATTTCCTCAGGGACTGAACTGATCAGCCGCTGTAACTTCGGCGGAAAATCAGTGGGAACTATGGAAACGCCGCATAAACGGGGCATCCGCCAATCAGCTTCCACAGTCACGGCGGTCAATCGGGAGACTCCTCGCGGAAATTCCATTGCGTTAATTTATGCCTTCTTTGTTATTGATTCCTGAATCATCCCTCCAGCATTAAACCCTCTCAAAACCTTCCAATACGTCCTAAACCTTCTCTGGCCTGGTGAAAAAAGTTCCATTTTTTTCCCCTTTTGATCTTTCCCTGTCCTTCTTTTCCTTGGCTCTGTACTTGCTTAAAAGCTGATCATCTCTAACGTCTTCTAGTTCTGACGAAAGGTCACCGACCTGAAACGTTAACTCTGTTTCTCTCTCCACACAGATGGTGCCTGACCTGCTGAGTATTTCCAGCATTTTCTGTTTAAGTTCCCATTTTATTGAGTCTGTTTTCAAAACTATAACCTCTCGAAACTGGGATGATTCTGGCGAATCTTCGCTGTAGCCTTTTTTTTTAATGCATTTTTAATTTAATCTGTGAGCACCAGCATGAAAGATGGTATTAAATTTTTAAAAAGCTGAAAAAAATTAGAACACTTCTTTAACAAGTTCTCTATCTTTTTGAGAGTGTTAATGGTTGTATAATTGCCTCCCCACATATTGAACTCTTCAACCTAGTGTCTTGCAGAGTGTCAGGAAGACTGAAGATATCACACTGCTGAAAAGCAGCAAATTCCCTCAAAGACTAATTAGCCGGTGCTGGAGACGCTCAGCCAGGAATCTCTGTGCTCCCTGATCTGCTCTCCTAGACCTTAAATGCTTTTGATGATCAAGAGGCAAAAATTCAATAGGAGTGAACTAATTTCCACAGAAGACTCCAATCCGTCGCATGTAATGCAGAGCACTTCACAGCGCTGAACCTCTTTGAAGTAGCGAATGTGTTTGGCAAATTAGCCAACACACCCAGATCTCAAATCCTCATTTCCCAATCCCGCCAGTGTATAGAGTGGAAGCAGAATGGAAATGCTGAACCTTGCTGGGCGTGGACCAGCAATTATTCCCAGACACATTACGTAAGACTTAGATTTATACTGCTACTAAAAATATTGTAGCTTTGAAATTTTCATTTATTTATCTGTTCCTTTCCAGCCGTGGCTCAGTGGGTAGCACTCTCACCTCTTAGTCAGAAGGTCATGGGTTCAAGTCCCACTCCAGAGACCAGGTAGGCACTCGAAAAAAAACGTGCAAGTTGATTGAGATCATGTCGCAGCATTCATTCAAACGCCCAGACTGGCACGTGTGATAAATCCATGTAGTGGAACAAGAACTCGAAGAGGCGACATCTTAGAATTAGCACGAGTACTTTATTAACAACTGTGTCGCAAACAAAACAGGCCTGCATCCTGCATCCTGGCATTCCACCTCTGCTGACCTTGACAGGAAGCAACCCCCTGACCTTAACTAGTGGCAGCACTGGCTACAGCACCACCTGGTGGATAACCTTAATCATAGAAGTACACATTTCTTAGAAGTAAAGGGAATTAAGGGTTATGGGGAGCGGGCAGGAATTTGGACATGAGTCTAGGTTCGGATCGGACATGGCCCTGTGGGTAGCGGAGCGGGCCCAGGGGCCGTGTAGCCTGATCCTGCTCCTATTTCGTGTGTCTAATTCTGTTAGATTCAGGAGATGGTTCTGTGATAGTAGATTGGCGGTTAGGATCAGATCAGCCATGATCTTATTGAATGGCGCAGCAGGCTCGAGGGGCCGATTGGCCTACTCCTGCTCCTATTTCTTATGTTCTTATGTTCTTATAACATCCCAGATTACTATATTCCTCCCCCCTTAAGATTTCAGTATGAATTTCTTAACAACCAACCATTCCTGAGGGTCACATAAGAAGTCTCCATTCACTATGTTCCATACGTGATGAATCTAACAGGTCAGTATCAATCTCTCTGGTGGCTTGCGAGCCCTTTGTGAACATCTAACAGTAAAGTCCCTGCTTGTTTGTGGTGAAGCCACCAGCTGCTCCTGAGCAGTGCTCAGAGTATCTGACTCTGCAACGATGGTTTCCTCTTGAAGAATAGGTTCCTGTGGAATTGTCTCTGTCCATGGTGGTGGCACCACAGATGCACTTGGATAACTGGGGGCAAAGCTGTCCTCAGCCATTGCATCTGGAACCTTCATTTCAATTTCCCCGTGTCTGTGAAGTATCTGATCTACATGTCTGCGTACTACCCTACCATCTCCCAACATGACCTTGTATGATACTGGCCCTGTCATTGAGTCTATGAAGCCAGGAATCCACTTTGGTCCATAACTGAAATTCCTGGTAAGGACCGCATCTCCTTCTCCAAAACTTCGGCTCTTTGTTCTTTTGTCATGGTTCTCTTTTTGTTTGTTTTGTCTGTTTTCCATTTTCCTTTTTAGGTCTGGGTGGACAAGGTCAAGAGTGGAGCGTAGTCTATGACCTAATAACGTCTCAGCAGGAGAGAGTCCTGTGGTGGATTGAGGTGTTATTCTGTAGCTGAACAGAACCTGTGACACTTTGGCTGCTAAACTCCCTTCTGCACTTTTTTTCATCATCTCTTTAAATGTTTGCACAGCTCTCTCCGCAAGTCCATTTGAGGACGGATGATATGGAGCCGAGGTCACCTGCACTATGCCATTGTTTCTCATGAACTCTTTTGTCTCTGTACTCACAAAAAAAGTGGCATTGTCACTTACCACGATCTCCGGTAGCCCTTGATTACTGAAGCTCCGACGCAGGCAGTCTATAGTAGTAGTGGAGGAAGCAGAATTAACAGGATAAACATCCATCCATTTGGAATGTGCATTAATGATTATGAGGAACATCTTCCCCATGAATGGACCCGCATAATCTAAGTGCAATCTTCTCCATGGTTTATCCGGCCACTCCCAGGGGTGGAGAGGAGCCGCTGCTGGTGCCTTCCTGTGTGCCTGACAAGTGCTGCATGTCTTGACTAGATTTTCTATCTCCTCATCTAGCTTTGGCCACCACAAGTAACTCCTAGCCAAGGCTTTCATATGCGAGACCCCAGGATGACACTGATGTAGTTGCCCTAGGATAGACTGTCATGCTGGTTGTGGAAAAATCACTCGTGCTCCCCACAACACGCAACCATCCTACACACTCAGCTCTGATTTCCTGACACTGTAGGGTGTGACGTCAGCCCCTTCCGGATGCTGTGGCCATCCCCTCACCACATATTCTCAAACTCTAGACAGTACTGGATCTTTACCTGTCCTTGTTCTTACTTGCTCTGCAGTCACAAGTGCCGTGTCAGTGTCCTCCAACATCAAAACTCTGTCCTCTGGAGCTGCACGGATAGGTGTGCCTGGCAGTGGAAGATGGCTCAAGGCATCTGCGTTCCCATGGTACTTGCCCACCTTGTAGATGATGACATACTCATATGCCCTCAACGTCACAGCCCACCTCTAGATCCGGGGTGACACCATCTGTGGAACTGCTTTCATTTCATTGAAAAGAGAGATAAGAGGTTTATGATCGGTGCATATGGTGAACTTCCTGCCATATATGTACTTGTGGAACCTCTGTAACCCAAACATTACTGCTAACCCCTCTTTGTCTAACTGGGAATAGTTTTTTTCCGCTGGTGTTAGAGTTCAGGACATAAACCCTATTGGTCTATCAGTTCCATCTTCCATGCGGTGTGAAAGAACTGCCCCCACCCCGTAAGGTGAAGCATCACAAGAAAGAATGATGTCTTTCTCTTCATTGTAGTGAACCAGCACATCCGACGACAGCATCAATTTCTTGGACTGTTCAAATGAAACCCCCTGCTCCTCTCTCCACTGCCACTGTGTCTCCTTGCGCAGTAGTTTGTGAAGCGGTGCTAACACTATTGACAAGTTTGGTAAAAACCTGTTATAATAGTTCAGCAGTCCCAGGTAAGCTTTTAACTCAGCCACATTGGTAGGAGCAGGGGCATCCTGCAGTGCTTGTACCTTCTCCTTGAGTGGATGGAGCCTGGTGGCATCCACTCTGTGTCCCAGGAACACTGCCTCATTCCCCAGGAAATGGCACTTACTCCTCTTGAGTCATAACCCTGCCCTCTCCAATCTCTGTAATACCTCTCTCAGAGTGCTCAGATGCTCCTGGTCGGTTCTTCCCATCACCAGAATGTCATCCAGATAGATGGAAACATGTGGAATCCCTTGCAGTACACCTTCGATTGTCCTCTGGAAAATGGCTGGACTAGATGAGACACCAAACGGTAAGTGGTTATATGTAAACAAGCCCTTGTGTGTATTTATGGTGACATACTTCTTTGATTCGTCATCAAGTGTAATCTCATATCCAACTTTGTGAATTTCTTTCCTCCAGCCAGGTTTGCAAAGAGATCCTCTGTTTTGGGAATAGGATATTGCTCTAGTTTGGACAACCGATTGACTGTCAATTTATAATCTCCACAGAGTCTTACCGAATTGTCCGGTTTCAAAACAGGTACTATGGAGCTGCCCATTCCGAACATTTCACTGGCTCCAGTATGTTCTCTCTCAATAGACGGTCAAGCTCAGCCTCTACCTTTGGCTTCATGGCATAAGGCACAGGCCATTGTTTAAAAAACCTTGGCGGTGCCTCCTTGTCTACATAAATCTTAGCTGGGGGGCCACTAAATGTGCCAAGTTCCTCCTTGAACACATTCTCATGTTCACTCAACACTTCTTGCAAAGTCAACTGTTTGCCCTCATCTATTTGATTTACTGCTCCCCAGTCTAATTTAAGCTCTTTTATCCAGCCCCGACCTAACAGGTTTGGTCCGGTACCCGATACTATAACTACAGGTAGCTGTTCCACTGTGTCCCTGTGCTGCACAGTCACATTAGCTGCACCTAATGCCGCTACTCATTCACCTGTATGGGCTAGATTTTCAGTGTAGACAGTTTTGGGGCGCTAACCTTAGCGCCCGCCCCAAAGTAGCGCCCCGTTGCCGGACATTCAGTGGCTTTGCCCTAAGAGGTTGGTGGAGCGCTAAAAGAGGCGTTCCACTACTATCTTTAGGCGCTAAGCCGGCGGTGCCGAGCGCAGCGCACGACAGACACTCTGGTGCCAGTGAGCTCTTAAAGGGGAAGGGTGCATGTGTTGGAGGAGGAGGAGGAGGAGGAGGAGGAGGAGGAGGAGGAGGAGGAGGAGGAGGAGGAGGAGGAGGAGGAGGAGGAGGAGGAGGAGGAGGAGGAGGAGGAGGAGGAGGAGGACATAAATACACCGTTCACAACAACACACTGGATCCTTCCACACAACACATGCAGACTGCCGTTTATAGTGCAGGAGGAGTCCCCTTTAATTTGCGCTCCCCAGGGTGTGTTGCGTTCCATTTTACAAACGCTCTGGACGCCAGCCGCAGAATGGGGCGGTCCGACTGAAGTTTGGATTCGGGGCGGCCAAAGGGCGTTGCACGAGGATGTGACGTCATTTTCTGCGCGCGCATCCGGGCGGCCGCTAAACTTTGCGCCGGCACTAACGGGCAACTTAATTTGGGGCGGGGCGCAAACTGCGCTGCGCCCGGGCGCTACACGAATAGCGCCCGAAAATCACTTCTCTTAAGGCGCTAACTGCTGGCGCAAGCAACTGAAAATCTAGCCCCAAGACTTTAACTCTGGAAATTTTGCACGGTTCCACAATTTTGAGCACTCTGCCTTGTTCATTATGGTTACACCGCACCCTGTATCGACTTCAAAGTTCACCTTAGAGTCATTTACTGTCAGTTGCAATGTGATAGGAGCCACTTTTGGAATGTTCTCTAACATGCTATACATTATGAACATGTCCTCTTCTTCCTCAGCTCCCCCGCTGATGTGGTGTGCTCCCTGTTTTTTCACTTCTCTTCCTTGATTTTGCTTTCCTCACCCTTTTTGTTTGGATTCCTCCACAGGTGATTTTGCCCTGCATGCTCGTTTTATGTGTCCTTGTTTCTCACATTTGTGGCACTTTTCCTCCAGAAACCAGCATTCACTCACCAGGTGATCACCCTTGCATCTGTAACATGCCTTCCCATGCTCACGCTATGGTTTCTGATGCACATTTAACACATAAAAGTCCCAGAGACCAGGTAAGGCCTCACAGCGTCGGTGGGAATCTCGAGCAGCTGCGGAGCTATAAAAGTCCCCAGAGACCAGGTAAGGCGTACCAGTCTCCAGTCTGGAAGGAGAGAGGTAAAAAGTAATCCAAGTGTGACGTCACCAGAAAGCGGGTAAGTGATTGGTTGGTAAGTATTTCTCCCTTTTAAGCTTAAATCTCTTTGGTTTATAGTTTCTAAGGTGTGATATTCACCATCTAGAATCGGGGCAGAGGATATTTAAGAATAATATTAATAAATTTAATTAATTACATAGAATGGGAGATCAGGCGATGTGTTGCTGCTGCAATATGTGGGAGCTGGTGAACACCATTGATGCTCATAGTGATCACATTTGCAGTAAGTGTTGGCTGCTCGAGGAATTCCGGCTCCGTGTTGAAGAGCTGGAGTCCGAGCTTCAAACACTGAGACACATCAGGGAGTGGGAGAGTTGCCTGGACTCTGTGTATCACGAGGTAGTCACACCAATTAGATTAATTAATTCAGATGCAGTCTGTGGCCAGGGTCAGGATGGTGTGACTAGAAGTGAGGCAGGTATGGGGATCCAGGAGGTAGTGTTGGAGGAGCCGCAGCCCTTGCACTTGTCCAACAGGTTCGAGGCGCTTACTCCCTGCGGGGACAGGAGCAGGGACTGCAGGGAGAATGAGCACCCTGGCCACAGCACCGTGGAGCAGGGGGCCATTCAAGTGGGGGGAGTTAAAAGAAATGTTGTAGTGGTAGGGGATAGTATCGTTAGGGGGGTAGATAGAGTTCTTTGCAGCTGAGAGCGAGAGTCCCGAAGGCTGTGTTGCCTGCCCGGTGCCAGGGTTAAGGACATCTCCTCTGGGCTAGAGAGAAACTTGGAGTGGGAGGGGGAGGATCCAGTTGTCGTGGTCCATGTTGGTACCAACGACATAGATAGGACAAGGAAGGAGGTTCTGCTGAGGGAGTTTGAGCAGCTGGGGGCCAAATTAAAAAGCAGAACCACAAGGGTAATAATCTCTGGATTATTACCTGAGCCATGAGCGAATTTGGCTAGGACAAATAAAATTAGAGAGTTAAATGCGTGGCTCAAAGACTGGTGTGGGAGAAATGGGTTTTGCTTCCTGGGACATTGGCACCAGTACTGGGGCAGGAGGGAGCTGTTCCGTTGGGACGGGCTTCACTTGGCCAGTGCTGGGACTAGAGTCCTGGCGGATCATATAACTAGGGCTGTAGAGAGGGCTTTAAACTAACTAGTGGGGGGGAGGTTCCTAGAGAGCAAATAATAAAAATGACAACAGAGAAGGTCATAGACTTAGGTAGCAGTGGGGAAATTAAAAACCAGAGCGTGTCAGGAAGGGGCAGAAGGTATGGAGTAAAAGGTAAAGTAATAAAAAGGGCAAAAGCAGGAACTAAGTGTCACAAAACATCTTTGAAAGTTCTCTATCTGAATGCACGTAGCATTCGTAACAAAATAGACGAGTTAATGGCACAAATAACTACATATGGGTATGATCTTGTGGCCATTACAGAAACATGGCTGCAGGGTGACAATGCCTGGGAATTAAACATACCAGGTTATTTAACGATCAGGAAGGACAGGCAGGAAGGAAGGGGAGGTGGGGTGGCTATGTTAATAAAGGAAGGAATCACTGTAATACAGAGAAATGATATTGGGTCAAAAGATTAGGATAATGAAACAGTTTGGGTGGAGGTAAGGAATAATAAGGGGAAAAAAACACTAGTGGGCGTAGTCTATAGGCCTCCGAACAGTTGCAACTCTGTTGGACGGAGTATCAATCAGGAAATAGTTGAGGCTTGTAATAAGGGAACATCTATAACTATGGGGGATTTTAACTATCATATTAATTGGACAAATCAAATTGGGCAGGGCTGCCTTGAGGATGAGTTCATTGAGTGTATTAGGGATGGGTTTCTTGAGCAGTATGTAACTGAACCGACCAGGGGGCAAGCAACCTTAGATCTGGTCCTGTGTAACGAGATGGGATTAATTAAAAATGTCCTAGTAAAGGATCCCCTTGGAATGAGTGACCATAACATGGTTGAATTCCATATTCAATTTAGAGGGTGAGAAGGTTGGATCTCAAACAAGCGTGTTAAGCTTGAATAAAGGAGACTATGAAGGTATGAGAGCGGAATTGAGTAGAGTGGATTGGGAAAATAGATTAAAGGGTAAGACGATACATGATCAGTGGTGTACATTTAAGGAGTTATTTTACAACTTCCAAAAAATATATATTCCACTGAGAAGAAAAGGGTGTAAAAGAAAAGACAGCCATCCATGGCTAAGTAAAGAAATTAAGGATTGTATTCGACTAAAAACAAGGGCATATAAGGTAGCCAAATCTAGTGGGAGGATAGAGGATTGGGAAAACTTTAAAAGACAGCAAAAAATAACAAAAAGATTGATTAAGAAAGGGAAGATAAATTATGAAAGTAAATTAGCAAAAAATATAAAAACAGATAGTAAGAGTTTTTATAGTTATATAAAAAGAAACAGGGTGGCTAAAGTAAATGTTGGTCCCTTAGAGGATGAGACCGGGAAATTAATGGTGGGAAATATGGAGATGGCAAAAACACTGAATATTTTACATCAGTCTTTACAGTAGAAGACACTAAGAATATCCCAACACTGGACAAACAGGGGGCTAAAGGGGGGGAGGAGCTAAACACGATCAAAATCACTAAGGAAGTGGTACTCGGTAAAATAATGGGACTCAAGGTGGATAAATCACCTGGACCTGATGGCTTACATCCTAGGGTCTTGAGGGAAGTGGCGGTAGGGATTGTGGATGCATTGGTAATAATTTTCCAAAACTCCCTGGACTCGGCAAAGGTCCCGGCAGACTGGAAAACTGCTAATGTAACACCCTTATTTAAAAAGGGCAGTAGACAGAAGGCTGGAAACTATAGATCGGTTAGCCTAACATCTGTGGTAGGTAAAATTTTGGAGTCCATTATTAAGGAGACAGCAACAGGACATTTGGATAATCATAATTTAATAGGACAAAGTCAGCATGGTTTTATGAAGGGGAAGTCATGTTTGACAAATTTGCTGGAGTTCTTTGAGGAAGTAACATATAGGGTGGATAAAGGGGAACCAGTGGACGTAGTGTATTTAGACTTCCAAAAGGCATTTGACAAGGTGCCACACAAAAGATTATTGCTTAAGGTAAAAAATCATGGGATTGGGGGTAATATTCTGGCATGGATAGAGGATTGGCTATCTAACAGAAGGCAGAGAGTTGGGATAAATGGTTCATTCTCAGACTGGCAATCAGTAACTAGTGGTGTTCTGCAGGGGTCAGTGCTGGATCCCCAACTCTTTACAATCTATATTAACGATTTGGAGGAGGGGACCGAGTGTAACATATCAAAGTTTGCAGATGATACTAAGATGGGAGGGAAAGTAGTGAGTGAGGAGGACATAAAAAACCTGCAAGGGGACATCGACAGGCTAAGTAAGTGGGCAGAGATTTGGCAGATGGAATACAATACTGGAAAGTGTGAGGTTATGCACTTTGGCAGGAAAAATCGTAGAGCAAGTTATTATCTTAATGGCAAGAAACTGGAAAGTACTGAAGTACAAAGGGATCTGGGGGTCCTGGTGCACGAAACTCAAAAGGTTAGTATGCAGGTGCAGCAAGTGATTAAGAAGGCCAATGGAATGTTGACTTTCATTGCTAGGGGGATAGAATATAAAAATAGGGAGGTATTGCTTCGGTTGTACAAGGTATTGGTGAGACCGCACCTGGAATACTGTGTACAGTTTTGGTGTCCATACTTAAGAAAGGACATACTTGCTCTCGAGTCAGTACAAAGAAGGTTCACTCGGTTAATCCCGGGGATGAGGGGATGGACATATGAGGAGAGGTTGAGTAGATTGGGACTCTACTCATTGGAGTTCAGAAGAATGAGAGGCGATCTTATTGAAACATATAAGATTGTGAAGGGGTTGGATCGGGTGGATGCGGGGAAGATGTTCCCGATGATGGGTGAAACTAGAACTAGGGGGCATAGTCTTAGAATAAGGGGCTGCTCTTTCAAAACTGAGATGAGGAGGAACTACTTCACTCAGAGGGTGGTAGGTCCATGGAATATGCTGCCCCAAAAAGCTGTAGAAGCTACATCATTACATAAATTTAAAACAGAAATAGACAGTTTCCTAGAAGTAAAGGGAATTAAGGGTTACGGGGAGCGGGCAGGAATTTGGACATGAGTCTAGGTTCGGATCGGTCATGGCCCTGTGGGTAGCGGAGCGGGCCCAGGGGCCGTGTAGCCTGATCCTGCTCCTATTTCGTGTGTCTAATTCTGTTAGATTCAGGAGATGGTTCTGTGATAGTGGATTGGCGGTTAGGATCAGATCAGCCATGATCTTATTGAATGGCGGAGCAGGCTCAAGGGGCCGATTGGCCTACTCCTGCTCCTATTTCTTATGTTCTTATGTTCAACAACCTGACCTGCAACTTGCTTAGCATTAGTCCTGTCTGAACCCTGTCTTTCTTTTACATCTCGGTTCGCTGTCTCTATGGCTTGAGCAAGTTCCAATGCTTTTTCATAAGTAAGCCCAGTCTCGGATAATAATCTACGCTGCATTCAGTCGTCCATTATTCCGCAAACTAGCCTATCTCTCAGCATTTCATTCTGGTTGTTCCCATAATTGCAATCTTGTGCTAATTTACGCAACACCGCGACATAGTCCATTCCACTCTCTTCCTCTTTTCTGTTCCTTGAATTAAACTTGAACCGCTGTACAATCTCACTAGGCTTGGGGTTGAAATGTTCTTTGAGCAAGGCCATTAATTCAACAAATGATTTGTCTCCAGGCTTTTCAGTGTAGGGGTTTTGCAAAATTCCCCTGAAAACAAGAGAAACATTGGTCCACATCGTGGATGAAGATTTATGTGTTTTGAATTGCCTCTGGGTCAGATCAATGTTTTAAAGCATGCTCAGAATCACGAAAGACTGCTGAGCTGGACTACAACGGAATTGAGGAAATTCGTGGAAGTATTCACACACATTGAGAAAGAACATCTTGATTAAAACTTGTGCTTTTGAGCCCGGTCAAACACAGAGGTTTACAGCTTGTAATGTGTTTGTGTGAAAGACCTGTCAATCAAACCAGGGAGGTCAGGAGTTGCCCACTTGACCCGAGGCCACAGAGACAGGTTGTTATGGCTGGCTATGATTCAGCAACCAATCACAGTCCTTTTTTTTGTGTACTGGCCAGACAGAACGGCAGGAGCATGAAAGACCTGTCAATCAAACCAGGGAGGTCAGGAGTTGCCCACTTGACCCAAGGCCGATTATGGCTGGCTATGTTTAAACAAGCAATTCAGTAACCAATCACAGTCCTTTTGTTTGTGTACTGGAACTTTAGGTGGGAATTTTTCCAGACAGAACGGCAGCAGCACACAGGTATAAAGATAGCTACTGAGAAGCTATCTGCCATCTTCTTTACTTCGCTGGACCACAGGTGAGCAGGGTGTTCTGACTCCTCAACAAGACAACCTAGCAAGGAGTTTGGGGTGGTGATTTAAGGGAATTGTTAAGATTGTTTAAATAACATTGTGGCCATTGTATCCCTCATTTTTGCCATCTGTACCCCCCCCCCTGTTGCATTTACTATGTTCGTGTGGTATAGTTTATATTTGATTATGGTTCTTTAGTTTAATAAATTTTGACTTTGCTCACATCCAAATCAATTGTCCGTTTTAATATCATTAATTATAAGTCCTCTAGTCAGAACTGAAAGGTGGGGTAGCGATTCAGAACCGCTGTTAAAATTGGTTTACAGTGCAGCAGGCAAAAAGGCTGCTGGCCAGGTATGTTACCATAAACCAGGTAATAGATGCCCCCCTACATCAGGACTGAGCAGATTCCTCATCAATCTGTAGGTTTGGCTTCCCACTGAACTAAGCAGAATGGCTTTCCTTTTTCCAGCATCCTTTATTTCATTTGGTTCGAAGAAATAACCCAACACTTCACAATATTCCTCCCAGGTTTGTGCTCGAATATCAAAAGCGGAGACCGTTCCTACCGTGGCAGCTATGCTCTCTTCCAACTGGTAGCTAACTTTAGCTCATGATTTTGTTGTTTAAAAGTCCCAGCAGACTTCTCTTCCTTATTCAGGGTCCTTTTTACCTCATCACCAAACGTGATAAATCCATGTAGTGGAACAAGAACTCGAAGAGGCGATATCTTAGAATTAGCACGAGTACTTTGTTAACAACTGTGTAGCAAACAAAACAGGCATGCATCCTGCATCCTGGCATTCCACCTTTGCTGACCTTGACAGGAAGCAACCCCCTGACCTTAACTAGTGGCAGCACTGGCTACAGCACCACCTGGTGGATAACCTTAATCATAACATCCCAGATTACTATAGCATGGATTCCTCTCCAGTTCAGACCGGGGCCTGAGTCTTCAACACTGGCTGAGTATTCTCAGCCATGGCTCAGTGGGTAGTATTCTTGCCTGAGTTAGAAGGTTGTGGGTTCAAGTCCCACTCCAGGGACTTGAGGATAAAATCTAGGCTGACACTCCAGTGCAGTACTGAGGGAGTGCTGCACTGTCGGAGGTGCTGTCTTTTGAATGAAACGTTAAACTGAGGACCCATCTGCCCTCTCCGGTGGATGTACAAGATCCCATGGCATCATTCCGAATAATTGTAGTACTCCTTCTGTCTTTTTACTCCATCCCCAGAGCTGGAATTCTTTAGCTGGGTTTCCTACCTGAAGGACTAGAGTGAACCAATTGGATTTCTACAACAATCTGACATTCATGGTCATTTCTTCATATACCAGCTCACAAGGTGACCAGATTTGATTGTATACATAATATAATTTATTATAGAGGGATTTGAACTTGAGGTGGGGGTTAATTGGTCTTCAGCAAAAGTGCAAAACGGATGATGGCAAATTGGTTTTAGTAAGACTCTATGCTCATTAGTTTATTTGATTGGCACAGGCTGAAAAACTCCAGAAAAAATATCAGTCACAGAGTCATAACTGCACAGAAGGAGGCCATTCAGCCCATCAAGTGGGTGCCGGCTCTCTGTAGAGCGATCCAGTCAGTCCCATTCCCCCGCTCTATCCCCATAGCCCTGCAAGTTTATTTCCCTCAAGTTCCTATCCTGTCTTCCCTTGAAAACATCGAATGTCTCCCCTTCCACCACTTCCATCGGCAGCGAGTTCCAGGTCCTCAGCACTCGCTGCGTAAAAAAGTTTTCCAAAACATTAAATCTGTGTCCCCTAGTCCTTGCACCATCAACTAGTGGGAACAGCCTTTCCCCGTCTAGCCTATCCAAACCCGTCATAATCTTGTACACCTCTATCAAATCACCCCTCAACCTCCTTTGCTCTAATGAAAACAAATCCAGCTTCTCCAACCTGTCCTTGTAGCTAAGATTCCCCTGTATCTGATACAAGCCCAGAATTTCACAGGACCAAACTACAGTCTCGAAGTTCAGCCGTACAGCGTCCACTTATGCGGCGCTAAACTGCCTCCTGGGGGAGTGTTAGCTAGTGCTCTGGGGGAGGGTTTAAACTAAAATGGCAGGGGGTTGGGAACCTGAGCAGGGGGACAGAGGAAAGGGAAACAAGGATAAAAGCAAAAGATAGGAAGGAGAAAAACAAAAGTGGCAGTCAGAGACATCAACGGTTTAAATCAAACATGGCCACAGTAAATAATAATTCTAATAGGTCTAAGAGCATTAAAAAAAACAAGCCTGAAGGCTTTGTGTCTTAATGTGAGGAGCATTCATAATAAGGTGGATGAATTAGCTGCGCAAATAGAGGTAAACGAATATGATTTGATTGGGATTACAGAAACATGGCTCCAGGGTGGCCAAGGCTGGGAACGCAACATCCAGGGGTATTCAAGATTCAGCAAAGATAGGCAAAAAGGAAAGGGAGGTGGGGTAGCATTGCTGGTTAAAGACGGGATTAACACAATTGTAAGGAAGGATATTCGCTCTGATGATGTGGAATCTGTATGGGTAGAACTGAGAAATACCAAGGGGCAGAAAACATTAGTGGGAGTGGTATATAGACCTCCAAACAGTAATGCGGAGGTTGGGGATGGCATTAAAAGGGAAATTAGAGAAGCGTGCAATAAGGGCACAGCAGTCATCATGAGTGACTTTAATCTACATATAGATTGGGCTAACCAAATTAGTAACAATACTGTGGAGGAGGAATTCCTGGAGTGTTTATGGGATGGTTTCCTGGACCAATATGTCGAGGAACCAACCACAGATCAGGTCATCTTAGACTGGGTATTATGTAATGAGAAAGGATTAATTAGCAATCTTGTTGTACGAGGCCCCTTGGGTCAGAGCAATCATAATATGATCGAATTCATCATTAAGATGGAGAATGAAGTAGTTGACTCAGAGGCTAGGGTCCTGAATTTAAATAAAGGAAACTATGATGGTCTGAGGCACAAGTTGGGTAGGATTGATTGGGGAATGTCACTCAAAGGGTTGACGGTGGATAGGCAATGGCAAACATTCAAAGACCGCATGGATGAACTACAGAATTTGTTCATCCCAGTTTGGCATAAAAATAAAACAAAAAAGGTGACTCAACCGTGGCTACCAAGGGAAATTAGGGATAGCATAAGATCCAAGGAGAGGACATATAAATTGGCCAGAAAAAGCAGTAAACCTGAGGATTGGGAGCAGTTTAGGATTCAACAAAGGAGGACAAAGGGATTAATTAAGAAGGGGAAAATAGAATATGAGAGTAAGCTTGCAGGGAACATAAAAACTGACTGTAAAAGCTTTTATAGATATGTGAAGAGAAAAAGATTGGTGAAGTCAAGCATAGGTCCCTTGCAGTCAGAATCAGGGGAATTTATAATGGGGAACAAAGAAATGGCTGACCAATTAAATACATATTTTGGTTCTGTCTTCACAAAGGAGGACAAAAATAACCTCCCAGAGATGTCGGGGAACATAGGGTCTGATGAAAGGGAGGAACTGAAAGAAATCAGTATTTGTAGGGAAATGGTGTTAGGGAAATTGATGAGATTGAAGACCGATAAATCCCCAGGGCCTGATAATCTACATCTTAGGGTACTTAAGTAAGTGGCCCTAGAAATAGTAGATGCATTGCTGATCATCTTCCAACATTCGATGGAATCTGGAACAGTACCCATGGATTGGAGGGTAGCTAATGTTACCCCACTATTCAAAAAAGGTGGTAGAGAGAAAACGGGGAATTACAGACCGGTAAGCCTGACATCGGTAGTGGGGAAAATGCTAGAGTCCATTATAAAAGATGTAATAGCAGGGCACTTGGAAAACAGTGACAGGATCGGACAAAGTCAACATGGATTTACAAAAGGTAAATCATGCTTGACTAATCTACTGGAATTTTTTGAGGATGTAACTGGTAAAATAGATAAGGGAGAACCAGTGGATGTGGTGTATTTGGACTTTCAGAAGGCTTTTGATAAGGTCTCGCATAAGAGATTAGCATGTAAAGTTAAGGCACATGGGATTGGGGGCAAGGTATTGACTTGGATAGAGAACTGGTTGACAGACAGAAAGCAAAGAGTTGGAATAAACGGGTCTTTTTCCGAGTGGCAGGCAGTGACTAGTGGGGTACCGCAGGGATCGGTCCTTGAACCCCAACTATTCACAATATATATTAAAGATCTATACAAGGGAACTAGATGTAATATCTCCAAATTTGCAGACGACACAAAGCTGGGTGGGCGTGTGTGCTGTAAGGAGGATGCCGAGAAACTCCAGAATGATTTGGACAGGTTGGGTGATTGGGCAGAAGCATGGCAGATGCAAGATAACGTGGATAAATGTGAGGTTATCCACTTTGGTGGCAAAAACAGGAAGGCAGATAGATTGGGAGAAGGGGAAGTGCAACGAGACCTGGGTGTCTTTGTGCACCAGTCACTGAAGGTAAGCATGCAGGTGCAGCAGGCGGTTAAGAAGGCAAATGGTATGTTGGCCTTCGTAGCGAGAGGGTTCGAGTACAGGAACAAGGATGTCTTGCTGCAGTTGTACAGGGCCTTGGTGAGACCACATCTTGAGTACTTTGTGCAGTTCTGGTCACCTTATCTGAGGAAGGATGTTCTTGCCATGGAAGGAGGTCAGCAAAAATTCACCAGGCTGATACCTGGGATGGCAGGAATGATGTATGAGGAGAGATTGGGTCGATTGGGCTTATACTCGCTGGAGTATAGATGAATGAGAGGGGATCTCATTGAAACTTATATAATCCTGACAGGACTGGACAGACTAGATGCAGGAAGGATGTTCCCGAAGGTCGGGGAGTCCAGAACCAGGGGTCACAGTCTAAGAATAAGGGGTAAGCCATTTAGGACACGGATGAGGAGGAATTTCTTCACCCAGAGAATGGTGAACCTGTGGAATTCTCTACCACAGAAGGCAGTAGAGGCCAATTCATTAAATATATTCAAGAAGGAGTTGGATATATTTCTTAAGGCTAAAGGGATCAAGGGGTATGGGGAGAAAGCAGGGACAGGGTACTGAATTTGGATGATCAGCCATGATCGCATTAAATGGCGGAGCAGGCTCGAGGGGCCGAATGGCCTACTCCTGCTCCTATCTTCTATGTTTCTATGTTAGCCTCCAATATGGTGAGCAGGAAGCGCACACTCATTACGAGCTGAACGTGCGCAGCCTGCCATATTGGTAATGGGCAAAAAATTGGCGTGCTGTGTTCACGTCCTTTGCATATGCAAATAAGGGGACCAACGTCAGTTTGAGTCCCCCATTATAAGACTGGTTTCCCCTGAGGCAACCGGCTGCAATCAGGAAAACCAGGCCCACATACAGCCTAACAGGTGATTCTTAAAGGGACCTCTGCAGGCCGCAACCAACAAGGCAAGTATTTAAAATATAACTTACTTGAATGTGGAGCCGGCAGGAGTAGGAATTCCTCTCCCACCTCCACATTCAAAGAACGTGGGCTGGTGCAGGCACCGCTACCTCACCCCTGCCCACTGCTACCTCCTGATTTGATCATCCCCTTTCCCGACCCGGTCCCCTTTAATCGCTTATCTTACGGCGGCTGCTGGCGTCGTAGCATCCCGATCTTCCATCCCGCATTGCTGGTGAGCTGCCTGTAGCTCCCTGGCAATGAAGCCCGAGGCCCAATATCGAGTGCGCCTCTGGCCTCACCATCAGGCGCAGGGATCATTCCCTGCATTGCCCCCACCCCAACCCCCGCACTGCCAAAAATGGGTGCGCCCGCACTTCCAGACCCACTTCCCAATGCCCAGAATTCCAAAGGACCAAGCGAATTCCCATTGGGCAGAATTCTAATAACCTAAGCATTTCCCATTGGAAGGAACTTCAATGGGTTAAAGCACTTCTTGTTCATTCCGTGGTGTGGAATGCCACTGGTCCAGTCGCTGCCTATGCACTCAGTCTTGTTGTGCAGAACCTGTGATCCAAGTACCTTTCTTAAATCCTAGTGCAAATCCCAATTATCCATTTGTTAGCACTCAAGGTGCTAAATGCAATGTACTCAATCTGTCACGCTTTTTGGGTCTGTGCAGCATTGTGTGCAAAACGTAGCATTTTATGGAGTGTTTTAATTCAGGTCGATTTGCTCAAATTGTCTCTTTAGTCCTACAGCTGGCGGCGCTCTCCATTCAGGCACAGAATGTCCTTACAAGTGAACTCTACGTCAAGATTCCCTTGTACTAGATGGTGGCTGAAAGGACCAGTTTGTTTAATTTCTTGCAGTGCAGTGACCATAAGAACTACTGAACAACAGGCTAAGTGAAAGAAAACTCTGTGACCTTATTGGTGACTGTGCTGGAGCAACCTTATATATATATTTTAAATCACAGCTTTTCTTTGGCGCCTGTGGTATTTACGGTGCCCGTTGGTGGACTGTGGCTGGAGCTCAGAATACCTCCAGAACCTCAGTCGATTCAGGCACCTCGAGCTCTTCTCAGACAGTTTGCTCTGGAAAACCACCGAGAACTTAAACCCACATAGCAGGACAGCAGGCAAGCAAAAACCACAGCCGCACAAAAATAAAAATCATTTGCAAATTGATTGAATGCTGCGACATGTTCTCATTCAAACACCCAGACTGGCATGGATTCCTCTCCGGCTCAGACTACCACCCCCGTGTCATTAATATTGGCTGAGCAATGTCAGCGTGGCTCAGTGGGCAGCACTCTTGTCTCTGAGTCAGAAGGTTGTGGGTTTAAGCCCCCACTGCAGAGACATTAAGCACAAAATCTAGGCCGACACTCCAGTGCAGTACTGAGGGAGTGCTGCACTGTCGGAGGTGCCATCTTTCATTTGAGACTTTAAACCAAGGCCCCGTCTGCCCTCTCAGGTGGACGGGAAAGATCCCATGGGACTATTCAAAAAAGAACAGTGAAGCTCTTCCCCAGTGCCCTGGCCAATATTTATCACTCAATCAACAGATTACCTGGTCATTATCACATTGCTATTTTGTGGGAGCTTGCTGTGCGCAGATTGGCTGCCCTGTTTCCTACATTACAACAGTGACTACACTTCAAAAAAGTACATCATTGTCTGCAAAGCGCTTTGGGACGTCCCGAGGTCGTGAAAGGCGCTGTATAAATGCAAGTCTTTCTTCCACTCGTACGGCTTATTCAGCAGGCTGGAGTTACAGTGGAAACCAGTGCACAAGTATAAAATCTCACGGCTAAACCCGATCGACACAAGTGGCTACTGCCACTTGGCACTGTGTGCTTGACCTTTAAGGAGCTGCAGACTCCTCAAGAGGCTCTGACTTGAAACTGCGGAGAGATCGGGTTAGTAAGCTCCCCTTTGGCACCGGAACACTGGGCTGCTTCCCTCCATTGCTCACACTGTATGTGCCACTTCACATTGCGCTTCCTGTTAACTCCCCCTTTCTCCCCACTGAGGATCGTCTTCCCCCCAAACAACTGGTCTGCAATGAAGGAAACACAAACTGTTTCTTGTAAAATCAGTAAAAGGCCTAGCTTTTCGGAAGAGGGGGCAGGCGGAGAGAAACATAGTGCTCATCACTCAGTGATGCATTAGGAAGATACAACGCGTGTAAAGGCATATGCGTTTTGGGATGGGGAAGGGACCACAACAACTTGCATTTATATAGCGCCTTTAACATAGTAAAACATCCCAAAGCGCTGAATATATGTCTCATCTCCTCAGCGCACATCAGCTCAGTCACGATTCCAAACTCACTGTGGCCTCAAACCTATCTTGTTACGCTGTGGCATAAACTGAAACGCCTTTCCGCATCAGTGGCTCCTCTCTGGTGTCGACAGACTGTCAACCAATGTCCGTATCCTGGCAGCTGCCCAATGCTCCGAGGTACAAAGCAGTGGGAGGCCCCGAATGCACTACAATTTTCACCCATTCCTGTCAGTTATTGCGTGAAAATTAAAGTGTGCAACAGACACGTTCAAGAAAAAAAAATGGTTCAGAGTCCCTGTGGCTGAGTGGCACTGCACACAATACCATTGTCACAGCTAGAGGTCAGGGCCGGACTGTATAATTGCACTCACAGTGGAGACTGCAGCGTGAAACTTGACAAGGTTGGCGAGTCTGCCTGTACCTGTATTGGGACTTGCTGGAACAGCCTCAAGTCAAAAAAAACACAAGACCGCAGCCGCACAGAAGGCAGGAAGCTGCTTTGCTTAAATGTTAGCTAAAGCTGGACGGCGACCGAGTCTTCCTGATACGGTCAGGGAACCTCAGCAGCTGTCAGCAGCCACTCTTGGATTATGGGATGGATGGGCCCTGCTGGAAATAGGGAATAGTTGATTGGACAGAAAAAGTGTCCAAACCCTGCTCTATGGTTATCTAAATAAAGAGGGGAGTTTTGCATTGGAGAAATAACTAGAACATCACATCACCATCATTACTTGGTGAGGAAGTTAGAGGAGGGGGAAGTTCAAAACAGCAGGTTTCAGGTTATAGCTCTGTCCAGTTTGGTCACAAACCCTCACCCTCATGTGACTCAAGAAGAACCATTATTAGCCAAACCAAGCTCCGAGCTAACTACGTCAAGCACTTTCCGGATCCGTGAAGTAGGTGCAATGGACAGGCCACTATGGCAGACAGCTAGAAAGGTACCTATTGCCAGGGATATACTCCACATTATTGGTGGAGTCAGGCTGCGGAATGAGAGAGAGAGAGAGACAGAGAAAGAGGGAGAGAGGGGAATTCTGCCCCTAATAAGGTTAGTGAAATCAAACCTAACACTGTTAAATCCAAATCATCTGCTCCTATGAGGTGGGAATCCGACATTGAAACTGCAGGGACTGTAAATTGGGGCAGGATTGACCTCTGTTGGGATTCTGCTTTTCATTGGCTCCCAAGTGAAATAAAGAGCTTGCAGTTTTACAGTACTTCCCCCATCCTCGGGACACCCCAAAGTACTTTACAACCAATGGATTACTTTTAAAGTGTTGCTTTGTAGCAAGGTCCCGCAAACAGCAAAAAGATAAAACGATCAGATAATTTGTTTTGGTGGTGTTGGTTGAGAGACAAACATTGACTAGGACACCAGCAGAGATCACCTGCCATGGGATCTTTTATGCCCACCAGAGCAGGCAGACTTGGTTTAAGGTCTCATCCAAAAAGCGGCACCTCTCGACAATGCAGCGGTCCCTCGGTAGTACACAGAAGTACCAATTCAGTTTATGTGCCCAAGTCCTGGAGTGGGACTTGCCCCACGACTATCTGAGTTAGAACTTCCAACAAGCACCGCATCCGCCTGTGCACCACTCTATCCCGAGGTCACTCTTAGGGAATGTCCATTGGGATCTTGGGCTCCCCCAGACATCCCACAAGTCACACCACCTAACACACACACCCAGTGGACGCCCCCCCCCCCCCCCCGCAAACGCTTGCAGGAAGCGTTTGTGCTGCACGGGGCCTTCTGAGAGTCCCACAATACGTATTCAAGCAACAATCCATCTCCGAGGAAGTGTTGGCACAACATTGTTGAGTGGCTCCAATCTCCAGATTGTGGTCCCCACAGGCAAGCGCCAGCCCAACATCCCGCCAGGTCTGCAGGATGGGCACCGCTGTACTCCTGGCACTCGCACGCCCCAGTATGCAAATAGCCCTTAAACCTGGGGTGGGGTCATGGCCGTTTCCACCGGTTGTCTGGTGAATTTACGGCAGTGGATTGGGAGGGAAGCCCCACAGCAATCACCCCACCCTGTGCATGTTTTCATATAAATTCAGGTACCACCACAATTCAGACTTCAGGTTTTGATTATCTGGCATCGGAGGTGCCCAACTACAACACAGCACTTTCTAACCCCGTCCTTCCCCCAGCATCAGCTCCAAGGTCCCGACCCCCACCCCAGACTGCCCAATGTCCTAGATTCTTAGCACACCTAAGACACAGACAAAGAATGAAAGGGACTGAAGAGGCACTCTGCGTAAGCAGTAGAACTGATTTGCGATTTTATTAGCCTGTGTGCGACTGCTACATAATGACTCACATTCAAGATATTCCATTACCGATAAAACTGCTAAGGAATGGTCCATTGTGTGAAAGAGCTTCCCCACAGATACACTGAGCGGGAGATAAAATAATGAAGTCACTTGCTCAAACTGTGAGAGTTCACCGCATAACATGACAAAAAGCACAAAGAGAAGCCTCACACTAACAAGTTCTGGTAAAAGCTCCTACACTGTAATCATTTCACTAACAAAACACCAGACATTAAGATTAAGCTAGAACACTGGTGCTTTTAACAAATCAATTACATAACTGCATGTCACTATAGTAACGTCCATAACAGACCAATTAACTGTGAGGACCGTTTGGGTAGAGCGTACTCCAGCAAATCAGTTACATTTGAAGACTAGTATTTTTGCCATAAGAATACATCACACCTATAAGTTAATAAATCTCAGCTACTGTTTAAATACGTCACCAGCATGCACAATATTGGAGCATAATCATATTACACTTGATAAGACAGCATAATAGGCAAGTGCGTTTCTTTTTTTAAAAAAAACACAAATAAGCTGCTTGAAGATCGATTCCCATTATTTTTGTCTTTTACGAAATCTGCCTTCGATTCAGCCTGACCCAAAAAAATGATCCCTGCATTTCCAGTAACACATGGAGGGGACTAAAATGGTAACTAGACTAATCTGTGGTCTAAAACGGCACCAGTTAAAAAAATGGCAGGCCCTCAACATCCAATTGGCTGACTAGGGTTGCACCCAGTCGTAAAAAGGCGTCAATGCTTCCGAAAGCAACACGTCTGCCAGCGGGTTTAAACTAAACCTGGTCACTGGTAGATCTGCAAAATTATTTTTAGATCCCGTTGTTTCTATGTTTTTTTAAAAAAAAAAGACAACGGGATCTTCACAATTCATAATTTTTTTTAGGACCTAAGCCACAATCAGTTTCTAATTAGGAGTTTGGGAGTCCAGGAACACACTTATGGCTTTATAAATTAGTTTTTTTTGTTTTTTTTAAATAAAACAAATAAATAAAAAAATATTTAATACTGTATTTTATTAATACTTTTGATTTTTTACTTTTCAAAAAAACAATGGAGGTTACTGAAACCACTAGAGTATTATTTTTTATGTGCAGACCTCATCATTCAAGTTTAACTTCAGTCTAGCTTTACGTTAAATGAAACAACTCCACTTATTTAACTACAGAACAGTCCAAATGCCAGTGTGTGGCTCCCATTCCGTACCAGCACAGCCAAGTCTGACTTTCCGCTAGTGGTGTTTTGGCAAATGTCGAAGAGGCGTCAACAGGGCGGAGAGTGAGGGGAGGGGGTAACCAGAAGCTCTCCCCCCCCCACCCCAAGTGGAAAAAAAAAGACTGCGGTCGCAGCTGCAGCAGCCAGTTTCCCCCTCCCCCCCAGGGCTTAATTGTTCCCTTCCCCGCCTTCATCATCCTGCTGGTCGCTTGTCCAGAGCGTCAGGTTGTCGCGGAGGAGCTGCATGATGAGGGTCGAGTCCTTGTAGGAGTCCTCGTTGAGGGTGTCGAGCTCAGCGATGGCGTCGTCAAAGGCAGTCTTGGCCAGGTGGCAGGCCTGCTCGGGGGCGTTCTGGATCTCGTAGTAGAAGACCGAGTAGTTGAGGGCCAGGCCCAGCCGGATGGGGTGCGTCGGTTGCATGTGCTCCTTGCTGATCTCATGAGCCTCGCCGTAGGCCTTCTCCGAGGACTCCACCACCGTGGCGCGCTTCTCGCCGGACGCCACCTCGGCGAGATAGCGGTAATAGTCCCCCTTCATCTTCAGGTAGAAGACCTTACTCTCATACTGCGTGTCGCTGCAGTTTTTGATCAGGTAATTGTCTAAGAGGTTGAGCACGTCTTGGCACACAGACTCCAGCTCCTTCTCGATTTTCTCTCTGTAGGCCCGTACCATCTCAATCTTCTTCTCGTTGCCATCTGCGGAGGTCTTCTGCTCGATGCTGCTGATCACCCTCCAGGACGAGCGCCTCGCCCCCACCACGTTTTTGTAAGCGACAGAGAGAAGATTCCTTTCTTCATTGGAAAGGGCTTCATTCAGTTCCGTTACCTGCCAGGAAGATGCAAAGAAAATAACGTTAGAGAAAAAAAAGCAATAATACCAGCATCTTTAACCATAACGAGAGGATGTAGATTTAAGATAATTGGCAAAATAACCAGAGGGGTTTGGAGGACAATTTTTTAAAATTTAAATGCAGCGAGTTATGACGATCTGGGATGCACTGTCTGAAAGGTCGGTGGAAGCAGATACAATAGTAACTTTCAAAAGGGAATTGAATAAATGCTTGAAAAGGAAAAATTTGCAGAGCTATGGGACTAAATGGAGGGCGGCTCGGAGATCAGAGACATCACATCAAGTGATAAAATGCACGAACTAGCACTTCCCGATGGCAGAAGACACGCATGGGCAGAGTCAAGCAGGGAAGAAGAAAGTGGTATTGATAATGGGACAGATGGGGAGAGGGGGGGAGCTGAGCTTCGGGTTGAGGAACACAATGATGCGTATCTCCTCACTTAACCAGAGGTGGCATCAAGGAGGTCAATGGAGATGCGAAGGTACAAGCGAAAGCTGAAGAATTTAGCTTCAGCTTTTCCAATATTAAGCTGGGGAAATTCTTCATCTGAAAAGGTGCCCTTTTAATATTCATCTGAATTAGACAACATCTCAGTCTCAATTCTCAGCATTACATTTAAACCCTGCACCATCTAAGGTTAGACATCAACTGTAGCTTCAGACTAACTCACTAGGCAACTAAAATTTCAAATGTTGTTCAATGCCTAATGGGCTACCCAGTGTTTAAGCGTGTGGTAACCATTCCCTTCCAATGATAACACAACAAAGGGAGAGCACCGGGGAGAGCAAGGGCACTTTCCTGCATCACAGCAGTGAATACATTTCAAAAGTACTTCATTGGCTGTAAAACACTTTGGGACGTCCTGAAGTCGTGAAAGGCAGCATAATAATGCAAATTCTTTCTTTTCTCTCATTAGTTTGCTACAACCTCAAGCTACAATTCCTTTCCCCTCGGCAGCCGGCTAACTCAGAAATGGACAACCCAGCTGGCTGTCAACAGAAAGGCTTCCATTTCCATCGGCCACTTCAACTGACGCTGGAAATGCACTTCAAAGTGGACCAAACTCTGCGAGCTGGCTGCTGATTTGCCTGCAGGACCCAACCCCACAACAGAAGGTTGCTAGGGATGGGGAAATAGCATTACTTCAGTTATTTAAAAAAAAGAGAATAGGTTATTATAATGTGTGCCGTCACTCTTACTATCCTATGCAGTAGATGTGCTAATTACATGATTGCAGGTTGATTTAAACCAGTGTTGTCCACTATATTAGCCACGTGTGGCTAATTGGGAATCCAGATGTGGCTAATGGCATTTCTGATTAGTAATGAGCAACAGACACTGTTGTTGGGCTTGTTATCTCAATACTCATGTTCGCACGGCATGTGTGTGAACTTTAACCTTTTTGTACGTATGTTGGTAAGATGAAAAACAGTGTGCAATGGTTTTTGAAAGATCATTACTTCCTTGGTTACTGAACAGTGGTAGATGTATGTTAAGAAAATATACACCTGAAAAGTACATTTATCTGTATTGTGTGAATATATAAAGTGCTTTCTACTAAAGATTGTGCAAGTGGCTAAAACAGTGTTGCATAGCAACACCTGTAGCTCGTCAGTGATGTCTATTGGACATCACTGCCTTACTTGGTTATGTTTCTACACTGCCATTTAACAAATGTGGTACTAGTAGGCATTTTTACATTTAAATTTTAATCACTTCATACAAAGTGCTGATCATGTACTCAAGACAACAACTTTTCATTTATTCAATACCTTTAACATAGTAAAATATCCCTAGGTGCTTCATAAGAATGTTATCAGACAAATTTGACATCTAACCACATAAGGAGATATTAGGACAGATGACAGAGGTAGGTTTTAAGGAGCATCTTAAAAGCAGGAGAGAGATAGTGAGGCGGAAAGGTTTAGGGAGGGCGTTCCAGAGCTTAGGGCCTAGGCAACTGAAAGCACGGCCGCCAATGGTGGAGCGATGAAAACCAGGGATGCACAAGAGGCCAGAATTGGAGAGCGCAGAGATCTCCAGGGGGGGGGGGGTGTTGTTGTAGGACTGGAGGAGGTTAGAGATAGGGAGGGGTGAGGCATTGCTGGACCGGGAGCCAATGTAGGTCAGCGAACGCAGGGATAATGGGTGAACGGGACTTGGTGCGAGTTAGGACACTGGCAGTAGAGTTTTGGGTAACTTCATTACAGCAGCCCAGTTGGTCTTGTGGCAGAGCTCTGGGCTCCTATTCTGAAGGCAATGGCTCTCGAGCAGGCTCCTGTACTACTTTGGCTTCATTCTGCGACTGTTCAACGCAGATCAACCAACGACAGTATTATTGGCAGGCAAGCAAGTCTTTATACAGGGACACTCCCAGAAACCTGGCACCTTTTCCTCCTGCATTAAACAAGGAATAAAAAAATATAAACATCTACCATACAGGACTTCCATTTAATCCAGAGGTCCAGTTATGAAGGGAGGAGGGGAATACTGTGGCTTCAAGACAAGGAGGCCATAAGAGAGATTTAACCCAACATGAGACCACATTCACTGTAGATTAGCTGCACCTTTCTGGCTTGCTTTAAACCGCACTGAAGCCTCAACACAGTGGCTGTGCTTCGGTTTTTTATGTTGCTGTGGAGCAGGTTTTATTTGTAGCACAGCTGCATTGTAGGAAGGCTTGAAAATCAGACCAAGACTGTTGGGAAGTTTTCCATTTATATACCATTTTTTAATGACCCCCAGAACATCCCAAAGTTCGTTACAGCCAATGAAGTACTTTTGAAGTGTAGTCACTGTTGTAGGAAACCCAGCAGCCAATTTGCACACAGCAAGCTCCCACAAACAGCAGTGTGATGATGACCTGATAATCTATTTCAGTGATGTTGGTTGAGGGATAAATATTGGCCCAGGACACCAGGGAGAACTCCCTCTGCTCTTCTTCAAAATAATGCCTTGGGATCTTTTACATCCACCAGAGGGGGCAGACAGGGCCTCGGTTTAATGTCTTTGCTAAAAGATGGCACCTCCGACAGTGCAGCACTCCCTCTGTACTGCACTGGTGACAGACTACATTTTGTGCTCAAATCTCTGGAGTGGGGCTAGAACCCATAACCTTCTGACTCAGGACAGAGTGCTACCCACTGAGCCACGGCGGACACCGATTGCATTTAGTGAGACCAGTGATGACTGGGTGACCGCCAAAGAATAAGTCAACAACTCAAATGTTCAAAGAGCATTGGCAGATTGTCTAACCATATAGGCATCACAGCCGAGCCCAGTCCTGATCTCACTACAAAAATACTGCAGTATCCTGGTCAATCTCCTGTGGCTTTACACATGGGCAGTTAAGACTAAATGTAGTTGTGAGTTGATGCAGGGTTAGAGGGAAGAGAATAATTGGACCAGGCATAATTCAGTCCCCTTTTTAAAGTTGTATATTTTCCCTCCTTATTTGCATTTAAAGTTTTATTTAAACTATAAATAGTATTTGATTTGACATTATTTAGAGTCAAATAGCAAATTGGGAAGCAGAGAAGTAGAGTTGATTGATCATAAGTGTTTCTCTGCAGTACAGACAGAGGAGCTGGGAGATAAAACTGGGGAGCTACAGTGCCTCCACTGGTGGGAGGGTGTAATTCTAACATGACGTTTACATAGACAGCTTCTATGATAAGTGCAGGCATAGGAATTTATCATGTAAAAAAACAGAAAAATTGCAACAAAATGTGGCAACAGGAAGTAAAAGTCTGTAGACAGGAAGTGCATGACGACATAAGATTTAACATACAAGATATTCCACCAGATATACTAAATTGTAATGCCTAAAGTGCGATAGGAAGTAAGTGTAACACGTACAGGAAGTGTGCACGATACACAACATTTTATACCTTATTAAAAATCTTGAGAGAGAGTACACTTCCTGTCCATGCACCTTACTTCCTTTGGTCACACTTGTGTCAACATTTCCTATTGTAAATTGTTATGTCAACAGTTCACATTCAATTTTGTTATGTTGACCGTCACAATGTAGTTGCAAGCCGTTAGGTGACCCTGTGGCGCTAAGTTTCTGAAGTCTATCTCCTAACTCGAGTCGCTGCCACAGCTCAGAAATACACACATTCTGCTACAAACATATGCGCAAGATTTTAATGATATCTAAATATTGCAACAGTCCAAAGGCTCGGCAAAAAAAAATGAACATTTTTCCTTTACCGCTACAACTATCCCAGCTTCTCTAGTCTCGCCACATAACTGAAGTCCCTAATCCCTGGTATCATTCTGGTAAATCTCCTCTGCACCCTCTCCAAGGCCTTCATATCCTTCCTCAAGTGAATCTGGCATTGGGGCTGGCATATTATAGGAAAAGAACCTGTCTGCACACTCAACAGTAGCACACAAGGTACAAAACTGCACAGATCACATATAGCAGGATGACAGTGTAACAAGTACATTTGGTGCATAGAATAGCAATGGGGGCAATGGCCTACAATTTCATTATGAATCTCAGTAGAATTATTAACCAAAGTCAAGGAACCTTCCAAAAGTTCAGCTCAATCCTGCTCTCATTAAATGGAAAGTCAATTAACATAATATGAGGCTCTTTTAGACAAAACATGTTGCCGTTTATCACCAAGCGGTCCAATGAATTACAATAAAAACAAAGACATACTCTTTTAAAAAAAAAGTAAGAAAGTCAGTGCCCTGTGAGGGTCACCCCTGAAATTCAAAATTCACAAGCATTTCCTGGGTCAAAAGTCACTGAGCTGCTTTGCCCCAGTGGGACTATTTGGATATTCTTTCAAAGAGCCGGCACAGGCACGATGGGCTGAATAGCCTCCTTCTGTGCTGTGATTCTTGCTCACTGCAGAAACGCAGAAGGGACAATTATCATCATCTCTGAAAGGTTTCAATGGTGAGAATGTTGAGGTCCACTGGTTCCCAGCGAGCAACCATGACTCAGCAACCACATCACCTCCATCTTGGTGTTGGCAGCAAATTGCCACGCACACTGCGGCACACAGTCTTATCCAGCACAGGTGCCCAACCACAAGTGCCAGCATGGTGCCATCCTTTTCTGCTCCAGCTCCAAATAAACCATTTGAGGAAAAGCAAAATGGGAGGGGCAGAATCAATGAGAAATCGAAGGAAAGACAAACAAACAGAGAAAGCGAGGGGCAAGTTGAGAAGCTGGCATCTGTCGACATCTTCTCCTACCGCTACCGCCACCACCACTCCCCCCTGCCCCGTCCCCCGCTGATGTTGATGGGAGTTTTTTTCTGTTAATTATCCACATTGAAGATTCTGAAGAGGATTGACAGGGTAGATGCTGAGAGGTTGATTCCCCTGGCTGGAGTGTCTAGAACTAGGGGGCATAGTCTCAGGATAAGGGGTAGATCATTTAAGACCGAGATGAGGAGGAATTTCTTCACACCGAGGGTTGTGAATCTTTGGAATTCTCTGCCCCAGAGGGCCATGAATGCTGAGTCTTTGAGTATATTCAAGGCTGATAGATAGATTTTTGGACTCTAGGGGAATCAAAAGATATAGAGATCAGGTGGGAAAGTGGAGTTGAGGTCGAAGATCAGTCATGGTCTTATGGAATGGCGGAGCAGGCTCGAGGGGCCGTATGGCCTACTCCTGCTCCTATTTCTTATGTTCTTATGAATTTTCTCAATTGTGCTGATTATTGAATGAACTGCCTCAATTGCAAAACATTGAACTCTCTTGAACAAATACAGGGGGCCAACATTATAACAGCAAAGGTTCCAGAGTGGATTCAAAGGTTGGGAGGGAGGGGCAGAGCAGAGCAGAACCTCCAACAGGGCAATTGGTACACTGGGGTTTTCTTCTTGCCACTCCCTTGCCTTCTCATCCCAAGGAGGCTGTAACTGCTCAGTGTCAGAAAAGACCATTGTTTCCTCCACTTTACTGCCTGAGGTGAGGATGGAGGGTTTGAAAAAAGAAAAAGATGTGCATGTCTATAGCACCTTTCATGACCACAAGACATCCCAAAGTGGTTTTCAGCCAATTAAGCACTTTTTGAAGTGTAGTCACTGTTGTAATGTAGGAAACCCAGCAGCCAATTTAGAACAGCAAGCTCCCACAAACAGCAATGTGATAATGACCAGATAATTTGTTTAAATGATGTTAATTTAGGGATAACTATTGTCCAGAACACCAGGGATCATTTCCCTGCCCTTTTACAGCCACCTGAGAGAGCAGACAGGGACTCAGTTTAATGTCTCATCCGAAAGACGACACCTCGGACAGTGCAGCACTCCCTCAGAACTGCAGCGTCAGCTTAGGTTTTTGTGCTCAAGTCTCTGGATGTGGGACTTGAACCCACAACCTTCTGATGCACAGGTGAGGGTGTTACCCACTGAGCCACAGCTGACAGACAGTTTGGTGTAAGGTGGTCAGCAGATACTGCTTGTGGTGAAGGAAAGGAATTTGGACTTGTGCCTACAGCCCAGTGTGATTTAGTAGCAGTTGGCAGATTTAGCAGAGAGGGAGCAATTATTTTTAAATTTCAGTTTTCCAACATCTGCACTAAATCATATCTCCTCTAAGAATGTGCGGTATCCTAATAAACATGACACAGAATTCAGCCCTCTGAGGATATGTGCCTCTGAAATGTGAAAAATGAGAGGCTCAGAGCCTCTTAGAAAAGCTTTTGCCAGGAGTGTTCCATCTTTTGATTTAGGCGAGTTGTGTTCGAGTGTATTGCAGAGCCTCTGGGGCCAATGGTCCTTGTGATTGCCATAAAACTTGGGTTACTGATTCCAACAGGTCATGGTGCTCAGATTTACAATTTATCCACCAATAAGCACAAGGAACCAATGAGACGCAAGCACTAAGAACCAATGAGACGCAAGCACTAAGAACCAATGAGACGCAAGCACTAAGAACCAATGAGACGCAAGCACTAAGAACCAATGAGACATGAGCACTAAGAACCAATGAGACATGAGCACTAAGAATAACTCTTTCCAAACCTCCAGATCCATAAAATTTAAACAGGAGAGAGGAGGGAGGAGAGACAGCGGGGGTGGGTGAAGAGGAGGAGTGGGGGGGGGGGCGGGCGGTGGAAGGAGAGAAGAGAGGGGAGAAGGAGCGAGCATTTATACAACAATTTTCACGATCTCAGGACATCTCGAAGCGCTTTACACCCAATGAAGTACTTTTGAAGTGTAGTCACTGTTGTAATGTAGGGGAACACATCAGCCAATAGGACTGAGTTGTCCTTCGTGGGTCAGATTGCCAGGGCTTCAACGCTGCTCGTTGGTCACCCCAACCTCAATATTTAGTTATGGCCAAAAGTGCAGCCCAACAGCCAACTAGTTCATCAATAATACTTTTGTTAACTGTGTAGTTAAATAAATCTCCACCTTCAGTCAGTGGACCCCCTACTGAGTGTGGACATTTCCTATTGTCCACAATCTTAACCCCACAGACCTGCCACATGCTGTTAATATTTCAAGCCTATTGCAGCCGTTCTCCTCACACTCGAAAAAGGCCACTGCCAGAAACTTAAAGCCTCGAGCACAACACCTGAGCAACTGCACGACCTTGCCCAGTTGCAATCGTTCAAGTCATGCAGCAGGCCAACCCACCCCACCCCCCATCCCAAGTACAGCCACCCCAAGTCCACAATGCCAAGGACCAGCTGCTTCGCCACATTACAGAACCACATCTGTAATTCTAAGTGTGCCAGTCACTGCTCAAAGCTCCGGTGCCTGCAATCCCAACCCACAACCACACCAAAAAAAAAGTCAATCTTGAAGAATCAGAACTTAAAAGGGAAGCAAGATCTAAAAGACAGCATCCAGTTGTCTTTAATTATGGAGCTGTTGTACACAAATGTATCATTTGTTGTTTATATTTAGCAGGGCCAGTCAATGGCGTGGGTGTACAAGGACCACAGGCTCCAGTCTGGCAGCAGCCTTGGTCAAAGTCATTGCCACATGATTGGCCGTGAACCAAAAAGATAAACAAATAAAAGACTTGCATTTCTATAGCGCCTTTCACAACCTCAGGATGTCCTAAAGTGCTTTACAGCCAATGAAGCACTTTTGAAATGTAATTGTTGCTGTAATGTAGGAAGCATGGCCGCCAATTTGCACAAAACAAGGTCCCACAAACAGCAAGGTACTGCACTGGAGCGTCAGGCTAGATTTTATGCTCAAGACTCTGAAGTGGGACCCACAACCGTCTGACTCAGAGTGGAGTGGAGTGCTACCAACGGAGCCACAGCTGACCCTCACAAGCTTCATGCAGCGGCAAGTGCAGGCTGACTTTTATTCTCCCAATTTCGTTTTGGCAAATACATTGAGGTTCTTCAAAAAAGTGTCAAAATATTTTGCTGATATATTACTAGAATTTTCTGGTGAAGCAGACCAGAAGTCAGTAACACTCCATTATAATGATCACACATGACATCATAAAGTCAGGCAGCAAGACACCTGGTAACATGGACCAAGATCTTGACATCTGACTCATCTGGATTCATGTCCTCGTAAATCTAACCATCTAATCAATAGTATAATGTAATTACTACTTTAAAAAAAACACACACAACCTTTAACATTTTTTTTGGATCATGCGGGATGGTAGAGGCAAACTAAATGGACCTTAGTCTTTCTTCGTCTAGCAATTCCCATGTTTCTTATGCAATACAATGATCCTCACAGAGCCTCCTAGGGTCAACAGACAATCATAAAGCATGATATCACCACTGTCTCTGCAAGACGTAGTCTGCAGTTCCTGTGCTCACTCACTGCAATCAGAGTCCAATAGGGCTAGACTTTAAAAAAAAACTGTTTAAGCATTTAACCAAATTGCACAAAATGTGCCAAAGTTCTAATCAGCTGTGGCCTTTAAATTACTCAGCCAATTTTTCATAAATGTGTAACAGTGGAGGGAAAAATGGATGAAACCCATACAGCTAATTAAGATTTCAGCTGGAGAGAGGAGAGGGGGGTGGGGGGGGAAGCAGATAGAAGTCCAGACTGCTCTTGCACATTGGAAGTCAGCTCAATAGCAAAATTAGCAGAGACCTAGGAGTGAGTGCCCAGTCGTCCCACGGTCCATGGCTTGCAGGGCCCAGAAGTACGATACCCTTCGGAAATATCTATAGATTGAACATATCCCCAGAGTGGGTAATCTCCTGTACAAAAACCCAGTACAAAATAAGGCTCATCACAAGGAAGTACAATAGTTGATTTATTGGTTGCACGCATGACAATGACAATCAAAATATATTGGGCAGGGCAATATCTTATACATTTTAGATATGTCCCTCGGGTCATTTGATCCAGATCAATGGATTGAAGTGTAAGTGGATCACAAACTAGTACCACAAACGGAGAGAGCACTGATGTGTCACTAACAAGTTTGTGGTATCTAAAGACTTGGATTTATATAGCACCTTTCATGATGTCCCAAAGCACTTTACAGCCAATGAAGTACTTTTTTTGCAGCGTAGTCACGGTTGTAATGCAGGAAACACAGCAGCCAATTTGTGCAAAGCAAGCTCCCACATACAGCAGTGAGATAATGACCAGATAATCTGTTTTAGTAATATTGGTTGAGGGATAAATATTGGCCCAGGACACCAGAGAAACCCCCTGCTCTTCTTCGAAATAGTTCCAAGGCACCTTTTACATCCAACTGAGAGGGAAGATGTGGCCTCAGTTTAATATCTCATCCAAAAGACGGCATCGCCAACAGTGCCGCACTCCCTCAGTACTACACTGACGTTTCAGCCCAGGTTATGTGCTCATTTCTCACGAGTGGAGGGGCTTGAACCCACGACCCCCAACTCAAAGGCAAGGGTGCAACCAACTGAGCCACAGGTGACATCTAGTAGCAGCCCTCACTGCAACAGATTTCCCTTTCCTCAAAAAGTTCCGTAGGTTGTTGGATTTGAACAGTGTGGAGTTGTTTTTTTTAACATTATGTGCACTAATGACAATGTTGACCATCTCTTGACTGGATTATGCCTTTGAATGACCTCACCATAACCGTCATTATACAAGAAAAGTCACCAACAAGAAAAGACCCTGCAGCTCGACAAAGCTCACCCCCGAGACCCCTACCTATTATCACAGCAACCAGCTACATTTTGAACATCCCTCCTGCTTTACTTGCCCTACCCGACCCAGCAGTTTATCCCAAAACCTTTAACACCCTTTGGGTATAGATTGCCCAATACCAGTTTTAAATTTATGCTCTTTGGTCCTACTTTCCTTTCGTATAGAATTATAGAAATTACAGTACTTAAGGGGACCATTTGGTCAAGGGCAGTGCTACAGCTGCTCTAGTCACAACTGCCATATCCTTTCACATTCTTCCTTTTCAGATTACATTAGCCTCTGCCTCAATAGCCATTTGCTAAAAGTATTCCATGTTCAAATAACCCGCTCTGAAATGTTCATCCTTTGTTTCTCTCGTACTAATCCTGAGTTTATTCCCCCCCCACCCCGGTTGCCGATTTGCCAACCAATGGAAACAATCACTAGTTACCCCCTTAAAACTTTGGTATCCTCCGTCCCTGAAAAGGTTGTGGATGCTGGTGGTCAACTGAAATTTTCAAGACTCCGATTGATAGATTTTTGTTATGCAAGGGTATCTAGGGATACGGAGCCAAGGTGGGTAAATGGAGTGGAGGCACAGATCAGCCACGATCTAATTGAAAGGTGGAACAGGGTCGAGGGGCTGAATGGCCAACTCCTCTTCCTTTGCTTGGATAGGTGCAGTAAACTAGAGGTTAGCCTTTGTTCAGTTGCAGTACATTAGTCTCAGGTCAGAAGGTTGTGGCTTCAAATTCCACTCCAGAGACAGGAGCACAAAATCCAGGCAGGCACGTCAGTGCAGTACTGAGGGAGTGATGGAATTGCACTAGCTTGCCGAAGTGAAGTTATGGTTCAAGTTTCCACTCAAACTAATTTGCATAATCACGAATGTAAAAGCTTCCATGAACCAGCGCAATCGGGCAGTGTTTCAGAACGCAATTTTTTTCCTTGCATTAAAAATATTCCTCGATATATTTGAGTGGTAACCTGGTGCAGTTTTATTAATACATGGGTTTTCACAAAAAAATAAGCATTTTTAATGAGTGTCTAGTCCACCACCTGTGAGTAACCAGATTTTAAATCACCGAAAATGACTGTACTGAACCATTTACTAATGTTGTTGGTGTACAGTCAGATTCTTAGTAAATTAAATATATATATTTTTTTACATTTAAAAGCTTTTAAAAAAGGTGCCTTAGTGTCTTTGCACCTAAAAAACAAGCTGAATTTTAAGAGCCTCCTCGAAGGCCCATAATGGGCGCAATTAGTGGAAACTTGGCGTGGTGATTAATTCGATCTGGGGGCGTGGCCAGTTTTGTGGGCGGGGCCAATGTTTTTTAAAACCAGCGCAAAAGATCACGGAAACTCGAATTTGCTTAAAATTCCGTTATCTTTGTGCTAGTTTGGCCGATTTTGTGTGAACTACACTGGGAACCTGGTGGAAACTCTACTCCAGTATTTCCCATATATTAGATACTTTGATGATGTTCCCCCCTCAACCATCTTTCTGGACTGGAGTGTCAGTGCCCCATTTATCGTTCCTTGTAGCTCATCCCCATTACAGTTGGGCTCAGTCTTTCTCTTCTCTGCACCCCCTCCAATGCTCACATGCACTTGTTGTGACATTGCGACTGGAACAGAACAGTATTAGAAAACACCACTGAACCCCTGGCCACCCGTTACCCATGTGGTGCAGTATTCATAAGAGATAGGAGCAGGAGTCGGCCATTTGACCCTTCGAGCCTGCTCCGCCATTCATTAAGATCATGGCTGACCTTTTAACTCATCTCCACTTTCCTGCACTATGCCCATATCCCTCGATTCCATTAATATTCAAAAATCTATCAATCTCTGTCCTGAATATACTCAACAACTGAGCCTCCACAGCCCTCTGGGGTAGAGAATTCCAAAGATTCACCACCGTCTGAGTGAAGAAATTTCTCCTCATCTCAGTCCGAAATGACCGACCCCTTATTCTGAGACTGTGACCTCTGGTTCTAGACTCCCCAGCAGGGGAAACATCCTCCCTGCATCTACCCTGTCAAGCCCTGTAAGAATTTTGTATGTTTCAAAGAGATCACCTCTCATTCTTCTAAACTCTAGAGAATATAGACCTAGTCTACTCAATCTCTCCTCATAGGACAATCCCCCCATCCCAGGAAGCAGTCTGGTGAACCTTTGTTGCACTCCCTCCATGGCAGGTATATCCTTCCTTAGGTAAGGGGACCAAAACTGTGCACAATACTCCAGGTGTGGTCTCACCAGGGCACTATATAATTGCAGTAAGACGTGTTCACTCTTATACTCCAATCCTCTTGTAATAAAGGCCAACATACCATTTGCTTTCTTAATTGCTTGCTGTACCTGCATGTTAACTTTCAGTAATTAGTGTACAAGGACACCCAGGTCCCTCTGAACACCAACATTTCCCAATCTCTCACCATTTAAAAAATACTCTGCTTTTCTATTTTTCCTACCAAAGTGGATAACTTCACATTTCTCCACATTATATTCCATTTGTCATGTTCTTGCCCACTCACTTAGCCTGTCAGTATCCCCTTGCAGCCTCCTCACAACTTACATTCCCACCCAGCTTTGTATCATCAGCAAACTTGGATATTACATTTGGTCCCCTCATCCGAATCATTGATGTAGACTGTGACTAGCTGAGGCCCAAGCACTGATCCTTGCGGTACCCCACTAGTTACAGCCTACCAACCACATCGCCATAATCAATCCACCTTACTGTCCAGACATAGCGATTGAGTCAACCTTGTCAGTTAATTCTATTCATTGTATACTTAAGAAGGACATACTTTTGACCGATGTACGGTAATTTATACTCAGTGTTAAATTTAATTTTCCATTTGTCTGCTCAATTGCAAGAGTAGTTCAGGCCACAATCTCAGCCCACAGAATATTAACCCTACCATCCTTCCCACTCCAGCATCGAAGCTTGGAAATTATTGCTGGAAAAATGTGTTAATGCCACCTTTAAAATAGAGAACAAAGGAATGTACTATGAACACATTAAGCATTGATCCGCTAATGTAGACAACAGGGATATCTATTCCCTTAATTGTTTCTTCAAGTTCAGTGCCATGGCTTCAACCATTCTTCCTGACAATCCATCCCAGCTATTGATCACCTTCCTGACAATCCATCCCAGCTATTGATCACCCTCCATGCAAAACACTTTCTGGCCTCTGTCCTAAATTTTCCCCTCAACCCAGAACCAGTGCCCTCCTGTCCTCTTTACCCGGCCTATCTGAAAGTATTGATTCAGGTTTACTTTATTTACCCTGTTAAGTATCCAACACATGACTATGACGTCCCTTCAGAGATGTCTCTTTGAGGCTGAAGAGCATGAATTCAAGTCGTTGCTTATTGTTCCACTCTACGTTGTTGCCAAGTCCTCGACACCCATCTCCAGATCACTGTACACAGTACGCCAGGTACAATCAGCATGGCTTCTGGAGCTCTGAACCGATTCTCAATTTAACCCAGCATCCCATTTACTTTGTTTATTGCTGTCTCACACATCATGAGATAAGGAGAATGTTTTTAAAGCAGCGAGTTGTTATGATCATGAAGTGTGCTGCCTGAAAGGGCAGTTGAAGCAGATTCAAAAACTTTCAAAAGGGAATTGGATAAATACTTGAAAAGGAAACATTTGCAGGGCTCTGGGGAAAGAGCGGAGGAGTGGGACTAATTGGATAGTGCATTCAAAGAGCTGGCGCAGGCACGATGGGCCGAATTGCCTCTTTCTGTGGTGCAAGATTCTGTGATTCGAAGATCCTTCAGTCGCTACTGCTCTCCCTATTTTGATGTAATCAGCCACTTTCCATACCAGTGCTTCCGACATGTCTTCCTTTTTCCTCAACCGAGAATTCCCCTCTACTGTGGTTGACACGGCCCTCGACCGCGTCCATTCTATCTCCTGTACTTCTGCTCTCACCCCTGCCCCTCCCTCCCTCCCGGAACCATGATAGAGTTCCCCTTGTCCTCACCTTTCACCCCACCAGCCTCCACATTCAACGGATCATCCTCCGCCACTTCCGCCACCTCCGGCATGATCCCCTCATCAAACGCATCTTCCTCTCACCTCCCCTTTCAGCAATCCGTAGGGACCGCTCCCTCCGCAACACCCTAGTCCCCTCCTCTACCACCCCCAGCACCCCTTCCCCTTTGCCCAGCACCTTCCCGTGCAAGCGCAGGAGATCAAATCAAATCAACTTTTATTGTCATTGTTAGTGCACAAGTGCAGTACAACGAAATGTAGGCTTGCGGCTCCCGAGAGTTTACATTTAGATTAAGACATTTAAACATTCAACATACATTTGGTTTGTAATACATTAACATAAACATAACCATAATAAAGTGCATTGGCAGATGTGCAGGCTTTAGAGTTTATTTGTGGAGTTCAGTAGGATGACAGCCCTGGGAAAGAAGCTGTTCCTAAATCTGGTCGTACGGGTGCGAATGCATCTGTAGCGTCTCCCAGATGGCAGGAGGGTGAACAGACTGTGGCTGGGGTGGGTAGGGTCTTTGATGATGGACCGTGACCTCCGTAAACAGCGTTTCTGGTATATGTGCTCTATGGTCGGTAGCCGGGTGCCGGTAATGCAACACATGCCATTATACCCACCCCCTGCCCACTGTCCAGGGCCCCAAACACCGCTTCCAGGTGAAACAGCGATTTACTTGTACTTCTTGCAATTTAGTACACTGTATTCACTACTCACGATGCAGTCTCCTCTACATTGGGGAGACCAAACGCAAATTGGGTGACTGCTTTGCAGAACACCTCCATTCAGTCCGTAAGGGGGACCCCGAGCTCCCGGTGGCCTGTCACTTTAATTCACCACCCCATTCCCACTCAGACCTCACTGTCCTCGGCCTCTTGCATTGTTCCACGGAAGCTGTGTGTAAGCTCGAGGAACAGCACCTCATTTTTTGATTAGGCACTTTACAGCCTTCCGGACTCAACATAGAGTTCAACAATTTCAGATCATAACCTCGGCCCCTATTACATATATATTTATATATTTTTTAATCCACACTTTGTTTTTTCTTCCCTCCCTTCAGCTGTCCTTCATTCTACCAGCGCAATTCACACCCCATCTAGAGCCATCCTTTGTTCCTTAATCTGTCCCATTTCCACCTCCCCTTGCCTTGAATATCTCTTAATGTCTCTCTATCTCTCCGGCTTTCTATCCTATCACTGACCTTCCCTTTTGTTCTTCCATCCCCTCCCCCTTTTCCCAGCCCCCAAACTTGCTTTCCATTTCCTGCTTTTTTTCCAGTTCTGACGAAAAGTCATCGACCTGAAACGTTGACTCGGTTTCTCTCTCCACCAATGCTGCCTGACCTGCTGAGTTTTTCCAGCGTTTCCTGTTATTCCGGGAAGTTAGTAATGAAGCCAAGAAAGAAAGAACTGACAACACTTGTATAATTGTCAACTGTAGGTGGCGAGGCAGGTAGTAAGCGGTGTAAGAGAAGTCGCAGGGACTTGAAATAATCATGGACTTGCAATATTCCAGAGTCTGGCAGGTGCAAGGACAACCACAAGAGAGAGAGGGAGGAAAGTACTAAGGTAGTTAGCAGCCCCTGCTGAACACCACGTGAAGAAGAGCACTATAGTAGATGCTAGATTTCATTTATGATGTGGAGATGCCAGTGTTGGACTGGGGTGGACAAATGTAAGAAGTCACAACACCAGGTTATAGTCCAACAGCTTTATTTGAAATCACAGGCTTTCGGAGCGCTGCTCCTTCGGCAGGTGACAAAGGAGCAGCGCTCCAAAAGCTTGTGATTTCAAATAAAGCTGTTGGACTATAACCTGGTGTTGTGTGACTTCTTACATTTCATTTAGTATTTAGCTGTCTAGTAATCTGGAAGTGTATGTGCACAGCTTCAGAGGAGCAAACTCTGGGACTATGAGGAAGAGCAAGTAGGGCACAGCATCCGAAATGGAGAGAAAAAAAAGGGGCATTTTACATTAAGGTTCAATATTGAACGATTGAATGATAGGCCTAGTGCTCATTCTCAAATTTGTTTGTACTCATAACATTCTTAAGCACCAAGCCTGGGAAATGGAGGAAGAGTGTTGAAATTAACTCCCTTAAAAAAGGAGCTGCATTTCTTGCTTTGAGGGGAATGAAGGAGAGAGAGAGCGCGAGACCGAAAGAGAGAGAGAGGTATAGGAACAATAACTCCCTAGCTTCTTCCCACAGGAGTGCCAACTCTCTAATACCACATGGTTGAACTATTTACAGAAATTGTGAAGCACCACCCCCTACTTTCTCAACTTTTACATGTATTGATTAGCACCCTCGAGATTAAATGTGTTATAGGATGTCAGTGACCTGTAAAGATGGTACACAGCCCATAGAATCGAGCTGCCTCGATGGGCCAAAGGGTTTATGGTCTGGATTTTATGAAATATCAGGTAGAATCACCGCTGCATGCTGTCAGTTTTTGACCATTTTCCCTCAAAGGATTTAAGAACATAAGAAATAGGAGCAGGAGCAGCCCCTCAAACCTGCTCCACCATTCAATAAGATCATGGCTGATCATCAACCTCAACTCCACTTTCCCACCCAATCCCCATATCCCTTGATTCCCCTAGAGTCCAAAAATCTCTCTATCTCAGCCTTGAATATACTCAAAGACTCAGCATTCACAGCCCTCTGGGGCAGAGAATTTCAAAGATTCACAACCCTCTGATTGAAGAAATTCCTCATCTTGGTCTTAAATGGTCGACCCCTTATCCTGAGACTATGCCCCCTAGTTCTAGACAGTCCAACCAGGGGAACAGAGTTACTTTTAATTGTTGGCTTTTTAAAAGAAAGTGGGGAGAAATTCGGTGGAGCCGCAAACGGGGCGCCATGCTCGCCTGGGCACCGGAATTAGCGCAGCGATCGGAGCAGTTGCGACCGCCGGAAATTCAGCTTGTGCGCCCCAAGAGGGACACGGGGCGAGGCTCGAGGCGCTCCGCGTCCCTCTTGGGGCGCTGAAACTGAATATTGCAGCGCAACGTGCCGCAGCGCCACACGCTGCAGCACGGCGCGCTGCGGTACCGCAGGCCTTCCTCCCATTCTTAAGGGGGAGGGGCCTGCACCAGCACGAGCGGAGATCGCGAGTGCCGGCAAAAGAGCCTGGCACCGAGGAGATGTGCCGGGCTCTCGGAAAACAGCCGGCACTGCCGCGGGGGGTGATCAGGAGGCCGGGGACGGAGGTGCTGGCAGGCAGCCGCTGAAAAAACAGCCGCCCCGCACCGCCACCTTAATTTGCGCCACTGCCGCCACAGGTAGGCCCCCGTGAACTGGGCGCGATTTGCGAACGGCGCTACAGAGGCGGGCGCTACCGAATATCAAGATCAGGGCGGTAGCGGGGCGCTGCGCACACCGATGGCAGCGCAGCGCTACAGGCTAATGCCACCATTAGCGCCCCACTAAATATCGCGGGAGGCGTGGCCAGTGGCGCTAAAGCCACTAAGTGCCCTCTAGGCGCTAACTGGTGGCGCAGCCCACCGAATTTCTAGGCCAGTGTATTTACTCAAATTTAAAAGACAAAGCACGGAGATGAAAAGTGGTTAAAATGCTAGTGAGCTAAATGTTGAAGTTGTTTCGCCAAAGACTGAAACAATAATCAGTTTGTTAACTTGTCTCAGTAACTGATAAGCACCTCATGCCCATTGTGTTTTGGAGCTCCCTGATCCCAGGCACTTGGCAGGAGTTGTTTGGCATAGGCTATCCCCTCACATTGTGACTCGAGTGAGATGACAATTGGGTTTTAAACAGAACGATGTGAGGGCAACTTTTCATCAGTGTCAGAAGGTTAGAAGCCAGGAGGACAATTAGAAATCATTTTAAGTTGAGCAAGACAACCCCCTGGTGAGGAAGCATAGTGTAATTAATTTTATGCAAACAAGATGTACTGAGTGATTTAAATGAGCCCAATCATAGCAGATGCCCTACATGTTCAGTTGCTACCTCATCTCACCTCACCTCAGCCCACCTTCAAAGAGATTGGAGATGTGCACACGGGGGCAAGAGGGCGCCCTGGGTTATGTTATTGTACAGCTATAGATATGGGGAATACAGGCACACCCCTAAATGTAAAATGCTCAGGCCTCTATGCAAGTGACCAGCACTGCTTTACCCAAGGGAGCATCCAAGTCAAGACGTAAACTTATAGCAGCCATGTTAACATAAATACAATTCAAACATAATGTTGTGGAAGGAAATTGATCAGGGAAGTAATGAGAAATGAGACAAAAGGTTGCACACCCCTCTGTCCCATGAGATATTTCCATGTATGGCTTCCTTTCTCAGTCACCATACACTGTCTCCGGGTTCTTGCATTCCACGTAGTGAAGAATAGTTTAGTAACTATTCTGCATAGTTCTCGGATGACTATTCTTATCCCTCCTGCACACTTGATACACAAGCCAAGTTGCACTGATCAAAGGAACAGCTAGCTGAATGATGCAATATAGCAGTCATGTTCGCAATATCAGCTGAGTGACGAGAGTGATTTCTTTTTTAAATGAAGGGGATTTCAAAGGGAAAAGGCATTAAGTAATAGTGAGAACTATAATAGACACAGATTAACTGTGAATGGCTTGGCATTCCACACTACAACGTGCGTGTGTGCAGAGTACTGAAAACAAGGACAGGGTCCTATGTAGAGGAAGCTTGGAATGCTCTGAAGAAAAACAAATTATTTTGAACTCTGGTGAAGCTGAGAAACAAAACAGGCTCCAAGAAACATCCATATGTCTCGCCCTTCACCCCAAGTCCTCAACTCCGCCTAGTGCATCTGAGTCGCCCCACCTACCACCTCCCCCCTCATACAGATTCTTCCTACTCCACTATTTTCAGTTCTGGTTAATTCAGTTCCATTTCAGGATAAATTTCCATAACTAAAATATTTTGGCGAGTGAAACAAAATTAAGTTGGACGAGCCCACACTCTCCATTTGCTTTTAATTTCACACCTCCCTCCACCCGCACCCCACCCCCAGCTGCAGAGCGACCATGACCTACTCCACCAGTTTGGAGCCAAGCCAACAATGTCACTCCATGAAGCTATGATAGTATTGCGGTTATGGTACGAAACTTGCAGCCCATGGGTTTTATGTTCCAATCCCATCTAAGTTTTTTAATTGACTGCAGTGAAGCCTGGTCATGTGTGGGCTGGTACCAAAAGAAGTGGTCATGAAAACTGCCGGATTGGCATTAAAACCCAATTGCTTTGTCACCTGTACCAGTATCTCATGTGGCTCGGTGTCAAATTATGTTTTATGAACACTCCTGTGGGATATTTTACTATGCTAACGGCGCTATATAAATGCAAGTTGTTCTTGTTGTAATAGCCTTCAGGGAAAGGAACCTGCCACCTCTTTACAGCCAATTAAGTACTTTTGAAGTGTAGTCACTGTTGTAATGTAACCAATTTGCACACAGTAAGATCCCTCAAACAGCAATATGACAATGGCCGGTAATGGTTTCTTTTATTGATGTTAGTTAAGGGATAAATATTGGCCAGGACACTGGGGAGAACTGCATTGCTCTTGTTGGAATAGAGCCGTAGGATCTTTCACATCCATCAGAGGGGACAGACGGAGCCTCGGTTTAACCTCTCATCCGAAAGACGTCATCATAAGATGATAAATGCATGAGGTACTAAATGTTTACTCCCTGTACAATTCCAAGAGGGTGAGGTGGAAGGGGGTTAGATTTCCTGAGTGAGCTTTGTGAAACAGACCAAGCGGGTTTATAATTTTGTTACAGGTAGCAAAGAAAAAATCTTCCCTCATGCGGCACAAAGATGTGTCTGCTGGGCTGTTCTGGCCATCTGAAAGCAGGGGGAGGGGGGCTGCAGGGAACAAATCATGTTTACAGTTTTCCCCTCAACCTGCAGGCCTCCAAGAGAAGCCCTTCGTTTGAGAGAACAAGAAAGACACAATGAAAGACAGAGGGCAACAGTGTTTCTCCTCAACCCTGGAATTAATGAGAAGAAATAACAACAAGGCGAGCATCCACCTCTGCTGAAAATCGGTCCATTCTACAGGGCTTAACCCCAAGGACAGCAGGAAAAACACAACACACTCAATCTCCACATGTTCCAGCTCAGTGTCGTTACATTCGCTCTTGAGCACATAATCTAGGCCGACACTCCAGTGCAGTACAGGAAACTTTCGATTAACCGGCCCCTAAATAACCAGAAATGTCAGTTAACCAGCAAAATTCAGGAGTCGGTTTCAGCTAACTTTTATAACTTTTATTACTTGCACAGCAACAAATTGAGGAAGGCAAGGGTGTAGCTGAAGCTGTTGCTAAGCTACAGAGACGCTTGCAACTTGTGGACGTTGTTCTGAAGCTGTGGTTTGTTGCTTCATACAGAGCTCTAAGGTCCGTATCTTTCACTATAGCGTTCGGTTATCCAGAATTGTTGCTGAACCGGCACCACGTCGGTCCCGTCCATGCCGGATACCAGAAAGGCGAGTGCTGGGCCTTCAAAGGTTCCGTCTTTCGGGTGAGGCGTTTAACAGAGGCCCCTCGCCGGTGGATGTAAAAGATCCCACGGCACTATTATTTCGAAAGAGAGCAGAGGAGGTCTCCCCGGTTATTAATCATCACTCAACCAACATCACGAAGACAGATTATCTGGTCATTTATCTCATTGTTGGTTGTAAGAGCTTGCTGGGCACAAATTGGCTGCCACTTTTCCTACATTACAACAGTGACTACACTTGAAAAATACTTCATCGGGTGTAAAGCGCTTTGAGACATCCTGAGGTCGAAAGGTGCTATATAAATACAAGTCTTTCTTGTCTTCCCAATTTGCTTTAAGTGCTTCACACTTGCTTTAGTTTTCAGAGCAGTATTCATTGCAGGACCACTGGCCCCTCCCCTACAATGTCAAACCACTGCATCCCCTATAGTGAGAATCAAGTAGTTTCATATTGCTGAAAGCTACCAGTTGCATTCCCCAACTCCTGCTGCAAGAGTCAACACGTCAGCATGCAGACAGCAGATCAGCTGACAGACGGCCAGGGATTAGGTATCAAGCGGCATTGCATAACTCTAGGAATATAACTTCCCAGGTGTAATTATCTGGGATCTGCTGCTTCCCAGCTAGGGACCTGATGAGCAGTGAAAAAGTAAAGGTGAAGCTCAAAGCAGAGTGAGAGCAAGTGTTAGCGAGATCAATAAGAGAGTATGAAAACATTCTAACTGTAGTGTATTGTCTTTCAAATAATCCCTCAGGCACATAATACAAGACAAAGTACGGTACCTGTCAGATGCAATATAACGTGGATAAATGTGAGGTTATCCACTTTGGTGGCAAAAACAGGAAGGCAGATTATTATCTGAATGGCAATAGATTGGGAGAAGGGGAAGTGCAACGAGACCTGGGTGTTCTTGTGCACCAGTCGCTGAAGGTAAGCATGCAGGTGCAGCAGGCGGTTAAGAAGGCAAATGGTATGTTGGCCTTCATAGCGAGAGGATTAGAGTACAGGAGCAAGGATGTCTTGCTGCAGTTGTACAGGGCCTTGGTGAGACTACACCTTGAGTATTGTGTGCAGTTTTGGTCGCCTTATCTGAGGAAGGATATTCTTGCCAAGGAAGGAGTTCAGTGAAGATTCACCAAGCTGATACCTGGGATGGCAGGAATGACGTATGAGGAGAGATTGGGACGATTGGGCTTGTACTCGCTGGAGTTTAGAAGAATGAGAGGGGATCTCATTGAAACTTATAACATTCTGGCAGGACTGGACAGACTAGATGCAGGGAGGATGTTCCCGATGGTCGGGGAGTCCAGAACCAGGGGTCACAGTCTAAGGATAAGGGGTAGGCCTTTTAGGAAAGAAATGAGGAGGAATTTCTTCACCCAGAGAGTGGTGAACCTGTGGAATTCTCTACCACAGAAGGCAGTAGAGGCCAATACATTAAATATATTCAAGGAGTTGGATATATTTCTTAAGGCTAAAGGGATCAAGGGGTATGGGGAGAAAGCAGGGACCGGGTACTGAATTTGGATGATCAGCCATGATCGCATTAAATGGTGGAGCAGGCTCGAGGGGCCAAATGGCCTACTCCTGCTCCTATCTTCTATGTTTCTATGTCTAATTACCCTTGCACATCTCACTCACATGCATTTCCTTACAGATAAAGATCAGAAAGATGGAAAGGGGATGGTGCGATTGGGATAGAGGGGCACTGCTAATATAGGAAAACGTGGATTGGCCGGGGGAATGTTTATACGGTAGAGCTGCTTGTACTGAACTGACTACAATGTGCTGGGTCTGACATTGCTCTGGACTTCAGCCCGTTTCACAGGACACAGATAGCAACGGAAATAATGATGATCTCGAGTACTTGCATGCACAGTCAGGCCCAACCACCACTGTGACTAAGTTTCTGGCTGAGGACACTGCGTGATCAGCAGGTCGTCAGAACTGGGCAACATTGTAAAAATGTTGTGATGCTCCTTTGGGTAATATCAATCACACATCAACGGTTCTCAGCTTCCCACAGTTGCAAAGTCACACACGTCATTTCAAATAAACAGAGCACAACAAACTTGATCTGATTCGTTTCTGAGCAGACAGCTCCTAAAGGCAAGCTGCGCCTTCTTGGACCCAAGAGCTGTTACCAGGAAGTATTTATATACCGTCTTTCTTCCCCGACAAAAGGATGAAGCGAGGCCCTGCATCAGCAACACCTTCCACCGCCAGCCCCAGCAACTCCTGCCAAATCTTTCAACATATCCTTCATGTTACTTGAGTGGATAATGCTCCAGACACCAGGTACCCCCATCTATTACAATTTGAGCTCCCTCCCAGCATTCCGCAGCAGAAAAAGCAAGCAGGTTCCAGAAGCAGATCAGCATCGCCTACAGTCTGAAATGGACAATTGCCTGCATGTTTTGAATGGGCTGGCCTGCTGCAGGACTATCAATTACCCTCTCACCACAGTGGGATGCCCACCATACATTGCTGTCCAGTCTGGAAGGCAGAAAACAACTGTCAGATCATCAGGTTTAGACTAAACCATTTGAATTTATTTACAAAGAATATGATTACACAGAAGTACACATCATCAAGTAGCTAGCAGTACAATATTTGACCGACATGACACTTAAAACAGCTCCAAAACAAAAGTTAAATGTCCAGAATCTCTGCCACGTCTTTAATGGATGTAACACTGTTGCTTTGGCTCCATGGAGCCCTTCCCATTGCCGCAGCATAGAAACCAAAAGGTGAACAGGGATATGAACATCCTAGGATATCATTCCACTATATTGTACTCGGCTATGCTCCAAGTGAAAGCAGGGGTGTTTGAAGAACCAGATTCTTTCACAACAGTTCAGTAATCAAAACATTAATTATGTTTCAAGCGGATAGGATATGGATTTCTGTTAAGCTGTTTACTTTGGACATGACTTGAACAGTGCTATTGGAATTTCATCTGGTGCGATGCTCCTTTGGGTTATATCGATCACAGATCAACAGTTGCAAACCTGCACACATCATTTCAAAACAAAAACGAGAGAGCCCAACAAAACCGATCTGTAGTTCCCGAGCAGACAGCCCCAAAGGCAAGCTGCCCCTTCTTGGGGCTAACAGCTATCACCAGACAGTATTTGTGTACCATCTTTTTTTCCCCCACACAAAAGATACAGCTAGCCAAAGTCAAATTAAGTTAACAATATTTCAGTCTATCTAAATTTCATATGATGGAGCTCCATCTTGTCACACTGTCAACCCAGTGCTGCGATTTATCAGAAGTAAAAAGTGAATGTCTACAGTAATTGGGAGCTTGTATCTGTTCCTTAACTACCCGAAGAAAGTCAATTTCAAATTATTGCTTACAAGAATGGATCTCACCTGAACACCAAGATCACTGGCATTATACAGCAACAAAATCAAAATATGAAGACAGCTTTCAGGAGCTAACCCTCAGAATGCAATGAAGATTGATAAGTGGGGCATCCCAATTAAAATGCACAAAAGGGGGGAAAAATTCAGTTGGTTTGCACCTCCCGTTAGCGCCTTAAGAGGGCGCTAATGGGGCACAAAGCAACTAGCGCCCGGGCACGGCGATGTCTGCGCAGCTCACGAAATTAACTAGACATTTTGCGGCGGCACTAAACACTACCGCCACGATCTCCTGTGCCAGCAGATCTTGACGTCAGTCGAGTGCGCAACGCCCCGGACCGGATATTGAGTGGCGCCCCCTGCCTTACCGTCTGCCGCTAGCAATGACAGGTTGAGGGGAGCATTTTGAAGTCAGGAAGGGACTGGGGGAGCGCTATTTAAAGGCGACCGCTTCCTGCCTTTTTTGTACAATGCATTCTGAGAGAATGAGGAGTGAGAGTGAGTGTGAGAGAGTGGATTTCTGGAGAGATTCAACGCTGTGTGAAGGAGTTTTGGGTACTGAGCAGCACTTTGCAGGTTCATTTTGAATTGCCCTTCCTTGTATCGATTTAGAAGAGACTGTGGGGGCTGCACTCTGAGCTCTTTCCCTGGGCCTCTCCATTGTTCTTTCCAGCAGATTTGATGTACAGGTCACTCCAGGCCAAGATTGAAGGCTGCAATGAGCAGGGTGTGGATGGAGAGCAAGATTGACCCTCCCCTTTAAGAATTGGCTGGCGCCAGTGTGTCTGTGTTCCATTGCTGACTGACATCACATGAGCTTCGCCAGCGCTCTGAGGTAGCGCCTCGCTCCTCGGCGATAGCACCTTAAGAGAGGTGTGTAGCGCCTAATTTAGTGTTCCAATCAACTCCAGGGGTGATAAAAGCCAAGTTTGCAGTTGGAGGCGATAATTAGCACCAGGCACTAAACTTTGCACACGGCCAATAATCACACCCCAAACGGGACGATACTGAATTCCACCCCCCCCCCCCCAAAAAGAGGTCATATAAAAATAAAGAATTGCATTTATATAGCACCTTTCACGACCTCAGAACGTCACAAAGTGTTTTACAACCAATGAAGTACTTTCCGAAGTGTAGTCACTGTTGTAATGTAGAAAACGCAACAGCCAATTTGCACACAGCAAGCTCTCAAACAGCAGTGATAATGGCCAGATAAGCCGTTTGTGATATTGGTTGATAAATATTTCCCAGGACACCGGAAGAACTTCCCTGCTCTTCAAAATAGTGCCACGGGATCTTTACGTTTACCCGAGGGGGCAGCAGGACCTCGGTTTAATGTCTCATCTGAAAGACGGCACCTCCGACAGTGCAGCACTCCCCCAGTACTGCAGTGGGAATGTCAGCCTAGATTGTGTGCTCCAGTCCCACTGAAGTGTGCAAATTGCAATAGCTGCGGGTGATGTAAATTTATACAGACTTGAAAAGAATGAATGTAGCAACTGATGGACCAAACACGACAAGAGCCCTCAAAAAGCCTGCACAACGAACAATGGCAGTCTCCACTATCCATTAATATGCTGCAAATACGATGCAGCCCCATTACTCATCGCAGCACAACACTGCACTCGGTGCCTAGCTTACAGCTGAACAACAGTCAACGGAGGCAGAAATAGTGCGGGTACTCGAGAACATTACTCAGCACTCCCGAACTTCAGGTGAGAAAATAGAAAGATTAAAAACTGGTTAGTGCAAAGTGCTGGAACGCTTTGCAACATCAACTTATCACACTAGCCGTTCCTCAACTAAAGTTGTTCGGGGGGGGGGGGGGGGGGGGGGGAAAAGAGAGATTGACATTGAGTAAAGTTAAAACTAGACCAAATCACCTCAGGACTTCATACAACTAGAAGGGTGAGAGAGGGAGGGTAGAGAGAGAGAGAGAGAGGCAGAGATAGAGGGAGAGGGAATAGAGAGACACACACACGAGAGTGATAAAATTACAAAGAATAAATAAAAAATAATTTCTACAGAGGACCAGAAAAGAACTTAATAAAGCAACACAGGAGCTTCCAGACTGTGGCCTGCAGGCTCAGGCTGTGTTAATCCAGCTCCTGAAAACACCAGGGTCAATTCTACTTATTTGCTGGTTTGTACTTGGTTTGGTAAAGGCTTTTGTTTGAATATAATAATAAGTGTGGTTGCCTTATTGGAGGATACATTCTAAATCATAACAATCAAAACTCAGCAACCTGAGAACCAAGTAAAATGGTTGGGATTTTAAACTATAAACTCCAAAATTAGGAGAATCTGGTCCTGGTAACAGAGTCTCGTCAAGGGGAGCACATCGGAGTATCGGGCCTGGAGGTCAGCAGATGTGATTAGCCAACCATTGATGTGAACACTGTTGGTTTCAGAATCATTCTGTTCACTTGCGGCGACACTGTAGCCAACACATCAATGCAGCCAGATTACCTCTCTCTGGGTGTAGCCGGTTTATTGCAGAGAGACACAGATTGCTGAAGGAAGGATTCACTGTGGCGTTACAATACCAGCTGCGCGCCAATTTACGGCAACACCTGTGCAAATTTGATGCCAAACTGGTAAGAGAACAGTAGCACTGGGACGCTAAGAGGGCCAGAGGAGAGCAAGTTGGTCAATGCTATAGATTATTTGCTGTTTTACTTGCGTTGGCAGTATCTCTAGAGAACGCTGGACAGAAAGTCTTCACAGCTCCACCACAGCAGTCAAGTCCCTGGGCGGACAACATTATCGGAAGAGAATTCCAGTCATGCCTGGCTCCTCCTCCAAACATCTTGAAACAATTGGCTTTTTACAGGAGGGGCATGGCTACCCACTGTGCACCCCATCTCCCAGCTGATGTCAGCGAATGGCCACTGACTGTAATAGAGTCCGCTCTGTAACATTTCCCAGACCTCGGGAAGCCCAGAAGCTCAAGGGAAGCGAAGACAGCTTTGGGGAGAAGCAAAGAGTCTTTACAGCACTACTTGTGGGCCAGGGAGAGCAGGAGTGCTTCCCATCAGCCCTCCAAGCTTACCTCCTTCCCTGGGATCCTCCACCACAACCGATTAGACTCTCCCCTTCCACCCCTAGCTCGGGGATTGGGCTGCTTTCTATTGCAGGGCAGTTCCCACAGCAGCTGGTACTGGACAACTTTAGACGTGCTCTTGTTTTTAAAGGCACACTGTCACATTGTTTTGTTGGCTGCAACGCCCCCCAACACCGCCTCCGCCCCCTGCCCCCCCAGTGATTGGTCAGTGACCGAGACCACCTCCTGCCCCAGTAAGATCAGTCATGGTCTCAGCGCGGTCATCATGGGGCCCTCCGAAGGCAGCAACCTCCCACCACATTTATCACATGGTCAAAGTCAGGGCTGCTGGGAGCAGCACCGCACTGAATTAAAAGGGGAACTATTAACGGGGAAAGCAAAAACTGGTGACAGGTCACTTACTGCCTCTTAGCTTGGCAGTGTGTGGGCAACTGGAGGAAAGTCTGAAGAGGGACGGGGGGGGGGGGTGCCGCCAGCTTTCTACTCAAGGTGAAGGCCATCGTTGCTGTGAGAGGCAGCACTTCGGCAATTTTGCCACCCAGTACCATCATCAAGCATTGCAGGTTAGTACAGAGTGGCCTCATGCAAAGGTTGCCAACACTCCAGGATGGTCTGCCAGTCTCCAGGAATTAAACATTAATCTCCAGGACGCTGCAAGCAGCAACCCGGGAGGAAAATCATAGGGACATTAAAAGAGAGATTTTTTCCATTTTCTTTAAACGTTATTTACAAAAAATATTGGAGATGGGATGGGGGTCAGTCAACCATCATCATCATCCAATCAAGTAACTAAGCCCTAGATTTTCAGTGTGCCGTGAGGCGGGCTTTTAGGCGTGCGGGGGGCTAAAATCCCGATTCCGGGGGTCCCGACACCATCCTGCCCAAAACCCACCTCCACATAAGTTTCAAAGGAGGCGGGTACCCATCCCGCACTGGGACCCGCGGCAGGAAGGGATTAGTGCCAATTAACTGCCTGTCAACAGGTAGTTTTTAGCCTAATCCCTATTTTGAAGGTTGAAGTGTGGGATTCCCGACGGCTCCAAACCACGCCAGGTTAGAGCAGGCGGGCCGTCGGGTTGAAGGACTTGGAGGGGTCGAGAAGTCGGTGTTCAGGTGAGTGATGGGTGCATGAGTGCAAAGGTAAGTGTGTTTGGTGTGTCTAAAGTGCGTAAAGAAGTTTAAATTACTTGTACTTACCTTAACAGCCTTTCTTCCTCTAGGTTTCGGGAGTCCATCACTCAGCCAGCACTGAAAGCAAAATGGCTGTGAGCCGTCAAAAGTGACAGCCTTCAGCTTTCATTGCCGGTGAGAGTTCTAACGGAGTCTGTGTAGAAGGACTCAGGTTAGAAGTCTGAAGCTGTCAGTGTTTGACAGCTTCAAACAGCTGTGAAACACTGATATTTCATCTGCCAAGACCTCTTGACAGATGAAATTTCAGTCTGTGACGTCACCGGTTGCCCTTAATTGGCCTGCTGAGCCCGCTGGGCAGGCTCAACAAGGTCAATCAAGGGAAAGTCGCGTGGATTGGCCGGACGTCGATGTAGGCAGGACTAAAACCCAAAAGTTGTAGTCCCGCCTCCTTCATGAAAATACAGCCCTTAAAGAGTCTGTTCGCTTTCCAATTGGCATGGGAAGGCGGGGCGCTGAGAGAACAGGCGTGTCAGGCAACCAATGGCGGGAGTGTGGGGGTGGGGTGGGGCGGTTGGAAGCAGGAGGTCGTGTGATGAAACGTCCAGGGATATATCCAACCGGAGTTGGCAACTCCAGCCTAACGCAATAAGGCCTCTTCTCTGCCCCAACAACGTGCCTCATCCCCAGCTTCAGTCGGTCAGATTTTCTTTTCCTATAACTGCTTTCCTTCCAATACTGCAGTAAAACTGCAGAATCAGTGCCAGATTTGTGTTGCAAGGTGTTGCAAGTTACTGTGGTTGTACAGGGGCGACAGCAGCAACTGGGGAATTGCTTTGAGCAATCCACTCATTTAATGAAGAGCCCTCAGGGCTAGCAGCGAGAGAACACAGGCCCAAGTGAAGGGACAACATTTTTAAATCACTGCAGCATTAGATTTAGTCTTCCCAAACCAAGCTTTCCTTTCAAATTAAAAACAGCACACGGCCTTGAAATTCCTCATGAATATATGCAAATGTATTTCATCACCCCTTTTGGGGGAGAAGATCTTTTAAAACTCCCTAATAAAAGCAGCGCTCAGTCATGCTTCAAGTAGTAAAATCTCAGCACTACATGTTCTTATTGATGTGACTCAAAGACAGACTAATCTAATTTTAAATTACTTCAGATTGCTGTATATTTTCTTGAAAAAGGTTTTTATTTCGCTATCGGGGCAAACAATATACTAATATGTCCGGAGCAGACATTTGCATCTCCACTGAGGGAGGTGAAAAGGAGGCCGCCAGCCTTTAAAAAATTCATATATGGGAGGTGGGCGTCACTGGCAAGACCAGCATTTATTGCCCATCCCTAGTTGCCCTTGAGAAGGTGGTGGTGAGCTGCCTTCTTGAACCGCTGCAGTCCGTGTGGTGAAGGTGCTCCCACAGTGCTGTTAGAGGGGGAGTTCCAGGATTTTGACCCAGCGACCATGAAGGATCGCTAGGACTCAGAAGCTAACTGCATCAGAAACCAGCTCATTTCTTTGAGCTATACAGTAGTTGTCAGCTGGGAGTGAAGACGAAACTCATGACTGAATCACCAAGTGAGTTTCATGTCCATCTACATTCGAATGTGTATTGTGTTAGGCCCAACCAAGTGGCCCAAGCAACTGGTTCAATAGACAATCCGGCAATTGTTGTTCACATTCTTACCTACTTAAGCCATAGATATGATTAATATTTGCATTGCCAGACTATTGAGAAAGAATCTGTTAGTTCTCCAAAGAAGTTTGCTTCCACTTCAAAAGGAGGAGGGGACTATGTCTGGACAGCAGACATAAGATTTATGCTCCCCATTTGGCAATTTCCACATTGAGACAATGAGAAAGCGTTTCCATAGAAAGCCTTTGCTATATATCTGAGACTCAAGAGAAAAATTCTGGAATGAACCTCTTGATCTAGGTAAAATATACTGTTGATAACTGGCTGTATTCATTTGCTTCTGTGTAATTACCTTTCTTCTAGATAAATTCTACTACTAGTTTCTGCCTGACTGCAATAGTCTGACATGGTGCTGTTTCTCTGCTTTTTGCAGTGAATAGAAGAACATGGTGGACAAATCACAATTGCCAGTGCAAAATACCCAAGGGACAGCACAGCACACTAACCCACACACATCAACTAAGAGTGCATGCTTCAGTTCATAGGAGATACTGGTTGAAAAAAGTCCTTTTAATAAATAGTGTTGGAAAAGAGCCTGAATCCCAACATCCTCTGCCCTTTACACAAAGCGGCAACAGGATACCAAGTGATAATCAGAGCAAGGAGGGAGTCACAACAAATATTGTGCACATTAACCTTAATCCCTTTGAAATGATATTCAAGAATTGCTAATGTAGAAATCCTTTAGAATCACGCTTACAAAACTTGTAAATCTGCTTCTCACACTTATAAAATAAAACATTAAACTGCAGCCAATAATGCATGGTCAGTGTCAACTATACAACTGCACTCAATGAAGAATTATGTAAATAATTAGTATGCAATGTATGCATATATGAATTTCAAAACATTCAAAGTCAGGAGCATATCTGACCTTAATTCTGATGCTCCAGTTGGGTTAATGACAGCTTACACTAGCACTGTGGGAGATCTGCTCCATTTTGAATGGGTGGGGTGATCGATCAAGAGATTTAAAACAGACAACCCTGCTCCCTTATTTGGTTAACTGCACCGCTATTGACATTGCACAATCACAGGCGGCAAATGAACATCGGCACAGCAATGGGTGCCTTTTTATCCAGGTTTTTTGGTGATGTGGTGGTGGGTGAAGGGGGTGGGCGGCAAGGACAGAGGAAGAGACCACCGAGCAGTCTTGGAAAGCAGAGACCAGAGCTCTGGCTCCGAATTCTGGCTCGACATCCAGCTGGATACTCGCATCCTGTCGGTGTAGGTGGCCTCCCTCTCATCGTATGGGTCACGGGAGCCCACAACACTCTCGCACGTAAAGGACTAACCCAGCTATCTGCTGGTATAAAGATGGTTGTGGCCATGGAAGGAACGTTTCATGTCGCGGCCTGCCAAAATGTTAATCGCCTATGTGCCCTTCCAATACTTCACACTGTTCTCCAATGAAAGAGTAAAAAAAAAAAGTGAAACGGGCTGAGATTATGGGAGGGTAGTATTAAGTAGAAATAAAGGAATTAATGCACGAAACCACTGCTATACTGTAGCTGATGAACAGTCAACTGCAGGGACCACCTTCTTTCTGCTCAGAGGTACTTGGAGAAATACAATGTGCATTGGCTTGTTACATGCTATCAAGAAAGTGACTAAATGTATTGCCTGGTGAGTTACTGAGCTACACCTGGTGTCTACCACTGGTGTCCCAGTGTTTCTGGGCTAGGGACAGGGGAACAAAACAGAAATCAGTGGCTCAGGTCTTCCACGGTTGCCTTCACACAAGAAACCATATCCCAGCAATAAGGCAATGTCCGTGGGGGGAAAAAGAGGGGAGAGAGATGGAAGATTTTTTTCTTCAGAAGGAAGTTGTAAAATAATTCTTAAAATGTCAAATCTGACTTGTCCAGAAAAATAAGAACATAAGAAATGGGAGCAGGAGTAGGCCATTCGGCCCCTCGAGCCTGCTCCGCCATTCATAAGATCATGGCTGATCTTCTACCTCAACTCCACTTTCCTGAACTATCCCCATATCCCTTGATTCCCTTAATATTCAAAAATCTATTGATCTCTGTCTTGAATATACTCAACAACTGAGCCTCCACAGCCCTCTGGGGTAGAGAATTCCAAAGATTCACCACCCTCTGAGTGAAGACATTTCTCCTCATCTCAGTCCTAAATGGCCGACCCCTCATTCTGAGACTGTGACCCCTGGTTCTAGACTCCCCAGCAAGGGGAAGCATCTCCCTGCATCTACCCTGTCAAGCCCTTTAAAAATTTTGTATGTTTCAACGAGATCACCTCTCATTCTTTTAAACTCTAGAGAATATAGGTCTAGTCTACTCAATCTCTCCTCATAGGGCAATCCCCCCCATCCCAGGAACCAGTCTGGTGAACCTTTGTTGCACTCCCTCTATTGCAAGTATATCTTTCCTTAGGCAAAGAGACCAAAACTGTACACAATACTCCAGGTGTGGTCTCACCAGGGCCCTATATAATTGCAGTAGGACATCTTTACTCTTGTACTTAAATCCTCTTGTAATAAAGGGCAACATACCATTTGCTTTCCTAATTGCTTGCTGTACCTGCATGTTAACTTTGTGATTCGTGTACAAGGACACCCAGGTTCCTCTGAACACCAACATTTCCCAATCTCTCACTATTTAAAAAATACTCTGCTTTTCTATTTTTCCTACCAAAGTGGATAACTTCACATTATATTCCATTTGCCATGTTCTTGCCCACTCACTTAGCTTGTCTATATCCTCTTGAAGTCACTTTGCATCCTCCTCACAACTTACATTCCCACCCAGCTTTGTATCAGCAAATTTGGATAAATTACATTTGGTCCCCTCATCCAAATCATTGATGTAGATTGTGAATAGCTGAGGCCCAAGCACTGATCCTTACAGTACCCCACTAGTTACAGCCTGCCAACCCAAAAATTATCCATTTATTCCTACTTCCAGTTTTCTGTCCGTTAACCAATCCTCGCTAGTATATTACCCCCAATCCCATGAGACTTAATTTTGTTTAATAACCTCGTGTGGCACCTTATCGAATGCCTTCTGAAAACCCAAATACACTACATCCACTGGTTCCCCCTTATCTATTCTGCTAGTTACAAATTTCAAAAAAACTAACATTCATCAAACACTATTTCCCTTTCATAAATCCGTGTTGACTCTGCCCAATCCTATTATTATTTTCTAAGTGCCCTGTTGCCATGTCCTGAATAATAGTAGTAGGGAAAATGCTAGAATCTGAGGTCAGGCCAACTGGTCTGTAGTTCCCCGTTTTCTCTCTCCCTCCCTCCTTTCTTAAATAGTGGGGTTACATTTGCTACCTTCCATTCCCCGGGAACTGTTCTAGAATCTATGGAATTTTGGAAAATGACAACCAATGCATCCACTATCTCTATAGCCACCTCTTTCAAAACCCTAGGATGTTGGCCATCAGGTCATGGGGATTTATCGGCTTTCAGTCCCATTAATTTCTCCAGTTCTATTTTTTTTTTACCAATACTAATTTCTTTCAGTTCCTCATTCTCGCTACAGCCTTGGTTTACTAGTTCCAGGAAGTTTTTTTGCATCTTCTTCTGTGAAGACAGACAAAGTATTTGTTTAATTTCTTTGCCATTTCCTTATTCCCCATTATAATTTCTCTGGTCGTAGCCTGTAAGGGACCCACATTTACTTTTGCGAATGTTTTCCTTTTTACACACCTATAGAAGCTTTTACAGTTTGTTTTTATGTCTCTTGCTGGTTTACTCTCATATTCTATTTTCCCTTTCTTTATCAATTCTTGGTCCTCCTTTGCTGAATTCCAAAATCCTCAGGCTTACTACTCTTTTTGGTAACATTATAAGCCTCTTCCTTTGATCTAATACTATCTTTAACTTCTCATTAGCCACGGTTGGACCACTTTCCCTGTGGGGTTTTTGTGCCTTAAAGGAATGTATATTTGTTGTAAATTATGTATTAATTCTTTAAATGCTAGCTATTTCTTGTCTACGGTCATAGCTTTTAATGTAGTTTCCCAATCTACCTTAGCCAACTCGCCCCTCATACCTACAGTTTGCTTTGTTTAGATTGAAGACCCTAGTTTCGGATTCAACTAAATCACTTTCAAACTCAATATAAAATGCTATCATATTATGGTCACTCTTCCCTAAAGGCCCCTTTACTAAAAGGTTATTAATTAACCCTTTCTCATTGCACAATACTAGATCTATAATAGCCTGCTCCCTAGCTGGTTCCTCAACATACTGATCTAGAAAACTATCGTATACATTCCATGAATTCAGAAGGTGATGGAAGGCGTCATCAACAGTGCTATCAAGTGGCACTTACTCACCAATAACCTGTTCACTGATGCCCAGTTTGGGCTCCGCCAAGACCACTCTGCTCCCGACCTCATTATAGCCTTAGTCCAAACATTGACAAAAGGAGCTGAATGCCAGAGGTGAGGAGAGAGTGACTGCCCTTGACACCAAGGCAGCATTTGACCAAGTGTGGCATGAAGGAGCCCTAGTAAAACTGAGGTCAATGGGAATCAGGCTGGAGTCATACCTAGCATAAAAGGAAGATGGTTGTGGTGATTGAAGGTCAATTATCACAGCCCCAGGACATCGCTGCAGGAGTTCCTCAGGGCAGTGTCCTAAGCCCAACCATCTTCAACTGCTTCATCAATGACCTTCCCTCAAACATAAGGTCAGAAATGGGGATGTTCACTGATGACTGCAGTGTTCAGCACCATTCACAACTCCTCAGATAATGAAGCAGTCCATGCCCGTATGCAACAAGACCTGGACGACGTTCAGGCTTGGGCCGATAAGTGGCAGGTAACATTTGTGCACACAAGTAGCAGGCAATGACTATCTCCAACAAACGAGAGTCTAACCACCACCCCTTGACATTCAATGGCATTACCATTGCTGAATACCCCACCATCAACATCCTGGGGGTCACCATTAACCAGAAGCTTAACTGGACCAGCCACATAAATACTGTGGCAACAAGAGCAGGTCAGAGGCTAGGTATTCTGTGGCAAATGTCTCACCTCCTGACTCCCCAAAGCCTTTCTACCATTTACAAGGCACAAGTAAGGAGTGTGATGGAATACTCTCCACTTGCCTGGATGAGTGTAGCTCCAACACTCAAGAAGCTCGACACCATCCAGGACAAAGCAGCCCACTTGATTGCCACCCCATCCACCACCTTAAACATTCACTCCCTCCACCAGCGGCGTAGATGGTATACACTGCAGCCACGGTACAAGATGCACTGCAGCAACTCGCCAAGGCTTCTTCAGCAGCACCTCCCAAACCCGCGACCTCTTCCACCTAGAAGGACAAGGGCAGCAGGCGCATGGGAACACCACCACCTCCAAGTTCCCCTCCAAGTCACACACCATCCTGACTTGGAAGTATATCACCGATCCTTCATCGTCGCTGGGTCAAAATCCTGGAACTCCCTCCCTAACAGCACTGTGGGAGTACCTTCATCACATGGACTGTAGCGATTCAAGGCGGCGGCTCACCACCACCTTCTCAAGGACAATTAGGGATGGGCAATAAATGCTGGCCTTGCCAGTGACGCCACATCCCACAAACGAATAAAAAAAAAATCACCTTCCGCACTATTACTGCAAGTTTGGTTTGTCCAGTCTATGTAGATTAAAGTCCCCCATGATTACTGTATTGCCCTCGTTATATGCGCCTCTAATTTCCTGATTTATTCCCTGCCCTACATTACAGCTACAGTTTGGGGGCCTATAAACAACTCCCACCAATGTTTTCTGCCCCTTGCTGTTTCTTAGCTCCACCCAAACTGATGATTCTTCTTGATTTTCAGAGCTAAGATCCATTCTCTCTACTGTCTTTATCCCATCATTTATTATCAGGGCTACCCCTCCTCCTTTTCCATCTTGCCTATCTCTTCTAAAAGTTAAGTATCCTGGAATATTTAGTTCCCAACCTTGGCCACTTTGCAACCACGTCTCCGTTATGGCTATTAGATCAAACCTGTGAATTTCTATCTGCACTATTAATTCATCTATTTTGTTGCGAATGCTTCGCAGGCAACACAACCTTTGGAACTCTCGGTCGTGGCTGCAGAGAACAGTATCTATCCCCCTGACTATACTGTCCCCTACCACAACTACATTCCCTTTCACTCCCCCAACTTGAATGGCCTCCTGCACCATGGTGTGATGGTCAGCTTGCTCATCCATCCTACAGGTAGCAAGAACATCTATCCTGTTGAACAAGGGCAAAGGCTGAGGCTCCTCCAGCACTGCACCTGGGATCCCCTTTACCTGCCTGAGTTGCAGTCACACCCTCCTGTCCCTGACCACTAACCAGACCTGTACCACTACCTAACCTAAGGGGCGTGACTGCCTCCTGGATCAAAGTGTCCAGGTAACTCTCCAATTCCCTGATAACCCGCAATGTCTGCACCTCAGACTCCAGCTCAACATCTCTGAGCTGAAGTTCCTCAAGATGCAGGCACTTACCACAAACGTGGTTGTCTGGGATCAGTGCTCTCCAAGCTCCCACATGCTGCAGTTGTGGCACACCACCCACACCCCCATCCCTATATGACCTTGTTTTATTTAATTAAATTTAATTAAATAAAACATGTAATTTGGTAATTTAGTTTACAGTGTAGTTTTTTGACTACTTACTTGATCTAGATTAAGTTCAGGGTACAGAAATTAAATATCTACCTGTAACACAAAGCACTACAAGTAGTGGAGGCAAAAAGCAACAACTCCTTCCCCCTCTTCTCCAAATTCCCAAATAAAACACTCTGTTCATGTCCACTCTGTGCTCTGCAGAAAATTTTACTTTTATACACTAGGAACCTCACCCAATTTACAAGTGCTGACTTAGCTCCTCTGCTCCTGGTGATTAGCACCTATTCATGACAAACACTTACAGCTGACTGACAGTTAACTGTGACTGGCAGTCAGCTTCTGTTAACTACAGTTTTTAAAGTTCTAGGTTAAAATCAAAATCTTAAACTAAATTTCACTTTTTACAGCAGCTTCTTACCCAATACTTACCAGAAATTCCCACTCTTTCCAAATTCCCAAATAAAACACTCTGTTCAAGTCCACCCCATTTAATCCCACTCGGTGCAGACCGCACAGATTAGAACATCTCAGAATAGGTTTGCAGTGCCTCACGTCTCATGGGAAGTGACCCACTTTAATCAAAGTCATAAAAATATATACATATTCCTATGTAAACTGTCCCTGCCAGGTCAGATGCTAGTCCCTATTGAGATCCCAGACCTTCTCCTGAGTATAGACCTTTGGGTGGTTACACTGCCCAACAAGGCTACTACTACAACAACTCAAAAAACATATATAATTCACTTATACACCAGTACTTAGTGCTTCTGCCATCTTCTTCACATATTAAGACAGAGTGTTGTCACAATAATTTCAGCTGTGTGAAACTGTGATCCCCTTGTAGTGTGAAATATACCCAGGCATTTCCTATCTTGAATCGAGTCTGAAAAGGATATTTTGAATTGTATAACAGAAGTGTGATGTATTTGTGGTTGGAAGGCCATCACTGGTAGTTGTAATTAGGATTATAGAATCATATGGTACAGAGGGTAATTCTCCTCCTCTCCCCTCCGGTTCTTTTGCCAATTATCTTAAATCTTATGTCTTCTGATTACCTGCTGACCATCCTGCCAGTGGAAACAGTTTCCTCCTTATTTACTCTGTCAGAGCCCTTCATTGTTGCGGAAGATTTGGAGGTGATGGATCACAAATATCAATATTAAATAACAATTGATCAGCATTCTTTCCTATTGGTGATGCATGGATGGAGAAGTATCACCAGATATTAGTTTGTTACATGCAAAGTAATCTTAAAATGCTTGGGAGTTTGAGCTACAGCCTGAAACTGGTAATCAAGTTCCAATCTGCAAAGTTCCCCGATCAAACAATTAAAAGCTAAACGAACTGAGCCTATTTATTCATCTTCCGATTAGGCACTTTACAGCCTTCCGGACTCAATATCGAGTTCAACAATTTCAGATCATAACCTCGGCCCCCATTATATTTTTATATTTTTTTATCCACTTTTGGTTTGTGCCTTTTCCTTTTTTTCTCTCCCACATGGCAGCTGTCTTTCACGCTGCCAGCACATTTCACACTTCATCTAGGGCCATCCTTTGTCTCTTTACTTGTCCTATTACCATCTCGTCTCGCCTTGAATATCTCAATGTCTCTTCACCTCTCTCAGACCTTCCCTTTTGTTCTTTCATCCCCTCCCCCATTTCCCAGCCCCCTACTTGCTTCTTAATCGGTTTCAGTTCCTGCCTTTTTTTCCCCCTCAGTTCTGACGAAGCGTCTTCGACCTGAAACGTTGACTCTCTCTCTCTCTCTACGGATGTTGCCTGGCCTGCTGAGTTTTCTGTTGTTATTTCAGACTTCCAGCATCTGCAGTATTTTGCTATCCTATTTACTTAGCAGTTTGTCTGTTATCTTAAAGTGTCAAATCTCCATCTTAGCAGAATACATTGTGTGCTACATGGGATTGCAAACCTGCCCTTATAAAACAGCGCATCAGCCGATTCGCCATGAGTGATACCATGAGACCTGAAAGTATTCTAAATAAGCCTAGTGGCAATATTGATAAACAATTGCCATGACACGGAACGTTGTAATAATGTTCTATAGCTTAGCTGACACTATTGGGTCGATTTTAACCCCAAGCGGGCTTTGGGTGGGTGGCGCGTTTGGCAAGCGTGAAACGCACGCATTGGCCCATGTTTCAGGCCTGGGATAAATCCTGGGGTTTATCTGTGTGCCGTGGGTCAGCTGCCCCACCCAAAATGGGCAGAAAGTGGCAGCAGGCCGATGGGCGGGAGAGGAGGTTTGGGCCAGCGCCAAGGGAAGGCTCGCTGGGATGAAAGGAAGTCACTGGAGGCTGTTCTACACAGTCTTGCAGGGTGCGATCGGGGTGGTGGGGGAAGAGAAAGAGTCCAGGTTAGGGAGGGATACAGGGGAGGACAACTTTCCTTATGGCATCTGGGAGATCACACCTGCTCCCATTGGCGCCATAAAAGGAAAGTTTTTACAATTACCTCCTAGAGCCTGGTCTGTCTGCAGGCCAGGACTTCCCCGCTCAGGACCCAGTTAAAATGCAATTGGGTCCCACTGATCCAACAGGATCCCGATCTGCATAGAGGGCCCTGCCTGCCTCATCTGCCTGAAGAACCCTGTGCATTAAAACAGAGTTGGGATCGGAGCGGGCACCGTTTGTAACTGCCCAACATCCAGTTTCCCCTCAGCGTGTAAGGTTAATATCCACCCCTACAAGTCACAAAGAGCAGCAAGGGAACCCTAATTGTACAAGTAGATAGAGCAAAATAGAGAGCCTGTGATATCCTCTATTAAAAAGATAGAAATGTGCAAACGTCAACTGCACATAATGGCCCAGAAATTCGGGTCCCCATGGGCGAGTACGCACTGGGTACTCACGCGTAGGCCCAACGAAAGTGCCAGTTTCGTGCATGCACTGCGCATGCGCGGGAAACCGGCACTTCCGTTCCCCTGAAAGAAGGGGTTGACAGGTGGAACGCGTGCGCCGGAGAGGCAGCGCGTGCGCATTGAACTTACGGTTTTTTTGCAGGTTTCTCCGGGAGGGTAAGTCTCCAGAAGTTACACTTTTAAAAAGCAGGCGCAAGGCCTGCTTTTAACAAGGTAAGTGGTGAATTAATTAAAATTAAAACATTTTTTCCCCACAGGTTTATTATTTTTTAAATACTTTAAAGAAAGGTAAGTTTATTTTTAGCCCCGTTAGAAAATGTAATTAATTTTTTCAAAAATTTAAATTATTGTTTAAAATAGTTATTTCATATAATTTATAGTTATTTTAAAAATGTGATTTAAAAAAAAATGTATTTGAAGTTTTAGTGATGTTTTGGGGCTTGCAGTATTTATAGGTTTGACAGCTCTTCCTGTCAATTTTATGAATGAAGCATTCCCTGCTATCATTGGCTCTCCATGGCCCACGTGATCCCAGGGGACGCTTCGAACTAACTGCGCCCCTGGGATACGCAAGCACTGCGCGCCGGCAGTTGGAGGAGGCCCAGGATCGGAATCCCACGCGGGCCCACAGCTCAAAGGCCGGCGCACTAGGTAAGTGCAGGTCAGGGGCTTGCACCCGCGGGAAGCCCCCGACCCGAATTTCTGGGCCAATGTTTTCATTCATCTGAATGGGTCACAGATGCAGAGGAATCACTGATGGTTACAAAGGTATTTTGTATTCCTAAAAGAACACGGAAGTAACTACACACAAGTTGTGTGCTGATTATTTCTGTGACAAGACGACTTGTCATACAAAACATCCATTTCAAAAGGCAGCTTTCTGTAGAAAGGAGTATTGTATCAACTGGCTCCTTGCATGTGACTCCAATTGGAAGTGGATGCTGACTAGTGCCACTTTTAATCTGGTTTGTCACAACCTCTTGAGCATCGAACTATTTCACAACCGACTTCAGTGATTGCCTGACATCTGTTACTCAGTAGGACCAAGAGAAACAGTGATCCATCATTAGATCTTCAGGGAATAACTGAGCAAACGCAAAATAAATCCACTTTGTGACTCCTCCAGGGGTTGGAGAACCAGACTGCTTTGCTTGAAGGCTGAACTTTCAGATAAGCCCTTTAGCATCAGAAACACAAAGCTCACTTCTCAAAATAATAGATACAATTCTACTTTAATCTGGGAGAGGGGCAAGAGAAATATCTCCTCCAGGGACTGTTCCATTTAAAGAATCTTATTTGTCCATTTAATACTCAATTAGACCACTGAACATTTCAACAATGTATCGTACAGGTTTCACACAATGCAGGTCCCTCTATAGACAGAGCAATGCTATCTTACAAAAAAATTCCCATTGCACCAATTGCCAAACTAATAGCTAATTTGGTATTGTTGCATTCTGCATATATTTGTATCCATGAGGATTAGGACAGAGACTTTCCAAGCACATTTTACTGAATGGTTAGGCTGGACAACTCGATCATGTGGTTCTTTGCAGGACACTGTGGTGATAGAACAATGCACACCCAAGTTCATTCATAACTGCACTGTTGGTCGGCAAATGAGAACAAAATTGAATCGACCTTGATTCATCTGAAAGCCAAACACTCCTTCAAGCTCTGCACATTACATGTTACATCATTGGTTTGTAAAAACACCACCATTTAATGCCCAAAGAGGTTATGGAAAAAAACAGATTAAAAGGCAGAGATTAAGGTGTATTGTCCTTACAGACTTGAATGTTGGTATTGATTTTAACTCCATTTATAGCATGGCCATTTTCTCAGGTAACATGGCACACAGAACCCGTGGTGTGCATGTCTCAATGCCTCATTTATCCGAACCCAACCCAAGCAACAGTTTGAATGGTACAAGAAGGGGACAATGATTGTATAAAGTGTATTAGAATAAACAAGTTCTATTCAAATCAGTATCAGCCCACTGTGTGACAGTGTCAGTTGTGGCTCAGTGGGTAGCACTCTCGCCCGAGTCAGCCGGTTGGGGGTTCAAGTCCCACTCCAGAGACTGGAGCACAAAAATCTAGGCTGACACTCCAGTGCAGTACTGAGGGAGTGCTGTACTGTCGGAGGTGCCGTCTTTCGGATGAGACGCTAAACTGACGCCCCGTCTGCTCTCTCAGGTGGATGTAAAGGATCCCATGGCACTATTTCGAAGAAGAGCAGGGGCGTCCTCCCCGGTGTCCTGGCCAATATTTATCCCTCAATCAACATCATTAAAACGGGTTATCTGGTCATTATCACATTGCTGTTTGTGGGAGCTTGCTGTGTGCAAATTGGCAGCCGCATTTCCCACATTACAACAGTGACTACACTTCAAGAAGTAAGTCATTGGCTGTAAAGCGCTTTGGGACGTCCGATGGTCGAGAAAGGCGCTATATAAATGCAAGTCTTTCTTCTGGCCTTGCTAGACCTGTTCCAGAGTGAGGAAGAAAACTAGCCGAGTGAAGACAAATTGGATTATGGAAGAAAGTTCAGACATTCAGGACTGAAGCTTGATAGGAATGAAGGGTTCATTGAGCTTGTAATTCCTGGAGTATAGAAGATTGAGGGGTGGTCAGATCGAGGTGTCCAAAATGTTAAAAGGATTTGATGCAGTAGATACAGAGAAACTATTTCCTCTGGTGGGGGAATCAAGAATGAGGGGACAGAATCTTAAAATTAGAGCCAGACCATTCAGGAGGGAAATCAAGCTTTTTCCATAAAAATAGTAGAAATCTGGAACACACTCCCCCCAAAAACAATGGATGTTAGGACAATTGGAGCTTTCAAAGCTGATGGATAAATAGATCTTTGTTAGGTAAGAGTATCAAGGGATATGGAGCAAAGGTGAGTAAATGGAGTGGAGGTGCAGATCAGCCGTGACCTAACTGAATGGTGGTGCAGGTTCGAGGGGCTGAGTGGCCAACGCCTGTTCCTATGTTCATTAGCCACAAGGTGAAAAATGATACTTTAAAATCGCTCTCTATTACACTTTAAAAAAAAGAGTTGGTCAATGGTCTATACTAACTGTGTTGCTTACGGTTTTGCCCAATTGCTAATTGTCAGGCCAGAGACTGCTTTCACCTTACGGTGCCTTCCTTCTGCTACATTCAGTATCAACTAGTAAGGCTTTCTCTTAGGCTACCTCTGCAAACCAGCTAATAAAAAGGAATTCTTACTGCAACACTCTCCCCAACAAAAAGGTCAGGCCCAGTGATCCACCAAGCCATGGTGTTTGAAACTGAAATGTCAACATGCCTTTTAAATCACCGCGCTGACATCTTAAATACCATGGACCTTTTCCTTTTAAAATTTGTGTTGGGCCTTTTCCATGGAGCTGGACAACTTGAGATCTTGATGTCCAGTTTAGTAAGACTTCCAAACAACATGACCATCAGAGCAAGTGAGTGCAATAATAGAGCACCATCCTTCCACCACACCTTCCCTGGTCTCTGGGGAAGAAAATATCTAGCCTTCCAAAACTGTCTTCAATGATTTTTATAGTTCATGTCACACTTGGGCTGAATTCAAGCAATGGCAGCTGTAGCCTGTTGCAATGAATAAATATTATTCCATAATTCTATAACAATTAATTTGGACACAGACTTTCAGGATTAAGTGTCACGGATGATACAGATCAGCGGTTACATTTATTCACAAAGCTACTATTCAACATATGAATGAAAGCTCAAACTAACCGGCTATTTAAATGCAGCCTTCCAAAAGGGACATGTACAGTCGCACAGTTTTGTTCTTCTTTGGCGAACAACTAATGAATCATTTGTAGAGGAAAAGACGACGGAATGCCACAAATCTGAAATAACAGGAATTGGGTTCTGCTGAAACGTTCCACCCAAAATGTTAATCTATTTGTTTTCTTTCAGATGTTGGCTGACTTGCTGTGCATTTCCAGGAATGAATCATATGGTAATTGAAGATCATCTTCCAAGTTATTTCTACCCAGAGACAAATTGTGTGTTTTTTTTTTAAATGGTGAAGCTACAAGTGAATAAGAAGCGACACTGCCGTGGTTAAACTTGGAAACAACAAGTTTTTGCAGAGGGAAGACTTGAAACTTCATTTACTAACTGGGAATCCTAAATGGGCAGGTGTTTCACTCAATATTCAGGCTCTCTGGACATCTTTCCCCATCTCATTAGTCCAGCGCAATACTCAGTTCCCAACGGTCTCACAGCTATTTTATGGAAATTGGGCTGGTTCACTTGTAGTTGCCACCTGCTCCCAATTTCCTGTAGCAATGTTAGGAGGGAATCAAAACAGCCTTTAATACCACTTAAAAATATTTTAAAAATACATGGCTAAGATTGCTACCATTAGTGTTTCCCATGATTGAGGGTTTTATACTACTTGTATATAAGTTGAAGATCATTCAGGCCAGATTCCCTGTACTGGGATGTCAGAGCTCCCAACAGCAGAGAATTTAAATACATCCCCATCTGGCAAGAAATAACAACATGGGAAAATACCCATACTGTATCACTGGAGGCAAGGTATTAGAAAACCACTCAGTAGGAAACTGCTGCCTCTGGTCACTTCCCTGTTCCATAATCAAATGATAGCAATTAAAACAAGGGACAAGGAAACTGGTTGCAATTGGTGTTCCTTTTGAAGACCAATCTGGTCACAATTATTTCCCTTACACTCCTTTCTTCCTTATTGTCATAAGGCAAGAACACTTGCATTTATAGAACACCTTATCATTGCTCTCAAACCTCACAAATAGCTTCACATACAATGAATTGGTTTGAAGTAGAGTTCCTCTCATTAGGCAGGAGAACACAGCAGCAATTTTATACCCAGCAAGATCCCACAGCAGCATTGAGATGATGAGTGATCAGTTAACCCTTCTATGGCGATGGTGAGTTCACAGGGGAAGTTTGGCCAGAACACCAGGAGAACTCCCTGCTCATCTTCCAATACTGCCATGGGATCCACCAAAACCAGCAGGAATCAGAATAGGCAAATAGACCTCGAATGGCTCATCCATAGGATGGACAGTTCCAATAATGCAGCACCTCCTGGGCACTGCACTGGAGTGTCAGCTTAGCAAGTCCTTAGGTAGGGCTTGAACCCACTGATTCAAATGGCAAGAGGGCTACCACCTGAAAAGGGCAGCAGCTTGGTCCCATGGCTCCATTAATGCTGATGTTGAACAGCTACAAGGTGCCCAAGTGTGGCCCTAGGCAACTCACTCCCCATCCTCCCCTCTGGGAGATGCCCAGCTTTCAAAGTTAGACATATACCATGTAGTTAATCAAATCTTGTTTACCCACTTTCTACAACCCTGGAACAGCAACTTGGAATACCAGCATAAGGCATCTACAGGAGTGTGAGAAGAGGAGCACAATCATAGCAACAGTTCAAACAACCTGGGTGGTTATTACTGTAACAGCATGAGAAACATTCAAAAGACTTGCAATCTTCAGCTAAAGGCATCTACTATGGAATGTAGAAGTGCCACCCAGAAGAAGAGATCCCTGCAAGCTTGCCATCGGTCACTACAATCAGTAACATGGAGAGACAATCCTTCGTTTTTCTTTACTAAAAGGGACAAATGATGTGAAAGAGAGTGGCAGTGCCAGTGCCTTATTACTCACACAATTAGAACAAGCTGGATGAGCACCAGATAACAGCAAGACATGAGGAAGGGTGTCGCTCTGCTATATCACGCAAAGTAATGTCAGCTACTAGTCTCTTTAAAAATTCTTAAATAATCAACCCCAAAATCAGTAATAGACTTCATTACACATGGTTCCACTCGGACTTCCTTGCCTCAGTTTTCAATCGCAAACTTGCACCCTACAAGCCTACACACCATTCTCGGTCTCCGCTTCCTCCCTATTTTAGAACGTCTGCTCCATGCTAAACGCCAATGGGTGTGGCAAACTTGGCGAGTGGGCAGGAGGCACATGAACATGAGTAGTGGAGACTCTTCATCTGTTTCCCTTCAGGGAGAAACCGAAACTTTGCTTGGGACTTTGCTGCCACCTGTCTCCCAGCACAGTAGACGATCGACTAGGTTTTCCTTCATTCCTGGACACTGCCAGCTGGTACTCCAATGAGCTATCCACTTCTCAGCTATTCCAATCAGTATTTTACAGTCCCATGATGTTCAATATTGTGTAATATAAATAAAAACGACAGGATGGTCCGCACCCCTGGGGTCTACACACCTTTCTCCAATGCATTCCCGGGCCATGAGAGCATTCACCTTTTTGCCAGGTTTTCCATGCTTCCCTCCCACTCTGCTATTCTGCTGTAACCATTTACACCTTCTCTGCACCCATCTTTTGTTTCTTTACTTGTTCCAATACCACCCCCTTTTGCCTTGCACCAGTCTCCCTTTTGTCGTTTAATCACTGCTGTCCTCCACCCTATCACAGACCTTCACTTTGTTCTTTTCTCCTCCCTCCTTTTCCCTGGCTCTGCACTGGCTTAGAACATCTTCCAGTTCTGATGAAAGTCCATCGACCTGAAATGTTAACTCTTTCTCTCCACAGATGCTGCCTGACCTACGGAGTAGTTCCAGCATTTTGTGTATTTATTTCAGATTTCCAGCATCCGCAGTATTTTACTTTTATTTCACACAAGCATTTTAGTAGGAAGCCTTTTCAACCCTAACTAGAAAACCATGCATATTTTGCCAAGTGACAAGAAATAGCTGTACTGTCCAATCCCAGATGTGATGTAGGGCACTATTTTCAAACACCCTAAGATTATCCTCCCTCTGTCCTCCCACTTCTTCCAAAATGATTCATATTGGGGTGCGGTTGCACTGTGATTCATCCAAATAATCACTGTGCTTGTGTGAGCCCAGTCCACACTTTGTCTTATGGTTTTAGCACTCATTTGCTAAACTAATCAAAATCCAACATTGGTGAGTGTCGACAACAATAGGTGGAATCCCAAGACATTGTATCCTGAACCACATTAACAACACGTTCATAACAAGTGGGATGTCGACTAGGAAATGTACATTTTGTCAGTGGGCTGACATTAAATAGGGCATTTAATTAATTAACTGATTCGGGAGATTGTCCTATGGGGAGAGATTGAGGAGACTAGGCCTATATTCTCTAGAGTTTAGAAGAATGAGAGGTGATCTCATTGAAACATACAAAATTCTTACAGGGCTCGACAGGGTAGATGCTGAGTGGATGTTTTCCTTGCCTGGGGAGTCTAGAACCAGGGGTCACAGTCTCAGAATAAAGGGGTCGGCCATTTAGGACTGAGATGAGGAGAAATTTCTTCACTCAGAGGGTGGTGAATCTTTGGAATTCTCTACCCAGAAGGCTGTGGAGGCTCAGTCGTTGAGTATATTCAGGACAGAGATCGATAGATTATTGGATACTAAGAGAATAGAGTGGTAATGGGGATAGTGCAGGAAGGTGGAGTTGAGATAGAGGATCAACCATGATCTCATTGAATGGCAGAGCAGGCTCCAAGGGCCAATGGCCTACTCCTGCTCCTATTTCTGATGTTCTTGTATTATTCCTGACTGACCCAACTGGTGACTTTGCCAAGCAATGAATTTTGAACCAACTGATTTGCATGTCTCAACTACTAAAAATACAATCGATTATTTTCAAGGTCATCAATTTATCACTAGTGGCAGCAATCTAGAGCGATTCAATACAAATATGGTAACTTCCAAAGAGCTTGGGCTATCCAAATAGACTAAACATCATCTATTGGTTCCCATGCACATGGTAAAAGATAGGCAATCAGCTGAATAGGTGGCCTGTGCCATAATGTAATCATTTTAACACGAAAACAAAAAGTGCCACTTTATAGCAAAATAACCAACATCACATGTACTTGCCCCCAATCCCGGTTAGCACCTTTTAAACCAGTGTTGTCCAATATGTTAGCCACATGTGGCAAATTGGGGATGCCAGATGTGGCTAATTGCATTTCTGAATGGTAAATAAAAATATGAGTTCCAGACACTCTTGTTGAGAATGTGATCGCAATACTCACGTGTACAGTGTAATCAAGTGCACTTTAAACATTGTGCATTTATTGGTTTAAATAGTAAGATGGAAAGCAGAGTGTGCAAGTGTTTTTTGATCGCCGAGTGCTTTACTTCATTGGTTACTGAATGGTGGTAGAAATCTACACATGCAAAGTACATTTACTTGTATTGTGTGCAAGATGTTTCCTATTAAAAGCAGTACTTGTGGCTATAACAGTGCCACCATAGCCACACCTGTGACTAAGTCAGTGATTTCTATTGGACAACATTGTTTTAAATTCCCAAAGAATCCAATCGTTATATGTACAGTACGCTTCCTTGTGCACTTGCAGGTTAGGAAGAGTTCTAAAGACAAGATCGTTTCTGTAATGTTCTTATATCCGGCACAATCGAACTATTAGCAAATCTTAAACCCGAAGTGCAAGTTAGTTTAAAAGGTATTGTGAAGCGGATGATTAAAATTGTACCTAGGGGTCCAATCTGGATACTGTAAGATACATCTTAAAATATTACTCCAGTTTGTTTAGGAAAAGCTGCCAAATTCGACTGAATCTAGTTTGTAATTCTTTCAAATCTATTTTCATCACCTGGGATTAGGTGTCAATTTAAAGGTGTGGCTCATTAGGCACAGCCTAGAGCCAGTTAATCCTTGCTCACTCTACAGACCACAGGGCTCTCCAGTTAATAATGACACAGAACGTCCCAAGGCGCGTCACAGGAGCGTTATCAGACAAAATTTGACACCAAACCACGTTGAGAGATATTAGGGCAGATGAGCAATGCTTGGTCAAAGAGCTAGGTTTAAAAGAGCGTCTTAAAAGGAGAAAAGAGGTAGAGGGGTTTAGGGAGTGAACTCAAGTTTAGGGCCTAGGCAGCTGAAGGCACGGCCACCAATGGTGGAGCGATTAAAATTGGGAATGTGCAAGAGGTCAGAATTAGAGGAGCACAGAAATCTTGAACACACTAGGAGACAATGGCAGCTACTCAAAGGAGCACAGCCTTATCATAGCAGAAAACGTGCCTATTTTTATATTGGTATACAGCAACAAAAATCTGCTGGCCAGTCAATAAATGCAGAAATCTGATGCCCTCCAGGAATGTCTAGACACCCCCCCTGAAGTCCTGGGTCCGTTGGTTTCAAACCTCTGGACTGATGGCCACACTCAGGCAAGGTGTGCCAGTCTGGGATGGGTCGTCTGGTACCGAGTGAAGTTAAAAACTGGGCTGGGTTCTCCGTCCACACAGCCACACCCATCCACGTGTTGAACAAGGCGTGCCATGGGCTGGACACAACCCTCTTGTCTGAACTGGATGCCAAGCAGTCAGAGGAAAAGGACAAAGAATTACAAAAAATAAGTGCTGAAACATTTGTAAATAAGACCGACATCTAATCTAACGACACTGTAGAATAGTAAAGGGCGTTGGTAATATTTGGTAATTCGGGAGCGGAGATATAATGCAGACGGTCTGACCAATATCTATATGCAAGACGATATACAACACCCATCTCTTTCGGAATAAACGCAGACATTATTGTTACAATAAAATCATCCACTTTAGCAAATATACAGTAAATTGGAATATACTCGGCCAATTGCCATTTCTAATTGAAGTATGATTTCGTTCTGGTTTTTTAAACATATATTTGCCAGTGACAGTACAGAAGGCGCTGGGACTGCGGCTGGGTTTAATGGGCGTACCACACAGGCAAAAGGAACAAATGGTGCAATAAAGGCATTGGCATGCGGAGCAAAGACTGCGCCACTCCTAACGCCAAAAAATGGACACACGTCTCAAGTCCTCTATATATTTTTTAAAAGATTTAAAAAAGGTAACCGGCCCACCACAAGCCACAGCCATTACTGTCTAAAGGAAAACCAAGGGGTTGAGGAGGGAGGGAGGGAGGGGAGGGAGGGAGGGAGGGGGGGAGGGAGGGAGGGGAGGGAGGGAGGGAGGGGGGGGGGGGGGAGGGGGGGGGGGGGGGAGGGGGGGGGGAGGGAGGGGGGGGGGGGAAAGAGAAGATAGCTGGCAGTCTTGGCAGATTTATTTAGGAAATTAGAATGCCTGCAGTGTGACACCAGCAGAATCTTCTAGAATTGTTGCCTCCCAGATTTGCTTTGTTCACGGTTTGAATGGGCTGCCGGAGACAGGCAACATTGCAATCCAGAGGTTTGGGGAGGAAAGTAACCCCCCCCTCCTTTATCTGGTCAGACACAAGAGGCTTTTGGTGGCAGGGATGAAGAGGATGGGGGGAGAAAGGGGCTCCGGACAGATCCCAGCCTGGGTCACTCGGATGTGTCAATTTCAGCCTCACTCCGCTCAGCGTGTCTATTTCCACATCATATTTCACACACGCGCGGGGGGGGGGGGGGAAGGGGAGGAGGGTTTGCAGATATTACTAAAAAAAGGGGGTGGGGGCAGCCCAAGGTTTTTACGGTAAGTGGAGTCGCTTAAAGCCACTCCGTTATGATTTTAAATATACATTTCAGCTGACACCGCGGGAAGGAGAAGACTCGATCGATGCAGAAAGCGCCGAGTTGGGCGAGAAATTGCTCGCAAGGCACCGCCCCAGCATCCAACCCGGGATTATCCGCATTCTGTTATTTTCTTCTTTCTTGCCCGATTAAAAATACATATATATTTCACCTGTTTAATCTCAAATGCAATACGGTTTGACCCAAACAAACATTCACTGTACACCGTCCTATTACAGAACCAGATAATCAGTCATTACAAGTTAAGCCAGAGTTATGAATTAAGATGTGGAACTAGATAGCCCTATTAAATTCATTTTTTTGTCAATCTTCCCACCACCAAAAAAAAAAGCCTCCTCCCACCATGGGGCCTAAAAATTAAATGCCAAACAATGCGCTAGACTTCATCCATTCATTGCAAACAGGTCATCGTTTTGCGGCATCGCCCAGTTAGCTACTCTGACACAGAAAGCCAGAGAAGGTTGGGAACAGGGAAGGAGGGTGGGGAGTAGGAATAGAAAAATAAAACGCAGGAGGTAAGTGAATGGGGGGGGGTGGGAAGAGGGAAAATAAGCCACAAAGACATACCGATTTCATTGCTGCTGCCATATCATCGTACCGCTCGGCTTGCTCAGCCAGCCTGGCTTTCTGCACTAGCTGCTCGCGATCTACCATTTTTGCTGGATGTGTGTATATATATTATACACGTGTATAAGCTACAATGTATATAATATAATGTTGCTATATAGATATATATGCCTTTTTTTGTTGCTTTATTCCTGCAGCAGCCTGTCCCTCTCTCGCCCAGTTGTCGCAGCCAGTGCCTCCCCGTCTCGCGCCGACAGGACACCCCCAGCATTCTGCGCTGACGTCACTGCCCATATATAGGCACCACCCCGCGCCGGCGCCGACGTCACTGCCCATATTAAGACCGCCCCGGATTTCCTCTTTTGGATACAAAGTAGCGAATGAGCGCAGCCCGCTGCTGCGCCTGCGCCGGCCCCGGCCTGGCCGGTCCGCCTCTCTCCCATTGGTCAGCTGCAGTTGCAGTGTGTCGGCTGTCGAACTCCACTTCCCACCAACGCCCAGCAGAGACCCGGGCACTGAACCCAAGTCTGAGGAGTCTTTTTTAGGTTTTGGTGCAGCCTGTCAGGTTTCTATGTCTCAACCCAGTTTTCAGGGTACAAATGCAGAACGAGTGTTGGTCAGTCTGACTCAGAGAGGCCTCAAGGATGACTATTGTGGCAATTGCCACAGTGAACACAGTAGGAAATGTGCTGTTAAAAGAATGTAAGAAGTCACACAACACCAGGTTATAGTCCAACAGTTTTATTTGAAATCACAAGCTTTCAGAGCGCTGCTCCTTCGTCACTTCACCTGAAGAAGGAGCAGCGCTCCGAAAGCTTGTGATTTCAAATAAAACTGTTGGACTATAACCTGGTGTTGTGTGACTTCTTACATTTGTCCACTATAGTCCAACACCGGCATCTCCACACCATGACTGTTAAAAGAAAGACTTGCATTTCTATAGCGCCTTTCATGACTTCTGGACGTCCCAACGCGCTTTACAGCCAATGAAATACTTTTTGAAGTGTAGTCACTGTTGTGATGTAGGAAACGTGGCAGTCAATTGCACAGCAAGCTCCCACAATAGCAATGAAATAAATGATCAAGTAATCTGTTTTAATGGTGTTGGTTGAGGGATAAATATTGGCCAGGACACCAGGAGAACTCCCCTGCTCTTCTTCAAAATAGCACCATAGGATTTTTTACATCCACCTGAGAGGGCAGACGGTTTAACATCTCATCTGAAAGACGGCACCTCCGTCAGTGCCGCACTCCCTCAGTACTGCACTGAAATGTCAGACCAGATTTTGTGCTCAAGTCTCTGGAGTGGGACTTTGAACCCACAACCTTCTGACTCTGAGACAAAGGTGCTACTGCTGAGCCACGGCTGACAGTGTTCTGAGGTATGCAGGATTAAAGAATGCTGAATTAGCATTAAGGGAGTTTTATTTGGGGGAGCGATGATGGTCACCCCCTATTTAAAAAGCGGGAAAGGGATAGGCCGAGTAATTACAGGCCAGTCAGCCTAATCTCGGTGGTGGGAAAATTATTGGAAAAAATTCTGAGACAGGATAAATCTTCATTTAGAAATTATTAAGGGAAGATCGTGTCTGACTAACTTGATTGAATTTTTTGAGGAGGTAACAAGGAGAGTCGATGAGGGTAGTGCATTTGATGTAGCCTATATGGATTTTAGCAAGGCTTTTGATAAGGTCCCGCAGGGCAGACTGGTCATGAAAGTAAAAGTCCATGGGATCCAGGGCAAAGCGGCAAGTTGGATCCAAAATTCCAGTGGGATTCCGCAGGGATCAGTACTGGGTCCTTTGCTTTTTGTGGTATATATCAATGATTTGGTCTTGAATGTAGGAAGTATGATTAAGAAGTCTGCAGATGATACAAAAATTGGCCATGTGGTTGATAATGAAGAAGAAAGCTGTAGACTGCAGGAAGATATCAATGGACTGGTCAGGTGGGCAGAACAGTGGCAAATGGAATTCAATCCGGAGAAGTATGAGGTAATGCATTTAGGGAGGGCCAACAAGGCAAAGGAATACACAATAAATGGTAGGATACTGAGAAGTGCAGAAGATCAGAGGGACCTTGAAGTGCATGTCCACAGATCCCTGAAGGTAGCAGGACAGGTAGTTAAGGTGGTTAAGAAGGCATACGGGATGCTTTCCTTTATTAGCTGTGGCACAGAATATAAGAGCAGGGAGGTTATGCTTGAACTGTATAAAACACTAGTTAGGCCACAGCTAGAATACTGCGTGCAGTTCTGGTCACCACGTTACAGGAAGGATGTGACTGCACTAGAGTGAGTGCAGAGGAGGTTTATGAGGATGTTGCCTGGGCTGGGGAATTTTAGCAATGAGGAAAGATTGGATAGGCTGGGGTTGTTTTTTTGGAACAGAGGAGGCTGAGGGGAGACTTAATTGAGGTGTATAAACTTATGAGGGGCCTGGATAGAGTGGATAGGAAGGACCTATTTCCCTTAGCAGAAGGGTCAATAACCAGGGGGCATAGATTTAAAGTAATTGGTCGGAGGTTTAGAGGGGATTTGAGGAGAAAGTTTTCACCCAGAGGGTGGTGGGGGTCTAGAACTCACTGCCTGAAAGGGTGGTAGAGGCAGAAACCCTTATCACATTTAAAAAGTACTTGGCTATGCACCTGAAGTGCCATAACCTGCAAGACTACGGACCAAGAGCTGGAAAGTGGGATTCGGGTGGATAGCTCTTTGTCGGCCAGCACGGACAAGATGGGCTGAATGGCCTCCTTCTGTGCTGTAAATTTCTATGATTCTATGATTCTATGAACATGATGATCACTTAAAATTATTGTCACATTTTTTGATGGCAAAGTGTGGCGTTGATCACACATTAGTCGTACAAAGCACACTCACTGACAAAAAAGACTGATTCAAAATCAAATCAAAGGGAGGTCCAAAGCCAAACACTTTGTCATGAAGACAGTGACTGTTTAAATCAATTTTCATGGACTCCACAAATTTCATAATAAGAAGTAATAGATGCTACTATAACTGAAAGCCGTAATCTCACCTTGGGGTAGAGGCGCTGGTTATAACTGTGATTTAGAGTGATTTACTATGTCACTGGAAAACCCCCATCTATTTATTCTGTAGTGCATATTTTTTTTCCTATGGGATTTAATTTGCTCTCAATAGATTGATTGTGTGAAGTCAGACTTTATTTTTTTCATTTATCTTTTCAAATGCACTTTCAGGAACACACACGTTTAATTGTCAAGTCATAAAATTACCACGCAGGAGGAGACTGTTTAGTCCATTGTCCCAGCTCTTCAACAGGAGCAGCCTAATTTCCCTGCCATACTAATCAGGGTGGGTTGTCTGAGGTCAGATACATAGCAGGTAATTGGAGAGGGTGCAGAGGACAGTTACTTGATGATACCAGGGATGAGGGATTTTATGTGGAGAGACTAAAGAAGCTGGAATTCTTCCCCTTACAGCAGAGAAGGTTAAGTGGAGATTTACTAGAGGTGTTCAAAATTATGTGGGGTTTTGATAGAGTAAATAAGGAGAAACTGTTTCCACTGACAGGAGGGTCGGTAACCAGAGAACACAGATTTAAGATAATTGGCAAAAGAACCAGAGGGGAGATGAGGAGAAAAAATTGATGCAGCAAATGGTTCTGACCTGGAATGCACAGCCTGAAAGGGCAGTGGAAGCAGTTTCAATAGTAACTTTCAAAAGGGAATTGGAATTGAAAAAATAAAAACAATTACAGGGCTATGGGGAAAGAGCAGGGGAGTGAGACTAATTGGATAGCTCTTTCAAAGAGCCGGCACAGGCACGATGGGCCGAATGGCCTCCTATATGATTTTAAACAACCACTCTGAATGCAGCTGAATCACCCATTAACCCTTTCAATAGGCAAACAAACCAGAAAAAGAAAATCGTGGGTCAATCCAGCTGTGAAGTGCATAAAGTGGGCACTGGTGAATGGGGCAAAGAGATGCTGAAAAGCCCACTTCACAAATAAAGCCCTGCAGATCATTGTAGACAGTGTGAGGCAGTGGTCAAACATCTCCTGTGGGGAAAAGGACAACCCACTACCATACAGAAGGTATGGGAAGCAGCCAGGTAAATGCAGTATCTGCAACCTGATACACTTGGAAGGCTGTGCAGAAGAACTGATGAGATGACGGCCAATTATTTCATTGCTAGGTATGGGGTTTGAGAGCTAACATCCTACATTAGCAGAAATGCCTATCTGAGGAGGTTATAGCTATTAGACTTGTTTGCCTGTATGGATTCACAGAATTTATCTGAACTTACCCAGTAACTTGCACTAAAGTGATTCAGTGAAGATATTTCAGGTCTAATAAAAGGTTTCAAAAGGCAGAAATCCACTGGAACGGTGTCTGACATTTAATTTGACTATGCCAAGTGATACATAAATTGTTGTGCAGCCTTTGCTTATCTGTGAAAAATGTTATCACTTAGCAGAAAGGACACAATCTTCAACAGGTGCCAGGACTGATGGGGAGTGAAATTGCCTAGCCTCGAAAATGGGCGAGGGGATCGCTGTAGGCATTCATTCCGTTTCAGGCAACACAGTAAATTAGTGCTGCCTGCTCTTTCACATGAGCTACCTGCGCTGTTTATTGGCTGCTCGCATTAGCAGGGGGCCCGATATTGCGAGTGGATGGCGGTACTTAAAGGCAGCCTGCAACTCGTAAAGCGGAGGTGCATTTTTAAAATTCATTCACGGGATGTTGGCATCGCTCGCAAGGCCAGCATTTATTGCCCACCCTAATTGCCCTTGAGAAGGTGGTGATGAGTCGCTTTCTTGGATTGCTGCCGTCCGTGTGGTGAAGGTACTCCCACAGAGTTCCAGGATTTTGACCCAGCGGCAATGAAGGAATGGCAATATATTTCCAAGTTAGGATGGTGTGTGACTTGGAGGGGAACTTGGAGGTGATGCTGTCAAATAAGTCTTGGCGAGTAGCTGCAGGGCATCTTGTAGATGGTACACACTGCAGCCACGGTATGCCGGTGGTGGAGGGAGTGAATGTTTAAGGTGGTGGATGGGGTGCCAATCAAAGCGGGCTGCTTTGTCCTGGATGGTGTCGAGCTTCTTGAGTGTTGTTGGAGCTGCACTCATCCAGGCAAGTGGAGAGTATTCCATCACACTCCTGACATCTGACTTGTAGATGGTGGAAAGGCTTTGGGGAGTCAGGAGGGGAGGGGCTTGCCACAGAATACCCAGCCTCTGACCTGCTCTTGTTGACACAGTATTTATGTGGCTGGTCCAGTTAAATTTCTGCTCAATGGTGACCCCCAGGATATTGATGGTGGGGGAATTCGGTGATGGTAATGCTGAATGTCAAGGGGCGGTGCTTAGACTCTCTCTTGTTGGAGATGGCCATTGCCTGACACTTGTGTGGTGCAAATGTTACTTGCCACTTATCAGCCCAATCCTGAATGTTGTCCAGGTTGCTGCCTGCGGGCATGGACTGCTTCATTATCTGAGGAGTTGCAAATGGAACTGAACACTGTGCAAACATCAGCGAACATCCCCACTTCTGACCTTATGATGGAGGGAAGGTCATTGATGAAGCAACTGAAGATGGTTGGGCCTAGGACACTGCCCTGAGGAACTCCTGCAGTGATGTCCTGGGCTGTGATGATTGACCTCCAACAATTACAAGCATCTTCCTTTGTGCTAGGTATGATTCCAGCCAGTGGAGAGTTTCCCCCCTGATTCCCATTGACGTCAATTTTACTAGGGCTCCTTGATAGAAACATAGAAACATAGAAGATAGGAGCAGGAGTAGGGCATTCGGCCCCTCGAGCCTGCTCTGCCACTCAATGCGATCATGGCTGATCATCCAAATTCAGTACCCTGTCCCTGCTTTCTCCCCGTAGCCCTTGATCCCTTTAGCATTAAGAAATATATCCAACTCCTTCTTGAATATATTTAATGATTTGGCCTCTACTGCCTTCTGTGGTACAGAATTCCACAGGTTCACCACTCTCTGGGTGAAGAAATTCCTCCTCATTTCTGTCCTAAATGGCTTACCCCTTATCCTTAGACTGTGACCCCTGGTTCTGGACTCCCCGACCATCGGGAACATCCTTCCTGCATCTAGTCTGTCCAGTCCTGTCAGAATTTTATAAGTTTCAATGAGATCCCCTCTCATTCTTCTAAACTCCAGCGAGTATAAGCCCAATCAACACAATCTCTCCTCATACATCATTCCTGCCATCCCAGGTATCAGTCTGGTGAATCTTCGCTGAACTCCTTCCATGGCAGCACGGTGGCATAGTGGTTAGCACTGTTGCCTCACAGCGCCAGGGACCCGGGTTCAAATCCGGCCTCGGGTGACTGTCTGTGTGGAGGTTGCACATTCTCCCTGTGTTTGCGTGGGTTTCCTCCGGGTGCTCCGGTTTCCTTCCACAGTCCAAAGATGTGCGGGTTAGGTTGATTGGCCATGATAAAAAAAAAAATTGGCCCTTAGTGTTAGGGGGGATTTAATACGTGGGGTTATGGGGTTACGGGGATAGGGCTTGGGTGTGATGGCTGTCGGTGTAGGGACCGGGTGCTAGGGTTTGGATGATCAGCCATGATCTCGCTGAATGGCGGAGCAGGCTCGAAGGGCCGAATGGCCTACTCCTGCTCCTATCTTCTATGTTTCTATGTTTCCTCAGATAAGGTGACTAAAACTGCACACAATACTCAAGATGTGGTCTCACCAAGGCCCTGTACAACTGCAGCAAGATATCCTTGTTCCTGTACTCAAACCCTCTTGCTACGAAGGCCAACATACCATTTGCCTTCTTAACCACCTGCATGCTTACCTTCAGCGACTGGTGCACAAGGACACCCAGGTCTCGTTGCACTTCCCTTTCTCCCAATCTATTGCCATTCAGATAATAATCTGCCTTCCTGTTTTTGACACCAAAGTGGATAACCTCACATTTATCCATGTTATATTGCATCTGCCATGCTTCTGCCCAATCACCCAACCTGTCCAAATCATCCTGGAGTTTCTCGGCATCCTCCTCACAGCACACACGACCACCCAGCTTTGTGTCGTCTGCAAATTGGGAGATATTACATCTAGTTCCCTTGTCTAGATCATTAATATATATTGTGAATAGCTGGGGTCCAAGGACCGATCCCTGCGGTACCCCACAAGTCACTGCCTGCCACTCGGAAAAAGCCGTTTATTCCAACTCTTTGCTTTCTGTCTGCCAACCAGTTCTCTATCCAAGTCAATACCTTGCCCCCAATCCCATATGCCTTAAATTTACATGCTAATCCCTTATGCGGGACCTTACCGAAAGCCTTCTGGAAGTCCAAATACACCACATCCACTGGTTCTCCCTTATCTATTTTACTAGTTACATCCTCAAAAAATTCCAGTAGATTAGTCAAGCACAATTTACCTTTGGTAAATCCATGTTGACCTTGTTCGATCCTGTCACTGTTTTCCAAGTGCTCTGCTATTACATCTTTTATAATGGACTCTAGCATTTTCCCCACTACCGATGTCAGGCTTACCGGTCTATAATTCCCCGTTTTCTCTCTACCACTTTTTAAAAATGGGGTAACATTAGCTACCCTCCAATCCATGGGTACTGTTCCAGATTCCATCGAATGTTGGAAGATGATCAGCAATGCATCTACTATTTCTAGGGCCACTTCCTTAATGCCACACTCGGTCAAATACTCCCTTGATGTCAAGGGCAGACACTCTCACCTCACCTCTGGAATTCAGCTCTGTTGTCCATGTTTGGACCGAGGCTGTAATGAGGTCGGGTGCCGAGTGGTCTTCTTGTGGCTGCAAGAAGTGGTGGAAGTTCTTTCAAAAGGCAATCTGTGCAGTGATACTCTGAGCAATGGATGAACATGCGAGAGAACGAGCACCAAGGTTTTCAGACAATGCACTGGAGGTCTTGATGGAAGAGGTGGTAAGAAGGAGAGGCGTCCTGTGTATGCAGGGGTGCAGGAAGAAGTTTAATGATCTGACACGAGTTGTTACGGTGAGTGAGTTTATCTTCAAATGGCACATCCTGCCAAGTGCACAGCCAACCTCATCCAGTGCTCAATTCGCTACACCCCCATTCTTCTCTTCTTAGGCAGTCCCTCGGAACCGAGGATGACTTGCTTCCACATTAAAAATGAGTTCGCAGGTGACTGATGAGTCCAATGCGGGACCTACAGCCTCTGCCACAGGTGGGGCAGACGGTGGTTGAAGGGGCAGGTGGGTGGGGTGCTTGGGTTGACGTGCGCTCCTTGCGCTGCCTGCGCTTGGCTTCCGCTTGCTCCCGACGAAGAGACTCGAGGTGTTCGGCGCCTTCCCGGATGCTTCTCCCCATTAGCCATCTACCAACTATCTCTATCAATCAGTACTCAACCCTAAAAATCCTATGCTTTACCTCACTATCACACACTTATCACTGTTGCAAGCCTCGCACCCACAACTCACAGCTATTCCACCATGACAGCCACATCACCCAAATATATTACTGGACACTCACTGATACCCGTCTGTAATGTATATACATTTAAGGGGGGGAATTACTTTTTACAGCTCATGTATACTGTAGTACCGGCAGTGACCACACCTGTATATAGCACTGAGTAGTAATCTGTACAGTTCAGTTCCAGAGTGAGCCACGTTGAGTAAACACGTGTTGTACCGTTTTCCTGCAGTCTGTGTCTTACTACTGACGGACACAACATTGGCGACGAGGCAAATTCGATCCTACCTGCAACTCTGCATCACCTCCCAGGGATTCGTTCCTGGAGACCAGTAGATTGGAGGTCAAGGCCAGAGACATGGGCGCCGACCACGGGCAACCGCTCAGTCATCCAGCAGAGACTCGAGAATTGCGGGGGAGGCTGTTGAGAGCCAGGCTTGGCTTTCCAGTCGCGGTGGTCCAGCGAAACAGGCTGGCAACAGGTAGTGCGCAGACCCTTCCTGGACAGCGGCGGGCTAGAGCCCGACCGAGCGGCACAGCAAAGGGCCGAGCAGCGTCGACGGGGGAGAGAGCGAGAGAGGGCAGAGCACACAGGGCGCAGCCGGTGTTCAGGGGCCGAGCAGCATCGAGGAGAGGGAGAGAGACGCGCAGAAACCCGCGAGGCGCCGCCATTGCCACGAGGACCGCCGAGAGCGGCATTGGCAGCAGCGCAGGAGAAGCGCGCGAAACCTACAGGGCGCCGCCATTGCCACGAGGACCGCCGAGAGCGGCGTTGACAGCAGCACAGGAGAAGCGCGCAAAACCTACAGGGCGCCGCCATTGCCACGAGGACCGCCGAGAGCGGCGTTGGCAGTAGCCGGGGAGGAAGGAAAGCGCGGGAAACGCCATTTTAAGCCATTTTAAACCACACCCAAAATGCCGAAGAGTGGCAGTATCACCGCATTTGACAATGAAGTCGAAGATTGGACTACATATGTCGAACGAATAGAGGTATACTGCAAGGCAAATGAGGTGTCAGATGACAAGAAAACACCAGTATTGTTAAATTTAATGGGTGCAAAGACGTATGGCTTATTACGAAATCTAGTAACCCCAGCGAAGCCAGTGGAAAAGAGTTTTGGAGACATAGTGACGATACTACAGGAACATTTAAACCCCACACCGCTGCTGATAGCAGAAAGATTCAAGTTTCACAAACGGAACCAGCATAAGGATGAAAGCAATGCTGAATATTTAACAGAACTGCGCAAACTATCGAAACACTGCCAGTTTGGAACGGGACTGGCAGATACCTTAAGGGACAAGTTTGTGTGTGGACTTCAAAGTGAAGGAACCCAGAAACAGCTTTTATCTGAAAAGGACCTTACGCTGGACAAAGCTTTCAGCATTGCGGTATCATATGAAGCAGCAGCACGGGGCGCTGCAGAGATACAACAGAGACCGCAAGAATATGGCACAAACGAAATGTCATACAGAACAGAGAAGTGCTATCGCTGCGGCAGAACAACACACGACCACAATGATTGCTGGTTCAAAGACAAAGTGTGCAGACAGTGTGGAAAAGTAGGACACATAGCACGAGTCTGCAGGTCGTGAAAGAAAACCAGCAATAAGAAATCTCCAAAAGAAAAGTACAAGAAGGTACATAAGGTGATGGAGAATAGTGCAAACGAACAAAAGAGCGATACCGATGCTGAAAGCAGGGAGCTGAGTTGTCTGAAACTACATAATGTGATCAAAACGGAGGATCACCGAACCATTTGGGTCACTCTCAAGATAACAGGAGTCCAGGTAAAAATGGAATTGGACACAGGATCAGCCCTAACAGTTATAAACCGACGGGACTACGAGTGGCTATTCTCACACATACCCTTGAGAGACACAAAAATTATTTTGAAGACGTACACAGGGCAAAAAGTCTACCCCAAAGGAAAAATAAGGGTGACCGTTATATATAACGGTAAGGAAATACCAAAACTAGACCTGTATGTATTGCAAGATGGAGGACCACCATTACTGGGACGTGAAGGGATCCGGAAAATACAGCTGGATTGGCATTCCATACAAGCACTGACTGTGGCTGCCAAAAAGGATGACGACATCACACCTGGGCGACTGTCAAAGATCCTAACCGACGCACAAGAAGTGTTCCAGCAAGGACTCGGAACACTAAAAGGCATGACCGCAACAATTAAAATTGAAGAAAACGCAAGCCCAAAATTTTTTAAGGCCAGACCGGTACCTTATGCGATCCACCCAGCCGTCGAAGCAGAGCTGGAGAGTTTGGAACGTTCAGGAGTACTGTCCAAGGTAGACTGGAGCGAGTGGGCTACACCCATCGTCCCTGTGATGAAAAAGTCGTTGAGCAGCACGCCTGGGGAACCAAGGAAGGTTCACATCTGTGGGGACTTTAAGGTAACAGTGAACCCAGTCCTTCACACCATACAATATCCACTTCCACGGATTGAAGATATTTTTGCCTCGCTATCTGGAGGGAAACGCTTCACTAAGATTGATCTGGCCCAGGCGTATCTGCAAATGGAGGTAGAAGAAGCATCAAAAAAATACCTCACAATCAACACCCATAAAGGTCTCTACCAATACAACCGGCTGGTATTCGGGGTAACATCAGCTCCGGCTATTTGGCAAAGGGCAATGGAACAAGTCCTGCAAGGGATCCCAGGGACCCAGTGTTATTTGGGCGACATCCTGGTCATGGGCGAAAATGACAGTGATCACCTCGCCAACCTGGAGCAGGTGCTCACTAGATTGAAGGAATATGGGCTCCGAGCTAACCGCCCCAAATGCGAGTTTTTAAAAAAACAGATCTCGTATTGTGGCTGTTAAGTCCGTGAATGATTGAGACACGGACTAGCAGGAGAGAAACAAAGAGATGTTTACTGGTGAAAGGCATAAACGAATCTAACCAACAGAGGCTCTCTAGCGCCTTTTATACAGGGGTGGTCACTGCCGGTACTGCAGTCTGAGACCAGTTATTCTCTTAAAGGTACATACACAACAATTCCTCCCCTTTTAGATAAACAGTACATAACATTCATTTAACAACTAATGATAACAATTACAATCACAATTACTATTGCTAGATACATTGGTTAAGTTTAAGCAATTATAAGTTCAGTCTTTGAGGAGGCTTCCTGATTCTGTCTGGATAATGCCTCTTTGGAGTATCAGGTTCTTCTGGCAATGCTGAGTCGGAATCAATGTCGTTGTTTGTTTCATCTGCTTCCAATATTACCGGTTCTGCGGTAGCTGCAATTGGAACGTCGATTTCATTACCAGGTGTATCAGATCGTGGTGTGGTGTTGACGTTTTCCAGTGACTCTAGAATCTGGTCAGCATGGCGTCTTACAATGCTCTCCCCAACGTCCACGGTATACATGAGAGGTCCTTGTCGTGTACAAATCGTTCCTGGCTGCCATTTCTCAGTGCGGTAGTCCCGGGCCAAAACTGGTTGACCTATCTTAAAACTCCTGGTCGGCCTTTCATTCATATTCTGAAACTGCCTGTTCTCCACATCTCTTCGGATGTTTGGCTTAACCAAATCCAAGCGGCATCGTAGTCTTCGATTGAAGAACATCATGGCTGGAGTTTGGTTGGTAACCGCATGTGTCGCATTCCGGTAGGCAAACAAGAAGTTGTCCACCTTGTGTTGTAGGGGTATATCTTCATTACACATTGCCTTGATAGCCTTCTTGAATGTTTGGACAAACCTCTCGGCCAATCCATTAGTGGCTGGATGATATGGGGCAGATGTGTAATGCTTAACACCATTGTTCTTTAAGAACCTCCGGAACTCTTCAGACACAAACTGTGGTCCATTGTCAGAGCAAATCTGTTCAGGCAGCCCATTCCTGGCGAATATGGTTCGTAAAACTGCGATAGTTTTTTTCGTGGTGGTTGAGGACATTTTTATTACCTCTGGCCACTTTGAATGTGCATCCACCGCAATTAAAAACATCGAGTCCATGAAGGGACCAGCAAAATCAATGTGCACCCTTTGCCATGGAGATGAGGGCCACTCCCATGGATGCAGAGGAGCTTGTGGTGGGGCGTTTTGGACCTTCTGGCATCCTGCACAGCTCTTGGTCATCTCTTCGATTTCTCTATCGATTCCCGGCCACCACACAAACGCTCTGGCTAAGCTCTTCATTTTTACCCCACCCAGATGACCCTCATGAAGCTCATTGAGCACTCTATCCGTCAACTTAGGTGGAATTACTACTCTGGATCCACACATCAAGGTTCCTCTGCACACTGACAGCTGTTCTCTTCTTGGCGAAAATGCTGGCAGCAGTGGTTCGCCATGTGCTGGCCATCCCTTCACCGTTAAATCATAGACCCGTGATAGTGTCGGGTCATTCCGTGTTTCCTTCTCTATGTTTGCATTCGTCACAGGGAGACATTCGACTATGGTCGAGTGGAATAACTCCATTGGATCCACTGCAAGGTCTTCTTCTTCCACCGTTGGCAACGGTAGGCGTGACAATCCATGCTGTTTAGTTCCCCTGTACTCGATGTCATATTGGTGTGCCCCTAGGAAAAGGGACCATCTCTGCAGCCGTTGTGCTGTCATTATCGGTACGCCCTTCTGAGGGTTGAAAATGGAGACAAGAGGTTGATGATCGGTTAGTAGAGTAAATTTTTGACCGTGCAGATAGTGATTGAACTTCTTCACCCCCCACACTAGGCTGAGGGCCTCTCTGTCAATCTGGGTGTAGTTACGCTCGGCAGAAGTTAACGAGCGTGATGCAAAAGCTATTGGCCTCTCCAAACCATCAAGGAATTTATGTGACAGTACCGCCCCAATGCCGTAGGGAGACGCATCACACGCCAGCCTGATTGGCAGTGCTGGGTTGTAGTGAGCCAATACTTCCTTCGAAGTGATTAAGTCCTTACTCTTCTGAAAAGCACGTTTACAATCATCGCCCCATTTCCATGCTACCCCCATTCATAGCAGGGCGTTCAGTGGATGCAGAATTGTCGACAAATTCGGCAAAAACTTATGATAGTAATTCACCAACCCGAGGAATGACCTCAGTTGCGACACATTTTCAGGCGCTGGGGCCTTAACAACCGCTTCAATTTTGTCAGGGGACTTATGTAACCCCTCTTCATCAATCATGTGGCCACAATACGATATCTGTTTCTTAAAAAATTCGCACTTGGGGCGGTTGGCTCGCAGCCCATGTTCCCGTAGTCTAGTGAGCACCTGTTCTCGGTTGTTAAGGTATTCACTGTCATCTTCACCTGTTACAAGGATGTCGTCCAAGTAACACTGAGTCCCCGGAATCCCTTGCAGGACTTGTTCCATCGCTCTTTGCCTTATCGCCGGAGCCGATGCTACTCCGAATACCAATCGATGATACTGGTAAAGACCTTTGTGAGTGTTTATCGTGAGATACTTTCTAGAGGACTCTTCAACCTCCATCTGCAAATATGCTTGTGCTAGGTCAATTTTTGTAAAACGCTTCCCTCCAGACAGTGAGGCGAAGATGTCTTCTATCCTTGGAAGAGGATATTGTACTGTGTGAAGGACAGGGTTCACCGTCACCTTGAAATCCCCACAGATGCGAATCTTCCTTGGCTCTCCGGACTTATTGTTTAACGTTTTCTCCATGACAGGAACGATGGGTGTCGCCCACTCGCTCCAGTCGACCTTAGACAACATGCCCGCCTTCTCCAGATTCTCCAGCTCTGCCTCGACGGCCGGACGAATTGCATATGGTACCGGTCTCGCTTTGAAAAACTTGGGAACTGCATTCTCTTCTATTTTTAACGAGGCGGTTACGCCTTTAAGCGTGCCCAGTTCTTGTTGAAATACCTCTTTGGCGTTAGCTAAGATTGTTGACAATCGTCCAGGAGTGACGTCTTCATCTTTTTTACCGTCCACCGTCATTGCATGAATGGAATGCCAATCTAAGTTTATCTTCCTGAGCCATTCCCGTCCCAATAACGGTGGTCCACCATTTGGCAGTATGTAGAGATACAATTTCCGTATTTTCTTGCCATTGTATTCGACAGGCACCCTTATTTTTCCTCTGGGGTATACTTTTTGCCCCGTATACGTCGTCAAGATGATGGATGTCTCTCTCAAGGGTATGTGTGAAAATAGCCGCTCATAGTCTCGTCGATTCATGACGGTTAGCGCTGATCCTGTATCCAATTCCATTTTAACTTGGGACCCTGCTATCATGAGGGTGACCCAAATGGTTCGGTGATCCTCTTTTGCGATTACATTGTGAAGTTTGGGACAGCTTAATCTCCTGTTCTCAGATTCACTATCACTCATCTGGTCTTCGGAACTACTGTCCGTCATCTTTTGTACTTTCTTGTACGGTTCCTTAGTAGCCTTTTTGTTGTCACTGGTCTTCTTCCCAGACCTACAAACTCGTGCAATGTGTCCAATCTTCCCGCATCATCTGCATATTTTGTCTTTGGACCAGCAGTCCTTCTGGTCATGGTTAGTTCTGCCGCAGCGATAACATTTTGCAAATCCCCGTGTCATTTCGTGGGTGCTGTATTCCTGTGGTTTTTGTTGAATTTCTGCAGCTCCCCTGGCTGCTGCTTCATACGATACTGCCACGCTGAAAGCCTTATCTAGCGTCAGCTCTTTTTCTGCAAGTAACTTCTTCTGTGTTCCTTCACTCAGGAGTCCACAGACAAATTTGTCCCATAGGGTATCTGCCAGTCCTGCTCCGAACTGGCAGTGCTTTGATAGCTTGCGCAGTTCCGTAAGATACTCAGCATGGCTCTCATCTTTGTGCTGAGTTCTCCTGTGGAATTTAAATCTTTCTGCTATCAACAGCGGTGCAGGGTTTAAGTGCTCCTGTAGAACAGCAACAATTTCGTTAAAACTCTTTGCCTTCGGTTTGGCTGGAGTAATCAGATCCCGCACTAGGCCGTACGTTCTAGCGCCCATTACGTTTAGCAATATTGATGCCTTTTTTCCCTCCGCTATTTCATTTGCCTCGAAATATACCTCGACTCTTTCCACATACGTGGTCCAGCCCTCTAATGTATTATCAAAAGCAGTGATACAGCCAGTCTTCAGCATCTTGCAAATCTAAAATGGTGCCTCCCGCGCTTTTCCTTCTTCTCCGATTTAACAAAATGGTGCCTCCCGCGCTTTTCCTTCTTCCCCGCTGTTGTTAGCGCTGCTTTCCACGGTTTCCTGCACGTTAAATATTAATTCATTTTCTTTTATTATCTTCCCGTTGTGGAGCGGACCCTCTGGAACACTTCCCTCCCTCTTCTGAGGTCCGAACACTGCCCAGCTTCGAAACACCAGCCGCGCCCTGTGTGCTCCACCCTCTCTCTCTCTCCTTGCTTCCCGACTCGCTGCCCGGCCCCGTTGCAGCCCAGGAAGGATCAGAGCACTACCTGCCACCAGCCCGATTAGCTGGGAAACCACAGACCGAGGAACCCAGCCTGGCTCTGGACAGTCTCTCCTGCAAGTTTTGAAATCGATGATTGACGGTCGACGCCCGTTTCTCGAGTTTCAATGGACTATTTTTTTTTTCTTTCTTCTGGCTCCGACCTTCAACACGTCGTCGGAGCTGCTGCTGAGTTGCAGGTAAGTTCGTTTCTAACTTGTCGCCAGTGTTAAGTCCGTGAATGATTGAGACACGGACTAGCAGGAGAGAAACAAAGAGATGTTTACTGGTGAAAGGCATAAACGAATCTAACCAACAGAGGCTCTCTAGCGCCTTTTATACAGGGGTGGTCACTGCCGGTACTGCAGTCTGAGACCAATTATTCTCTTAAAGGTACATACACAACAGTGGCCACGTTATCGATAAAGAGGGGTTACATAAGTCCCCAGAAAAGATTGAGGCAGTAGTCAAGGCTCCAGCACCGGAAAACGTGTCACAACTGAGGTCGTTCCTCGGGCTGGTGAACTACTACCATAAGTTCTTGCCAAATTTGTCTACAATACTACACCCACTGAACACCCTACTGCAAACTGGAGTGCCATGGAAGTGGAGTGATGAATGTAAACGAGCTTTCCAGAAGAGCAAAACACTAATCACATCGAAAGAGGTATTGGCCCATTTCAACCCAGCACTACCAATTCGGTTGGCGTGTGATGCGTCACCCTACGGCATTGGAGCGGTGCTGTCGCACAAATTCTCGGACGGCTTTGCGTCACGATCACTAACCTCAGCCGAGCGTAACTACGCCCAGATTGACAGGGAGGCCCTCAGCCTAGTGTGGGGAGTGAAAAAGTTCAATCACTATCTGCACGGGCAGAAATTCACCTTGCTGACTGACCACCAGCCTCTTGTCTTCATTTTTAATCCGAAGAAGGGCGTTCCGGTGATGACTGCGCAACGACTACAAAGATGGTCACTCTTTCTAGGGGCGCACCACTATGAGATTGAATATAAGGGCACGAAACAGCATGGAAATGCTGATGGGCTATCACGCCTGCCACTGCCTACTGCGGAGGAAGCACCAGCAGTGGATCCTGTCGAAATATTTAATTTGACTATAGTTGAATACCTACCGGTAACTAATGCTTGTATCGAAAAGGAAACGCGAAATGACCCGACACTGTCTCGGCTATATGATTTGACGGTGAAGGGATGGCCAGCACATGGCGACTCACTGTTGCCAGCATTCTCGACAAGAAGATAACAGCTGTCAGTGTGCCGGGGGACCTTGATGTGTGGATCCCGAGTGGTAATTCCACCCAAGTTAAGGGATAGAGTGCTAAATGAGCTTCATGAGGGTCATCTGGGAGGGGTAAAAATGAAAAGCCTTGCCAGGGCTTATGTGTGGTGGCCGGGAATCGATAAACAAATTGAGGACCTGACCAAGAGCTGCTCAGGATGCCAGAAAGTCCAAAATGCACCACCACATGCCCCTCTACACCCATGGGAGTGGCCCTCATCTCCATGGCAACGGGTGCATATTGATTTTGCTGGTCCATTCATGGACTCAATGTTTTTAATAGCCGTGGATGCGCACTCGAAATGGCCTGAGGTGATCAAAATGTCCTCCACCACCACGGAGAAAACTATTGCAGTCCTACGGACCATTTTTGCCAGGAACGGTTTGCCAGAACAGATTTGCTCCGATAACGGACCACAGTTTGTGTCCGAGGAGTTCCGGAGGTTTATGCAGAAGAATGGGGTAAGGCATTACACATCCGCCCCGTATCATCCAGCCACAAATGGATTGGCTGAGAGGTTCGTACAAACCTTTAAGAAGGCAATAAAGGCTATGTACAATGACAACATTCCGCTGCAGCACAAGGTGGACAATTTCCTGTTCGCCTACCGGAATGCGACACATGCAGTCACCAACCAGGCCCCAGCCATGATGTTCTTTAACCGAAGGTTAAGATCTCGCCTGGATTTGCTCAGACCAAACGTACGAAGAGATGTTGAGAGTAAGCAATTCCAGCACATCCATAAGAAGCCAACAAGGAGCTTCAATGTAGGGCAACCAGTCTTGGCCCGTGACTACTGAACAGAAAAATGGCAGCCAGGAACGATATGCACACGGCAGGGCCCACTAATGTACGCAGTGGACGTTGGGGAGAATATCGTGAGACGCCATGTTGACCAGATCCTAGAGTCACAGGAACAAGTCAACCCCATGCCTCGCCCATACGTACCTGGTGAGGAACCCGATGTACAGGTCGCATCTACCCCAGAAACAGTAGCATCGGAAGCTGATGACCCAACCGACGACAGAGTGCCAGAATCGCCTCCGCACCAAGAGCGAGACACTCGGGAAAGGCGCTATCCAGAAAGGATCAGGAAGCCTCCCCAAAGACTGAATATATAAATGGACTATTTTCAGCTAACGTTGTATGTTAAAAGTGTTAATTGTAATTAGTTTGATATTTAATTGTTAAATGGGTGTTATGGTACTGTTAATCTAAAAGGGGAGGAATTGTAATGTATATACCTTTAAGGGGGGAACTACTTTTTACAGCTCATGTATACTGTAGTACCGGCAGTGACCACACCTGTATATAGCACTGAGTAGTAATCTGTACAGTTCAGTTCCAGAATGAGCCACATTGAGTAAACACCTGTTGTACCGTTCTCCTGCAGTCTGTGTCTTACTACTGACGGACACAACACCGTCCCCCTTTCTTGAAGGAGAAGTTGGAGCATAGCAGGAGGCAGCAACAAAGAACTGGAGACGTCGTCACTCGATCTTACACTTGCAGGCACCAGCTCGGACACTGACACTGCGTGTATTTTAGAGGCTATGATCGACGAGGCATCTGCACGTGGTGAGACACCCGGCACAAGTGCGCAGGAACCAGGGTGGTGAAAAGGATAGCGCAGGTACCAGCTCACCGGAGGGTGAGGCCAAACATTAGTTCCACTGCACAGGAGTCAGATAACGAGGTTGATGGGCCAGGCTACAGAAGAAGGCTGATGGGTGTACACAACCAAATGCGTGGTGCACTAGAAAACCTGCCAGAAAGCCTGCGCTCAATGTCGAGCATGGAGGAATTCAGCACCAACTTGGCGCAGGGCTTTGCACAGAGCTTGGAGCCCATCTTTTCCAACATGGAACGGCAGGTCGCCTCCATCAGCACGCCTGTGGAACCCACCAAGATGTAGCATCTGATGGACGATGTCACAGCGTCCATTGCAGCACCAACAGCATCCATCAAAGGTCTGAGTGCTGCAGTGGAAGCTCAGACTGTTGTCATCATGGCTCTGGATACCATTGTGTAAAGGGGCTTCCAGGGCATCACAGCAGTCCATCAATCTGTTCTCCAATAGATCAGTTGGATTACTGAGATGCCGCCCGGGAGAGTAGCAGTGGCTCCATAGAGCATTTACCTGCTGTCCTCTCTCAGGAGGACAGCATACCCGTTGTAGCCTCCCTTCCTCTTCCTGGTCCTGCGCTTCCTGTTGCCCTTCCTCCTCCTCCGCTTCCTCCTCCCCTCCTCTTCCTCGTGCTCCTGCTCCTCAGCTTCTCTTCTGATAGGTGGTGGCAAGGGCTGCTCCCTATAATGGCCAGGTTGTGCAGCATGCAGTATACTACCGCAATCTTGATACCTGCTCAGCTGAGTACTGCACGGCTCCTCCAGAGCGGTCCAGGCAGCGGAAGCGTTGCTTGAGGGTGCCGATGGTGTGCTCTATAATGTTCCTTGTGGCAGTATGGCTCTCATTGTAGGCCTGCTGTGTACGTGTGCGTGGGTTCTGGACCGGAGTCATGAGTCGTGTCATTAGTGGATAACCCTTGTCGCCCAATAGCCAGCCTTTGACCTGCTTGCTCTGTGCCACCTGTGGGCCAAATACAAGTGGCACAGAGGACTGCTGCAGAATGAAGGAATCGTGACTACTGCCAGGATACCGGGCATTGACCTGCATGATGCGCTGCCTGTGGTCGAACACCAGCTACACATTGAGGGAGTGGAATCCCTTTTGGTTCATGAAAATGGCTGAGTTCAGATGAGGCGCACACAAGCAATATGCGTGCAGTCAATAGCACCCCACACCATGGGGAAGCCTATAATCCATTCAAACCCTTGTGCTCGCTCCTTCTGCTTGTCTCTGGCAAGAGGGAATGAGATGAAGCTGCCTCTCTGTGTCTAGAGAGCCTCAGTGACCTCCCTTATGCAGCAGTGTACTGCGAACTGTGAGATGTTGCTTATATCTCCAACAGAGGCCTGGAAGGAACCAGATACATAAAAGATGCAAAGCAGTTAAGAGCCACAGCCAACTAAAAGCCACAGGCAATGCTGTCCTTGCCCTGCTTTGAGGTTGCAGATGTGGCTGCAGCAGTTGGCAGATTTCAGTCACAACCTCGTTAGTGAAGCGAAGACGTCTCAAGCATTGGTTATCGCTAAAGTTGAGGTAAGAGATTTGCTCCCTAAAGCCCCTCGGCGGATATGGCCTCCTGCTGAGAGCACTTCCCCCCCCTTCCAAAAGGAAAGCCTATTGGGCCACTCATGTCTGGAAGCAACTTGTTTCCGCACAAACTTTTAAATTAACAAAATAGTACTTCAGCACCAGCCTGAGAGAATCCCCAATTGCGCCAGCAGCCGGAAGAAATAATCCAGCAACCAACCTGTAAGTAGTTTATGATCCCTTTAAGTAGCGCTGGTGGGGGTGGGGGGTGTCTTTCATGCTGGGGGTGGGCTGGAGGGCGGCTATCGAAAATGGCAGCGCTGGCGTCATATCAGCGTTGTACACTGATTGACATCATAATCTACCTGCTCTGCATGCTGCTGGTGGCTGTTAGGTGCGCACGCAAACCCCTTCACCAAGATGTCCGCTACACTTCCCATTGGAAATTTTTTGCACTTTAGGAGGCTGCACGACAGCTAATAACGAGAGCGACAGAACCCAATTTCTCCCCCGTGATATCCTTACCTGTCATGAGGGCACCATTGCGGTTATTAGCTTGAGAACTCTGCGCTCCTCCAACTCTGGGCTCTTGTCCATCCCCACTTCCTTCGTCCCACTACTGGCGGCCGTGCCTTCAGCCGTCATGGCACTAAGCTGTGGAATCCCCGCCCTAAACCTCGCCGGCGCTCCGCCTCTCTCTCCTCCTTCAAGATGCTCCTTGAAACCTACCTCTTTGGTCACCTATCCTAATGTCTCCTTTTTTGGCTCGGCGTCAATTTTTTCCTGATTGCACTTCTGTGAAGCGTTTACTATGTTAAAGGCGCTATATAAATGCAGGTTGTTGTTATTGTTTCTCCTTAAAGGCACAATGAGATGAAATCCCCCTTAAACAATATTGACGACAGTCTACATCCTGACTTGTTAATGACTCACAGGCTCCAGTGATGTTTTTAAGTTAGTGAGTTCAGACCCGATTGCAGACATTGCCCAACTCTTATCTTACTGTTTATTAATCTGTCTATTTGTTGCTAACTATTTTTCTTTAAAGAAAGAATCTATTTTTTCCCCTGGATTTTCATAGTTTCAGCTATACCGTGCCAAAGAAAAATAAGTGATTTAAAGAAATTTCCAAATCAGGGCTGAAATCAAACGGTTTTGATGAGTGATTACGTGTCAGCCTCTGAGTCACAAGCCGTGGGTTCAAACACCACCCCAGAGACCTGAGCACTTAATCGAGGCTGACACTCCAGTGCAGTACTGAGGGAGCGCTGCACTGTCAGAGGTGCCGTCTTTGGGATGAGACGTTAAACCGAGGCCCCGCCTGCCCTCTCAGGTGAGCGTAAAAAATCCCTTGGCACTATTCATTCTTCTATCGGAGAAACATGGAAACATAGAAGATAGGAGCAGGAGTAGGCCATTCGGCCCCTCGAGCCTGCTCCGCCATTCAATGAGATCATGGCTGATCATCCAAATTCAGTACCCTGTCCCTCCTTTGTCCGCATATCCCTTGATCCCTTTAGCCTTAAGAAATATATCCAACTCCTTCTTGAATATATTTAATGAATTGGCCTCAACTGCCTTCTGTGGTAGAGAATTCCACAGGTTCACCACTCTCTGGGTGAAGAAATTCCTCCTCATCTCTGTCCTAAATGGCTTACCCCTTATCCTTAGACTGTGACCCCTGGTTCTGGACTCCCCGACCATCGGGAACATCTTTCCTGCATCTAGTCTGTCTAGTCCTGTTAGAATTTTATAAGTTTCAATGAGATCCCCTCTCATTCTTCTAAACCCCAGCGAGTATAAGCCCAATCGACACAATCTCCCCTCATACGTCATTCCTGCCATCCCAGGTATCAGTCTGGTGAATCTTTGCTGCACTCCCTCCATGGCAAGAACGTCCTTCCTCAGATAAGGCGACCAAAACTGCACACAATACTCAAGATGTGGTCTCACCAAGGCCCTGTACAACTGCAGCAAGACATCCTTGTTCCTGTACTCGAACCCTCTCGCTACGAAGGCCAACATACCATTTGCCTTCTTAACCGCCTGCTGCACCTGCATGCTTACCTTCAGCGACTGGTGCACAAGGACACCCAGGTCTCGTTGCACTTCCCCTTCTCCCAATCTATTATGCTTGACGTAACTCGAGTTAAAAATTCTGCAATTTCAACCAAATTGCGCTGATTTAATTAGCACAAGCTAGCGGAAACACAAGGCTAGGATGTCTGGCTTCTGTGAACTTCAGTGCTGAGGCAGAGTGGGCCTGAATTTCCAAGATCAGACAAGTAAGGGAGAAAGTTCGTTTTGGAGCTAATACCTGTAAAAAACCACTGCAGTTAGGACGATAGAACTGGTGCGATCAGGAGCTAGACTAGTGATGTGTGTGGCATGCACGATGTGGGATATCCAGGCTCTGGAAAGTATCCAGGTGGAGTAAACACCTATGAAGAGTTGGAGAGTCGTGTCCCTTGAACAGGGGGAATGCTGAGCCCGAGGACCACTGGCTATGCTCCGCAATTTACCCAGGAAGAAAGATCTCTGGAAGATCATTGTCGAAGGTGGCGCCCCCAAAGAAAGTGAGGAACAGTGAGAGGAGGAAATGGGTGACTACTTACAAGCGGAGCAGGAGGAGCCAACACAAGAAAACCCAGTGACTCTGGACTTGCCCAGTATACAGTTTGTGACCTTTGAGGATAGAGGCATAGGGGATGGTAATCAAGTGCAACTCCTCAGCACCCAAGGGGGAAAAGGGAGACACTATCCATGAGGACAGGTGAGTGATAGTAGTGGGAGATTCCAAAATGAAAGGGATAGAGAGCCTGAATTGTAGCTGGGAATGATTCTAAATTGATTGATGACGTAAAAGATTCCATGCCACTATTTTCAAGAAGCGCAGGGGAGTTCTCCCCGGTGCCCTGGCCAATAATCTTCCCTCAACCAACATCACTAAATGCAAATTATCTGATTTTATTCTTGTGATGAAATATGCCATTCATCAGGCACTGTATTCTCTGTGTTTAGTTTAGTTTCAGTTTCATTTCCTTACCTGGATTGTATTGTGTGTAGGGCTCCGCCCATACCTGGCCCCTACTTAAGCAAGCCCCAGCGTGCCTCACAGACAGTATAGCAGATCTCTGGATGAGAGACACTTCTCCAATGTGTATTACTTTCTGAGTTAATAAAAGCCTTGCTTTGTTCCGTTAACATTGAGTCTCGGATTCATTGAGGCACATCAATTCTCATTGCTGTTTGTGGGACCTTTCTGTGCGCAAATTGGCTGCTGCATTTCCCTAAATTACAAGAGTAACTCCACTTCAAAAGTAGCTAATTGGCTGGAAAGCGTTTTCCTGAGGTCACGAAAGGCACTATATAAATGTAAGTCTTTTTTTTACCGCATCCATGGGGAAAAGGAAGCTACTCTCCGTAAGGATCGGTGAGTGGTAGCAGTGGAAGGTTCCATAATGAACGGGCTAGAGAGCCTGATTTGATAAACAGGTATTAGGCCAGAATATAAACACCAGATACGTGAGGAAGGTACAACAGAGCGACTAGAGCCTGTGGAACCACCCGTAGAAAAGTTAACACATTCGATGCAGGACAAAAGAAAACTGGAGGTAAAAAGAGTTTGAATAGATCTGTTTTATGTTGTCCATCCTGGGCAGGAGCCTTGTGTTTCAGTTCTGCAGTCAGCCTCGGTAGTGTTTGATGGTCTGTTTCCTAATTTTCACTTTATTACTTTGATCTTCCTTCTGTTTGTTTCTGATCAGTTTGTTGGCGGAATAGCAACAACAACAACTTGCATTTATATAGTGCCTTTAACGTACTAGAATGTCCCAAGGTGCTTCACAGGAGCATTATCAAAGAAAATTTGACACCTAGCCATAAAGAGAGATGTTAGGACAAATGATCAAAAGCTTGGTTGAAGAGGCAGGTTTTAAGGAGTGTCTTAAAGGAGGAAAAACAGGTAGAGAGGCGGGGAGATTTAGGGAGGTAATTCCAGAGTTTAGGACCTAGGCAGCTGAGAGAGCACGGCCGCCAATGGTGGAGCGATTAAAATCAGGGATGTTCAAAAGGCCAGAATAGGCGGAGCGCAGAGGTCACGGGGGATTATAGGGCTGGAGGAGATTACAGAGATAGGGAGGGGCGAGGCCATGGAGGGATTTGAAAACAAGGATGAGGATTTTAAAATTGAGACGTTGCTTAACTGGGAGCCAATATAGGTCAGCGAGCACAGGGGTGATGGGTGAGCGGGACTTGGTGCGAGTTAGGACACAGGCGGCAGATTTTTGGATAACCTTAAATTTACGGAGGGTAGAACTAGGGAGGCCAGCCAGGAGCGCGTTGGAATAGTCGTCGTATTAGTGAAGATTCTGGCCTCAAGCTTCATTAACCGCTCATCAAAACAGTTTTATTTCAGTCCTGATTTGGAAATTTCTTTGAATCACTTATTTTTGTTTGGCACTTTATAGCTGAAACTATAAAAGTCCGAGGGGGGATGGGGATTACGAAAAAAAAGTTAGCAACAAATAGCCAGATTAATAAGCAGCATGATAAGATTTGGGCAATGTCTGCAATCAGGACAGAACTCACTGACCTAAATACATGTTACAGCATCACTGGAGCCTGTGGCCAGCTCACCCCATGAGTCACGAGCAAGTCGGGTTGCAGATTATAGTCAATGGTTTTTGTAGTGTATGTACCTTTAAGGGGGAGAACTACTTTTTACAGCTCCTGTATCCTGTAGTACCGGCAGTGACCACACCTGTATATAAGCCCTGAGTGGTGCTCTGTACAGTCAGTTGCAGTTTGAATCTCATCCAGTAAACACCTGTTGATCGTTCCCTGCAGTCTTTGTCTGATTATTGAAAGGACACAACATTAAGATACCCGGATCAAACATTGGCGACGAGAAGATTCGAACCTACCTGCAACTCTGCATAAGGAGGTCGAGTCCAGAAGCACGGGCATCGCAGGGGAGGCTGTCGAGAGCCAGGCTTGGCCTTCCAGCCACAGTGGTCCAGCGAAATGGGCTGGCAACAGATACTGCGCAGACCCTTCCCGGACAGCGGCGGCTAGAGCCGACCGAGCGGCACAGAAAGGGCCGAGCAGCGTCGACGGGGGAGAGAGAGAGGGCAGAGCGCACGGGGCGCAGCCGGTGTTCAAGGGCTGAGCAGCGTCAACGAGAGAGAGCAGAGCACAGCCGGTGTTCGGGACCGAGCGGCGTCAACGGGGGAGAGATGCGAGAGAGAGCAGAGCGCAGCCGGTGTTCAGGGGCCGAGCAGCGTCAACGGGGGAGAGAGGTGCGCAGGAAAACACGAGGCGCTGCCATTGCCACGAGGACCGCAGAGAACGGCATTGGCAGCAGCGCAGGAGCAGCGCGCGAGGCCCACAGGGCGTCGCCATTTGCCAGGAGGACTGCCGAGAGCGGCGTTGGCAGCAGCGCGGGAGACGCCATTTTAAGCAGCTGCGGGGAAGAAAGGAAAGCGCGGGAGACGCCATTTTAAGCCGCAGCGGGGAAGAAAGGAAAGCGCGGGAGACGCCATTTTAAGCCAGTCTAACCACACCCAAAAATGCCGAAGAGTGGCAGTATCACAGCGTTCGACAATGAAGTCGAAGATTGGACGACATATGTCGAACGCATAGAAGTATACTGCAAGGCGAATGAAGTGCCAGATGACAAGAAAGCGCTGATATTGTTGAATTCAATGGGTGCAAAAACGTATGGCTTACTACGAAACTTAGTAACCCCAGATAAGCCAGTAGAAAAGGATTTTGAAAACATAGGCCTAGAAATTCGGTTTTGGCGCAGCGAGGGCTTTAGCGCTGGAAGTTAGTGCCGGCGCTAAGTCCCCCTGCGCGCGCCAAAAATTCAGTAGCGCCACGCCCAAACGGCTGCCGGCGCTACTGAGGGGTCTCAGCGCCTCAAAACTGGTGCCACGCACCGCATTGCGGCGCTATTCCGGCGCTGCGGCGCCCGCTGCGGTGCGGCAGGCTCGGGAAGTGCAGGCCTCCTCCTTCCGTTAAGGAGGAGCTGCCTGCACCCGGCCGCGGCCCGCGATAATCTTTTTAAAAATGAGCCCGGCACCTCGGACAAGTGCCGGGCTTGCTTCTGTTCCGGGGGGTGGGGGGGAAGTCCGGGGAGGGAGCTGCGGCCAGGCGGCCGGCGGGAAAGCGGCCGGCCGCCGCGGGGCCTTTAATGCGCCGGCGCAAAGTTCTGTAAGGCACCTCTGCCAGAACTTTGCTTGCGGCTGCCACGGGCGAGGCGGCCGCAACTCAATTTCCGAGTTCGGGCGGGTTACCATGGCAACCGGGACGCTGCGCACACCGATGACGTCATCAGTGCCGGCGCAGCGCTACCGGCCTAACGCCGATTTAGGGCCCCTGTCAATTTCTAAACTGGCCATAACTTCGGCGCTAGGCCCTCTAGCGCCTCAAAAGCGGCGCTAAGGCCAGTGAATTGTCAATCCTACAGGACCACATAAACCCCACACCGCTGCTGATAGCAGAAAGATTTAAGTTTCACAGAAGGAACCAGCATAAAGATGAAAGTAATGCTGAGTATTTGACGGAACTGCGCAAGCTATCGAAACACTGCCAGTTTGGAACGGGACTAGCAGATACTTTAAGGGACAAGTTTGTGTGTGGGCTTCAAAGTGAAGGAACCCAGAAATGGCATCTATCAGAAAAGGATCTTACGCTGGACAAGGGTTTCAGCATTGCAGTATCACACGAAGCAGCCGCACGGGGCGCTGCAGAGATACAACGGAGACCGCAAGAATATGGCACAAATTGTGGTAAACCACTGTTTGTATTCCACTGTGTACATGCCTGGACATGCCTCGGCTGACTCCTCCCACAAGTCCTAGTATAAAGGTGACTGCTCCTCAGACCCCTTTGTATTCTGGACCGGTCGACCACTCGAGGCAGACCTTCATTCTTTTGTTAATAAAAGCCTTTAGTTACTCTCTTAACTCTCAGTCTTTTATGAGTAATTGATAGCGCATCACAAATGAAATGTCATACGGAACAGTGAAGTGCTATCGCTGTGGCAGAACAACACACGACCATAATGATTGCTGGTTCAAGGACAAAGTGTGCAGACAGTGTGGAAAAGTAGGACACATAGCAAGAGTCTGCAGGTCGGGAAAGAAAACCAGCAGCAAGAAATCTCCACAGGAGAAATACAAGAAGGTACATAAGGTGACGGAGAGTAGTTCAGACGAACAGAAGAGTGATACAAACTCCGGAAGCAAGGAGCTAGGTTGTCTGAAACTACATAATGTGATCAAAATGGAGGATCACTAAACTATCTGGGTCACGCTCAAGATAGCAGGAGTCCAAGTGAAAATGGAATTGGACACAGGATCAGCCCTAACAGTCATAAACCGAAGGGACTACAAGCGGCTATTCTCACATATACCCTTGAGAGATACAAAGATTGTCTTGAAGACATACACGGGGCAAAAAGTCTACCCCAAAGGAAAAATAAGGGTGAACGTTATATATAACGGCAAGGAAACACCAAAAATGGACCTATATGTATTGCCAGATGGAGGACCACCACTACTAGGACGTGAATGGATCCGGAAGATACAGCTAGATTGGCATTCCATACAAGCACTGACTGTAGATGCCAAAAAGGATGACGACGTCACACCTGGACGACTGTCAAAAATGCTAACTGACGCACAAGAAGTGTTCCAGCAGGGACTCGGAACACTAAAAGGCATAACAGCGACGATCAAAATAGAGGAAAATGCAAGCCCAAAGTTTTTTAAGGCCAGACCGGTACCTTATGCGATCCACCCAGCCGTCGAAGCAGAGCTGGAAGGTTTGGAACGTTCAGGAGTACTGTCCAAAGTGGACTGGAGCAAGTGGGCTACACTCATCGTTCCTGTAATGAAGAGGTCGTTGAGTAATACGCCTGGGGAACCAAAGAAGGTTTGCATCCGTGGGAACTTTAAGGTGACAGTGAACCCAGTCCTTCACACTGTACAATATCCGCTTCCGCGGATTAAAGATATTTTTGCCTCGCTATCTGGAGGGAAACGCTTCACTAAGATTGATCTGGCCCAGGCGTACCTGCAAATGGAGGTAGAAGAAGCCTCGAAACAGTACCTCACGATCAACACTCATAAAGGTCTCTACCAATACAACCGGCTGGTGTTCGGGGTAGCATCAGCTCCGACTATTTGGCAAAGGGCAATGGATCAAGTCCTGCAAGGGATTCCAGTGACCCAGTGTTATTTGGACGACATCCTGGTCACGGGCGAAAATGACAGTGATCACCTCGCCAACCTGGAGCAGGTGCTCACTAGATTGAAGGAATATGGGCTCCAAGCTAATTGCCACAAATGCGAGTTTTTCCAGGAGCAGATCTCGTATTGTGGCCACGTTATTGATAAAGAGGGGTTAAATAAGTCTCCTGAAAAGATTGAGGCAGTAGTCAAGGCTCCAGCACCGGAAAATGTGTCACAACTGAGGTCATTCCTCGGGCTGGTGAACTACTACCATAAGTTCTTGCCAAATTTGTCTACCGCACTACACCCACTGAACACCCTACTGCAAACGGGGGTACCATGGAAGTGGAGTGACGAATGTAAACGAGCTTTCCAGAAGAGCAAAGCATTGATCACATCGAAAGAGGTGTTGGCTCATTTCAACCCAGCACTACCAATTCGGTTGGCGTGTGATGCATCACCCTATGGCATTGGAGCGATGCTGTCGCACAAATTCCCGGACGGCTCAGAGAGGCCAGTAGCCTTTGCGTCTCGGTCACTAACCTTAGCCGAGCGTAACTACGCCCAGATTGACAGGGAGGCCCTCAGCCTAGTGTGGGGAGTGAAAAAGTTCAATCACTATCTGCACGGGCAGAAGTTCACCTTGCTGACTGACCACCAATCACTTGTCTCCATCTTTAATCCAAAGAAGGGTGTTCCGGTGATGACTGCGCAACGGCTACAATGATGGTCCCTTTTTCTAGGGGTGCACCAATATGATATCGAGTATACGGGCACAAAACAGCATGGAAACGCTGATGGGCTATCACGCTTGCCACTGCCTACTGAGGAGGAAGCACCAGCAGTGGATCCTGTCGAAATATTTCATTCGACTATAATTGAATGCTTGCCAGTAACTAACGCTGGTATAGAGAAGGAGACCCGAAATGACCCGACACTGTCTCGGGTATATGATTTGACGGTGAAGGGATGGCCAGCACATGGCGACTCACTGTTGCCAGCATGCTCATCCAGAAGAGAACAGCTGTCAGTATGCCAGGGGACCTTGATGTGTGGATCCCGAGTGGTAATTCCACCCAAGTTAAGGGAGAGAGTGCTCAATGAGCTTCACGAAGGTCATCTGGGAGGGGTGAAAATGAAAAGCCTTGTTAGGGCTTATGTGTGGTGGCCGGGGATCGATCAGCAAATTGAGGACCTGACAAAGAGCTGCTCAGGATGCCAGAAGGTCCAAAATGCACCACCACATGCCCCTCTACACCCATGGGAGTGGCCCTCATCTCCATGGCAACGGGTGCATATTGATTTTGCTGGTCCATTCATGGACTCAATGTTTTTAATAGCCGTGGATGCGCACTCGAAATGGCCTGAGGTGATCAAAATGTCCTCCACCACCACGGAGAAAACTATTGCAGTCCTACGGACCATTTTTGCCAGGAACGGCTTGCCAGAGCAGATTTGCTCTGATAACGGACCACAGTTTGTGTCCGAAGAGTTTCGAAGATTTATGAAAAGGAATGGGGTAAGGCATTACACATCCGCCCCGTATCATCCAGCCACAAATGGATTGGCTGAGAGGTTCGTACAAACCTTTAAAAAAGCAGTAAAGGCCATGTGCGATGATGACATTCCACTGCAGCATAAGGTGGACAATTTCCTGTTAGCCTACAGAAATGCGACACATGCAGTCACCAACCAGGCCCCGGCCATGATGTTCTTTAACCGAAGGTTGAGATCTCGTCTGGATTTGCTCAGACCAAATGTACGAAGAGATGTTGAGAATAAGCAATTCCAGCACATCAATGAGAAGCCAACAAGGAGCTTCAATCTAGGGCAACCAGTCTTGGCCCGCGACTACCGAACAGAGAAATGGCAACCAGGAACGATATGCACACGGCAGGGGCCACTAATGTACACAGTGGATGTTGGGGAGAACATTGTGAGACGCCATGCTGACCAGATCCTAGAGTCACAGGAACGAGTCAACCTCATGTCTCGGCCATACGTACCTGGTGAGGAACCCGACGTACAGGTCGCATCTACTTCAGAAACAATAGCATTGGAAGCTGATGAATCAACTGACGACAGGGTGTTAGAATCGCCTCCACACCAAGATCGAGACACTCGGGAAAGGCGTTATCCAGAAAGAATCAGGAAGCCTCCCCAAAGACTGAATTTATAAATAGACTATTTCCAGTTAATGTTGCATGTTAAAAGTGTTAATTGTAATTAGTTTGATATTTAATTGTTAAATGAGTGTTATGGTACTGTTAATCTAAAACGGGAGGAATTGTAGTGTATGTACCTTTAAGGGGAAGAACTACTTTTTACAGATCATGTATCCTGTAGTACCGGCAGTGACCACACCTGTATATAAACCCTGAGTGGTGCTCTGTACAGTCAGTTGCAGTTTGAACCTCATCCAGTAAACACCTGTTGATCGTTCCCTGCAGTCTTTGTCTGATTATTGAAAGGACACAACATTAAGATACCCGGATCTAACAGTTTTGCAGGGGATTTCATCTCACTGTGCCTTTAAGGATAAACAGACTTTTCAGCTTTGTTACTTACATGCATACGTTAACTTTAAAAAAAAAACTAAGAGTGTACTTGCCGTATAAAAGAAAGATTTGAATGTATATAGTGACTATCAAGACCTCCCAAAGCAGTTTACAATCAACAAAATACTTTAGAAGTGTAGTCACTGTGTCACTGTTGTAATGTAGGAACACGGCAATTCATGCACAACACAAAAAGCAATGATATAACGGACCTGATCATCTGTTTTAGCCGTGCTGGTTGAGGGGTAACTATTGGCCAGGACACCGGAAGAACTCCCCTGCTCTTCTTCGAATAGCGCTGTGGGATCTTTTACGTCCACCTGAGAGGGCGGACAAGACCAGCTAATGAAAAAAACAAAGGGGGAGAAATTCATTATCGCCCAGGAGTGGGCGATAACTTTGGAAAAGTTTGAGATTTAGCGCCGGGCGCTAATGAATCTCGCTGCACGCAAACACAGAAGATAGGAGCAGGAGTCGGCCATTCGGCCCCTCAAGCCTGTTCTGCCATTTAATGAGATAAGAACATAAGAATATATGGCTGATCATCCAAATTCAGTACCCTGTCCCTGCCTTCTCCCCGTATCCCTTGACCCCTTTAGCCTTAATAAATATATCTAACTCCTTCTTGAATATATTTAATGAATTGGCCTCAACTGCCTTGTGTGGCAGAGAATTCCACAGGTTCACCACTCTCTGGGTGAAGAAATTCCTCCTCATCTCTGTCCTAAATGGCTTACCCCTTATCTTTAGACTGTGACCCCTGGTTCTGGACTCCCCCGCCATCGGGAACATCCTTCCTGCATCTAGTCTGTCTAGTCCTGTTAGAATTTTATAAGTTTCAATGAGATCCCCTGTCATTCTTCTAAACTCTAGCGAATATAAGCCTAATCGACCCAATCTCTCCTCATACGTCATTCCTGCCATCCCAGGTATCAGTCTGGTGAATCTTCGCTGCACTCTCTCCATGGCAAGAACATCCTTCCTCAGATAAGGTGACCAAAACTACACACAATACTCAAGGTGTGGTCTCACCAAGGCCCTGTACAACTGCAGCAAGACATCCTTGCTCCTGTACTCGAATCCTCTCGCTATGAAGGCCAACATACCATTTGCCTTCTTAACCGCCTACTGCACCTGCATGCTTACCTTCAGCGACTGGTGCACAAGGACACCTAGGTCTCATTGCACTTCCCCTTTTCCCAATCTATTGCCATTCAGATAATAATCTGTCTTCCTGTTTTTGCCACCGAAGTGGATAACCTCGCATTTATCCACATTATACTGCATTTGTCATTCATCTGCCCAATCACCCAAACTGTCCAAATCATACTGGAGTTTCTTTGCATCCTCCTGACAGCACACACGCCTACCCAGCTTTGTGTCATCTGCAAACTTGGAGATGTTACTTCTAGTTCCCTTGTCTAGATCATTTACTGTATATATATTGTGAATAGCTGGGGTCCTAGGACCGATCCCTGCGGTACCCCACTAGTCACTGCCTGCCACTCGGAAAAAGACCCGTTATTCCAAGCCTTTGCTTCCTGTCTGCCAACCAGTTCTCTGTCCAAGTCAGTACTTTACCACCAATCCCGTGTGCTTTAATTTTACACGCTAATCTCTTATGCGGGACCTTATCGAAAGCCTTCTGAAAGTCCAAATACACCACATCCACTGGTTCTCCCTTATCTATTCTACCAGTTACATCCTCAAAAAATTCCAGTAGATTAGTCTAGCATGATTTATCTTTTGTAAATCCATGTTGACTTTGTCTGATCCTGTCACTGTTTTCCAAGTGCTCTGCTATTACATCTTTTATAATGGACTCTAGCATTTTCCCCACTACTGATGTCAGACTTACCGGTCTATAATTCCCCGTTTTCTCTCTACCACCTTTTTTAAATAGTGGGGTTACATTTGCTATCCTCCAATCCATGGGAACTGTTCCAGAGTCTATAGAATTTTGGAAGATGACCAGCAATGCATTTATTCTTTCTAGGGCCACTTCCTTAGGTACGCTAGGATGTAGATTATCAGGCCCTGGGTATTTATTGGCCTTCAATCCCATCAATTTCCCTAACACCATTTCCCTACAAATACTGATTTCATTCAAATCCTCCCTCTCATTAGACCCTATGTTCCCTGACATCTCTGGGAGGTTATTTGTGTCCTCCTTTGTGAAGACAGAACCAAAGTATGTATTTAATTGGTCTGCCATTTCTTTGTTCCCCATTATAAATTCCCCTGATTCTGACTGCAAGGGACCTATGCTTGACTTCATCAATCTTTTTCTCTTCACATATCTATAGAAGCTTTTACAGTCAGTTTTTATGTTCCCTGAAAGCTTACTCTCATAATCTATTTCCCCCTCTTAATTAATCACTTTGTCCTCCTTTGCTGAATCCTAAACTGCTCCCAATCCTCAGGTTTGCTGCTTTTACTGGCCAATATATATGTCCTCTCCTTGGATCTTATGCTATCCCTAATTTCCCTTGTTAGCCATGGTTGAGTCACCTTTTTTGTTTTATCTTTATGCCAAACAGGGATGAACAAATTCTGTAGTTCACCCATGCGATCTTTAAATGTTTGCCATTGCCTATCCACCATCAACCCTTTAAGTAACGTTCCCCAATCCATCCTAGCCAACTCGTGCCTCATATCATCGTAGTTTCCTTTATTTAAATTCAGGACCCTAGTTTCTGAGTCAACTACTTCACTCTCCATTTAAATTAAGAATTTTATCATATTACGATTGCTCCTCCCCAAGGGGTCTCGCACAACAAGATTGCTAATTAATCCTTTCTCATTACATAATACCCAGTCTAAGATGGCCTGATCTCTAATTGGTTTCTCGACATATTGGTCCAGGAAACCATTCCGTAAACACTCTAGGAATTCCTCCTCCACAGTATTGTTACTAATTTGGTTAGCCCAATCTATATGTCGATTAAAGTCTCCCATGATACCTGCTGTGCCCTTATTGCACGCGTCTCTAATTTCCCGTTTAATGCCATCCCCAACCTCAGCATTATTGTTTGGGGGTCTGTATACAACTCCCACTAACGTTTTCTGCCCCTTGGTATTTCTCAGCTCTGCCCATACAGATTCCACATCATCAGAGTTAATATCCTTCCTTACTATTGTGTTAATCTCTTTAACCAGCAATGCTACCCCACCTCCTTTTCCTTTTTGCCTGTCCTTCCTGAATATTGAATACCCCTGGATGTTGAATTCCCAGACTTGGTCATCCTGGAGCTATGTCTCCGTAATCCCAATTATATCATATCCGTTTACATCTATTTGCGCAGCTAATTCATCCACCTTATTATGAATGCTCCTCGCATTAAGACACAAAGGGGGAGAAATTCGGTTGATAGCGCCACCGATTAATGCCTAAAGAGGCCGAGAAGTGGGGCGCTAGCCAATTTCCAGGCGGGCACAAGGCGCCTAGCGCCTTGCCCCATATTGAGCATGCATTTAGCACTGGCGCTAAATCTTAGCGCCCGCTCATGGGCGCAGGCTGATTATGACGTCATTTGAGTGTGTAACACCTTTTGGGTGCCCCGGACCAGAAATTCAGTGGCGCCCCCCTCCGTAGCGCCTGGCGCTAATAGTGACAGCTTACCTGGGCCTTACCAAGTCGCTCTCGGGCTGGAGGAGCGTTATTTAAAGGGGACTGGTGTGGTTTAAAAGCGGCAGCCATTTTTGGATCACAACTTCCTCGAGAGCTACAAAGAGTTGCTGAGCTGCACACTGAGAGCCATTTGACCACTGAGCCAGCACAGGCAGATGATCTTCAGCCTTCTGACCATCACCTTGCTGTTGGTGAGCCTTGACAACGGGGAACCTTCCTGTGGGCACTTATTATGGGGGCTGCATTGGAGGGTAACGTCCTGCTGCTGAATCATCTGGAAAGGGCACTGAGATGCAGGGAGAGGGGGGCGGGCATGGCCAGACGGAGGAGGGCCAACAGGCATCGCCACAGCAGACCTTATGCTGGCAGGGTTATCCGACAGCAGTTTTCCTACATGAACATGCCGGAGAAGCAGTGTGTCAGAAGGCTGCGATTTAGAAAGGAGGTGGTGACTGAGCTGTGCCAGCTGCTTCAGCCCAATCTGCAGCCTCAGATAAAGTGCACGACATCTCTGTCGGTGGCTGAGAAGATGGCTGCTGGCCTGGACTTCAACGCGAGCGGCTCTTCTGAGGCTGCGCGTCAGAGGCTGATCAGAAGTAGCGTCTAGGCCCCTCTCACGGAATGCTTGCTGCCATTCCAAGAACAGGAATGGAACCGGTCTGATACCCCCAAGCCTGTGAAGGGCAAGATGCATGTAAATAGCAGGCATGGCCATTGTAAATGAAGAAAATGTTTCATTACACAAAATGTGGTTCCTTCAAACATGAGAAAGCTATGGCAACAGAAAGCAAAACTAATACACTGACACATAACTGACTCTCACACCTGGGAGACTGTCCAAAATGTAAATCACATTCCGACCATCTTCCTTGGCCTTGATTCCACTGCGCCAACCAAAGCATCCAATGCCCCATCAGTGAGGCGTTCCGCCCTCTGCCTCACCCTTTCTTGCTAGGCTGGTGGGCCACAGGTAGGCTCCCACCGCTTTGAAGGCCTACAAGGCAGTGAGTGTGTCTGGTGATGCCAATTGATCTGCCCCTTTAAGAGCTGGCCAGCGCCACTGTGTCTCAGGGAAAGTGATTGTTGACAGCACCCTCGCAGTGCCCTGCCGCCGTGAAATTGGGTTGCGCTGCCGTGTTAGCGCCTTAAGAGTAGCGTGCAGCGCCTGATTTAGCGCCAAAATCACCTTTACGGGCACTGCAACCCAATATCGTGCTAGGTGGCGCTAAATTGCACCTGGCGCTAAACTTTGCGCATTGCCAGGACTAGCGCCGCAAACGCGGCTATACCGAATTTCTAGGCCAAAGCCTTCAGGTTTGACTTTTTAATGCTCTTAGTCCTTTTAGAATTATTATTTACTGTGGCCCTGTTTGATTTACACCCTTGATTTCTCTACATGCCACTTTTGCTTTTCTCCTTCCTGCCTTTTGTTTTTATCCTTGCTTCCCTTTCCTCTGTCTCCCTGCACAGGTTCCCAACCCCCTGCCATTTTAGTTTAAACCCTCCGCAACAGCACTAGCAAACACTCCCCCAAGGACATCAGTTCCGGTCATGCCCAGGTGGAAACCATCCAGTTTGTACTGGTCCCACCTCCCCCAGAACATAGAAACATAGAAACATTGAAGATAGGAGCAGGAGTAGGCCATTCGGACCTTCGAGCCTGCTCCGCCATTCAATGAGATCATGGCTGATCATTCAAATTCAGTACCCTGTCCCTGCCTTCTCCCCATATCCCTTGATCCCTTTAGCCTTAAGAAATATATCCAACTCTTTCTTGAATATATTTAATGAACTGGCCTCCACCGCCCTCTGTGGCAGAGAATTCCACAGGTTCACCACTCTCTGGGTGAAGAAACTCCTCCTCATTTCAGTCCTAAATGTCCTACCCCTTATCCTTAGACTATGACCCCTGGTTCTGGACTCCCCGACCATCAGGAACATCCTTCCAGCATCTAGTCTGTCCAGGCCTGACAGAATTTTATAGGTTTCGATGAGATCCCCTCTCAATCTTCTAAACTCCAGTGAGTATAAGCCCAATTGACACAATCTCTCCTCATACGTCATTCCTGCCATCCCAGGTATCAGCCTGGTGAATCTTCACTGCAGTCCTTCCATGGCAAGAACATCCTTCCTCAGATAAGGCGACCAAAACTGCACACAATACTCAAGGTGCGGTCTCACCAAGGCCCTGTACAACTGTAGCAAGACATCCTTGTTCCTGTACTCGAACCCTCTTGTTACGAAGGCCAACATACCATTTTCCTTCTTAACCGCCTGCTGCACCTGCATGCTTACCTTCAACGACTGGTGCACAAGAACACCCAGGTCTCTTTTCACTTCCCCTTCTCCCAATCTATTGGCATTCAAATAATAATGTGCCTTCCTGTTTTTGCCACCAAAGTGGATAACCTCACATTTATCCACATTATAGTGCATTTGCCATGTTTCTGCCCAATCACCTAGCCTGTCCAAATCGTTCTGGAGTTTCATGACATCCTCCTCGCAGCATACCCTCCCACCCAGCTTTGTGTCGTCTGCAAATTTGGAGATATTACATCCAATTCCCTCGTCCAGATCATTAATATATATTGTGAACAGCTGGGGTCCTAGGACCGATCCTTGCGGTACCCCACTAGTCACTGCCTGCCACTTGGAAAACGACCCGTTTATTCCAACTCTTTGCTTTCTGTCCGCCAAATAGTTCTCTATCCAAGTCAATACCTTGCCCCCAATCCCATGTGCCTTTATTTTGCACGCTAATCTCTTATGCGGGATCTTATCGAAAGCCTTCTGAAAGTCCAAATACACCACATCCACTGGTTCTCCCTTATCTATTTTACCAGTTACATCCTCAAAAAATTCCAGTAGATTAGTCAAGCATGATTTACCTTTTGTAAATCCATGTTGACTTTGTCCGATCCTGTCACTGCTTTCCAAGTGCTCTGCTATTACATCTTTTATAATGGACTCTAGCATTTTCCCCACTACCGATGTCAGGCTTACCGGTCTATAATTCCCTGCTTTTTCTCTGCCACCTTTTTTGAATAGTGGGGTAACATTAGCTACCCTCCAATCCATGGGTACTGTTCCAGAGTCTATCGAATTCTGGAAGATGACCAGCAATGCATCTACTATTTCTAGGGCCACTTCCTTAAGTACCCTGGGATGTAGATTATCAGGCCCTGGGGATTTATCGGCCTTCAGTCCCATCAATTTTCCTAACACCATTTCCCTACAAATACTGATTTCTTTCAGTTCCACCCTTTCATCAGACCCTATGTTCCCCGGTATTTCTGGGAGGTTATTTGTGTCCTCCTTTGTGAAGACAGAACCAAAATATGTATTTAGTTGGTCAGCCATTTCTTTGTTCCCCATTATAAATTCCCCCGATTCTGACTGCAAGGGACCTACGCTTGACTTCACCAATCTTTTTCTCTTCACATAGCTATAAAAGCTTTTACAGTCAGTTTTTATGTTCTCTGCAAGCTTACTCTCATATTCTATTTTCCCTTTCTTAATTAATCCCTTTGTCCTCCTTTGTTGAATCCTGAACTGCTCCCAATCCTCAGGACTATTGCTTTTTCTGGCCAATTTGTATGTCCTCTCCTTGGATCTTACGCTATCCCTAACTTCCCTTGTTACCCACGGTTGAGTCACCTTTTTTGTTTTACTTTTATGCCAAACTGGGATGAACAACTTCTGTAGTTCATCCATTCGGTCTTTGAATGTTTGCCATTGCCTATCCACCGTCACCCCTTTGAGTGCCATTCCCCAATCAATCCTACCCAACTCGCTCCTCAGACCATCGTAGTTTCCTTTATTTAAATTGAGGACCCTTGTTTCTGAGTCAACTACTTCATTTTCCATCTTAATGAAGAATTCGATCATATTATGATCGCTCCAACCCAAGGGGCCTCGTACAACAAGATTGCTAATTAATCCTTTCTCGTTACATAATACCCAGTCAAAGATGGCTTGATCTCTGGTTGGTTCCTCGACATATTGGTCCAGGAAACCATCCCGTAAACACTCCAGGAATTCCTTCTCCACAGTATTGTTACCAATTTGGTTAGCCCAATCTATATGTAGATTAAAGTCACCCATAAAGTGCCCTTATTGCACGCTTCTTTAATTTCCCTTTTAATGCCATCCCCAACCTCCGCCTTACTGTTTGGAGGTCTATATACCACTCCCACTAATGTTTTTTTCCCCTTAGTATTTCTCAATTCTACCCATAGAGATTCCACATCATCAGAGCTAATATCCTTCATTACAATTGTGGTAATCCCTTCTTTAACCAGTAATGCTACCCCACCTCCCTTTCCTTTTTGCCTATCTTTCCTGAATATCGAATACCCCTGGATGTTGAGTTCCCAGTCTTGGCCATCCTTGAGCCACGTTTCCGTAATCCCAACTGTTGTATCGTGTGTTAATGGAGACACGGAATGCAGGAGTTGGTTTAACAGGTGTTTACTGGACAAAGTCTGGAGGTGAACTAAAAGATACAAGACACTATACAGGCTTATATAGCCCGAGTGGCCACTACCGGCATTACAGTACACAGGGGCTCTTAAAGGCACATACACCACACCAACCAAATCATATTCGTTTACCTCTATTTGCGCAGCCAATTCATCCACCTTATTACAAATGCTCCTCGCATTAAGACACAAAGCCTTCAGGCTTGTTTTTTTAACGCTCTTAGACCTATTAGAATTATTATTTACTGTGGCCATGTTTGATTTAAACCGTTGATTTCTCTGACTGCCACTTTTGTTTTTCTCCTTCCTATCTTTTGCTTTTATCCTTGTTTCCCTTTCCTCTGTCTCCCTCCTCAGGTTCCCAACCCCCTTCCATTTTAGTTTAAACCCTCCCTCACAGCACTAGCAAACAAACCCCCTAGGACATCGGTTCCAGCCCTGCCCAGGTGCAAACCGTCCGGTTTGAACTGGTCCCACCTCCCCCAGAACCGGTTCCAATGTCCCAAGAACTTGAATCTCTCCCCCTGGCACCATTCCTCTAGCCACGTATTCATCTGAAGTATCCTTCTATTTCTACTCTGACTAGCACGTGGCACTGGTAGCAATCCTGAGATTACTACCTTTGAGGTCCTGTTTTTTAATTTACCTCCTAACTCCCTATATTCCGCTTTTAGGACCTCATCCCGCTTTTTACCTACATCGTTGGTGCCTATATGCACCACGACAACTGGCTGTTCACCCTCCCCTTCCAAGATGTTCTGCAGTCGCTCGGAGACATCCTTGACCCTTGCACCAGGGAGGCAACACACCATCCTGGAGTCTCGTTTGCGGCCGCAGAAACACCTATCTATTCCCCTTACAATTGAATCCCCTATTACTATAGCTCTACCACTCTTTTTCCTCCCATTCTGTGCAGCAGAGCTACCCCTGGTGCCAGGAAGTTGGCTGCTGCTGCCTTCCTCTGATAAGCCATCCCCCCCAACAGTACTCAAAGTGGTGTATCTGTTGGAGAGGGGGATGGCCACAGGGGACCCCTGCACTACCTGCCTGCGCCTAGTACTCTGCCTGTTGGTCACCCGTTCCCTTTCTTCCTGTCCAAATGGTTCCAATGTCCCAGGAATTTGAATCTCTCCCCCTTGCACCATTCCTCTAGCCATGTATTCATCTAAAATATCCTTCTATTTCTACTTTGACTAGCACGTGGCACTGGTAGCAATCCAAGGATTACTACCTTTGAGGTCCTATTTTTTAATTTACCTCCTAACCCCCTATATTCAGCTTTTAGGACCTCATCCCATTTTTTACCTATATCGTTGGTACCTATATGCACCACGACAACTGGCTGTTCACCCTCCCCCTCCAGAATGCCCTGCAGCCGCTCCAAGACATCCTTGACACTTGCACCAGGGAGGCAACATACCATCCTGGAGTCTCGTTTGCGGCTCCAGAAACGCCTATCTATTCCCCTTACAATAGAATCCCCTATCACTATAGCTCTCCCGCTTTTTTTCCTCCTGTCCTGTGCAGCAGGACCACCCATGGTGCCAGGAAGTTGGCTGCTGCTGCCTTCTCCTGATAAGCCATCCCCCTCAACAATATCCAAAATTCAGTATCATCGCTCAAAGAAAGGATGGCAGCGCTAACGACCTGGCTCAGTGGCTTTACAGTCAAAGCGCTAACCAATATCAGGTACAGTCTAATCGCAAGTCATCATTGCCACAGGCTCTTTCCAGTTCTTAAAGTGGAGGTTCATTGATGCTGCAGAACCTCATTCTCAGTGTTGTTGGCTGTGAACCTGTGTCAGCAAGCAGGCGCAGGCCAAGCCCAAGGCGCCGGACAACTCAAGCAGGTGTCATGATGGGAGATCCGCGACCCGGGGAGAGAGCCCGCAGATTCTCGAACCAAGCATTGGAGGAGTTGTTGTCTGCTGTGGAGAGACAGAGGGCGGTGCTCTGCCTGGCAAGTGGCAGGAGGCCCTCGCTGCAAGTCTTCCGTGCCATGTGGAGGGAGGTTGCCCATCAGGTCTCAGGCAGCACTCTGGTCCCGGACCCACACACAGTGCAGGGATAAATTTAATGACCTCACTCAGGTGGTCAGGGTGAGTGAATGCCTGAAAAAATGTTACATACAACCGTCTGAACTACAGTCTGTGCACATTGGCCAAAGCACCACACCCCCAGCACTCACCCACCAATAATCTCTACCTACCAACACTCACACCCACATCTCACACCTTGCACACAATGACAGCTGTTCAACTATGGCAGGCACATCACCCAAACACATTGCTCCACACTCACTCACACACTTTCCTTTCTCTTGCAGGCCAAGGTGGCTCACAACAGGAGAGAGCAGGAGCACACAGGCGGGGGACAAGCTGACACCCAACCGCTGTCTGCGCTGGTGAATAGAATGCTGCAGATTATTGGGCGTCAGGTGGTGGGCGCCGTGGCCACCGGTGACGTTGACCCCCTTGGGGACAACAATGGTATGTTCATCCCGACTCCTTCTCACATCCCACTTCCCCCTCACCTCACAAGCCTTTCACACTTTCCAGCTAATCATGTTGTATTCATGCATTTCTCCCTTCCTGACCCCCTCCCCTCACCTTAACCCGAGCCTTGTGCCTTTATGCTTTCAGATAATGAGCAAGCACCTGAGCAGCCTGTCCCTGAGGGCACCATTGAGAGCGAGGCGGGAGAAGAGGAGGAGGGAGAAGACACCGTGTCACTGCATCTCTCACCCGCAGACACCAGCACAGATACTGGCACTATGCGTTCTTTAGAGGCTAGTGTAGTAGAGGGATCTGCACAGGATGATGCACCGGGAACGAGTGGGCTGCAGCAAGGCCAGGGGGAAAGGGTAGCTCGGGGGCCAGCTCCCCGGAGGGCGAGTTCATGCGCGGGTTCTGCTGCACAGGACTCAGATGAGGACATCGATGGGGAGTCCTTTAGAAGAAGGGTGATGGGCATGCACACGGAGATGATAGGTGCAATGGCAAGGGTACCCGAGAGCCTCTCGGCAATGATAAGGAACGTGAAGGAGTCCGCCTACAACATTGCACAAGGCTCTGCACACAACATGGAGCCTATCGTTTCCAGTCTGGAAAGGATGGTAGACTCCCAGAGAGACCGTGGTGACCCAGACCTGATGCCACATGTGATGGGAGATCTGAAGCTCCCATTGCAGCACAGGCGGAAGTGACGCAACGTCTTAGTGCTGTAATGGAGTCTATGCTTGGTGGCATCCAATCTCAGACTGTTCTCATGCTTGATGCCACACAAGCTTTGACTGCTGCCATTGTGGCTGGGTCTACCACCGTTGATGGGGCTTTCACGGTGTCGCAGCAGGCCAGCAATCTGTGCTGCAAATGATTGGTAGTACCTGCTGTCCTCTCTCAGGGTGAAAGCATTCCTGCTCCCACCACTGCCACTCCGCCATTGCCCTTGTCGCTGCCTGTCATCCAACCAGCCCAGACTGCTGCCGCCCATGCTGAGGTGGTGCAGTCTACAGCTGGGCCTTCCAGGCCCAGAGCTGGTTGAGGGCGTCCTGCAAGTCCATCTGAAGTCTCCCGCATGGACACTCAGCAGCCTTCCACCAGTCCTGCTGCAGCCACGGGGCCAACACTTCGTAGGAGCACTAGAGTAGGCAAAGACACAGTAATGACAGGCATTAAGGGACTGCACAAGGGTGAATATTAAATATTGTTGTTGTAAAGATGTGTTCACTGATAATTAATAAATTTATTAATTCACTTTGCATAATTTTGTACTGTCTCTCATTTCAGCTGTGCGTTGTGATATGGCCTGTGATAGGGATGGAATGATGGGGATGTGGCGAGCGACGGGAATCTGGGCTTGAATTTACTGGAACCACAGTTTGATGAGGTGGTCATGGACCGTCCTTCCGGAAGGTCAATTGAGTGGCTGCCTCCTCCCTCGCTCCTGTTCCTCCTCCTTCTCCTCCTCCTCATCTTCCTTGTCCTCCTCATCTTCCTCCTCCTCCTACTCTCCCTCTTCCTCGTCCTCCTCATCTTCCTCCTCCTCCTCCTCTCCCTCTTCCTCCTCCTGAGGTGGTCCCGCAATCCCTGCTGGCAAGGGCTGGGCCCTCATGATAGCCAGATTATGGAGCATGCAGCACACCACGATGAAATGGGACACCCGCTCTGGCGAGAACTGGAGGGCTCCTCCCGAGCGGTCAAGGCAGCGGAACCATTGCTTCAGCAGGCCGATGGTCTGCTCAATGATGTTCCTGATGGTGGCATGGCTCTCAGTATATGACTGCTGTGCAGGACTGTTGGGGTTGCGAAGGGGAGTCATGAGCCACGTGGAAAGCGGATAGCCCTTGTCTCCGACCAGCCAGTCGTGAGCTTGATGTGGTGGCTGGAAGAGTGCTGGAACACCAGTCTGGCACAGGATGAAGGCATCGTGGCTGCTGCCAGGATAGCGGGCATTGAGGATTCGCTGTCCGTGGTCGCACACCAACTGGACATTGTAGTGTATGTACCTTTAAGAGCCCCTGTGTACTGTAATACCGGTAGTGACCACTCGGGTATATAAGCCTGTATAGCATCTTGTATCTTTTAGTTCACCTCCAGACTTTGTTCAGTAAACACCTGTTAAACCAACTCCTGCATTCCGTGTCTCCATTAACACACAGATACAACAGTGGCGACGAATTGGAAACGGACTTACCTGCAATTCGGCAGCACCTCAAGGACATCGATTCCTCAGACGAAGGTCGAAGAAAAAAAAAAACTGTGAGTTCACCAGCTAGCCGGGCTGGTGGCAGATACTGCACTAATCCTTCCTGGGCGGCGGGCTGGGGCTCGATCGGGTGGCTCTGCAGTGGGGCCGAGCAGCGAGTCGGAAGGCGGAGGCAAACAGAGATGGAGGGTGGAGCACTCGGGAGACGGCCGGCGCTGCAAAGCAGGTCGGCGTTCGGACCAAGCAGAGGGAGGGAAAAGTCCCAGAGAGTCCGGCGGGAACGAGTCTCCAACTATTAAAAATATCTGTGTAAATAAAAACCGCGGTGAACAGCGTTGTCAGCAGCGGCAGCGGCGGGAAAGCGCGGGAGGCGCCATTTTTTCTCGGCAGGGAAGAAAGGAAAGCGCGGGAGGCGCCATTTTTGATTTTCAGGATGCCTAAGACTGGCAATATTACTGCTTTCGATAGTGATATAGAGGATTGGACCACATATGTGGAAAGAGTGGAGGTATATTGCACAGCGAATGAAGTAGAGGATGATAAAAAGGCATCGGTACTTCTAAATCTGATGGGCGCAAGGACATACGGGCTGTTACGAAACTTAATCACTCCAGCCAAACCGATGGACAAGAATTTTAAGGAGATTGTTGATACCCTACAGGAGCACTTAAACACAACACCGCTGCTGATAGCGGAACGATTCAAATTCTTCAGGAGGAATCAGCACAAGAATGAAAGTAACGCTGATTACCTCACCGAATTAAGAAAGCTGTCAAAGCACTGCCAATTTGGGGCAGGACTGGCAGATTCTCTACGAGACAAATTCGTCTGCGGTCTCCTAAGTGAAGGAACACAGAAAAGGCTACTTTCTGAGATAGATTTGACACTGGACAAGGCTTTCAGTGTGGCTGTATCATACAAAGCAGCAGCAAGAGGAGCTGCAGAGATACAGCAAAAGCCACTGGACTTCGGCACCCATGAAATGACACGGGGTTTCGAGAGATCTTATCGCTGCGGCAGATCCACCCATGACCAGAGAGATTGCTGGTTCAAGGACAAAGCATGCAGGCAATGCAGAAAGATGGGACACATTGCACGTGTATGCCGATCTGGAAACAAATAATCCACTGACAGAAAAAAATTCAATAAGGAAAAGTACAGAAAGGTACAAATGATGACGGACAGTAGCTCCAAAGACCAGAAGAGCGATAGCGACTCCGGAAACAAGAGACTAAGCTGTCTCAAATTACATAATGTAATTGCCAAAGAAGATTACCAGACCATTTGGGTTACCCTCACGATAGCGGGGTCCCCAGTTAAAATGGAGCTAGATACAGGATCAGCTCTGACCGTCATAAGTCGACGGGATTACGAGCGGCTATTTCCGCATATACCTTTGAAAAACACATCCATTATCTTGAAGACATATACGGGGCAGAAAGTATACCCCAGAATAAAAAATTTAATGGGTATGGACAAAGGGCAGGGGAATCGGACCTCTTTCAGAGAGTTCACACAGGCCCGATGGGCCGAATGGCCTCCTCCAGTGCTATAACATTGTCTGTTTTTTTGTTTTTCATACAGACCCCAGCATCTGCAATATTTGACCCCTTGTGACCCCACCTCATTGTTCTTTGATGTAATGTTTCCCTGACTGACCTGTTTGGACACCATTCACACCTTTGACTGCTGTGATTATCTCTCTGCCGAGGTGTGATAAATGGCAGTTGGAAAGGTTACCTGTAAACATCTGACATGATTCTCTGACTATATAAGCTGTGTCTCTATGCATTTCTCCACTTCACCTGAAGAAGGAGCAGCGCTCCAAAAGTTTGTGATTTCAAATAAAGCTGTTGGACTATAACCTGGTGTTGTGTGACTTCTTACATGTGTGCCGAGGAACCTTGATGTGTGGATCCAGAGTGGTGATTCCACCCAAACTCCAGGATAAAGTGTTAAAGGAGCTTCACGAGGGGCATCTGGGTGGAGTGAAAATGAAGAGCCAAGCCAGAGCGTTTGTGTGGTGGCCAGGTATCGATGGAGACATCGAAGAAATGACCAAGAGCTGTCTAGGATGCCAGAAGGTCCAAAACGCTCCACCACAAGCCCCTCTACATCCATGGGAGTGGCCCTCATCTCCATGGCAAAGGGTACATATCGACTTTGCTGGTCCATTTATGGACTCAATGTTCTTAATCGCGGTTAATGCACACTCCAAGTGGCCGGAGGTAATAAAGATGTCCTCCACCACCACGGAAAAAACCATCACAGTATTAAGGACCATATTTGCCAGGAATGGGCTGCCTGAACAGATCTGTTCTGATAATGGACCGCAATTTGTGTCCGAAGAATTCAGGAAGTTCTTAAAAAACAATGGGGTTAAGCACTACACGTCCACCCCATACCATCCCGCCACCAATGGATTAGCTAAAAGGTTTGTCCAGACCTTCAAGAAGGCCATAAAGGCCATGGGTAATGAAGACATAAATCTACAACATAAGGTAGATAACTTCTTGTTTGCATACAGGAATGCAACACATGTGGTTACAAACCAAACTCCCGCCATGATGTTTTTCAATAGAAGACTAAGATGCCGGCTGGATTTGATCAAGCCAAACATCAGAAGGGATGTAGAGAACCGGTAATTTCAAGGCATGAATGAAAGGCCAACTAGAACCTTCCAGATAGGTCAACAAGTTTTGGCCTGGGACTACCGTCCCGAGAAATGGCAGCCTGGAACTATTTGCACATGACTGGGACCGCTGATGTATACCGTGGACATTGGAGAAAGCATAATAAGGCGCCATGCTGACCAGATCATAGTGTCATCCGAAAAGGGACAACCTACACCACAACTCTATCCGCCTAATGATGAATCAGAGATACCCATAGTATCTACCTCCGATCCAGTGATACTGGAACCAGATGAACCCGACACTGGCATTCAAGCCGAATCGACCTTGCCAAAAGAACCTACTACACCACCGAAAACTACTACACCACCGAGGTGTTATCTGGACCGAGTCAGGAAGCCTCCAGAGAGACTGACTTATAATTGATTAACTGCAGCAAATGTGTAGATTATTGTTCTTGTAAACATGTTAATTAATGATTACTTAAAATGTTATGTACTAATTATCTAAAAGGGGAGGAATTGTAGTGTATGTACCTTTAAGAGCCCCTGTGTACTGTAATACCAGTAGTGACCACTCGGGTATATAAGCCTGTATAGCGTCTTGTATCTTTTAGTTCACCTCCAGACTTTGTTCAGTAAACACCTGTTAAAGCAACTCCTGCATTCCGTGTCTCCATTAACACACGGATACAACAGACATGAAGTGAGTGGTAGCCTTTGCGGTTACGGAAAATCTCAGGATTGTTATGCGGTGCCCGCAAAGCCACGTGGGTGCAGTCAATGGCGGCCTGCTATCCTGGCAAAGCCACATGCACATTCGTCCTGCTTCTCTCTCTGGTGATGGGGAGTGAAATGTAATCCCTTCTCCTACTGTAGAGAGCCTCTGTGAACTCCCGGATGCAGCGATGGACAGAGAACTGCGAAATCTCCTGTTGCAGACTGGAAGGATCTGCTGGCAAAGAAATTGAGGGTGACGGTGACCTTGACTGCCTCTGAGAGAGTCGTCCTCGTCCTGATCTAAAGCGCGAGGTCTGGTTGCAGGAGATGGCAGAGCTCTGTGACCACCTCCTTGCTGAAGCGCAGCCTTCTAATACACTGCTCCTGGCTTAATTGAAGGTAGGAGAATTGCTGTCACAAGACCCTTAGAGGGCAAGGCCTCCTGTTGAGAGCCCTGATGGCCCTCCTCCTCCCTCTGGCCACATCTTGCAATCTTTCTCGCTGCCTGTGCTCCCTCTGCCGTAGATCCTGGAGGGCAAGGTCGACTACCAGTACAGCCCCTATTAATGTAAGGAAGTGCAGCACCTTGATATTCTGTGAGAATAAATGTAACTAATTTTTAGAAGCTGCAACACTCCGGAGACTTAACAACCTTTAAATGACTGAATTCAACTCTTGAACTATCTCGAACTGATGAGGAAGCAGTGAAACAGTACCAACCTGACAGCTGCAACTCATTACTCATGATCCCTTTAAATAGCGCCCCTGGAGCCGGCTACCGACTGCTTCTCACTGTCGCTGTCGGGACCAGGTGCTAAGGCTGGGGGGCAATACTCAATTTGGCAGATCGGGCACCCAATGAGCGTTGCACGTTCGCTGACGTCACGATCTGCCTGGCGCTGAAGTCACGATCTGCCTGACGCTGAAGTCCCTGGTGTTAACTCGTAACGGCAGCGCTATGGAGGGGCCGAATTTAGATTGTGGCGCTGGATTCACCTCGCCGCGATGCTACTGCCTCAGCGCTCCGCTAGCGCCCCCGCCAGGCGCTAACTGGAGGCGCTAAGGTACCGAATTTCTCCCCCTTTTAAAGTCTGTGGTTAGCAGGTGGAAAGCTGGATAAATCATTTAAAAACATAAAAATCCTTTGCTGAATTTTGTATAATACGATTTCCAGTTTGTGCTATTCTGAAATGCACTTAAGAGAAGAAGGTTTCAAGCTGTGCTCCTGGATGCATCTGCTCTCTCCTTTCATATATCGCTTTGTCCTTTAAGTAGAGAAGTAGTCTTGAGACACTGGAAGTTTGAATAGTGCATAGCGTGCCCAGTCTGAGTCCCAGGGCATCAATGAGTAATGTGAGTAAATGAACATGCATCATACAGCTAGCTTTTGCCGATAGCTTGATTTGTGGGCTCACTTTTACGGGTGTTAGTGCAATAATAGCTCATGGTTGAATTTCTAGCTGGAATGTTAGCCCTGTTGCTGTACGGGGATGCTTGTAAAGCTGGGACTGAGCTCTCTGGTCGTCTGTGTGCTTTGTATTGGGCTCCAGTCACGGTGTTGCATTTTGGGATTTTTGACAAATATGCGACAAAAGATCTGGGTATAATTTATACTGGGTGTTATTCCTAAAGTAAAGTATATTCACGTAGGGTTTAAAATGCACTGTGGAGCCAGAGCTGAGGGGGGCAGCAGGTGGAGAGAGATATCTTCAAGCCAAGCCAGATGGGCATGGTCAGTGGAACATGGCCAGTCTTCTGATCAAACAATGAGGGTCTCAGAATCAGAGAATGTTATAGCACTGGAGGAGGCCATTCAGCCCATCGGGCCTGTGTGAACTCTCTGAAAGAGAGTCCGATTCCTCTGCCCTTTGTCCATACCCATTAAAATTTTTATTTTTGAAATATTTGTTCACACAGATAAGCTATTATATATTCAGTTTCTAGCACCGTTTCTGTTAGGGTATTCCACATTCTAAATACCTTCTGCATTGAAAAAAATCTCTTAACCATTCCCTTTGTTCTTTTGGTGAATATCACACTTATGTCCTTGGATATGAAAAAAAACCAGTGGAAATAGTTTATTCCAATTTATCTTACCAAAATCTCTCCTAATTTTGAACACTATCAGATTTCTTCTTAACCTTCTTTGTTCTAAATGCGAGGTTATCCGCTTTGGTGGCAAAAGCAGGAAGGCAGATTATTATCTGAATGGCAATAGATTGGGAGAAGGGGAAGTGCAACGAGACCTGGGTGTCCTTGTGCACCAGTCGCTGAAGGTAAGCATGCAGGTGCAGCAGGCGGTTAAGAAGGCCAATGGTATGTTGGCCTTCGTAGCGAGAGGGTTCGAGTACAGGAACAAGGATGTCTTGCTGCAGTTGTACAGGGCCTTGGTGAGACCGCACCTTGAGTATTGTGTGCAGTTTTGGTCGCCTTATCTGAGGAAGGATGTTCTTGCCATGGAGGGAGTGCAGCGAAGATTCACCAGACTGATACCTGGGATGGCAGGAATGACGTATGAGGAGAGATTGGGTAGATTGGGCTTATACTCGCTGGAGTTTAGAAGAATGAGAGGGGATCTCATTGAAACTTATAAAATTCTAACAGGACTAGACTGACTAGCTGCAGGAAGGATGTTACCGATGGCGGGGGAGTCCAGAACCAGGGGTCACAGTCTAAGGATAAGGGGTAAGCCATTTGGGACAGAGATGAGGAGGAATTTCTTCACCCAGAGAGTGGTGAATCTGTGGAATTCTCTACCACAGAAGGCAGTTGAGGCCAATTCATTAAATATATTCAAGAAGGAGTTGGATATATTTCTTAAGGCTAAAGGGATCAAGGGATATGGGGAGAAAGCAGGAACAGGGTACTGAACTAGGATGATCAGCCATGATCCCATTGAATGGCAGAACAGGCTCGAGGGGCCGAATGGCCTACTCCTGCTCCTATCTTCTATGTTTCTATGTTTCTAATGAAAAGAGCCCCAGTTTCTCTAGTCTCTCTTCAGAACTAAAACCTCTCATTGTGTGCACCCTCTCCATGGTCTTGCATCCTTCACGGAGAAGGAGCAGAGGAGTGAATAATTGAACAGAGTTTTGCCATTACCATAAACCACATAAATCTTTCTATTTTTCTTCCTCCGAAGGTGAATGATGTGCTATGTGGTCAAATAATGTAGTCCGAAATGACTGATGCAATATTATAATGCACTATCTTAATCAAAACTAGGGAACCACATTATCTAGCAGAAAACACTCAAAATTCTCTCGTCTTGCAGCAGTCATTGAGCACATTCTGAGAACTGCAAACCATTGACATACCATCACAACAAAGTGCACACAAGCCTCTGGCTAACAGAAGGCAAGATAAACAAAGCACTGGTGGTGAGTTGATGCCAAGTTGTGTTTTAAAAGCCTGCACATTACAAGAAAAGGGAAGACTGAGAGGTCACAGTTTCAGTTTGATTAAATTACTTGGGAGCTGGACTTCGGGAACAGTTTTTGGAAGTCTAAGTCCTTTGAGCTTGAACGAGTGTCTGGAAACATTAATTTAGGGTTCGAATTTCTTTATTAGGCAGCATATTTTTTTGATAATAGCTGCCAGTTATTAATTTGTTATTCATTAATAAAACCAGCCAGAATATAACCCAAGCCCAATGTCAAGGACAACAAAATGACAATTAAATATTGGAATCCCAAAGCATTTAGTCATGAAGTCTTTCCTGGTTCATTGCATTGGGTTAACCCTATTCACCTTGAAAACAGCAGAAGTTGGTTGTTTAAGACCACCACTTGGTTGGTGGGTTGGGGGAGGGGGGGCGGGGGGGGTGGGTGGCTGAGGGAGATGATTCGTAGCCGGTCTCATTGGCAGATCTACAGAACTTCCCGCAGAGGTTCACAGGTCAAGCCCTCAGCTTCCTCCTATCCAGAGGAAAAACAAAAGAGCAGCAGAACACTGGGTTAGTTCCAACAAGTCTATAGAGTGAGGCTGAAAGGAGGCAAATCCTTTGAGGAAAGCTGACCTGTACTTAGATAGCTGGTCAGATGTCACAGTAAAGAACGCCAAAGATAAGTGAATGGCCCAGAAATTTGGGTCGGAGGCTTCCCGCGGGTGTAAGCCCCCGACCTGCACTTACCTAGCGCACCGGCCGTTGTGCTGTGGGCCCGCGTGGGATTCCGATAAAAATAAACTTACCTTTCTTTAAAGTATTTAAAAATAGTAAACCTGTGGAAAAAATGTTTTAATTCACCACTTACCTTGTTAAAAGCAGGCCTTGCGACTGCTTTTTACAAGCGTAGCTGCTGGAGACTTACCCTCCTGGAGAAACCTGCAAAAAAAACGGAAGTTCCAGGCGTACGCGCTGCCTCTCCGGCACACGTGTTCGACCTGTGAACCCCTTCCTTTAAGGGAACGGAAGTTCCGGTTTCCCGCGCATGCGCAGTGCATGCACGAAACCGGCACTTTCGTTGGGCCTACGCGTGAGTACCCAGCGCGTACTCACCCGTGCAGACACGAATTTCTGGCCCAATGTTTTAGCCCGTAAAGGTGCAAGTGTAGTGTATATTTTATTTAGCACGAGGAGGGATACAGAATCGAGGCATATTGTGGTGAGTTTTATTTCAAATGTTTCTTTGTTCACTTAATAAATATACAAAATAAACTGATCTGTGGACTTGCAATCAAATTCATCTCATTAAAGTGTGAATCTCTGTCCTCTGTTTGAGGATTGGCACCTGAGGACACTTGCGGAGAATTACAGTATGTAGTCTGACGTAATAAAACTCACTACACACTTGGTTTGAGTATAAAGCAAGGCTTTAATCAACTTGTTTCAGAACATGGAGGTCTAATTGTACTTCACTAGTTCCTTGTCTTACAAAATGTCCCTGTAAAGCTGGGTCCACGCCCGAGTATTTATACTCCTTGGACGGCGCCACCAGCTGGCCGTCCAGCGTTATTTCATGAGTAGTTTCTTGATGATGAGATTTATAACATAGCCCACATAGAAAGAAAGTCTCATTTTATCGTACGGCTAGATATTGGGTAGTGAGAGTGAACTCCTGATCATAAGGGACATGGGATCTGTTTACAGGAGAGACCAGTGATGCTGAACCCAAGACAATATCCATCGCAGACCCGAAATTTGTGATGCAAGGATAAGAAGAAATTCTTTGTGGAATGCATATGTACGCTTTGCTTGTGTACTTTGCATAGAGAAATGCTGAATAATCTTCTTGGCCTATTTACTGAGGCCAGCATACAACCTCCTCACCTGCTGCTAGGTCCTCTGAATCAGAAATACCAACAACAAAAACAACAACAATGTGCATTTATATAGCACCTTTAACATTGTAAAATGTACCAAAGCACTTCCTACGAGCATTATCAAACAAAATTTGACACTAAGCCACATAAGGAGATATCAGGACAGGAGAGGTAAGTTTTAAGAGGCGTCTTAAAGGAGGTGTGGGAGCAAGAGAAGTGGAGAAGTTTAGGGAGGGAATTTCATAGCTTAATGCCTAGGCGGCTGAAGGCACGACCGCCAACGGTGAAGTGATTAAAACCACATTGATCCTTTGGCCTATCTCCTTCCATGCAGTCCAGGTGGCTCTCCTATGGAAAGGTGTCCTTCAGTTCCAGTCAGAGCAACACTCCATTAGCCTACTTCTTGAAGGAGCAGCTCTTCAGATGCACCATTGAATGCTGGGGTCTTTGTGGATGCAGTTCCATTGCTTTCCAGCAATGCATATTTGCTACTTGTAGTCCAGTAGCTGCCTGTACTGGTCCTGCTGCCTGTGAGGTTCCTGCTGTCAATGAAATGAACTCCCCTTTCAGTGGCAGCTGCGGCCCTTTCAAGAGCCGCAGCTGTGCTGGATCACCTGGCCCCAGCCTTGAGTGAGCTCCGGGGGGCAAGCCCAACCTAGGATGAAAGCTCAGAGTGACTATATAATGAGACCAACTCCAGAAGATTTAGTGGTGTCGGCCATTGGTAACTTACGCAAATTCAAAAAGATCACCGTGCCAACTCAGCATCCAGAGCAAACAATGTTCCTCAAAACGAACGGTGACGCTTCTTTATCTGCTGTTGGTGCCTCACAGTCATTAGTTATAAATCTTCTGCATGGTTGTCATGTGCCATAGGTTGTTGTGACGCACTCTGGGTATTGCAGCTCTACAGGATGGCTGGGGGGCGGAGGCTCCTAGGTTGGAGGTTTGTTCATCCCCAGCCTGGGAGTTTACTGGCAGCTCAGTACACTGTAAAGCTGACGTTGCCGTTCACTGGTCAGTGGAAGCAGGACTCATCTGTGGGTCCAGGCTTGAATCGTTGCCTGGAACCCTGAAGGTATTAAAAATTTGCGGCAAATTCTTTAGCAAGGCAGCTAATGTGAACATTGGCAGCAGCTTTTCGGGCGGGACCCTGGCAACCTTTCCTTGGTACTGGCACCCCATACTGGAAGTCCTGGCCTCCCCTCTCTGGTGGGAAACCAAGAGGCACGCCTAGTGGCACGGGCACCCACCATTGGCATTATAATGAGATGACCTCGCTCTGACCTCCCATACTCAGCGGGATCAGTGTCAGAGGTCACCATTGGGCTGATCCCGGCACTTACGTTGGAATCAAAAAGTAGAATATTTTTTTAAAGGTGAGAGTCTAGTAAATGTTGGTTTTCAGAGGTTTATTTGTACACGAATCACAGAAAGTTAACATATAGGTACAGCAAGCAATTAGGAAAGCAAATGGCATGTTGGCCTTTATTACAACGGGGTTGGAGTGTAAGAGTAAGGAAGTCTTGCTGCAATTATATAGGGCTTTGGTGAGACCAAACCTGGAGTACTGTGTACAGCTTTGGTCTCCTTGCCTTACAGGGAGTGCAACGAAGGTTCACTAGATTGGTTCCTGGGATGGGGGGATTGTCCTATGATGAGAGATTGAGTAGAATGGGCCTATATTCCCTGGAGTTTAGAAGAATGAGAGATGATCTCATTGAAACATATAAAATTCTTAGCAGGCTTGACAGGGTAGATGGTGAGAGAATGTTTCCCCTGGCCGGAGAGCCTAGTATTAGGGGTCACAGTCTCAGGATAAGGGGTTGGACATTTAGGACTGAGATGAGCAGAAATTTCTTCACTCAGAGGGTTGTGACTCTTTGGAATTCTCTACCCCAGAGAGCTGTGGAGGCTCAGTTGTTGAGTATATTTAAGACAGAGATCAATAAATTTTTAGACACTATGGGAATCAAGGGATATGGAGATAATACATTATATGCACTATCACACGGTTTGTTACATGGTTTAGTATGAGCATGCTCAGTTCGCTCTGGTCTAGTAAAGCAAGCACATGAACTAACAACTTGTTTCTCTGTCCTTCATTTGTTCTACCCACATATATTACATTTTTGGCGATGAGGATGGGATCCCAAAGCCATTTTTAGGGATCATGGAAGGACACAGTGTTTAACCTTTGAGTGGACAAGTTTAAGGTACACAGGTAGAGTGCTGAGCCACTGTTGAACAGGATCGGGACAATCGTGGCCGCTCCTATGGGCATCGGAAGCCTCAGCATGTATGACCGAGCTCACGAACCATTCAGTTCTTACATTGAGTGGATGGAGATGTTTTTTAGGGCCAATAACATTATTGAGACTGTTAAATCTGTGAGTTGTTCAAGTAATTAATACTCAGACTTAATCAGTAACAATAAAACAGGTCTTTACTGGTTGGAGGTAGGGACTATACGTAGGTCTTTACTTCATGCCCACAGGCGGGAACTGAGGGGAGATCAGTACCCACAGTACTATTTATACCCCTATGGCCAGGAGTGGTACTGCGTATCACTACGCCCAACAAGTAGTGCAGTCCTGTCCATAGGTTCAAAGTAGCACACATATTACATACACAACATTCCTCCCTTCCTAGCTTTACAGTCATCTCCCCATTTAACATAACGTAATAACATATATACATATATAACTTCAGGTTTACATAACAGAATAACATAGATACATAGATAACTTCATGTCAAAACAGATCACAGATTCAGTCTCTGCGGAAAACAGTTCACAGATTCAATCTCTGTGGTGGAGTCGGTTCACGTTGCTGGAGTGACTCATTCAATAGTCCTTCCATGGATTTAACAGTTTGAACTTCCGAACTGAATTGGCTCCGTTCGGAGGGACCACGTGTGTGATCTGGTAGAGGTAATAATGGTTCAGATGGGTCATCTTCTGTTTCGACTTTTCCTTTTCTGCTTCTTGGAGACTCTCTGGGCTCCACTGTCAGCTGCCAGCTGCATGCGCAGTTCCTCCTTCTCTCCCTCCTTTTTCCGTAGTAGAGCCACCTTCTCCCGATGTTCCGTAGACTTTCGGTGCTCCTCCATGATTTCTGTATGGTGGGAGTCGAAGTTACAAGTTGGGCAGGACAGGACATAGTAATATTCGGTGTCGTCCTGATCTAGGCCAGCGAGAGGGTCTTCTATTTCCTCCATACCCAGCTGGGCGTTAGCCAGCTTTTGTTCCAAGTCCAGACATCTTTCCTGAAGAGACTTCTTCATGCGTACCTCTTCATCCAGCTTTTTCTGGGCTTTCAGCAAGTCGTTTACTAATGACCTCATTTGAGATTTTACTACTTCAACTTCTTTTGGAGATTGATTGATCGGACTATTCAATCCCTCTACCGGAGCAGCTGTTTCAGCGGTCTGTTGTTCTACGTTGACGTGAGTCAGCGTACTTTTGGCATCCAAGGGCTGCTCTGTTGCAGTCATCTCAGTCTGTGTTGCCACCTCAGCTCTTCCAATAACCTTTGAGAGCTCCGAACCCCTTTCGTTTGAATATTGAAGTTCGTGTTCAAGTTTTTCCCATTTCAGAGTCCTGTCCTTCAGCATATGCAGGAGTTGGCTGACCGTTAACTCCTCTGACATCAGACGTTTTGTGTGCTCCTGCTCCATTTTCTCCATCAGCTGCTTCTGTTGTCTTTCCAGATTCTCCAACTCTATATCAAAGAACTCTTTCGTTGCATTCAACTCTTGCTCACAACGGCGAAGCATTTGTTCTAATTGCTGTTGTAGTTTGAAATGGAGTTGAGTTCGAGCCCGGTGTCCCTCAGAAATGGGCACATCAGTAGACTTGCCAGACTCAGAATCCACAGTTAAACTATGTTGTTGTTGCTCAGTGGAATTCTGTGCTGAAACTTTGTCTTTTGCACCTGAGTTGGGCTTACCATCATCCGTTCCAGAGTCTGGGCCGACTATCTTCACCGAGTTCTCACTCGTTATTGTTTGTAGGAAATGCCAGTCCATATTCATTTTCCTAATCCACTCCCGTCCTAGTAGTGGAGAACCTCCTTCAGATATCACATATAAGTCCATTATTTGACTGTCTTCGCCCTTGTGGACCACTGCAACCTCTATTTTCCCGATGGGGTACACTCTTTGCCCCGTGTATGTTTTCAATATAATCCCCGTATCCTGTAGGGGAATATGTTGGAATAACTTTCCGTAATCTTTCTTATTTATGACCGTCAATGCCGATCCAGTGTCCAATTCCAGTTTTACTTGGACTCCTTCTATCTGAAGAGTGACCCAAATTGTCTGGAGGTCTGCACCCTTACCAGCGTTGAGTACTCTTAAGCTAGCCAGTTCATTACAGCTTAAGCTAGCCAGTTCATTACTGCTAGCGTCTGAATCGGACTCCTGTTCGGTCACCTTGTGTACCTTTGCATATTTTCCTTGCGGTGACTTCTTGTTGCTGGTCTTCTTCCCTGACCTGCATACTCTAGCTATATGTCCAAGCCTACCACAAGTTCTACATTCTTGGTTTTTAAACCAACACTGGTTCTGATCATGCGTTGTCTTTCCACAACGATAACATTTGCCAGAACTCACACCCAATTTGTGTGCACTGAGCTCCGGTGACCGTAGCTGCATTACTGCCGTGCCTCTCGCTGTGGCTTCGTATGCTGCTGCCATAGTGACCGCCTTCTCAAGCGTCAGCTCATTCTCCTCGAGCAGTCGCTTTTGTGTATCCTGTTTAAATAAACCACACACAAATTTGTCTCGAAGTGCCTCTGTCAGTCCCGTTCCAAACTGGCAATATTTCGCTAATTTACGCAATTCCAGCAAATAATCAGCATTGCTTTCATGCTGTAGCTGCCTTCTGTCGTAAAATTTAAATCGTTCCGCTAGCATCAGCGGCGTGGGGTTTAGATGATCTTTCAGGACAGTAACAATCTCATCGAACGTCTTATCCGCCGGTTCATCTGGTGATAACAGGTGTTTCAATTGCCCGTATGTCTTCGCACCCATTAAATTTAATAATGTTAGAGCTTTATCTTGGTCACGAATTTTATTGGCCTTACAATAATTTTTTACTCTTTCAACATATATGGCCCAATCTTCGAGGTCACTATCAAAGGTGCTAATATTCCCGTGTTTAGGCATTGTAGATTTGCAATTTCTCAGATTTTTTTTAATTTTTTTTTTTACTGCTATCCAAGATGGCGGCTTCCCACTCTTGCCGTCGTCCTCCGCCCACAAAATGGCGGTTTTCCCGCGCTTGGCGGTCTTCACCCGTCCCCCAACGCCGTCTCCCTTCAGCCCCCGAGTGCGGCCCTTATCTTCGCCGCGATCGCCCGAGTGCGGCTCTTATCAGCGGATGCGATCGCTGGATCGCGAAGCGGCTCTCGGCTCTTATCAGGAGATGCGATCGCTCCGTTGAAACGCCTCCCGCTCGAAGCGGCTCTCGCGCCCGATTCCTCCAGCTCCCCCAGCCCCGTTCGTGCGGCCAACGCGGTCGACTGCCTGTCGCGTCGCTGCCCGGCTCAGACAACGGCTTACCCACCACCAAGCTGGAGAAGAAGCTGACGGTCGCCGATGGAGGCTCCGAGGTCAGGATGTCTTCCAGTGGGGTGGAGAGGGTGGAAACCTCTCTGCAACGTCCTGGCTGTGGACGAAGCTGCCGTGGAGTGACTGCCGCAGGGTCCGAATCAGACTCGTCGCCAGTGTTAAATCTGTGAGTTGTTCAAGTAATTAATACTCAGACTTAATCAGTAACAATAAAACAGGTCTTTACTGGATGGAGGTAGGGACTATACGTAGGTCTTTACTTCATGCCCACAGGCGGGAACTGAGGGGAGATCAGTACCCACAGTACTATTTATACCCCTATGGCCAGGAGTGGTACTGCGTATCACTACGCCCAACAAGTAGTGCAGTCCTGTCCATAGGTTCAAAGTAGCACACATATTACATACACAACAGAGACCGAAGGTGCAGATGAGAATGGTCAAGCTCAAAATAAAGTAATTGTGAATGTAAAAAAAGCCATTTTTCTAACAGAGATCGGGCCAGATGTCTACAGAACATTGACAAACCTCACGCCAGGGAAAGCGAAGGATAGAAACATAGAAACATAGAAGATAGGAGCAGGAGTAGGCCATTCAGCCCTTCGAGCCTGCTCCGCCATTCAATGAGACCATGGCTGGTCATCCAAATTCAGTACCCTGTCCCTGCCCTCTCCCCATATCCCTTGATCCCTTTAGCCTTAAGAAATATATCCAACTCTTTCTTGAATATATTTAATGAACTGGCCTCCACCGCCCTCTGTGGCAGAGAATTCCACAGGTTCACCACTCTCTGGGTGAAGAAATTCCTCCTCATTTTAGTCCTAAATGGCTTACCCCTTATCCTTAGACTATGACCCCTGGTTCTGGACTCCCCAGCCATCAGAAACATCCTTCCTGCATCTAGTCTGTCCAGGCCTGACAGAATTTTATAGGTTTCGATGAGATCCCCTCTCAATCTTCTAAACTCCAGTGAGTATAAGCCCAATCGACACAATCTCTCCTCATATGTCATTCCTGCCATCCCAGGTATCAGCCTGGTGAATCTTCGCTGCACTCCCTCCATGGCAAGAACGTCCTTCCTCAGGTAAGGCGACCAAAACTGCACACAATACTCAAGGTGCGGTCTCACCAAGGCCCTGTACAACTGCAGCAAGACATCCTTGTTCCTGTACTCGAACCCTCTTGCTATGAAGGCCAACATACCATTGGCCTTCTTAACCGCCTGCTGCACCTGCATGCTTACCTTCAGCGGCTGGTGCACAAGAACACCCAGGTCTCTTTGCACTTCCCCTTCTCCCAATCTATTGCCATTCAATTAATAATCTGCCTTCCTGTTTTTGCCACCAAAGTGGATAACCTCACATTTATCCACGTTATATTGCATCTGCCATGTTTCTGCCCAATCACCCAACCTGTCCAAATCATACTGGAGTTTCACGACATTCTTCTCACAGCATACCCTCCCACCCAGCTTTGTGTCGTCTGCAAATTTGGAGATATTACATCCAATTCCCTCGTCCAGATCATTATTAATACATATTGTGAACAGCTGGGGTTTTAGGACCGATCCTTGCCGTACCCCACTAGTCACTGCCTGCCAATGTGTCGTTTGAAGACATTGTCGAGAAACTCGAGGGCCATTTCGACCTAAAACCATTAGAAATAGCAGAGAGCTATAAGTTTGGTACCAGAAACCAAAAACAAAGTGAAACCATCAGTGAGTACATTGTAGCTCTTAAGAACCTCTCTTTGCATTGTAACTTCGACACATTTTTGGATCGTGCGTTGCGAGATAAGTTTGTGCGTGGACTGGTGAATGAGCGCACACAGTCCGAGTTACTGAACACTCCGAACCTAACGTTTGACATAGCATGCAAAATCACCCTATCTATGGAGATGGCGCCAAAGAATGCTAGGGAGCTCCGTCCAACTCAAGTGACTAGTGCAGCTGAGGTCTACAGTCACAAAGCCACTGCCAAACCTAAAGCTGTGAGACAAAAGCATGTTGGTGAGAGCAGTTCAGTGAATTGTTATCACTGCAATGGAAATCACTCACCACAGTCCTGCTAATACAGAAATACAAAGTGTTTTCACTGCCAGAAACAAGGTCATATTTTAACAGCTTGCAGAGCTAGATCGAAAGCAGGAAGTAAGAACCATTCAAGTGGCAATGCAAAACAGCAACACCAAAAGGAAGGGATACACAATATTGAAGTGAACACACCTGATGTTGAAGAACTAGGCATCCACAGTATCTATTCCACTAGCGACAACGCTAGCAGTCGTGAGAAAGACTTCTGTAGAAAACTTTTGATCAATGACCAATATATATTGATATGTGTATCGACACGGCGGCGGACTGCTCTATCATGAGTAAGGACACATATGAGAGTAAGTTTAATCAAATACCACTTACAAAGAGTATCGTAGAGTTAAAAACCTACTCCGGCGAAATCCTAGAGAAATGTGGACAAATGGAATGTACAGTTCAACACAGTGGCCAGTCAGTAAAGCTACCTATTATTGTAGCGAGCTACAACAACAGGCCAACCCTCATGGGCAAAGACTGATTGAGAAAGTTAAAACTAGACTGGAAAAACTTCTTCAGTGTAGATGCTTCAAAGAAGCGACTCAACACAATGCTAAAGAAATACGAAAGTATGTTCACAGACAGTTATGAGGGCATCACTGGATCTGACGCTCTTTTATCTGCATCAAGTCCAACACGAAGCCTGTCTATTGTAAGGCAAGGCCGATCTGCTATGCATTGAAAAGTCAGGTGGAGGAAGAGCTAGCGAAGCTGAGAGAGAATGGAGTGCCAGTAAAAACTAACAAAAGTGAATGGGCTACCCCGATTGCGGTAGAGCCCAAAGCCAACAAAACTGTACGCTTGTGCGGTGACTACAAAGTTGCTATCAACCAAGCGGTTGATGATGAGCAGTACCCGTTACCTACATCGCAGGATTTGTATGCAGCACTCTCTGGGTCAAAGGTTTTCTCCAAGTTTGACCTGTCGCACACTCAGCTGAATGTTGACAAGAGAGTCAACAGTATCTCACTATCAACACACACAAGGAACTGTGTTCATACACCAAGCTGCTGTATGGTGTAAAGTCCTCCCCCAAAATCTTCCAGGCTACGATGGATAAGAATTTGCAGGGAATTCCAAATTGCTTATGCAATCAAGACGATGTGCTGATCGCAACAAGCAGCGAGGAAGAAAATCTAGAAGTGTTAGATTTAGTGCTTCAAAGGTTGAATTCCCACAATGTCAAATTGAAAAGGAGCAAATGTGCTTTTGTGCAGCTTGAGGTTGTGTACTTTGGTCTGAAAGCTGATGCAAATGGCTTGCAACCAGTGAAAGAAAAGGTTGATGCTGTCATCAATGCTCCAAAGCCACAGAACTTGTCTGAGTTAAGATCTTCCCTTGGAATGGTCCAGTACTACGCACATTTCTTACCTGAGTTAGCAACCATTAGCTCCATTGCACGAGCTCAAGAAGGATGTCCAGTGGAAGTGGACGAAAGCGCAACAGGAAGCTTACGACACATCTAAGAGAAGTCTCTCTAGCGATGCTCTACTTGTGCACTACGACACAGAGTGTGAGCTTAAGTTAGCATGTGATGCTTCCAGCTATGGTGTGGGAGCTGTCATAAGCCACGTAATGGATGACGGCCAAGAGAAACCAATCGCACTCGCATCGCGAACCCTCACAAAGAGTGAAAGAAACTAAGTGCAAATTGAAAAGGAAGCACTCGCCATAGTGTTTGGAATCAAGAAATTCCAACAGTTCCTGATTGGCAGAAAGTTTACCCTGATAACCGATCACAAACCACACCTAGCAATATTGGGGCCCAAATCTGCCATCCCTGCAATGGCCGCATCAAGAATGCAATGTTGGGCGGTGTTGTTGTCACAATATGACTACACGATTGAATATCGCACTTCAAAGCAAAATGCAATCGCAGATGCCTTGTCCAGGTTGCCATATGAGGACTCGTGTGTTGGGAGTGAAGGTGAGATTTTCATGCTAGGTGCGGTTGACAAAGACTTTCCCGTGAATGCAACTGAGATTGCAAATGAGACTCAGAAGGACTCAGTACTGAAAAGAGTGTATGAATACACCTTGAATGGATGGACTGATCAGTGTCTGGGCAGAGAGTTGAAACCATTCCATAACCGTCGTACTGAATTGTTTTGTGAGCAAGGTTGTATCAAGTGGGGAAACAGAGTAGTGGTACCTACTTCTTTGAGTTCGGAACCAGAACAAACAGCCCGAAAATTGGTTCAACACCAAAATCTTCTGTAAGGGGATCAGGAAGGCTCCGCAAACCTGTTATTAAACTGGATTTGTAGTTCATTTTTTTAAAAAGCCAGGAGTTTTTGTTATGTGGTACATGTAATGCTGGGAAAGGTGGGACCATAGTTTTGTTGTATTTGAATATGTACATTTTTTTTAAAAGGGGAAAGCAGTGTAATGTATTATCACATGGTTTGTCACATGGTTTAGTATGAGCATGCTCAGTTCGCTCTGGCCTAGTAAAACAAGCACATGAAATAGCAACTCACCGTGTCTCTGTCCTTCATTAGTTCTACCCACATATATTACAGTGCGGGAAGGTGGCGTGAGGTAGAAGTTCAGCCATGATCTATTGAACAGCGGAGCAGGCTCGAGGGGCCATATTGTCTACTCCTGCTCCTAGTTCTTACATCCTTATGCTCTTAATCAAAGGCCCGTGACTTTTCAGAGCCATTATTCGCTGTTTATACTGATCTAATTAAGCAATGGAAATAGCAATCTAGCAATCTGACTGATTTAATTTTTTTCTGACAGTGATAGGTAGCGTTGAAAAAACAACGGAACAATTTAATTGGTTGGATTTGTATGGGTCTGTAGTTTGTGCTTGGTAATTTACCTGTTTACATTCGAGTGAATCAGCGCGGTGAACTCAGACAGGGGCTACCTGATCAAGTGTTTTCATAAGTGACACTTTGTTCTGTGAAAAATTAACATGTGACGCACAGTTTCCCACGTACAATGGACACACGCCAGATGCAAGGCTTTTATTTATATAGATAACTAAATAGATATAAGCAGTTGATCTATACCACTGAGTCTTTAGTACAGTAGTGGCCTGTTTCTCACATGGTAATTTCTCGTTTGAGCTACACAATAATAAGCTTGATGAAATTATACAAATTTACCATCACAACAACAATTAATGAGTCATTTGACCTTTGTTAATGATTATAATTTATAGCACATAGCTGGTAAAATGAAGGGATTAATATATACCCAAAGTTGCAGAAAAAGTCTGCCATGTACTAGGTTAAATGAATCACACTTATTGGCCCAACAATTCATAAATAAAACAATTATCATCGCCCAATAAAATCTGAGAATTGAACAGCTGAATTTAGATAACCCAAAATTTTAACTATGTGTCCTATTATTCAAATTATGTTGAGAACTGTAAGAAGCAGCTGTGAAAGGTACATTTGAAAGGAGCACATCCAAAGGAAGGTCAAGAAGAAATAACTTGAGTTTATGAAGTGCCTTTCACATCTCAGGTCGTCCCAAGTGCTTTACAGCCAATGAAGTACTTTTGATAAGCTACTGTTGTAATGTAGGAAAATGCAGTTGCCAATTTTCACACAAACAGCAATGAGTTAAATGACCGGATACAGGAAACTCTTTTTTATCCGGCACCGACGGGACCGGCGTGGTACCGGTTTATCAAAAAGTCCGGATTACAGAGAGTTATAGTTAAAAGGTACGAGAGCTCCGTACACAGCAACAAATCCAGGCTTCCCTGTTGCTTAGCAACAGCTGCAGGAACCCCGGCCACAGACCAAGCATCCCTGTTGCTTAGCAACAAGTGCAGAAACCCCCGATTACACAGCCAAGAATCAAACGGCCACTAATATGAAGAAAAACTTAACTGAACCTACTCCTGAATTTTGCCAGTTAACCAAGATTTCCGGTTGTTTGGGTGCTGGTAAATTGAGAGTTTCCTGTAATCTGTTTTAGTGATGTTGGCTGAGGAATCAAAATTGTGCAGGACACCAGGAGAACGCCCCTGCTCATGGGATTCACCTGAGAGGGCAGCCGGACCTTGGTTTAATGTCTCATCCAAAAGACAGCACCTCCGACAGTGCAGCACTGAAGTGTCGGCCAAGATTATGTGCTCAGTGTCAGCAGTGGCTCAGTGGGTAGCACCCTTGCTTCTGAGTCAGAAGATTGTGGGTATTGAGGTATTGCAGTAATGAGGGAGTGCTGCACTGTCAGAGGTGCCGTCTTTCGGATGAGATGTTAAACCGAGGCTCCGTCAACCCTGGTGGATGTAAAAGATCCTATGACACTATTTTGAAGAAAAACAGGGAACTTATCCCTGGTGTCCTAGTTAATATTTATCCCTCAATCAACATCACTAAAAAAAGATTATCTGGTCATAGAAACATAGAAACATAGAAGATAGGAGCAGGAGTAGGCCATTCGGCCCCTCGAGCCTGCTCCGCCATTCAATGCGATCATGGCTGATCATCCAAATTCAGTACCCTGTCCCTGCCTTCTCTCCATATCCCTTGATCCCTTTAGCCTTAAGAAATATATCTAACTCCTTCTTGAATATATTTAATGAATTGGCCTCTACTGCCTTCTGTGGTAGAGAATTCCACAGGTTCACCACTCTCTGGGTGAAAAAATTCCTCCTCATCTCTGTCCTAAATGGTTTACCCCTTATCCTTAGACTGTGACCCCTGGTTCTGGACTCCCCGGCCATCGGGAACATCCTTCCTGCATCTAGTCGAAGGATGGATAATCACATTGCTGTTTGTGGGAGCTTGCTGTGCGCAAATTGGCTGCTGCGCTTCCTACAGTGACTATACTTCAAAAAGTACCGCTGTAAATCCCTTTGGGACATCCGGTGGTTGTGAAAGGCGCTATATAAATGCAAGTCTTTCTTTTTTCTTTTCTCAAGTATCTGCAATGTGGCTTGAGTCCATGGTCTTCAGACTCAGACAGTGCTACCACTGAGCCAAGACTGTGGAAATGCACCACCCAGGTAGACATAAGAACAGTCAAAGAAAGAACTTGTGTTAATACAGCACCTTTCACATCCTTGGGACTTTCCAAATCACTTCACAACCCAAGGATTATTTTTGAAGCACAGACATTTCAGCAACCAATTTGTGTACAGCAAGGTCCCACAAACAACAAATAAATGACTGACTGACTAGATAACCTGTTGGTAGAGGAATGTTGGCCAGGACATGGGGAGTACTTCCTGCTCTTCTACAAATAGTGTCACACATCCGACTGCACAGGCAAACAGGACCTTGGTTTAACATTTCATCTGAAAGATGACACCTCTGATAATGTAGCACTCCTTCAGTATTGCACTGAAATATCAACCTAGATTATTTGCTTAAGTCCGTAGACAGGGTTGGACCCAGAACCATCCTGGTTCAGAGGCGAGATTGCTACCAATTGAGCCAAGCTGACACGGGTTGAGAATAAGAAAAGGCCGTTTGGACAACCAAAACTCATTCATCCAGTATTCTAACTTTTCCAGCTTTGCAACCAACTGCATTTTAAGAACATAAGAATTAGGAGCAGGAGTAGGCCACAGAGCCCTTTGAGCCTGCTCCGCCATTCAATAAGATCATGGCTGATCTTCGACCTCAACTCCACTTTCCCGCCCGATCCCCATATCCCTTGATTCCCCTAGAGGCCAAAAATCTATCTCAGCCTTGAATATACTCAAAGACTCAGCTTCCACAGCCCTTTGAGGAAGAAAATTCCAAAGATTCACAACGCTCTGAGTGGAGAAATTCCTCCTCATCACAGTCTTAAATGGCCGACCCCTTATCCTGAGACTATGCCCCCTAGTTCTAGACTCTCTAGCCTGGGGAAACAACCTCTCAGCATCTACCCTGTCAATCCCCTTCAGAATCTTGTATGTTTCAATGAGATCACCTCTCTTTCTTCTAAACTCCAGAGAGTATTGGCCCATTTTACACAATCTCTCATCATAGGACAGCCCTCTCATCCCAGGAATCAATCCAATTTGTTGCACCGCCTCCAAGGCAAGTATATCCTTCCTTAGATAAAGAGACCAGAACTGTGCACAGTACTCCAGGTGTGGTCTCACCAAGGCCCTGTACAATTGTAGCAAGACTTCCTTACTCTTATACTCCAACCCCCTTGCAATAAAGGCCAACATGCCATTTGCCTTCCTTATTGCTTGTTGTACCTGCATGCTAACTTTCTGTGTTTCCTGTATGAGGACACCTAAATCTCTCTGAACACCAACATTTGAAAGTTTCTCACCATTTAAAAAATATTCTGTTTTTCTATTCTTCCTACCAAAGTGAATAACCTCACATTTCCCCACATTATACTCCATCTGCCACCTTATTGCCCACTCGCTTAACCTGTCTATACCCCTTTGCAGGCTCTTTGTGTCCTGCTCACAGCTTACTTTTCCACCTAGCTTATATTGTCAGCAAACTTGGATATATTGTAAATAGCTGAGGCCCCAGCACTGATCCTTGCTGCACCCCACTAGTTACAGCCTGCCAATCTGAAAATGACCCGTTTATCCCTACTCTCTGTTTTCTGTCTGTTAACCAATCCTTTGTCCACGCTAATACCTTACCCCCAACCCCATGTGCCCTTAGCTTGCTTAACAACCTTTTATGTGGCACCTTATCGAATGCCTTTTGGAAATCCAAATATACTACATCCACTGGTTCCCCTTTATCTACCCTGCTAGTTACATCCTCAAGAAACTCTAATAAATTTGTCAAACATGATTGACCTTTCATAAAACCATGTTGACTCTGCCTAATCATATTATGATTTTTTTAAGTGCCCTGTTACGACCTCCTTAATAATGGATTCCACCATTTCCCCAATGACTGATGTCAGGCTAACTGGCCTATAGTTCCCTGTTTTCTCTCTTCCCCCCCTTCTTGAATAGCGGGGTTACATTTGCTACCTTCCAATCCACTGGGGCCGTTCCTGAATGTAGGGAATTTTGGAAGATCACAACCAATGCATCCACTCTCTCTGCAGCCACATCTTTTAGAACCTAGGATGTAGGCCGTCAGGTCCAGGGGATTTGTCAGCTTTTTAGTCCCATTAGTTTCACAACTACTTTTTCTCTACTGATATTAATTACTTTAAGTTCCTCACTCTTATTAGCCCCTTGTTTCCCCACTATGAATTCCCCATATGTCTTGGACTCCAGTGTAACTATCAAATTACTCAAAACATTTATCACTTTTTGAGTAATAAATTATTTCTAAAATCTGTTTTATCTGACTTATCTTGAAAGTAACCCAGATAAAATACAAACTAGAGAAAGTTTAGTACAGTTCAATTTATCGAACATCATAAATACTTATCATCTGCAAGATCCTTGGGCTGGATTTTACCAGCCCTGAGGTGGGGGGTCTGGAGGCGGGACTGCTGGGAAAATCAAAAAGAATGGGAGTGGGTCCCAAACCCGCTCCCAACCCGCCTCCAACCAATCTTCCCAGGAGTCGGGTCCCCGATATGCGCAGGGACCCGACTCCTAGCGGCGGGAAGAGGATTACAGCCACTTAACTGCCCGTTAACTGGTAGTTAACAGGCAGTTAAGAGGTTTTTTCCCATTTTGAGACTTCTGCTGCGGGCTTCCTGACGTCGGGGAACCCCGCCAGGGTAAGTGAGGCCTGATGTGGGTCTGTTGTTATGTTTGTGTATAGGTGACAGCTGCAGAACTGGTATGAAGGATGCAATGGGATACTGGTGAGTATCAGAGGTAAGGAAATGTTGGGAAAGTAATTTTTAATGTGTTTAGATTTTTCTGTAGGTGACAAGTTTTTAAGTGTTTGTGTGGCCTCACCTCATTGGGAGAAGTGACATCACTTCTGTACCCTCACCTGCAGCTGCCATCTGTTTTATCCTAAGGAGAGAGTCATTGGAGAGCCTGGGTTCAAGGGCTCACCTTTGGACAGTGATTGTCAGTGTTTGACAGCACCTCAATGCTGTCAAACATTGTCAAATCCTCTGTCAAAAATAAATGGTTCAAGCCCTTTTAAGAAAACCGACAGATGAAGCGTCATCAACTGAAATCATCTGACACCGGCTGGGCGGGCTGACCAAGGCCAATCAGGGGAAAATAGCGTCTGTGCATCGGACGTCGCTGGGGGCGGGACTAGAACCCGGAAGGCAGCAGTCCCGCCCCCAACTCATCTCAGCTGGTAAAATCCAGCCCCTTCTCTCCAGAGTGCCTCATAGTTCATTCCTTTTAAACTTAGGATCATTCTTGTTGCTCTTCTCTGCAGCCGCTGCAACATATAAACTTAGGGGAAGAAATTCAGTATCGACTCGTTTGGGGCGCTAACTTTTAAAAGTTAGCGACAGGCACTAATGCTTTGCAACTTTCAAAAAATTCGGGGTTTGCACTCCAGGAAGGAAGTGGAGCATTAAATCAAGTGCTTCACTTCCTTCCTGGAGCGCAATGGGCAGCAGGCAGGTGGTAGGTGTGCAATGCTGCCGTGTTGGAAGGCTCCTTCCCTCCCTTAAGGGAAGGGCCATCGCTGCAGGTTCTGCAAGAGGGAAACTCACCTGGTCCCCGATAGCAGCCGCGATCCGGGCCGATCAGCCCGGTGCACTGCAGCAGAGCGCCGGGCTGATCGAGCGCTGGCAAAGACAAATGAGAAAAAGAGAAAGAGCATTTCAGATTTTTTTTCACTTACCTCGGCCACCTCGCCTTTAAGTATCGCCCCTGAAGCGTCCGACCTCCTGATCAACGTCTCCTGCAGCTGTCGGTGTCATTGCTCGGCGATGCTGCAGGGGGCTGAACCGAAGTTCAGGTCAGGGGCGCTACCGGGGCGACGCGCACGGCGATGACGTCACGATCTCTGGGCGAAGGAGATCGGGGCACAACACCATACCGCCGCCACAAACCTCCCGCCGAATATAGTGGGAGCCGATCTTCTTGCCACACCTGGTCGGTAAATGCTTAATGCCCCGTTATTGTCCCCCGGAGGCAATAATGGGAGGTGCTAAGGAGGCCAATTTCTAGCTCATTTTTTGAAGGATGGTAATCAACATAACGCAATACTGCAAGTGAGGTTTGACTAGTGCAGTATAATGGCTTAATATAACACCTATAGACTTGTTCTCCACTTTTCTCTCTACATATAGAATCATAGAATGGTTACAGCACGGAAGAAGACCATTCGGCCCATCGAGCCCATGCCGACTCTCTGCAAGAGCACTTCAGCTAGTCCCACCCCACTGCCCTTTCCCCGTAGCCCTGCAAATTTTTTTCCTTCAGGCACTTATCCAACTCCCTATTGAAAGCCATGATTGAATCTGCCTCCACCACCCTTTCAGGCAGTGCATTCTAGATCCTAAACACTCGCTGCGTAAAAAAGTTTTTCCTCATGTCGCCTTTGGTTCTTTTGCCAATCACCTTAAATCTGTGTCCTCTGGTTCTCGACCCCTCTGCCAATGGGAACAGTTTCTCTCTATTTACTCTGTCCAGACCCCTCATGATTTTGAACACCTCTATCAAATCTCCTCTCAATCTTCTCTGCTCTAAGGAAAACAACCTCAGCTTCTCCAGTCTATCAACATAACTGAAGTCCCTCATCCCTGGAATCATTCTCGTAAATCTTTTCTGCACCCTCTCTAAGGCCTTCACATCCTTCCTAATTGGACACAGTAATCCAGTTGAGGCCAAACAGGATCATCATAATTTCCACGCTTTTGTACTCTATGGGCTGGATTTTCATTGAGGAGTCGGGTAGGAGGCGGGACTACAACTTTCGGGGTTGTAGTCCCGTCTCCATCGCGTTGTAGCCAACCCACGCGATTTTGACTTGATTGACCTTGTTGAGCCCACCCAGCGGGCTCAGCAGACCAATTAAGGGCCACCCGACAACAGGTGACGTCACAGATTGACATTTCATCTGTCAAGACCTTTTGACAGATGAAATATCAGCGTTTCACAGCTGTTTGAAGCTGTCAAACACTGACAATCTGTACTCTAAGTTAATTCCTTCCTCTCAGGATGATTTAGAGATCTCACCGGAACAGAAAGCTGAATGCTGCAATTTTTGACAGATCGCGGCCATTCTGCTTTCTGTGCCAGTGAGATGAGGGACTCCCAAGACTTGAAGGAAGGAAGGCTGTAAAGGTAAGTAAAACTTCTTTAAACACTTTAAACACACCAAACACACCTACCTCTGCACTCATGCACCCAACACTCACCTGAACACCAGACATCTCGACGCCTCCAAGCCCTTCAGCCCGACGGCCCACCTCGCTAACTTGGCGTGGTTTGGAGCCGTCGGGAATCCCACACTTCAAGAATGAAAATAGGGATTAGGCTAAAAACTGCCTGCTAACTACCTGTTAACAAGCAGTTAATTGGCACTAATCCCCTTCCCGCCTCGGGGAGGCGGGTCCCAGTGCGGGTTGGGTACCCGCCTCCTTTGAAACTGGCATGGGGCTGGATTGGTTCGTGCCCCCCGATTTCAGGAATTTAACCCCCCACACGCCTCCAATCCCACCTCCATGGCCCAATGAAAATCCTGCCCTATACCTCTATTCATAAAGCCCAGGATCCCGTAAGCTTTTTTAACTACTTTCTCAACCTACCCTGCCACCTTCAACAATTTGTGCACAGATACCCCTCGGTCTCTCTGTTCATGAACCCCCTTCAGGATAGTACCCTTTCATTTATATTGCCTCTCTTCATTCTTTCTACCAAAATGTATCGCTTCGCACTTTTCTGCGTTAAATTTCATCTGCCACGTGTCCGACCATTCCACCAGCCTGTCTATGTCCTCTTGAAGTCTATCACTCTCCTCCTCACTGTTCACTATACTTCCAAGTTTTGTGTCATCTGCAAAATTTGAAACTGTGCCCTGTACACCCACATCCAAGTCATTAATATATATCAAGAAAAGCAGTGGTCCTAGAACCGACCCCTGGGGAACACCACTGTATACCTACCTCCAGCCCGAAAAACAACCCTTCACCACTACTCTCTGTTTCCTGTCACTTAGCCAATTCCGTATCCATGCTGCCACTGTCCCTTTTATTCCATGGGCTTCAAAGTTGCTGGCGAGCCTATTATGTGGCACTTTATCAAACGCCTTTTGGAAATCCATGTACACGTCAACCGCATTACCCTCATCAACCCTCTCTGTTACCTCATCAAAAAAATCGATCAAGTTGGTTAAACATGATTTGCCTTTAACAAAATATCCGAGCATTCTATTTGAATATTAATTGCTTCTCCATGTTAGGGCTGACTTTCTGAGTTTTCAGGCTCCAGCTCATCCATCATAGATTCATACAGCACAGAAGGAGGCCATTCAGCCCATCGTGCCAGCGCTGTCTCTTTGAAAGAGCCATCCAATTAGTCCCACTCCCTTGCTCTTCCCCATAGCCCTGCAAACTCCAAACCATCGTCAACACCTTCACCGAAGCGTACAAGAGCATGGGCCTTATGCTAAACATCTGTAAGACAAAGGTCCTCTACCAACCTGCCCCCGCCACACAGTACTGCCCCCCAATTATCAAAATCCACAACAAGGCCTTGGACAACGTGGACCACTTTCCATACCTTGGGAGCCTACTGTCAACAAGGGCAGACATCGACGACGAAGTCCAACACCGCCTTCAGTGTGCCAGTGCAGCTTTCGATCGCCTGAAGAAGAGCGTGTTTGAAGACCAGGATCTCAAGCCTGGCATGGTCTACAAAGCAGCAGTGATACCCGCCCTGCAGGATGCCTCAGAGACATGGACCATGTACAGCAGGCACCTCAAAGCACTGGAGAGGTACCACCAATGCTGCCTCCGCAAGATCCTGCAAATCCATTGGCAGGATAGGCGCACCAACGTCAGTGTTCTTGCTCAGGCCAACATCCCCAGCATCGAAGCTTTGACCACGCTTGATCAGCTCCGATGGTTGGGTTACATTGTACGCATGCCTGATATGAGATTCCCAAAACAAGCACTCTACTCGGAGCTCTGGCACGGCAAGAGAGCCCCAGGTGGGCAGAGGAAATGCTTCAAGGACACCCTCAAAGCCTCCTTGAAAAAGTGTAACATCCCCACCGACACCTGGGAATCCCTGGCCCAAGACCGCACAAAGTGGAGGAGAAGCATCCGGGAAGGCGCCGAACACCTCGAGTCTCTTCGCCGGGAGCAAGCGGAAGCCAAGCACAAGGAGCGCGAGGAGCGCACGTCAACCCGAGCACCCCACCCACCCGCCCCTTCAACCACCGTCTGCCCCACCTGCGACAAAGATTGTAGGTCCCGCATTGGACTAATCAGTCACCTGAGAACTCATTTTTAATGTGGAAGCAAGTCATCCTCGGTTCCGAGGGGCTGCCTAAGAAGAAGAAGAAGAAGCGCTGCAAATATTTCCCTTCAAGTATTGATCGAATTCCTATTGAAAGTTACTATTGAACCTGCTTCCACCAACCTTCCAGGCAGTACATTCCAGATCGTAACAACTCTCTGCATAAAAAATATTCTCCTCATCTCCCCTGGTTCTTTTGCCAATTATTTTCAATCTGTGTTCACTGGTTACTGATCCTAATGCCAATGGAAGCAGTTTCTCCCTATCCATCAAAACCCAACATAATTTTGAACACCTCTATTAAATCTTGCCTTAACCATCTCTCTAAGGAGAACAACCCCAGCTTCTCGAGTCTTTTCACATAACTGAAGTCCCTCATCCCTGGAATCATTCTAGTTAATCTCCTCTGCACCCTCTCCAAGGCCTTGACACCCTTTCTAAAGTGTGGTGCTCAGAATTGAACACAATACTGAGGACTAACCAGTGATTTCTAAAGGTTTAGCATAACTTCCTTGCTTTTGTAATCTATCCATTGGCCATGCAAATGGTAAAAACAAGGATAGCGCACTGCAATTTCCTGATGTAAGCAGCTAAAGGGGAAGGCCCCCCACTAGCCCCAATACTGAATACTGAAAATGATGAACATACTATGTAATATAATATTCCCCAGCCTTCTTCACATGAGTGATCACAATGACCTCCAGCCACAGGAGATATTTATATTACTATATATGATTTCTTTTGGGTACCTGGCTATTTTGTTCAACTGAGTTGGTGAGGCAAAGTACCAACTTTCTGTGACAAAGATTGTGCGGGCAAAACTAGAAAATAATATAAAAGCAAAATACTGCGGATGCTGGAAATCTGAAATAAAAACAGAAAATGCTGGAAATGCACAGCAGGCCAGGCAGCATCGGTGGAGCGAGAAACAGAGTTAACGTTTCAGGTCGATGACCCTTCGTCAGAACTGGAAGAAGTTAGAGACAGGTTTTAAGCAAGTGCAAAAGCAGGGAAAGCGGGGAGGGGAGGAAAGAACAAAAGGGAAGGTGGAGGCAGGAGTGATTAAATGACAAAAGGTACAATTGTACAAAGCAAAAGGAGATGTAATGGGACAAGTAAAGAAACAAAAGATGGGTCTAGAGGAGGTGTAAATGGGAATGGCAGAATCATCAACAGCTGCCATCTGAAAAAATAGGGGCAGAGGTTATAGTCTGAAATTGTTGAACTTGATGTTGAGTCCAGAAGGCTGTAAAGTGCCTAATCGAAAGGTGCTGTTCCTCGAGCTTACATTGAGCTTCATTGGAACAATGTAAGAGGCCGAGGTCAGAGTGGGAGTGGAGCATAGAATTAAAGTGACAAGCGACTGGAAGCTCGGGGTCACGCTTATGGACTGAATGGAGGTGTTTCACAAAATGGTCACCCAATCTGCATTTGATTTCCCCAATATAGAGGAGACCAGATTGCTCTATAGAGCCGGCATGGACTCGATGAGTCGAATGGCCTCCTTCTGTGCCGTTATGACTCTATGGGGGAAAAATTCAGTTGGTTTGCACCTCCCGTTAGCGCCTTAAGAGGGCGCTAATGGAGCGCAAAGCATCTAGCGCCCGGGCGTGGCGATATCTGCGCCTCTCGCGGAATTGACCGGACATTTTGCGGCGGCGCTAAACAAAACCGCCCGATATCCTGCGCACGCAGACCTTGACATCATTAGACTGTGCAATGCCCTTGTGGTGCCCCGGAACGGAAATTGAGTGGCGCCCCCCTCCTTTCCGCCTGGCGCAACCAACGACAGGTAGACTGGAATGCTTCCAAGTCGCTGTGGGGCTGCTATTTAAAGGGGGCCTCTTCCTGGCTTTTTCTGTGGTAGACATTTGTGCACCACTCATTCTGAGAGAGAGAGAGAGATTTTGAGAGAGAGAAAAAGAGATTTCTGCATTGAGTCAACGCTGTGTGAAGTAGTTTTGGCTTCTGACCATAACTTTGCAGGTACTTTGGTTTTTGACCTTCATTACTTTGATTGCCAAGATACTATGGGGCTGCACTGATTGGGGGCGTCATCCTGCGCCAGCAGATTCAGAGGGCACAGAGACACAGGGAGAGAGTGGCAATCATGGCCAGACGGAGGAGGGCCAACAGGCCTCTGTACAGGAGACCTTACCCTCCCAAGAAATTTCGCCAACAACTTTACGTTAATATGTCTAAGGAGCAGTGTTTGCGAAGGCTGCACTTCAGCAAGGAGGTGGTCACTGAGCTCTGCCACCTGCTTCAGCCAGATCTGCAGCCTCAACTGAGGAGCAGGACGCCTCTGTCAGTGGCAGTGAAGATAACAGTGGCTCTCAACTTTTATGCCACCAGCTCATTTCAATCAGCTACTGGGGACATCGCCAATATCTCCCAGTTCGCGGTCCATTGCTGCATCCGTCAGGTCACAAATGCCCTCTATAAAAGGAGATGAGAGTACATCTCTTTCCCCATGACCCCAGACACCGAGAATGAACGCGCTATGGGCTTTGCAAGGATAACGGCCTTCCCCATGGTGCAGGGCGCCATTGACTGCATGCATGTGGCTTTGCATGCTCCGCATGAGAATGCAGAGGATTTCCGCAACCGAAAGGGGTTCCATTCCTTAAACGTGCAGTTGGTCTGTGACCACAGACAGCTGATACTCGCTGTCAATGCCTGTTATCCTTGCAGCAGCCACAATACATACATCCTGCGCCAGACTGCTGTGGCAGAACTTTTCCAGGCACCACATCACCTAGGTGGTTGGCTTCTCGGGGACAAGGGATATCCACTGTGCACCTGGCTGATGACACCGCTCCGTACGCCCAACACCCCTGCTGAGCTGTGATACAACGAGAGCCATCAAGCTACCAGGGACATCATTGAGCACACAATCGGCGTGCTCAAGCAACGGTTCCACTGTCTGGACCATTCTGGAGGAGCCCTGCAGTACTCGCCTGAGCGAGTCTCCCACTTCGTTGTGGTGTGCTGCATGCTGCATAACCTGGCAATCCTCAGGACCCAGCCAATGCCACCAGACATTGGAGCACCACCAGAGGAGGAGGAGGAGGAAGAGGAGGAGGATGATCATCAGCAGCACCAAGGCGGGAGGGAGGCCCACAATGTAGAAACTGGAAGGGCCCTCCGTCAACGGCTGATAGCAAGCTGCTTCTAGGCCCCTGCTGAGGAAATGGCTTCTGCCATTGAGAACAACATGAATGAAACCAACCCGCAACCCCTAAGCCGGCCAAGGCAGCAATGATTTCAAAGACCAAACATGTACATTTTGAATACAAAAACTTATTTATTTTACAAACTCTGTGTGTGTCATTTCCGCATGACAAACTAATAGAAAGAACACAAAAAAAATAGTAATTAACATAACTGGTTCTCACAACCTGGAGATAATGTCCAAAACACTAAAAAAAAATTGACCACGAACCTCAGCCTTTAATAAAAAAATGAACAACATTTTGTCACATTTTTGCCCTTCGAGGGTGATCTCCTTCCCTTGCGCACTTCCCCCCTTCCCACTCCTCCATAATGGGACCCCAGTGGCTGCAGCAAGGCTGGTGGAAGGCTGCTGATTGTCAGAACCTGAGACTGCAGATGCCCTTGAAGGACAGCCTCGACCAGCTCTGGGCCTGGAGGGCCCAGCTGCAGACTGCACCAACTCTGCATGGGCGGCAGCAGTCTGTCCTACAGGCGGTGGCAAGTGCAGTGGAGAAGTGACAGTGGTGGCAGCAGGAATGCTGTCATCTTGAGAGAGGACAGCAACTCCCTGCTCGACCGACACACTGGCACTCCCACAGGGCAGCACTTCAGCATCCGGAGCAATCTGCTGGAGCACAGATTGCTGGCCTACTGCGGCGTGGTGAGAGCCCCGGGGAAATGTATCCGAACCAGCGACAATGGCAGCAGTCAGTGCTCGCGTGGCCTCAATCTGAGACTGCATGAGACCAGTCTGAGATGGGGTCATGGCAGCCAGTGACTGAATTGCAGCACTAAGCATTTGTGTGGCATCTGCCTGTGCTACAGCAAAGTGCTCCACACTCCTTGCCAGTCCATTAATGCTTTCGGGCACCCTTGCCACTGCACCCATGAGCTGAGTGTGCATGTCCACCGCCTGGGTATTCATTTCAGCGATGAGCCGCTCCTCCTCTGCCTCCAGTGCAGCAGGACTCACTGGCCTACTCTCCCTCCGGGGAGATGGCCCCCGAGCTTCCCTAGCCACATCGCATTGTTGCAGCCCGCTGGGTCCTGGAGCTTCACCCTCATCAGACCCTTCCCCCCTGCTCCCCTCCAGGGAAGACGTGTTCCCAGTGTGAGCATGGACTTCCTCGGGCGAGGGTGGCGCTGATGCTCCGGCTTCATCTTCCTCCTCGCCTGCAGCTTCGCTCCCACTGGCAGCTTGAGGGCCCATCTCCTCAGCTGGTGAATCACCATCTGAAAGCAGGGAGGTACAAGAGTGGCTTTAGCATGAGGACAGGGTGGCAGTAAGGGAGGAAGGAGTGGAGCGATTTAGTAAGTTGGATTGAAAGTGTCAAAGGCTGGTGTTGTGAGGAACAAGTGGAAGGGGAGAGGACAAAAAAGTGATGACCTTACCATTGCTGTCCAGAACGGGTTAGGCCTCTCCAGTGGTGACAGGACCGATCACCCGGCTTGCCACAATCCTGTGGACGCGCACCTCAAGATCGCTGAGGGGTTGCAGCTGAGGCCGCCCTCCACCCATCCGTTGCTGCTGTCTCCTATTATGAGATAGCTTGGCCTGCAAGAAAAAGGACAGCGTTTGAGTAAATATACAGCCATGGTCTTGCCTGATGTGCCTCCCATAGTTGAATAGCCCTTACTGTATGCAAAGTGTGGAATGTGCGTGTGTGTTTGAAGAAAGGGCCATAGGTGTTGGATGAGTGTTGGGCATTGGGGTTTTAAGACCCTCTGGCCACAGAGTGAGTTTGAGATGGAGGGATGGAGAGGTATTGAAGAAAAGCCACTCACCCTGACGACCCGAGTGAGGTCGGTGAACTTTTTTCTACATTGGATATGGGTCCTGGGCACCATGCTCATTGAGGAGACGTGCTGAGCCACCTCCCTCCACACGCTTCTGTACTCGCATGGCAAAGGCCTCCTGCCACTCTCTGGGTACAGTATAGATCTTCAGTGCTCCACCGCGCCAACCAGAGCCTCCAAGGCCCGCTCGCTGAAGCACTGTGCTCGCTCCCTGGCCCTCTCCATAGTCCTTGCCTGCAAGATTTAGCCACATGTCTGTCCAGGCCGAGATTCAAGGCTCCAATGAGCAGGGTGCGGCTGGAGAGCGAGATCGACCCTCTCCTTTAAGAACTGGCCGGCGCCAGTGTTCCATCGCTAACTGACATCACCTGCGCTGCGCCCGCACTCTGAGGTAGCGCCTCGCTCCTCGGCCTTTGCGCCTTAAGACAGGTGTGTAGCGCCTGATTTAGCGCTCCAATCACCTCCAGGGGCGATAGAAGCCAAGTTTGCCGTCGGAGGCGATAATTAGCGCCAGGCGCTAAACTTTGCGCATGGCCGATAACGGCGCCCCAAATGGGGCGATACCGAATTTCTCCCCCTATGACGCTATAAGACCGTATCGTGAGCAGTGAATACACTATACTAAATTGCAAAAAGTACAAGTAAATCGCTGTTTCATCTGGAAGGAGTGTTTGGGGCCCTGGACATTAGGAAGGGAGGAGGTAAAAGGGCAGGTGTTGGATCTCCTGCGCTTGCACGGGAAGGTGCTGTGGGAAGGGGAAGGGGTGTTGGGGGTGATAGAGGAGTGGACCAGGGTGTCGCGGAGGGAGCAGTCCCTTCGGAATGCTGAAAGGAGATGTGTTTTGTGGCGGGATCACGCTGGAGGTGACGGAAATGGCGGAGGATGATCCGTTGAATGTGGAGGCTGATGGGGTGGAAGTTGAGGACAAGAAAAAAATATTCTGCTCCACTGATCACTTTCTCATAATGTGACTTCATTTTACTCATTCTAGCATTACACAACCTCATGATACTTACATTGGGAACGGCTTGTTCAAAGGTTTGGACAGGGGAAAAATTGGGTGAGTAGCGCCACCTGTTAGCGCCTAAAGAGGCAGTCAGTGGCTGTAGCGCCACTGGCTACGCCTCCCGCGATATTCAGCAGGGGCGCTAATGGTGGCGTTAGCCTGTTGCGCTGCGCCACCACTGATGACGTCATCAGTGTGCGCAGTGCCCCATTCGTGCCCCGATCCCGATATTTGGTAGCGAACACCGCTGTAGCGCCGTTCGCTACCCGCACCCAGTTCACGGGGCCTTACTGCGCCGGCAGAGGCGCAAGTTAAGGTGGAGGTGCGGGGCGGCCACTTTTTTTGGCGGCCGCCTGCCAGCACCTCCGTCCCCGGCCTCCTGGTCCCCAGCATTGGAAACCTTCTGGAAACAGCATTGCCGGCTGTTTCCCCGAGAGCCCGGCACTTCTCCTTGGTGCCGGGCTCTTTTGCCGGCACTCGCGATCGGGGATCGTGCTGTGTTGCAGGCCCCTCCCCCTTAACAGTGGGAGGAAGGCCTGCAGTACCGCAGCGTGCCGTGCCGCAGTGTGTGGCGCCTCGAGGCTCGCCCCGTCTCCCTCTCGCGGCACTGAAACTGAATATCCGGCGATCGCTAATGCTCCGATCGATGCGCTAAATCCTGCGCTCAGGCGACTTTGGCGCCACTTTGGCCCCCAACCCAATTTCTAGGCCCAAACATTTAATCAGTTCTAATTCATGGCAACATTATTGGTTAGTTTTGGGAGACAATTAATTTGAGGAATTTCCACGATTGAAATACTGCTGAAAGGATTTTGGTTTGGATTATTCTAAGGCACTTGAATAGGGAAAAGATGATCTAATATTGCGTACTGTATCAGTGGATAATAATCCTAGAATTATGCTCAGACATTTATATAAATTGTCAAACTTTTTATTGTTGAAACCCTAAAAATGTCCAATATACCTGAACATAAATATAAATCATCTAGAAAATGATAACTGTGAAAGGTAGTAAGGCAAAATGTTTGGGTATGCACATGGCTGGAGGACAGCCAGGTACCCCGTCATTTACTGGCTTTGTTTCTGTTACTGGATACAAGGAACAAAGGAGGTGGATGCATAGCAGCTGAGGGAGAAGATGACCTTGACTGCCATTGAAAATGTCACCCCTTTGGTAGAAGTTGGTTGCATGTGTCCTTACAGCAGATAGCTACCTCAGTGCTGGCCCAGGGCCTGCAGAAGCAGTTCCCTGCTGAAACCCTCATCCATACTTCTGTTATCTCCGGACTCGACTATTCCAACGTTCTCCTGGCCGGCCTCCCATCTTCCACCCTCCATAAACTTAAGCTCAACCAAAACTCGCCTAACTTGCTCCAAGTCCCATTCACCCATCATCCCTGTGCTCACTGATTGACATTGGTTCCAATCCCCCGAAGGACTCAATTAAAAAAAAACAATCCTCATGTTCAAATCCTTCCATGGCTTCATCACGACCTATCTCTGTAACCTCCTCCAGCCCTACAACCCTCCGAGAACTCGAGTTACAGCTACAATGACCTCTTGTCCATTCCCACTTCCTTCACCCCACCATTGGCAGCTGTAACTTCAGCCGCCTGGACCCTAAGCTCTGTAACTGCCTCCCTAAACCTTCATTTCTGCACCTCTCTCTCCCTTAAGACCCTCCTTAAAACCTAGCTCTTTGACCAAGCTTTTGGTCATCTGTACTAATGTCTTCTTCTTTGGCTCGGTGTCAATTTTTGTTTGATTACACTCCTGTGAAGTGCATTGTGATGTTTTACTACGTTAGAAGCGCTATATAAATGCAGGTTGTTGTTGTTGTTAATCATTGCCAGGTAGGTGTGCCAGGGCCTGCAGATACTGCTGCCAACTGATCTTCCAGGTGTGCCTTCTTTGATCTTCTTCATCTTCAAGGATGAAAGCCTGCAGTAGGGGCGTTTTGAAAGCAAACTCCATATTTGCACAAAGTGGGCGTTCAAAAAAATGTCCCGTATAACTTTGAGGGCTCTAATCACCACATGCAATAATGATGCTGGCTTTAATACTATTTTTAATTACTATTATTACTTCCACCTCCGTAACATCGCCCGTCACCGCCCCTGCCTCAGCTCATCTGCTGCTGAAATCCTCATCCATGCCTTTGTTACCTCTAGACTTGACTATTCCAGCACACTCCTGGCTGGCCTCCCACATTCTACCCTACATAAACTTGAGGTCATCCCAAACTCGACTGCCCGTGTCCTAACTCGCACCAAATCCCGTTCACCCACCACCCCTGTGCTCGCTGACCTACATTGGCTCCCGGTTAATCACGCCTCGATTACAAAATTCTCATCCTTGTTTTCAAATCCCTCCATGGCCTCGCCCTTCTCTATCTCTGTAATCTCCCGAGATATCTGCGCTCCTCAAAATCTGCCCTCTTGAGCATCCCTGATTATAATTGCTCCACCATTGGTGGCCATGCCTTCTGTTGCCTGGGCCCTAAGCTCTGGAATTCCCTGCCTAAACCTTTCCGCCTCTTGACCTCTCTTTCCTCCTTTAAGATGCTCCTTAAAACCTACCTCTTTTACCAGGTTTTTGGTCACCTGCCCTAATTTCTCCTTATGTGGCTCGGTGTCAAATTTTTTGTCTTCTAACACTCCTGTGAAGCGCCTTAGGATGTTTTACGACGTTAAAGGTGCTATATAAATACAAGTTGTTATTGTTGTTAATGGGCAGCGCTAACACTAAGTGGAACTTCAGCCCACAACAAGAAACATACATGGACAGCATCACAATGCCCTTGTTAACATAGATCTGCATGTATAATAAAGCTCACCAGTAGAAAACGTTAATTAGAAAATCTCACATTATCTGTTACAAGTAGAAACCAAGCAAGGCTGTTATCTCCCGATTTCCTGGTCCATCTGCAGAGAAGAGACAGGGAGGAGAGAGAAGGATGCAATGGAGGAGAGAGAAAGAGGGAAAGGGGGAGAGAAGGAGAAAGGGACGGAGAGAGAGGAGAGGGAAGGAGAGAAGAGAGGAGAGAGGGTAAGAGAGAGAGAGAAGGAGAGAGAGACAGAGAGCCAAGTTGAGTTGGAAACTTTGAAAAAAAAGTTATGTTGGAAAATGAACACATGAAAGGAGGAGGATGAAGTGGTTAGAAAGAGAACAGTCACATGGAGACTGAGTATATCGGAACAAATAATATAGCTTTAAAAAAAAATTGTTCTTGGGATGTTGGTAACAGTGGCAAGATGTACTATCCCTAGGTGCCCTGAGGACATTGTGGGCTGGATTTTACTCACCAAGATGCATTGGGGGTGGGACTGCTGCCTTCTGGGTTCTAGACCACCCCCAGCGATGAACAAATGCTATTTCGCCCTGATTGGCCTTGTTAAGCCCGCCCTGTGGGCTTGCCGGCCAATTAAGGGAAAGCCGGTGTCAGATGACGTCAGTTGATGATGCTTCATCTGCCGGTTTTCTTAAAGGCATATGCACCACACTTATTTGACAGATGATTTGACAGTGTTTGACAGCACTGAGGTGCTGTCCAAAGGTGAGCCCTTCCACCCAGGCTCTCCAATTACTCCCTCCTTAGGATAAAACAGATGGCAGCTGCAGCTGAGATTGCAGAAGCCATCTGTCACTTCTCCCGATGAGATGGGGCTACACAAACACTTCACAGCTTGTCACCTGTAGAAACATCTAACCACATTAAAAATTACTTTCACAACATGTGAACCTCTGATACTCACCAGTGTCCCATTGCATCCTTCACACCACCTCTGCGCTGTCATCCAAACACCAACATAACAACAGACTCACAGCATGCCTCACTTACCTTGGCGGGGTTCCCCGATGTCGGGAAGCCCACAGCACCAGTCGAAAAATTGTAAAAAGCCTCTTAATTGCCTGTTAACAGGTAGTTAAGTGGCTATAATCCCCTTCCCGTCGCTAGGAGTCGGGTCCCTGTACAAATCGGGGACCCAACTCCTGGGAAGATTGGTTGAAGGCGGGTTGGGAGCGGGTTTGCGACCCACTCCCATTTTTGGGGATTTTCCCAGCAGTCCCGCCTCCTCAGGGCTGGTAAAATCCAGCCCAGTGAGTGCAGTTTGGAACTTGAGTCATGTGTGGGCCAGACCAGTTTGGGGTGGCAGGTCTCTTCACTCAAGGACATCAGTGAAGCAGTTGGGTTTTTACCTTCCAGCAGCTTTCATGGTCATTTTCTTCGAGTCTCAAATGGCCTGGGAGTGTGGAGGGGAATGAGGAGGGAGAGTTACAAACAGAAATGAAGATAACAAAAGAAAAAGAAAAGAAAAACAGTCTGTTGATGGATTGGTTTGGCTGTAGTTCAGAGAGATTAGACATGCTGCAACTGCAGACAGAATAAAACCAAATGGAGTTTATTCCCCTTTGGTGTATAGTGTCGCTAACATTAGTGATTTTGGTAACAAATGACTGTTTTTGCACAATTCATTCTTTCTCCCTTCTATTAAGGTGAATCAATGAATCTTGTACAGGAGTGCAGAATCAATAATTCATTAACGAAATAGTGGATAGTGACAATGCTGAATGTGACCTCCAGATAGTTGTTTGAAGGTATACGAACATGGTATCTAGACCAAAATAACAACAGAAAATGCTGGAAAAACTCAGCATACCAGGCAACATCGGTGGAGAGAGAAACAGAGTTAACGTTTCAGGTCAAAACCCTTCTTTAGAACTGAAGAACATGGTATGTTGACCATACTGATTGAAGGTACAGGAAACTTCCTGATATCCGGCACTGACGGGACCGAGCTGGTGCCGTACCATCAAAATAACTGGACATACCAGCATAATGTTGAAACATACGGAACTGAAAAGCTCCGTGTGAATCAACAAACCCTGTTGCTTAGCAACAGCTTCAAAACAGTCGGCTGCAACTGCAAGCATCTCTAGCTGAAGCTGTTGCTATAGCTACAGACCTTGCAGTGCCTGACTGGGAAAAAAAAAGCAAAGAGAACTAAAAAAACTTATAGAAAACGGCTCCTGATTTTTGCCGTTAGATCGAGTATTCCGGACATATAACCTCCTGATAAACCAAAGTTTCCTGTATATGAACATGGTATGTAGACTGACATGAATCTTGTCATTCATGTGGAAATGACTTATGAAGTAATACTGGGCGGCCTGCCGGTGGCGCTGCCCAGGGAGAGTATAAATACTCGGGCATGGGCCCAGCTTGCTCAGGACATTCTTTAACAGGAACTAGTGAAGGACACAACTAGATCTCCATGTTGAAAACCAGTTGATTAAAGCCTTGTTTAATACTCAGACCAAGGGCCTAGTAGTTTTCTTACATCATAGACCATACTGATTGAAGGAATATGAACATGGTCGGTGGAATTATAATTCCCAAGAACATGTGGTTTGCGAGTAGTTGAAATAACTGAATTTGACATTGGGACCAGAACCCAGAGCTATTGCATTGTTCCAATGAAGCTCAGCGTAAGCTCGAGGAACAACACCTCATCTTTCGATTGGGCACTTTACAGCCTTCAGGATTCAACATTGAGTTCAACAATTTCAGATAATTATCCCTGCCCCCATTTTTCATGCAGTATGATTTTTGCCATTCCCATTTGCAACATTTTATCTTTCCTGCCTCTTACAAAAGTACAGGATATTCTTTCTATTTCTTCCTCCCCTCCTAACACCCGCCCCCCTGCTGTCTCTGCACCTGCTTAATATCTGTTACATCTCCAGCTTTTTCCAGTTCTGATGAAGGGTCCCAGACCTGAAACGTTAACTTTGTTTCTCTCTCCACGGATGCTGCCTGGCCTGCTGAGTATTTCCAGCATTTTCTGTTGTTATTCCAGCTCCAACATACCCACATCCAGGTTTAATGAAGATGCGTTTAGATGCCTGTGAGTAACCTATTCGCCGAAGTCGGGCTTTAATTAATGCAGGCAGACGGGGCAGTTATTGCAGCACTTAAAGTACTTAGGGGACGTTAATGAGGTATTTTTATACTGAATTTAATTTAGCTTTAAATTTAATATCAGCAGCGCGTGTTTCTCGGGGCTTGTGAAACTGGCCAGTGAAACGGAGGCGAAATTGAGCAGCAGCTCAGGTGGGTATTTAAACGTGATTGCCCCATCTGCATAAAAACTCACTTATTGCAGCTGATGGCTCAGTTCTCTGGCAAACATTTAGCAGAGAATGCTTGTGGGAATACAGCTTTTCCTAAACTTTTTAGGCTTTCAAACTGACAAGATCAAGATGGGAGGCATGTTGGATGTGTTTGACAGCACATCAGAAGAGGAAGACCATTACCATCCACGGCAGGACGATGTGCTGTGGTGGGATCAGCACATGCACAGGAGGGAGGTGCACAGGAGAGAGGGGTACAGGAGGGAGGGGCACAAGAGAGAGGGGCACAGGGGAGAGAGGGGCACAGGAGGGAGGGGCACAGGAGGAAGGAGCAGAGGAGAGAGGGGCACAGGAGGGAGGGGCACAGGAGAGAGAGAGGGGCACAGGAGGGAGGGGCACAGGAGGGAGGGGCACAGGGGAGAGGGGCACAGGAGGGAGGGGCACAGGAGAGAGAGGGGCACAGGAGAGTGGTGCACAGGAGAGAGGGGCACAGGAGAGAGGGGCACAGGAGAGTGGGGCACAGGAGGGAGGGGCACGGGGGGAGATGCACAGGAGGGAGGGGCACAGGAGAGTGGGGCGCAGGAGAGAGGGGCACAGGAGAGAGGGGCACAGGGGAGTGGGGCACAGGAGGGAGGGGCACGGGGGGAGGGGCACAGGGGGGAGATGCACAGGAGGGAGGGGCACAGGAGAGAGGGGCGCAGGAGAAAGGTGCACAGGAGGGAGGGGCACAGGAGAGTGGGGCGCAGGAGAGGGGCACAGGAGAGTGGGGCACAGGAGGGAAGTGCACAGGAGGGAGGGGCACGGGGGGAGGGGCACAGGAGAGTGGGGCACAGGAGAGAGAGGCACAGGGGGGAGGGGCACGGGGGGAGGGGCACAGGAGAGTGGGGCACAGGAGAGTGGGGCACAGGAGGGAAGTGCACAGGAGGGAGGGGCACGGGGGGAGGGGGCACAGGAGAGAGGGGCACAGGAGAGTGGGGCACAGGAGGGAAGTGCACAGGAGGGAGGGGCACGGGGGGAGGGGCACAGGAGAGAGGGGCACAGGAGAGAGGGGCACAGGAGAGAGGGGCACAGGAGAGAGGCCGAAGTCTCAGGAAGTACTCCCCACATCACAGGGTTTACAGACAGCAACTCAGCTTCCTTGGAAGAGCAGTACTTCCGCAGGCTGTGGTTGTCACGTCAGGTGGTGGCAGACATCTGCAGCCTCCTAGAAGAAGGCCCGCTGCATGCTGCTCCTGGTGGACAGGCCTTACCAGAGGCTGCTCCTGGCGGACAGGCCTTACCAGAGGCTGCTCCTGGCGGACAGGCCTTACCAGAGGCTGCTCCTGGCGGACAGGCCTTACCAGAGGCTGCTCCTGGCGGACAGGCCTTACCAGAGGCTGCTCCTGGCGGACAGGCCTTACCAGTGGCTGCTCCTGGCGGACAGGCCTTACCAGTGGCTGCTCCTGGCGGACAGGCATTACCAGTGGCTGCTCCTGGCGGACAGGCATTACCAGTGGCTGCTCCTGGCGGACAGGCCTTACCAGAGGCTGCTCCTGGCGGACAGGCCTTACCAGTGGCTGCTCCTGGCGGACAGGCATTACCAGTGGCTGCTCCTGGTGGACAGGCATTACCAGTGGCTGCTCCTGGCGGACAGGCCTTACCAGTGGCTGCTCCTGGTGGACAGGCATTACCAGTGGCTGCTCCTGGCGGACAGGCCTTACCAGAGGCTGCTCCTGGCGGACAGGCCTTACCAGAGGCTGCTCCTGGCGGACAGGCATTACCAGAGGCTGCTCCTGGCGGACAGGCATTACCAGAGGCTGCTCCTGGCAGACAGGCATTACCAGAGGCTATGAAGGTCACCACCGACCTCAATCCTTCCACGGCTCTATCAGAGACATCTCTAGGGTCTCGCAATCCACTGCACATAAATGCAGAAGGCAGTTGAGGGATGAATTGTTTGCCAGGGCTGGGAGTTATGTAAACTTCCCCTGCAGTGACAATAGCCAGAATGAGTGGGCACTCGAATTTGTCTCTCTGGCTGGATCTGCACAAGTACAGGGTGCCATCGCTTGCACACACGTGGCAATTCGAGCACCACCACAGCAGCTAGGAGATTCTATAATCTGCAACGGATATTCACCCATCAACGCACAGCTGGTGTGGAACCACAAGAAGAGGTTCCTGCAGGTGTGCGCCAGGTTCCCTGGGAGCTGTCACGATGCATTCATACTGCAGCAGGCCAACATTCCAGACCTTTTCATTCCAGCCAGCAGATTTAAGGGCTGGTTTGTGGGATACCCACTTCAAACTTGGCTCATGACACCTGTGAGGAACCCCGCCAAAGAGGCGCGGGAGCGCTACGAGAGTCACATGACCACCAGGTGTGTCATAGAGCAAGCCATCGGAATGTTGAAGAAGCGCTTCAGGTGCCTCGACAGGTCTGGAGGCCCCCTTCAGTACTCGACAGTGAGGGTCTTCAGTGTGATAGTGCTGTGCTGCGTCCTGCACACATTTGCACAGCAGAGAGGATTGCTGCTTGAGGTGGATGAAGGGGCTCATCGCCCATCTTTGGATGAAGAGAACATAGTTGGAGTTGTTTTCCTTAGAACAGAGAAGGTTGAGGGGGGACCTGATTGAGGTGTACAAAATTATGAGGGGCATAGATAGGGGAGATAGAAAGGAACTTTTCCCCTTAGTAGAGGGGTCAATAACCATGGGGCATAGTTTGAAGGTAAGGGGCAGGAGGTTTAGAGGGGATTTGAGGAAAAACTTTTTCACCCAGAGGGTGGTTGGAATCTGGAGCTCACTGCCTGAAAGGGTGGTAGAGGCAGGAACCCTCACGACATTCAAGAAGCATTTAGATGAGCACTTGAAACGCCATAGCATAAAAGGCTACGGACCAAGTGCTGGAAAATGGGATTAGAATAGACAGGGCTTGATGGCCGGCACGGACACGATGGGCCGAAGGGCCTATTTCTGTGCTGTATAACTCTATGACTCTATAGAGGAGGAGGTAGAGGAGGAAGATGAAGATGGGGCACCCATCGCTGCCCGCGGGGGCTGCCAGGGATGCCCTAATATCGTGAAGGTTCAGCTAGTGTTAACTCACATAGGAAAACATAAGAAATGAAATCCTGCAGGTCCGCTTTGTAAGCCTCACTGTCCTATTCTCAGGCTTGTAGTTCGTTTTGACCCGCAAATTACAAGGGAAATAATTAATGAATCACCCAAAAGCTCTTATGTTAAATAAAGAAAAAGAAGAGAGAAAAGAAAACTAAAATGCCTATAGATTTAAATGGCAATACAATGCCCTTCTTACTCTACCTGGCAATACAATGCCCTTCTTACTCTACTCTTAGCAACAAAGATGTTCTAGCAATACAATGCCCAAATATGTTCTAAATAAATGGTCATACAATCACCCCGAAGTGGCCAGCTCCTGTTGATTGCAGCTCTCTCCTTCTGACGATCGGTCGGATTCCCTCCTTGTAAACTGCAGCTCTCCTTCCGACCCCTCGACTTTACCTTAGCAGCTTCTTTTATATCTTTTCCTTTCAATGGTGGACAGGATGTTACATCGTCAAGGCCTCATTGACCTATCGATGATAGCCTTAGATCATGATCACCAATAATATATCGCGGTTTAAAACTTAAAGTTAAAGCCCGCATGATACTGTCCATCTTACTTAAACCTCCTTTCAGTAAAATTTCCATCTTGTGAAGACCACAGTAACAATTGATTGGCTGGATAGCTCCCGCAAATCTCAACCGTCGAGCTGGCAAACTTTCTGATAAGAATTGTTTATTGAAGAGGCCCATTGAGTTTTGTGTTATCTCCTCAAGGCCTAATCCTCATTGTTTACACAGACATCTCCTTTAGCTACACAATGTCTTTGTACCTTCTTGATAGCACCGTCTGGTTTTGCTGCTTTGCCACAGCTCAGCAGGTTTTAATTTTAAAACAAGCTTTTGCCCCATCAGCACTGTTCCCAGCTTGAAAATTGTGTCAAAAATGGCTTTTCTTCCTTACAGCTTCCACCACCAGGACCGCTCCTCGCTCCCCCTCCTCCCCCTCATTCCCTTTGTACTAAACAGTCCTCCAATCATGCATCCTCCCATTGCACATTCACCGAATGGGTCCTTTTATGTATTGACACTCATCATGAAACCAGTGAAAGGGTAAGTTGGCCCGTCAGACGCAATAATGGGTACGACGTGGGAATGGTGCTAATCAATAAATTTTATGTAGCGTTATAAAAAATGGAAACTTATCAACATAACATTTTGTCAAACACCCATGTGTATATCCTTGGTGAATTACAATTTCTTTAAGTTTTGAAGAAGGGTCAAACCCGAAACGTCAACTCAAATTTCTCTCCACGGATGTTGCCTGACTTGCTGAGTTTTTCCAGCATTTTCTGTTGTTATTACAATTTCTTTAACTTACGCTTCCTACCACTTCTACATGGTGCATCCCCTGTGGCTTCAGCAGAGGTAGAGGCAGGCTGCTCAGATCCCGGCTCTGACTGCTGAGATGCTTTTGGCCGATGTCCTCTGGGTATTGGAGCCCGTGAGAGCCCCGCCAAAGGCTGCTCCACCTGCACCTATGCAAGGGCAGACTCGGCCAATGGGAGACGAGGCAACATGTTGGTTACTGGCTGTGGGGCGCGGGGGCAACAGGTGAGAAGATGGAGCGCTTTGAGTGGAGGTCCTACTTCCATGTCCCCTTTCACCATCATCCCTCTCCTGGGCCATCGCCACATCACTCCTACAACTCTGCTGAAGACCAGATTGGTGAAGATCAGTGACACATTATAGGGCCACAGATAAAGTATCTGTCATCCTGTTTAAGGCAGACATCTCCTGCACGGCTATGGTCATGGTTTGCAAGGACTCATTTGAGAGCCTTGCTTGAAGCTCCATGGAGGCAGCTACTATCTTCATGGCAGACATTTTCACAAATCCCTGCACCACCAATCCACTAGTGATCGAGGTGGACTCCTCTATCCTCTCCGCTATTGTGGAGAGTATGCATGGCATGTCTGTCAGTACCTGGATAAGTTGTTGATGCACCTCTAGCATTCTCCTTCTCAAAAATAGCCCCAGGGGTTCAGCATCTGTGTCCAGCTGAGCAGAGCTTGAAGAGGATCAAGCCCCCGACGCAGACTCTCCACAGCTGTCCCTGCCACCAGTGTCTGCTCATGCAACCATACTGAGTGAAGGTATATGAACATGGTATGTAGACCATACTGAGAGAAGAAAAATGGTGGGTACAGCAGAAGAAGCAGGAAAAGTACTTACTGCGAGGGCTGGAACATGTGTGTAAGGAATCAGCAAGTCTCCCTGACATTTCTCACAGGGAAATTAAAGTGAAAAGGAAGCCAGATAATGGCCTGGATTTTGCTGTACTAATAACAGCAAAACTGTCAGTGCTTGCCATTATTACTGGGTGAAACTGACAGCAACTTCTGGTGCCCTCACATGCACAGTTAAATGCGGAAATCTGGAAGTTGCTGTAAGTGATACCCTGCTCCTCCACAAGGTGCGCTGTTGCAGTCTTCACCAATGGAATCTGCGCAGAGATCACTGTCATGGCTAATTACCCACTATTCTCACTCTAAAAACAGATGGAAGTTAGAGCTTGTTCAATCAGGAGTAGAGTTTTTAACAATGTAGTAAGTGATAATTACTGCTGAACAACCTCTCTGGCCCTGAAAAATAAATTTTACAAGTGTGGAGTCTCATTCCCTCAGAAGGAAATTAATGTTGCAGATTTTAAAAAAATTTAAATTAAACATTTTTTAAAATAGTTTTCCTGTTTTGCTCTTTTATGTATTTCTCTTAATCCCGTGTTTATGTTCTAATCTTTATTTTGCTTGCTGTACAATTATTTAAATGTAAATTATATTTCCTGTTTTTTACTTCTTGCTTTGCAGTCTGCGAGTCTCAGTGAGGATTCCTCAATCTGATTGGTTGAGAAGCCTTCCCGCTTGACCTGCTCATGGACACCACACATCCCCTGTAAAAGGGGCCGAATTCAAACTGATGCGCGATTACTAGAATCGCCATTCACAAGCCCGCTAAAAGTCTGTGGGCAACTGTACACAAGGTGAACAGCAAAATCTGGGCCAATGTGAGTAGGAGGTGCTCCAACACACTATGTATGCTGCCTCGTGAGGAGCCATTTAGTTTTCATTAACATACATTAATGGGATGGAGCATCCTTATATATTGGGAAATAAGAGGCATTTTTGGTGTTAATGAGAGAGTAAGGGAAGCTTCACTGTGTGGTTATATTGACAAGTGCTCAATATTGACACTGAGTGACAGGAGTGGGAAAAAGGATCGACTTTCCAGCACTGACATCTCCACTTTTATGAGCATAAAACTCATCCCAACTTTAAAAAAAAGTTACGTTCCTCCTGTAAGTTCCACCACGTCAAACACTTACAATAAAATCAAGCTCACCACACAAGCCATAAACAGACAAAACTGGCAAAGAAACTCGATCTCCCAGTTTGATTCAATGGATCCGATTTCTGTCCTGTTGCTAACCCTAGCTAAGCTGTGCCCTATAATGATGTCTGATCAATCTGCTGATGGCTGGGGAGTCAGACCTGGAACCAGGGGAGCGCTTTATGTGAGGAGACTGGCAAAATCCGCCGGGTTAATCAGTTTCAGGTTATATTGACCAAAAGCACATTTCATTAAAAGAATCCATAGAAAAATGTCCCAGGCTGGTGCGAGCAGTTGGAGAGCGTGGAAGGGAAGGCAACATCTGGAATTCCAGGATGTCTATGATCGACTGGCCAGCTGTTGTCAATATTTTTAAAAATCAGTTAGATCAATTCTCTTCAACTAAGATTCTTCTATTTTATCCATTTTTCGTAGTTTTGTCTTAACAATCTGGCTTCTTGTCTCAGATACATAGAATATGAATTTTATTTTGTGGATTTGGGAGTTACAATCTAATCAGAGCTCCTTGCCCATGAGATGATTGAAAAAGAAATAAAACAGCCACACACTTGTGCTCGCTTATTCTCCATGCACAGCAGTAACCGTGGCAACGCCACCTAATGACCGTTGGCAACCCCAGCTTAATTTACCCAGGTTTTTATTTGTGTCCTCTCAGCACCCATGAGGGCTAAACATGCGGGCCGTTCTAATCTAGCTACCGCTGTCGCCAGATGCAACGCGTTCTTATGTTGCACAACGTTAAACACAAAGGCCCTGACATGAATCAGTCATTCATGAAAGAAAGGCTTATGAAATAATACTGAGCGACCTACGGGTGGTGCTGTCCAGGGAGAGTATAAATACTCGGGCACGGGCCCAGCTTGCGCAGGACATTCTTAACAGGAACTAGTGAAGGACACAACTAGACCTCCATGTTGTAAAACGGTTGATTAAAGCTTTGTTTAACGCTTAGACCAAGTGCCTAGTAGTTTTCTTACATCAGGTCCTGCCTCATCAAGGCTGCCCCCAAAAAGCCCTGAAGCATCAACTGCACCAGCCTCTGATGGAGCTCCCGCTGATATTACCTGAGCAGCACTTTCGCATCCGCCAGACCTGAAATATTGGTCTTGACGGGACTGTAGCAAGGCCATTCAAAGTCAGGTTTCCCCTTTCCCATATAAGAGAGATTTTAAATGGCTTTGGTCCAGCACCTAACTGGGGGTAGTAATCTACTCCCCCTGCACACATGTCCGATTTTAACCACCCGCTTCACTAGCTCACTGAGGTCAACAAACCTGAATCACTCCCTGATGATTCAGAGCAATGAGCAGGTGCCTGCAATGCATGTCATTACAGATTGAACTACCTATGCTCGTGTTAAAAGGTCTGAAAACAAACAATAAAGGAGAGAGCCGGGGATAAAAACAGAAAATGCTGGAAATACTCAGCAGGTCGGGCAGCATCTGTGGAGAGAGAAACAGAGTCAATGTTTCAGGTCAATGACCCTTTGTCAGAACTGGAAAAAGCTGGAGATGGAACAGGTTTTTAAGCAAGTGTTGGGGCAGGGAGAGGGGGGAGGGGAGGAAAGGACAAAAGGGAAGGTCTGTGATAGGATGGAAGGCAGGAGAGATCAAGAGACATTAAGAGAGATTAAGAGATGGTGCAAGGCAAAAGGAGATGGTAATGGGACAAGTTAAGAAACAAAAGATGACTCTAGATGAAGTGTAAATGGCACAGAATGAAAGACAGCTGCCATGTGGGAGAGAGAAAAAAATAAATGGAAAAAGAGAATAGGGGCAGAGATTATGATCTGAAATTGTTGAACTCTATGTTGAGTCCGGAAGGCTGTAAAGTGCCCAATCGAAAGATGAGGTGCTGTTCCTCGAGCTTACGTTGAGCTTCATTGGAACAATGCAAGAGGCCGAGGACAGAGAGGTCTGAGTGGGAGTGGGGCGGAGAATCAAAGTGACAGGCGACCGGAAGCTCGGGGTCACCCTTACGGACTGAACGGAGGTGTTCCGCAAAGCAGTCACTCAATCTGTGTTTGGTCTCCCCAGTGTAGAGGAGACCACATCGTGAGCAGCGAATACAGTATACTAGATTAAAAGTAGTACAAGTAAATCGTGTTTCACCTGGAAGGAGTATTGGGGGCCCTTGGCAGCTGTCTTTCACTCTGCCTGTGCCATTTACACTTCATCTAGAGCCATCTTTTTTTTCTTAACTTGTCCCATTACCATCTCCTTTTGCCTTGCACCATCTCTTAATCTCTCCTGCCTTCCATCCTATCACAGACCTTCCCTTTTGTTCTTTCCTCCCCTCCCCCCTCTCCCTGCCCCTGCACTTGCTTAAAAACCTGTTCGATCTCCAACTTTTTCCAGTTCTGATGAAAGGTCATCGACCTGAAACATTAACTCTGTTTCTCTCTCCACAGATGCTGCCTGAGCTGCTGAGTATTTCCAGCAGTTTCTTTTTTTATTTCAGATTTCCAGCATCCGCAGTATTTTGCTTTTGTACTTGAGAGAGCCAGGGATCCTTGTTTAGGGGGAAGATTAGTATTAAAAAAAGAAAATTTGTCCTTAAAACAAAAAGTTGAAATGAGATTATTTAGAAACGCCCGTCCTTAATGTGTTCAAAAGATGTAGCTCTATCTATTTTTTAAAGCTTTTAACATCACCTGCTGTCTTTCCCATATTTGAGCCTCCCACACCCACTGCACTGCCTCACCCTGCCCCCCATCCACCGATCCCACCCACTGCCCCCCGCCCCACCCACTGCCCCCCACCCACTGCCCCCCGCCCACAGCCCCCCATCCCACCCACTGCCCCCCACCCACTGCCCCCCGCCCCGCTCACTGCCCCTCTCACTGCCCCCGCCCCTCTCACTGCCCCCGCCCACTGCCCCCGCCCACTGCCCCCGCCCCGCTCACTGCCCCGCCCACTGCCCCGCCCCTCTCACTGCCCCCCGCCCCTCTCACTGCCCCCCTGCCCCCTGCCCCTCTCACTGCCCCCCGCCCCTCTCACTGCCCCCCCGCCCACTGCCCCCCCGCCCCGCCCACTGCCCCCCCGCCCCTCTCACTGCCCCCCCGCCCCTCTCACTGCCCCCCCGCCCACTGCCCCCCCGCCCCTCTCACTGCCCCCCCGCCCACTGCCCCCCGCCCCTCTCACTGACCCCCCGCCCACTGCCCCCCCGCCCCTCTCACTGCCCCCGCCCCTCTCACTGCCCCCCGCCCACTGCCCCCCCGCCCCTCTCGCTGCCCCCCGCCCACTGCCCCCCCCGCCCTTCTCACTGCCCCCCGCCCCAATCACTGCTCCCCGCCCCAAGCACTGCTCCCCGCCTCATCCTGAGTGTCTGTATCTTTCGCTCTTACTCCCAACCCAACAAAATGCCCATCAATCAATTTCGCAGTCGTCTGCCAGGAACAGAATTTCAATTAGTGAAAGCGCTTACTGTCCGAATGAATGTGACAGTAAAACATTTTGAACAATTTGAAGCTGGTTATGGCTGATATGAGGGTGGGGTTTCCAAAATTGCCGTTTCCAGCACATTCCTGGGTAGTCTGTCTTAGTTACTGAAACCACATCCTAAACATCCTAAGTTAGTTCCAGCTCAGGGCTAGGGAATCATTGTTGTAAAATGTCTGCTGAGGGGAAATAATTAAATACTACTAGACCTCAGATTCCTCCCAATAAGACCCCAACCCAGTCCCTCCCCAATGCCCCTGCCCCAGAACACCTGGCCCCCAAGGTCCCTCTTTCCATTGTCCCAGACCCTTGCACACCCTCACCAGTATTTCTGCATCACAACAGCCCGCACCCCCCATCCTTGCTTCCCTTAGCCTCCACAAATGATCCCAAACTGTAGGACTCCTCCCAGTAGTCACACAGCCACTCACCCCATTCCCCAATGCTCTGACAACACAGCATCCAGTCTGCTGATCCCAAGCCCCACCATCTACCTCCCTGACACACCACCCCCCAGATTCCGTAACCCTCTCCCACGCTTTCCATGCCTGGATCATATTCCCAGTACTCCCACATCGAGCAGCTCCCTTCCCAATGCTCCCACACTCCAAGACTATCCTGTCACCACAGCTAACTCTAGCACCCACTGCCAACATGTTTACACTCTCAAAACATCACTCCCCTACTCCCAGAGCTTGCAACTCAATGACTTCCCTTCCCCATGATCTTACATTCCACCATCACCTCCCACCACCCCCTCCCATCCTTCACCACCCCCTCCCATCCTTCACCACCCCCTCCCACATCCTACTCCCTAGACAACCTTCCCAATGTCACCTTTTATTGGAGCAGGCCCCTACCCCCTCATGAGTGCTTCTACACACCTCCTACTTACCTGCAACCTGAATCATTTTCCCTACCACCGCTCTGTGGATTCTGGACTTTGTAAAATTGAGTAAGTAGCTTGACAAACATTTATTAATAATAATAATTATTTGCAATTTCCACAAAACTGTGGATGATATCATTGAATTTGAACCTGAAAATAGCTCTATTTCTCTCATAATACTTTGAAATCTAAACACAATTTCACTTATTGAAACACCATAAATCAGTGTCCCTGCTAATATATCATAACTTTCGTAGATTAACTGGCACAACAGCCCTTCCCCCCTCATCCCGAGCATTGCCAGCGGAGAGCTGCTGGTAAATTTCTATAGGCTTCATTCAAATAAATAATTGTATTTTTGTTTCTGTTCTGCTGGCTTTAGAACTGGTCCTCTCGTGAGAGCAGGCCACATTAAAAAATAAATTGTGATTTGTGCAGTGTAAGTATTTCCAGTATAATATTGCACATTTATTCTGTGTAATATCCTGTGGGATGAAAAAGTATGGAACTCGACAGAGATGAAATTCCACCTGAATTTCAAGCCATCAGAATGATGGCAGTGGTTAGCAACTGTTAAATAAGTTGAATTGAAATATAATTCACTGTGACACGAGCTATGAAAGTGCATTTGCCCGCTTGGCTATGTTGGCTTAATAATGGAACCGGTCACGTGTAAACGGCTGTGTGCAAATTAAAATGGAAGAAGGATACTCTCAAATTGATGATAACAGCCATAGCGCAATAAAAGGAGTTCTTAATAATTGATCTGAATCCAGTTAGTTAAACGCAAAAACAAATCAAAATAATTAAACTCTCAGAGAGAGTATGGAGATCTTCAAAGGGAAGCTTGTGGTTTAACAGCTCAACTTTGCAATAAAACCTCTTCAGTTCAATCTGTTGTAATTAATCATTTTTCTCTGGTACCAGAGGATGGTCCATTTTTTTTTTAATTCATTGATGGGATGTGGGCGTCGCTGGCTAGGCCTGCATTTAGTGCCCATCCCTAATTGCCCTTGAGAAGATGGTGGTGAGCCGCCTTCTTGAACCGCTGCAGTCCATATGGTGTAGGTACACCCACAATGCTGTTAGGAAGGGAGTTCCAGGATTTTGGCCCAGCGACAGTGAAGGAACGGCGATACAGGTCCAAGTCAGGATGGTGTGTGGCTTGGAGGGGAACTTGTAGGTGGTGATGTTCCCATGCGTCTGCTGCCCTTGCCCTTCTAAGTGGTAGAGGTCGCGGGTTTGGAAGGTGCTGTTGAAGGAGCTTTGGTGAGTTGCTGCAGTGCATCTTGTAGATGGTACACACTGCAGCCACAGTGCGCTGGTGGTGGAGGGAGTGAATGTTGAAGGTGGTGGATGGAGTGCCAATCAAGCGGGCTGCTTTATCCTGAATGGTGTCGAGCTTCTTGAGTGTTGTTGGAGCTGCACTCATCCAGGCAAGTGGAGAGTATTCCATCACACTCCTTACTTGTGCCTTGTAGATGGTGGAAAGGCTTTGGGGAGTCAGGAGGTGAGACACTCGCTGCAAAATTCCCAGTCTCTGGCCTGCTCTTGTAGCCACAGTATTTATATGGCTGGTCCAGTTCAGTTTCTGATCAATGGTAACCCCCAGGATGTTGATAGTGGGGGATTCAGCGATGGTAATGCCATTGAATGTCAAGGGGAGATGGTTAGAGTCTCGCTTGTTGGAGATGGTCATTGCCTGGCACTTGTGTGGTGCGAATGTTACTTGCCACTTGTCAGCCCAAGTCTGAATGTTGTCCAGGTCTTGCTGCATATGGACACGGACTGCGTCAGTATCTGACGAGTCACGAATGGTGCTGAACACTGCGCAATCATCAGTGAACATCCCCACTTCTGACCTTATGATGGAGGGAAGGTCATTGATGAAACAGCTGAAGATGGTTAGCAGAGAGGCTCAAACATCAGTAGCAGTCCCCAGGAAAAAAGAAGAGAAAGACTTGTATTTATATAGCGCCTTTTATGGCCTTGGGATGTCCCAAAGCGATTCACAGCCAATGAAGTACTTTTGGAGTGTTGTAATGTGGGAAACACGGCAGCCAATTTGCACACAGCAAGCTCCCACAAGCAGCAACGTGATATGACCAGTTCAACTGTTTTAGTGATGTTGGTTGAGGGATAAATATTGGCCAGGACACCAGGGATAACTCCCCTGCTCTTCTTTGAAATAGCGCCATGGGATCTTTTATGTCCACCTGAGAGGGCAGAAGGGGCCTCGGTTTAACATCTCATCTGAAAGACGGCACCTCCGACAGTGCAGCACTCCCTCAGTACTGCCCTGGAGTGTCAGCCTGGATTATGAGCTCATCCATAAATTTGTAACAACATAGAATGCAGCTGGTGCTAATCAATGTCTTGCCGCAGTCGTACATAGTCATTGTAAAGTACCTAGAAGGATCCAGAGCACTTACAGAGGAGGTTAACTCAGTATGCAATTCTTCACGTAACTCGGTCAGAATAAACCTAAAACTGCTCATTCTGTGCTTTTCACTGAAGTCCAGTTAATTCAGTCATGCCAAATAAATGAGTGTGTATGGGACTGTCTCTTCCTCTTCCTCTTGAGTAGCGAATGGCAGGTTGGCTCAGTGACAGATCTTTGGGCAAGAAGGTTGTGATTTCAAGTCCCTTTCAAGGATTTAAGCACATAAATAAGGCTGACACATTAAAAGGTCATTATTGAGCCATAATAGTGAAGTAATTCTGCCACTTTATAAATCATTGGTGCGACCACACTTGGAATGCTGTGAACTCTTCTGGCTGCCACAGTACAAAAAGTTTATTGCAGCTATTGAAAGGACAGAGAAGAGAGCAACCAGAATGATTGAGGGGATGGAGGGATTGGATTATAAGGAGCAATTATGTAAATTGAGCATGTTCTCACTGGAAAAGAGAAGGTTGAAGGCGTTGTGATTGCTGCTTTAAGGATTCTATAGGGTCGAGCTGTTTCACCGTGTCCAGAACAGTAGAACTAGAGGACACAGAGGCCTGTGTGTGAAAGGGGGAAACTGAAAACTAATCGGAGCAAACATATTTCAGTGAGCGAGCGGTCAATCTATGGAACAGGATCCCGAGGGAGATGGTGGAAGCAGTTAGTGTTGATTTAATCAAATGCAAATTAGATTGTTTTTTTCAGAAAATATCATTTAGTATTTGAGTAACTTGAGACCTGATGTATTATGCTGGAGAGGAACAGGTGACTTTGGGCCAATGGTTCCCAAAGCTCTCCACCACTGGGGGTTTCCCTCGCCTCATCTGTTGTAGACTCATTGATAGAGGTTGATTTCTACAATTAGTCAACAACTCTGTTATCGTTGTATCATGTGATGACCAGTTTGGTAGAAGGCGAACTAGATGGACCGTGGCCTTTTATTGTCTAACAATTCCTATATTCCTATGCCACTTCACATAGAATAGAGAATATACAGCACAGAAACAGGCCATGCGGCCCAACCAGTCCATGCCGGCCTTTATGCTCCACTAGAACCTCCTCCCATCTTTCCTCATCTAACTCTATCAGGACAACCCTCTATTCCCTTCTCCCTCATATGCTTGTCCAGCCTCCCCTTATGTGCATCTATACCATTCGCTTCAACTACTCCCTGTGGTAGCGAGTTCCACATTCTCACCACCCTCTGGGTAAAGAAGTTTCTTCTGAATTCCCTATTTGATTTCTTGGGGACTATCTTATATTGATGGCTTCTAGTTTTGCTCTTCCCCACAAGTGGAAACACTCTCTCTGTATCCACTCTATCAAAACCTTTCATAATTTTAAAGACCTCTATGAGGTCACCCCTCATCCTTCTCTTTTCAAGAGAAAAGAGACCCAGCCTGTTCACCCATTCCTGATATGTATACCCTCGCATTTCTGGTATCATAGAAACATAGAAACATAGAGATAGGAACAGGAGTAGGCCATTCGGCCCTTCGAGCCTGCTCCGCCATTCAATGAGATCATGGCTGATCTTCGTCTGAGATCATAGCTGATCTTACCAGTTCAGTACCCCGTCCCCGCCTTTTCTCCGTAACCCTTAATCCCCTTAGCCTTCAGAAATATATCCAATTCTCTCTTGAAAATATTTATTGAATTAGCCTTCGCAGCCCTCTGTGGCAGGGAATTCCACAGGCTCACCGCTCTTTGAGTGAAGAAATTCTTCCTCATCTCTGTTTTAAATGATTTGCCCGCTATTTTTAGACAGTGGCCCCTGGTTCTGTGCTCCCCGGCCATTGGAAACATTCTCTCTGAATTCAGCCTGTCCAGGCCTGCCATAATTTTATATGTTTCGATGAGATCCCCTCTCAATCTTCTAAACTCCAGTGAGTACAAGCCCAAACTATTTAATCTCTCTTCGTAGGTCATTCCCGCCATTCCAGGTATCAGCCTGGTGAATCGCCGTTGCACTCTTTCCATGGCAAGAACATCCTTCCGCAGATGGGGCGACCAAAACTGTACACAATACTCCAGATGCGGTCTCACCAGCACCTTGTACAGCTGTAGTAAGGTATCCCTATTCCTATACTCGAACCCCCTTGATATGAAGGCCAACATACCATTTGCCTTCTTAATCGCCTGTTGCACCTGCATGCTCTCCTTCAGTGACTGGTGCACAAGAACACCCAGGTCCCTCTGCACTTCCCCATCTCCCAATCTATTGCCATTTAGATAATAATCTACCCTCCTGTTTTTACCCCCAAAGTGGATAACCTCGCATTTATCCACATTATAGTGCATCTGCCACGTATCCGCCCATTCCCCCAACCTGTCCAAATCGCACTGTAGCCTCCTGACATCCTCATCAGAGCCCACCCCTCCTCCTAGTTTAGTGTCGTCAGCGAATTTGGAAATATTGCATCCAATTCCCTGATCCAGATCATTTATATATATTGTGAACAGCTGGGGTCCCAGGACAGATCCTTGCGGCACCCCGCTGGTCACTGCCTGCCACTCCGAAAACGAGCCGTTTATTCCAACTCTCTGTTTTCTATCCGCCAGCCAGTTCTCTATCCACGTTAATACTTTGCCCCCAATCCCATGAGCCTTAATTTTGCATGATAATCTTTTGTGTGGAACCTTATCGAAGGCTTTCTGGAAGTCAAGGTACACCACATCCACTGGCTCTCCCCCATCTATTTTACCAGTTACTTCCTCAAAAAATTCCAGCAGATTAGTCAAACACGATTTACCCTTTGTAAATCCATGTTGACTCTGTCCGATCCTTTCCCCATTTGTCAAGTGCTCCGCTATTTTATCCTTAATAATGGACTCTAGCATTCTGCCCACAACCGATGTAAGGCTTACTGGTCTATAATTCCCTGCTTTCTCTCTACCCCCCTTTTTAAATATTGGGGTAACATTAGCTACCCTCCAATCCACGGGTACTGTTCCCGAGTCAATGGAGTTCCGGAAGATGATCCTTAGAGCATCTGCTATCTCCAGGGCCACCTCCTTAAGTACCCTAGGATGTAGTTTATCAGGCCCCGGGGATTTGTCGGCCTTCAGTCCCCTCAACTTACCCAACACCATATCCCTAGAGATACTAATTTCTGTCAGCTCCTCCCTCTCATTAGTCCCTATGTTTGCCGATATTCCTGGGAGGTTATTTGTGTCCTCCTTTGTGAATACAGAACCAAAGTATGAGTTTAATTGGTCTGCCATTTCCTTATTCTCCATTATATATTCTCCCGAATCGGACTGCAAGGGACCGACTTGGGATTTTACCAGTCTTTTCCTCCTGATATACCGATAAAAGCTTTTGCAGTCTGTCTTTATGTTTGCTGCAAGTTTACTTTCGTATTCTATTTTCCCCTTCCTGATTAATCCCTTTGTCCTCTTTTGCTGTATCCTGTACTGCCCCCAATCTTCCGGTCTGGTGCTTTTTTTTGCCAGTTGATATGCCCTTTTTTTTGATTTTATGCTGTCCCTAATTTCCCTCGTTATCCACGGTTGAGTCACCTTTTTAGGTTTATTTTTATGCCAAACCGGTATAAACATGTTCTGGAATTCTTCCATTCTATCTTTGAATGCTTGCCATTGTCTATCCACTGTCAATCCCCCCAGAAACACCACCCAATCAATCTTACCCAATTCCCGTCTCATACCCTCGTAATTCCCTTTATTTAAGCTCTGGACCTTAGTCCTTGTAAATCTTTTTTGCACCCTCTCCAGTGCCTCTATATCCTTTTTATAATATGGCGACCAGAACTGCACGCAGTAATCCAAGTGTGGTCTAACCAAGGCTTGATACAGGTTTAGCATAACTTCACTAATTTTCAATTCTATTCTTCTAGAAATAAACCCTAGTGCTTGGTTTGCTTTTTTAATGGCCTTGCTAACCTGTGTCGTTACTTTCAGTGATTTGTGTATTTGTACTCCGAGATCCCTTTGCTCCTCTACCCCATTTAGATTCTTACTTTCCAAGTAATATGTGGCCTCCTTATTTTTCCTACCAAAATGTAATACCTCACACTTATCTGTGTTGAATTTTTTTGCCAATTATATGCCCATTCTGCAAGTTTATTAATGTCTTCTTGTAATATGTTGCAGTCCTCCTCAGTATTGACTACCCCTTCCTAATTTGGTGTCATTTAGAAATTGTGTTTTTGATTCCAAAGTCTAAATTGTTAATATAAATGGTGAACAGCAGTGGTCCCAGCACTGATCCTTGTGAGACCCCACTTCCCACCTTCTGCCACTCTGAATAGCTACCCTTTACCCCCAGTCTCTGTTTTCTGCCGTGCAGCCAGCTAGCTATCCATTCTGCTACTTGTCCCCTGACCTTATTCGTTAATCTATTATGTGGCACCTTATCGAAGGCCTTTTGGAAATCTAGATAAATGACATCTACTGTGTTACCCTTGTCTACTCCCTCTGTTACCTCTCAAAGAATTCAATGAGGTTGGTCAAACAAGAATTTGCGGGAAAAATTGGGTCATGCCCACTTTGGGGTGCTAACTTCGCCGTTAGTGCCCGAAAAAGTTAGCGCCCGCGTGCCCGAAATTCACCGGTAGCACCCCAAGAGGGAGGCGGGGTGCTATTGGAAGCGCCCAGCCTCCATCTTGGGGCACTGCAAGTGAATATCGCGGTGCTATGTGCCGCAGCGCCATGCGCTGTGGTACATCATGCTGCTGTACTGCAGGCCTTCCTCCCCTTATTAAAGTGAAGGGACACAGCGCAGCGCGACCCCAGGCCCAGCTGGGCCACCAGGGGTCGGAGTGCCAGCAAAAGAGCCCATCACTCAAGAGAAGTGCCGGGCTCATGAAGAGCAGGCGGCACCCCGCAGGGGGGCTTCAGAGAAGGCCAGGGACAGCAACGGGGGCAGGTGCTGGCAGGCGGCCAGCAACAAAAATGGCCGCCTGGCACCTTCCCTTTAATTTGCGCTGCCCTGGCTGCAGCTCGGCCCCCCTGACCCCGTTGGACATAGTGTCCGGTGGTAAGTCAGGGGGGCGCCACCGAAGATCGCAGCCGGGGCGTGAGTGGGGCGCTGCGCACGGCGATGACTTCATTGCCAGTGGCGCAGTGCCATGGGGCGCTAAAGATTACCGCCGCCGCTAAACTCCCACCCAGGCGCTAGTTGCTTTGCGTTAGGGCTCTAACAGGAGGTGCAAATCAACCACATTTTTCCCCCTTTCTCTTTTGAAATCCATGCTGACTATTCATTATCATATTTTTGTTTTCTAAATGTTTTTCTATTTTCTCCTTTAGTAGGGATTCCATTATTTTTCATACTACCAATGTTAAGTTGACTGGTCTATAATTCCCTGGACATGTTCTATCTCCCTTCTCAAAAATAAATATAATGTTAGCTATCCGCCAACTCTCTGGCACTACACCTTTTCCTAACAAATTATTAAATATGTGTAGTGATGCCTCTGTTATCTGTTCCCTAGATTCTTTTATTTTATTCGTATATGGGATATGGGCGTCGCTGGCAAGGGCAGCATTTATTGCCCATACCTAGTTGCCCTTGAGAAGGTGGTGGTGAGCTGCCTTCTTGAATCGCTGCAGTCCCTGTGGTGAAGGTACTCCCACAGTGCTGTTAGGGAAGGAGTTCCAGGATTTTAACCCAGCGACAATGAAGGATTGGCGATATATTTCTAAGTCAGGATGGTGTGTGACTTGGAGGGGAACTTGGAGGTGGTGGAGTTACCATGTGCCTGCTGCCCTTGTCCTTCTAGGTGGAAGAGGTCGCAGGTTTGGGAGGTGCTGCCGAAGAAGATGGTACACACTGCAGCCACAGTGCGCCGGTGGTGGAGGGAGTGAATGTTTAAGGTGGTGGATGGGGTGCTAATCAAGCGGGATGCTTTGTCTGGATGGTGTCAAGCTTCTTGAGTGTTGTTGGAGCTGCACTCCTCCAGGCAAGTGGAGAGTATTCCATCACACTCCTTACTTGTGTCTTTTAAAATGCCTGGCTGCAATCTGTCTGGTTCAGAGGTTTTACCCTCATTGAGTTTGATTAGTTTATTTAATATTTCTATTCTTTTTTTTAAAAAGTTATATAATTTCTAATCTCATCTTCCAACTCATGTCCACCTGATCTGTCTCCCATGTAAATATGAATCAAAGTAATTATTTAATATTTCTGCCATTTCACTATCGTTGCCTATCCACCCCTTAGCAGCCCTATTCCCATCCTGACTTTCTTTTTTTATTTATGTGCCTGTATTTTACTATTTTGTTTTATGTTCCTTGTTAATTTAAGTGTAACTTTAGTGTAATATTTGAAGACGAGCAGGCAATTTTCCTGATATCCTGGCCAACATTCATCTCTCAACCGAAAGACATTATCTAGTCATTTATCTAAGTTGCTGTTTGTGGGATCTTGCTCTGTGCAAATTAGCTGCCATGTTTGCCTTCTTAACATAACTGTACTTCAAACGTAATTCATTGGCTGTGAAGCACTATGACATGTCCTAAGGATGTAAAAAGGTGCAATAATAAAGGCAAGTTCTTTTTTTCTTGCTCTTTATTAATTGCCTATGGAATACTTAAATCTAGGCTTATGCTCCATTATAAATGTTATCATTGTATCTCTTCATTAACCCATATCCTACTCACCTCAACACTTGTACTGGCTGCGCTAGACATGCTCCTATCTAGTTATCCAGCAAGTTAAACATGTATTCAAAATAATACTTTGTGAAGCCGTTTGCTGTTTGAAGCCTTTACTTGAACAAATTTGTGAAACTGTAAACAAAGACGAAGTATGTTTTGTACATAAACTGAGTACTATACATTCGATATTACATAAGATATAACATATTTACAACAGTAGAATAGATTAATTTATAACTAACTAACATTTGGACTCACTTCTGTAACTATCAAATATTAACCTTTTATAAACATAGTGTTATCAAAATACTACTCTGGCAATGTTGCTATTATGCTAACAAACAAAGATACTCACAGATATTGCGCTTGGCCTAACATATGAAATCAGATTACATTGGATTGTGAGACCCTCATGGAATCCTCCATTACTGCCAGGTTCTTCCTGGAATTCTACTTCCTGGGTTACACAGGAAGAAAGGTACGAAGGTCAAATGACCTCTCACAGGAAGAAAGGAACGAAGGTCAAATGACCTCTCACAGGAAGAAAGGAACAAAGGTCAAATGACCTCACACAGGAAGAAAGGAACAAAGGTCAAATGACCTCACACAGGAAGAAAGGAACAAAGGTCAAATGACCTCTGTTTCATACAAACACACTGCTAACACAATAACCACCACCAGAGTGTGCTACTGCATGTAAAAATGTCCAGAATGTCACTGCAATACGATAGCTGCCACTAGAGGGTCCAGAACAATGCTCACGGCCACCAAACACAAACCGACAGCCACGAGCCCCCAACCCACGGTCACCAGCCCCCAACCCATGGCCACCAGCCTCCAGCCCACAGCCAAGAGACACCAGCCCATGGCCAAGAGCCCCCAACCCACGGTCACCAGCCCCCAACCCATGGCCACCAGCCCCCAACCCAGGACCACCAGCCCCCAGCCCATGGCCACCAGCCCCCAACCCATTGTAAGGAATTAGCACACGCTAGCGGGGTTGGGGTTATTTGTCTCTGGCCAGTCAGAAGCCTCTGAGCTGCTCCAGGGACTCCCTTGCGGTTTCAAAGCGCTCCCCTATTCCTGAGTTCTGACCGCCAGACTTATTCGGTAGCGATGTAGACAGAAAACAACATGACTCGTGGTTTGGGTGCAAAACAGAGCAGTATTTATTGAAAACAAAAGAAAGAAACAACTTAAAAGAATCGATATAGCTCTTATGCCTGGTACAGCACTTTTGCTTAATGCAGTACCCTCAGTGTCCACTAGAGCGCTCCCTGCTCAGTGCAACACTCCTTTATTTTAATACACACAGTACACTCAGTGTCCACTAGAGCACTCCCTGCTCAGTGCAACACTCCTTTATTTTAAATCCAGCACTTTAAAAATAGAAACCCCTTGCTCGCTACAGCACCTTAGCTTAGTGGCTTTTACTTAAAAACCGCACTTTAATACAACTGTACAGTGTTCACTGAAGCACTTCTCTGCTTAGCGCAACACTCCTTTAAATACAATACTTTAATATCAAAACACAGCATTCACCACAGCACTTCTCTGCTTGGTGCAACACTCCCTTTTAATACAGTTTTAAATACAGTACTTTAAAACAGCTACACAGTGTTCACCACAGCACTTCAGCTTGATGCAACACCTCTTTTAATACAGTTTTAAATACAGTACTTTAAAACAGCTGCCCCCTTTTAATACAGTTTTAAATACAGAACTCAGTGTCCAACTGAAGCACTTCCTCTGCTCAGTGCAACACCGTCTTACATAAATAGGGGAGGAGAAACGGACACAACAAGGGAAGATCGACTAAAATCACAGTTCTTAACAAAATTCCCACTTTACTCCCACCCCTACACCTATCCTAAGTTGCCTTGTGGAAGGCCAGAAAAATATATGCTCACCACTGGAAATGCCTGCTCCGTGCCCTGCGAACTTAGATCTTCACTGCCCCGAAGTAAAAAAAAACACCCCAGTGTTTTAAAAGTAAACTGCTGGTGTTTCACCTCTTCAGGCAGGCTCCCACGCTGTAGAGGGACACAGAGGCGAGGCCAGAGAGAACGAGAGCTTCTGGGAAGCTATCTTTTATACACCCATTTGGGGCCCACCCAGATCTGATGTTTCTGGGCTAAAACAAAAGGGATCCAACTGCCCCATTGTCCAATAATGGGTTTGGATGAATTACCCATTCATTTTAAACTGTTCCTTTTCTCAGTTTAAATGTCTCTTCAATTGTCTGTGCTGAGCTTTGAATGTGTTTCCATTCATCAATGATGGGTTTGAATGGAGCTGTCTTGGTTTGAAAAAAACATGTCTTTCTGTGATTGCTGAGTAAACAGCTTTGGAGGCTACTGTAAACAAAGCCATTGTCCTGTGGTCAACTGAAACTGCAGTCACAAGTGGTTACTCCTTTGTGTAGCAGTTTCTGTAAACACATTGATTGTCTCTGCAGGGAGGTGGGAACTCCCCTTTGATTGGCAGATTGGAACCACAGACCCAGGCTGCTCTTTCAAGTCTGTCTTCTGCCATGCGGTCTGATGGCCATTTTGATCCCCTGGATTTTTAAAGGTATTACCCAGGTATTCTTTAATTAAAATAAATCTTCAGAACTGTAGGAAATTTCAAAATTATTGCGAAATCCTACACCATGGCCACCAGCCCCCAGCCCACGGCCACCAGTCCCCAGCCCATGGCCACCAGCCCCCAACCCACGGCCACCAGCCCCCAGCCCACGGCCACCAGCCCCAACCCATGGCCACCAGCCCCCAACCCACGGCCACCAGCCCCCAGCCCACAGCCACCAGCCCCCAGCCCACAGCCACCAGCCCCACAACCCACGGCCACCAGCCCCCAGCCCACGGCCACCAGCCCCCAGCCCATGGCCACCAGCCGCCAGCCCACGGCCACCAGCTCCCAGCCCACGGCCACCAGCCCCCAGCCCATGGCCACCAGCCCCGAATCTTCCAAAATTCGATAGACTCTGGAACAGTTCCCATGGATTGGAGGGTAGCTAATGTTACCCCACTGTTCAAAAAGGGTGGTAGAGAGAAAACAGGGAATTACAGACCGGTAAGCCTGACATCGGTAGTGGGGAAAATGCTAGAGTCCATTATAAAAGATGTAATAGCAGAGCACTTGGAAAACAGTGACAGGATCGGACAAAGTCAACATGGATTTACAAAAGGTAAATCGTGCTTGTCTAATCTGCTGGAATTTTTTGAGGATGTAACTAGTAGAATAGATAAGGGAGAACCAGTGGATGTGGTGTATTTGGACTTTCAGAAGGCTTTCGATAAGGTCCCACATAAGAGATTAGCATGTAAAATTAAGGCACATGGGATTGAGGGTAAGATTCTGACTTGGATAGAGAACTGGTTGGCAGACAGGAAGCAAAGAGTTGGAATAAACGGGTCTTTTTCCGAGTGGCAGGCAGTGACTAGTGGGGTACCACAGGGATCGGTGCTAGGACCCCAGCTATTCACAATATATATTAATGATCTAGACGAGGGAACTAGATGTAATATCTCCAAGTTTGCAGACGGCACAAAGCTGGGTGGGCGTGTGTGCTGTGAGGAGGATGCCGAGAAACTCCAATATGATTTGGACAGGTTTGGTGATTGGGCAGAAGCATGACAGATGCAATATAACGTGGATAAATACGAGGTTATCCACTTTGGTGTCAAAAACAGGAAGGCAGATTATTATCTAAATGGCAATAGATTGGGAGAAGGGGAAGTGCAACGAGACCTGGGCGTTCTTGTGCACCAGTCGCTGAAAGTAAGCATGCAGGTGCAGCAGGCGGTTAAGAAGGCAAATGGTATGTTGGCCTTCGTAGCGAGAGGGTTTGAGTACAGGAACAAGGATGTCTTGCTGCAGTTGTACAGGGCCTTGATGAGGCCACAGCTTGAGTATTGTGTGCAGTTTTGGTCGCCTTATCTGAGGAAGGATGTTCTTGCCATGAAAGGAGTGCAGCGAAAATTCACCAGGCTGATACCTGGGATGGCAGGAATGACGTATGAGGAGAGATTGGGTCGATTGGGCTTGTACTCGCTGGAGTTTAGAAGAATGAGAGGGGATCTCATTGAAACTTATAAAATTCTAACAGGACTAGACAGACTAGATGCAGGAAGGATGTTCCCGATGGTCGGAGAGCCCAGAACCAGGGGTCACAGTCTAAGGATAAGGGGTAAGCCATTTAGGACAGAGATGAGGAGGAATTTCTTCACCCAGAGAGTGGTGAACCTGTGGAATTCGCTGCCAAAGAAGGCAGTAGAGGCCAATTCATTAAATATATTCAAGAAGGAGTTGGATATATTTCTTAAGGCTAAAGGAATCAAGGGATATGGAGAGAAAGCAGGGACAGGGTACTGAATTTGGATGATCAGCCATGATCTCATTGAATGGCGGAGCAGGCTCGAGGGGCCGAATAGCCTACTCCTGCTCCTATCTTCTATGTTTCTATGTAATCCACGGTCACCAGGCTCCAGCCCACGGCCAAGAGACCCCAACCCATGGCCACCAGCCCCAGCCCACAGCCACCAGCCATATCAAAAATGATCAAAACTGTACTCAATTCAGAATTTGTGAGCCTGCTGCACACAACAATGGGGACTGAATGTCCTAAGCCATTCTCTTAGACTCCTGCCCTAACTCCAGTGGGAGTCCAGCAAAAAGAGGTCCCCAGCCCCAACCCCTTGAACACGGCAGAGCCTCTTACAAGGCTTGAAATGTCAGAGGGGGCAGTGCTGGGGAACCCTATGTTGGGAGATTCCACATTCCCAGCCCATAAGGGACCCAGCATATGATGAAGCACATCTACCTCCAGGACGTCATAAATTGACCCCAAAGTGGGGGGAAGACGCATTCCAGTCCAGAGAGGTAGCCTGGACCCCTAAAAATTGTCAAATATTTATTTATCTTCCTACACAGTGGGGCCAACAGGAATGGGGACTTAGACCTCCCCCCACCCCACCCCCGCCCCCACCCCCGCTAGACAGCTGGCAGGTGGCAGAATTTCCAGTAGCATGGGGCCCACACAACTATCGGAGCATCTTGTTGCGATGCCCGCCCACTGACCCTCACAAACCCCGTCAAGGTCAGCGCTGGAGGTCACCAGCAGTGGGGGGGGGGGGGCATGGGGGGCTGGAGGGGGAAGGCGAACTCAGCACAACCGCCAGAATTGAGGCCCACAGATTTTCTTTTGTGATTTCTTTTGCAAAAATTCACCGTGCGCAAGTCTTTTTACCTTCCTGTAACCTCTAGCCTTGGCATGGGCTGCGCATCTGTAGTAAACAAATGGTATCAGAACAGGTCCGTTGGACAGAGAGGGCCGGATTTTGTCAGTGTGGGCGGGCTGAGGCGGGTCAGGTGGAAATCGTGTCAGGACCCCGACTCCTAAGTGAAGTGTTGAAAAAGTGGGATTTTCCCCTAATTGGGCAATTGATTTCCTGTGTGTGGGAACCACTGGCCTAATGAATCTTTTCATACCGAAAGTCACCTCCAATGACGCCATCAATGCTGCTGGATTTAAGACCTGCAAGCAGCCTTGCTTCTTCTGGAGACGGCAAAGGCTCTGCAAATTGTATGAAGGGGGAGTTGATTTCCTGACAATGACCACAATGAAGTAAAAGTGTGTTCCTTGATTTGATGAGCCCTCCCTCCAAGCTCTGTTCCACAGAACCAGCTGTAATAAGGAGATGCTGTTCCCTTCCTCGGGGAGAGAAAAGCCACCCCAGCAGACAAAAGCTGTGTGGCTACAAGTGGCCCAGGAGGTCAACTCCATCTCGCTGAGCCACAGAACATGGCTGCAGTGCAGGAAGAGGTTTCATGACCTTCTCCGCACAGGGAAAGTGAGTATGACTTACCCATCACCCTCAATCTGATCCCCATCGCCTCTCCTCTCCGGGGAACAGGAGCCCGCCCACAAATACGCATCGTCCGGCCATCTAGTACATTCAATCCGCCGGTTACTCACAGGTTGATGGTCCTCTCCAGGGTCAGCGGCTTGGCCTGCAGATATTTGTTCCCACACTGAGACACCCCGCGGGGCCAGCCGGCCTACGAGCGGCTCGGTGGAACCACAGACATGGCAACAGACACCGGGCTGGACACAGACCGCAGCACCGGGACCCCAGTGCACTGCTCGGGGAGTAGTGCACTGGGGTGTCAGGGAGTAGTGCACTGGGGTGTCGGGGAGTAGTGCACTGGGGTGTCGGGGAGTAGTGCACTGGGAGGTCGGGGAATAGTGCACTGGGGTGTCGGGGAGTAGTGCACTGGGGTGTCAGGGAGTAGTGCACTGGGGTGTCAGGGAGTAGTGCACTGGGGTGCCAGGGAGTAGTGCACTGGGGTGTCAGGGAGTAGTGCACTGGGGTGCCAGGGAGTAGTGCACTGGGGCGTCAGGGAGTAGTGCACTGGGGTGTCGGGGAGTAGTGCACTGGGGTGTCGGGGAGTAGTGCACTGGGGTGTCGGGGAGTAGTGCACTGGAGTGTCAGGGAGTAGTGCACTGGGGTGTCAGGGAGTAGTGCACTGGGGTGCCAAGGAGTAGTGCACTGGGGTGTCGGGGAGTAGTGCACTGGGGTGTCGGGGAGTAGTGCACTGGGGTGTCGGGGAGTAGTGCACTAGGGTGCCGGGGAGTAGTGCACTGGGGTGTCGGGGAGTAGTGCACTAGGGTGTCGGGGAGTAGTGCACTGGGGTGTCGGGGAGTAGTGCACTGGGGTGTCGGGGAGTAGTGCACTGGGGTGTCGGGGAGTAGTGCACTGGGGTGTCGGGGAGTAGTGCACTGGGGTGTCGGGGAGTAGTGCACTGGGGTGTCGGGGAGTAGTGCACTGGGGTGTCGGGGAGTAGTGCACTGGGGTGTCGGGGAGTAGTGCACTGGGGTGTCGGGGAGTAGTGCACTGGGGTGTCGGGGAGTAGTGCACTGGGGTGTCGGGGAGTAGTGCACTGGGGTGTCGGGGAGTAGTGCACTGGGGTGTCGGGGAGTAGTGCACTGGGGTGTCGGGGAGTAGTGCACTGGGTTGTCGGGGAGTAGTGCACTGGGGTGTCGGGGAGTAGTGCACTGGGGTGTCAGGGAGTAGTGCACTGGGGTGTCAGGGAGTAGTGCACTGGGGTGCCAAGGAGTAGTGCACTGGGGTGTCGGGGAGTAGTGCACTGGGGTGTCGGGGAGTAGTGCACTGGGGTGTCGGGGAGTAGTGCACTGGGGTGTCGGGGAGTAGTGCACTGGGGTGTCGGGGAGTAGTGCACTGGGGTGTCGGGGAGTAGTGCACTGGGGTGTCGGGGAGTAGTGCACTGGGGTGTCGGGGAGTAGTGCACTGGGGTGTCGGGGAGCAGTGCACTGGGGTGTCGGGGAGTAGTGCACTGGGGTGTCAGGGAGTAGTGCACTGGGGTGTCAGGGAGTAGTGCACTGGGGTGTCGGGGAGTAGTGCACTGGGGTGTCGGAGTAGTGCACTGGGGTGTCAGGGAGTAGTGCACTGGGGTGTCGGAGTAGTGCGCTGGGGTGTCAGGGAGTAGTGCACTGGGGTGTCAGGGAGTAGTGCACTGGGGTGTCGGGGAGTAGTGCACTGGGGTGTCGGAGTAGTGCACTGGGGTGTCAGGGAGTAGTGCACTGGGGTGTCAGGGAGTCGTGCACTCGGGTGTCAGGGAGTAGTGCACTGGGGTGTCGGGGAGTAGTGCACTGGGGTGTCGGGGAGTAGTGCACTGGGGTGTCGGGGAGTAGTGCACTGGGGTGTCGGGGAGTAGTGCACTGGGGTGTCGGGGAGTAGTGCACTGGGGTGTCGGGGAGTAGTGCACTGGGGTGTCGGGGAGTAGTGCACTGGGGTGTCTGCGAGTAGTGCACTGGGGTGTCGGGGAGTAGTGCACTGGGGTGTCAGGGAGTAGTGCACTGGGGTGTCTGCGAGTAGTGCACTGGGGTGTCGGGGAGTCGTGCACTGGGGTGTCGGGGAGTAGTGCACTGGGGTGTCGGGGAGTAGTGCACTGGGGTGTCGGGGAGTAGTGCACTGGAGTGTCAGGGAGTAGTGCACTGGGGTGTCAGGGAGTAGTGCACTGGGGTGTCAGGGAGTAGTGCACTGGGGTGTCAGGGAGTAGTGCACTGGGGTGTCGGGGAGTAGTGCACTGGGGTGTCGGGGAGTAGTGCACTGGGGTGTCGGGGAGTAGTGCACTGGGGTGTCGGGGAGTAGTGCACTGGGGTGTGGGGGAGTAGTGCACTGGGGTGTCGGGGAGTAGTGCACTGGGGTGTCGGGGAGTAGTGCACTGGGGTGTCGGGGAGTAGTGCACTGGGGTGTCGGGGAGTAGTGCACTGGGGTGTCGGGGAGTAGTGCACTGGGGTGTCGGGGAGTAGTGCACTGGGGTGTCGGGGAGTAGTGCACTGGGGTGTCGGGGAGTAGTGCACTGGGGTGTCGGGGAGTAGTGCACTGGGGTGTCGGGGAGTAGTGCACTGGGGTGTCGGGGAGTAGTGCACTGGGGTGTCGGGGAGTAGTGCACTGGGGTGTCGGGGAGTAGTGCACTGGGGTGTCGGAGTAGTGCACTGGGGTGTCGGGGAGTAGTGCACTGGGGTGTCGGGGAGTAGTGCACTGGGGTGTCAGGGAGTAGTGCACTGGGGTGTCAGGGAGTAGTGCACTGGGGTGTCAGGGAGTAGTGCACTGGGGTGTCGGGGAGTAGTGCACTGGGGTGTCAGGGAGTAGTGCACTGGGGTGTCGGGGAGTAGTGCACTGGAGTGTCGGGGAGTAGTGCACTGGAGTGTCGGGGAGTAGTGCGCTGGGGTGTCGGGGAGTAGTGCGCTGGGGTGTCGGGGAGTAGTGCGCTGGGGTGTCGGGGAGTAGTGCACTGGGGTGTCGGGGAGTAGTGCACTGGGGTGTCGGGGAGTAGTGCACTGGGGTGTCGGGGAGTAGTGCACTGGGGTGTCGGGGAGTAGTGCACTGGGGTGTCGGGGAGTAGTGCACTGGGGTGTCGGGGAGTAGTGCACTGGGGTGTCGGGGAGTAGTGCACTGGGGTGTCAGCCTCGATTATGTGCTCAAGTCTCTGGGGTAAAACAAATTCTCTGGAGACAAGAGTAACAGAATTGACAAGGGAGCAAACCGTGGCTGGTTCTCCCCTTCTTAGCACACGGCACTGAGGCCAACAACAGCACCTGTGTCTGAGATCAGCAAATCACTGAGCCTTTGGGGAGTCACGTGGGGATTAAAAAAAAATGATTACTGTCTCGTTTAACCAGTTAAATACGTTTTTAAGCCATATCTTATTTAGAAATAAGGCCTAGAAATTCTCCCCGGGCGGTGGTACAAAGCGGGCGGGATCGGATGGGCCGCCCGTTATAGGCAGCTCCTGATATTCAGTTGGATTGACTGCGATGGAACTGAATATCAGACCCTGCGTATAATGGGCGGCCCATCCGATACCACCCGCTTTACACCACCGCCCGGGGCGAATTTCTAGGCCAAAGTTCATAAAATACTTTTAAGACTCCTGGCTTGCTGACTGGAGCAGTGAATTCAAACTGCTGCCTTGTAAACCCCACCGCTGTGTCCATTGTATGAAACCTATTGAGTACTCAGCCATCCTGAGGCTGCAATACCAATGAAAATCGAGCTTGCACCACTGGGGCACCAGGAGCAGAGCAAAGAACACAGAAAGTACTGGGAGTGCTGATGGCTATAGGTCCTCAGAAACTTGGTTCTGTTTTAATTCTATTTGAAAGCTTTCTGTTCTGTCCCTCTGTCTAGGAGGGAGTTAGTTATGAAATCACTTACATTTCCTTCCTTCACCAAACATTGTGCATTTCCCAATTTCCTGTCCTGAAGGTGGTGATTCTGGCTGGTGTGCCAAGCTGCCCTTCGACACCTCGCCCCCCCCCCCCCCCCCCCGAGTGGGCATTCTTGATGTGTCAGCCTGAACATTGCCTTAAATCTCCAATTGGCTTTATTTTAACCGCATTACCTCGTTTATTTTAGACAGGTTAATACCAATCAGAAAATCCAGGCTTAAGTACCATGTGGGCCATTCGACTATACGGGGCATCACACCCATGTGCGATCCCTTCCTCGCCCTATCCCAGGAGTGCTGAGGCCAGTTGGAGCACCGCTACTGTCCCCCTGGCTGAGAACGGCCGGCTAACTCAGTGCAGGCCAGGGATCCAAACCGGAACTCCGCTGGCCTGTTGGACTCAGTACCACACTGAAATTAATGGAAAGGAAAATCAGGCGGGATGTATAACGGGCGACCCATCTGATACCACCCGCTTTCTGCCCCCGCCCAAATTGAAAGTTAACCCCTCCCCCGCCCCTTATTCCGCTCTTAAAACTTTGCAGGCTGCTTGGGGCAATGTCAAGTGAATTCATTAATCGTTGACACTTGAGATATCAAATGGAGTTTGCAGGCAAGCTTCCAAGAGGACCAAGTCCTTAGGCCCAGCTGCTGAAGAATCCTGGAGCTGGCCAATTGACTAGGAGGTTGGTGCTTCTCCAATGTCACTTGAACTTTTTCACCCTCACTCATGCTCAATGACTCACCAGGTGCTTCCTCTTGCAAATCACTAGCGGAATCCCCCGGCACGCATATACCTGTGCTGGAGCACTGAATGACTCCAGATGCTGCGAGGTGCTTGCTCCAAGGTAGGCTTTGGCCTCTGCAACCTGCTTCTCTTGGGCACCTAGAGGATCAAATGCACAACATATTTTAGGCTGCTAGCAATAATATACCCCCTCAAACAGAACTTGCGGGGCAAGAGATTCTAATGTGTTAAGTTGCAGTTTATGCCTGTGTGTGAGGGAGTGACTGAGCATGTTGAGTAAGGAGATAAAGAATAAAAAGCAGATGATGGTATGGCTGTGGGCTTGGGGGGGAAGGCCTCTGATCTGCTCCTGCTCCTTTCCTCTCCACCCTCACCCCACCAGCCACCCACCCCCCCCCCCGCCATCTGATGCCTCCAGAATTTGGAGGGTCCTCCTCATGGGTGAAGGGCTGGTCAGTATTGCCCCAGGATGCACCTGGTTGGGCCTTTTAAGTGTGGCCTTCTCCTGTAAACATATACAAGAAAGGAAATATTTCATAATTAGGAAGAGCAGAGACTGTGGGCTGGATTTTCCCAGCCCTGAGGAGGTGGGTTTGGAGGCGAGGCTGCCGGGAAAATGGCAGAAACTGGGAGCGGGTACCAATCCCGCTCCCAACCCACCTCAGTGCCATCTTCCCGGGAGGCGGGTCCCCGAGTCGCGCAGGGACCCGTCTCCTCGAGGCGGGAAGGGGATTACAGCCAATTAACTGCCTGTTAACAGGTAGTTAACAGGCAGTTTTGAGGCTTTTCCCCATTTTATGCCTGCAATTGCGGGCTTCCCGAGGGCTGCAAACCTCGCCAGGGTCAGCGAGGCGAGCAGTGGGTCTGCAGGGGTGAGAGGGGTCGATATGTCATCTGTAGAGGTGAGTGATGGGTGAAAGTGTGGACAGGTAAATATGAGAGGTGAGTGTAAAGTGTTAGAAAAAGTTTACTCACCTTTGCTTCTTTCTGGAGGCTTCAACCCTTGGGGATCCGGAGGTGCCTCATCTCAACGGCAGAGATGACAGAATGGCTGCTGCATTCTCAGATGCAGCAGCCATCTGATTTCTGCTGAGGAGAGAGGTTTTTGTGAGCCTTCTGTGCAAGGGCTCACCTTAGAACAGAGATTGTCAGTGTTTGACAGCTTCTCAAAGCTGTCAAATGCTGACAATTCATCTGTCAAAAATTTTTCGACAGATGAAGCGTCATACGCTGACGTCATCTGTCACCGGCTTTCCCTTAATTGGCCGGGGCTTAACAAAATCAATCAAGGGAAAATAGCGTGGGTTGGTTCGCTTCCTTTGGCCAGCTACAGCCGTTTCTTCTCCTTATCAGGACAGCTTTAAAGGGTGACCGGCAGTCCTTTAACAAGTGCTGCAACCAGAAATCCTAGACCTTGACCCCAACATACTCTCGATGCTTCATAGGATGTAAAGAAAGACTTGGATTTATACAGTACCTTTCACGACCTCAGGCCGTCACAAAGCGCTTTACAACCAATGAGGTACGTTAAAGTTTAGTCACTGCTGTAATGTAGAAAACACGGCAGGCAATTTATGCACAGCACATTTGCACAAACAGCAATGTGATAATGACCAGATAATCTATTCCTAGCAATGTTGGTTGAAGGATAAATATCGGCCAGGATACTGGGAGAACTTCCATACTCTTCTTCAAAATAGTGGCCGAGGGATCTTTTACATCCACCTGAGAGGGAAGACGGGGCCTCGATTTAGCATCTCATCCGAAAGACGGCACCTCCGACAGTGCAGCGCTGGAGTGTCAGAGTGGATTATGCGCTCATGTTTCGGGAGTGGGACTTCAACCCACGGCTTCTGACTCAGAGGCAAGAGCGATATCCTCTGAGCCACGACTAGCACCTGTATCAGGAGGTCAGAGTGTAGCACTGACCAGTCATATGAGGCACCACTGCAACTGGAAAACAGTAGAATCGGCCTCCATGGGCAGGATTTTCTTTGGGCCGTGGAGGCAGGATTGGAGGCGTGTGGGGGGGTTAAAATCTCAAAATCGGGGGGCACGACCCCATCCCGCCCCCAACCCACCTCCGTGCCAGTTTCAAAGGAGGCGGATACCCGACCTGTGCTGGGACCCGCCTCCCCAAGGCGGGAAGGGTATTAGTGCCAATTAACTGCCTGTTAACATGTAGTTAACAGGCAGTTTTTAGCCTAATTCCTATTTTTATTGCTGAAGTGTGGGATTCCCGATGGCTCCAAACCACGCCAAGTTAGCAAGGTGGGCCGTCGGGCTGAAGGGCTTGGAGGGTTCGAGATGTCCGGTGTTCAGGTGAGTGATGGGCGCATGAGTGAAGAGGTAAGTGTGTTTGGTGTGTTTAAAGTGTTTAAAGAATTTTTACTTACATTTACTTACCTTTACAGCCTTCCCTCCTTCAGGTCTCGGGAGTCACTCATCTCACCGGCACAGAAAGCAGAATGGCCGCGAGCTGTCAAAAGTTGCAGCATTCAGCTTTCTGTTCTGGAGAGATCTCTAAATCAGCCTGAGAAGAAGGAATTAACTTGGAGTACAGATTGTCAGTGTTTGACAGCTTCAAACAGCTGTGAAACGCTGATATTTCATCTGTCAAAAACTCTTGACAGATGAAATGTCAATCTGTGACACTGGGCGGGCTCAACAAGGTCAATCAAGTGAAAATCGCGTGAGTTGGCCACAAATCGATGGAGGCGGGACTACAACCCCGAAAGTTGTAGTCCCGCCTCCTACACGTCTCCTCAATGAAAATCCAGCCCATGTCTCCAGTCCAAAAAGTGTGTGCAACAATGAACAGAATCAAGAGAACTATTATGTTATCATGCCAAGATCAAACACCCACTCAAACAAATCCATAAAGTCATACAGGTTTTAACAGGTTTTGCATGTTTTATCTGCTATGGTGCTGCTTGTGCCCGCACAATCCTCTTTGGCTCTCAGGGCTGCCAATTTTTCCATGGATGCCTTCAATACCGCTCAGTATTAATCAGAAGGCAGCATGACAGATGCCGGCTGGTTCTGCCAGCTTTCCCACGTCCTTCAAGCGGAGCGCCTGCTCAGTGCATGGAGCTCCACCTAGTGCCCTGGATGAGAAATGAAAAAGCTGTTGCCTGATGTCTTACTCACCGTTTTTCCCCACCCGATGCACCTGTCAAATTGCTCCACGAGGGCTTTGAATTCAGCGTGTTGGTGTTGCAGCTGGGTTTCAAAGCAGCACTTGACAGCGACTGGAACAAAATTGACAAGCTGCAGCTTTCAGTTCATCTTGTGTCAATTTGCTGGTGGTGCCATTGCACCCCGAGCAGCAAGGGAACAAACCACCTGAAAAGCTCGCCCTCCCTACCACTAGAGGCACTGTTTGTAATGCAGCGCTCCCTCCAGTAGGAGTGCGGCAGCACACATGCAGCAGCAATGGCCCAGTGCATTTGGTGCACCACGAGGTGGCAAGACAGAAACTCATGCTTGGGGTGCTCCACAAGGTCTCAGATGACAATTCAGGGGAAGTGCAGGTTCAAATAGATGATTTAATTAAAAAACAAATAGGGCACAGCCAGCCATAGGCAACAACAAATTGCATTTATACAGCCCCTTTAGAGTCACAGAAGGAGGCAATTCAGCCCATCGAGTCCATGCCAGCTCTCTGTAGAGCAATCCAGTCAATCCCATTCCCCCGCTCTATCCCCGTAGCCCTGCAAGTTTATTTCCCTCAAGTGCCTATCCAGTCTCCCCTTGAAAACATTGAGGCCTAGAAATTCAGTGGCCTGCGCCACCCGTTAGCGCGCTAAGAGGGCACTTAGTGGGTTTTGCGCCACTGGCCACGCCTCCCGCTAAATTTAGCGGGACGCTAATGGCGGCGCTAGCCGTTAGCGCTGCGCCGCTACCGATGATGTCATCGGTGTGCGCAGCACCCCACTACCGCACCGAACGTGAAATTTAGTAGCGCCCCCTGCTTTAACGCCGGTCGCAATTTGCGACAGGTTCAGGGGGGCCTACCTGCGGCGGTAGAGGCGCTGAGGTGCGGGGCGGCCATTTTTTTTTGCTGGCCACCTGCCAGCACCTCCCCGCGCCGCTGTCCCCCGGCCTCCTGAGCAACCCCCCCCCCCCCCACCCCGCGGAGTGCCGGCTGTGTCCCAAGAGCCCGGCACTTCTCCTCGGTGCCGGGCTCTTTTGCCGGCACTCGCGCTCTTTGAGCGCGCTGCAGCAGGCCCCTCCCCTTTAAGAAGGGGAGGAAGGCCTGCAGTACCGCAGCGCGCCGTGCCGCAGCGTGTGGCACTGCGGCACATTGCGTTGCGATTTTCAGTTGCAGCGCCCCAAGAGGGATGCAGGGCACCTCGAGTAGCGCCGTGCTTCCGTCTGGGGCGCTGAAAGTGAATTTGCAGCGGGCGGCCGCGACTCCTTTCAGGGCGGTACTTCCGGCGCCCTGGCGAGACTGGCGCCAGTGAATTTCTAGGCCTGAGTGTCTCCGCTTCCACCACTTCCGTCCCCTCACATCCCCCCTGTATCTCTTGCCCAAATCCTTAAATCTGTGTCCCCTAGTCCTTGTGCCATTAACTAGTGGGAACAGCCTTTCCCCATCTAGCCTATCTAAACCCGTCATAATCTTGTACACCTCTATCAAATCACCCCTCAACCTCCTTTGCTCTAATGAAAGCAAATTCAGCTTCTCCAACCTGCCCTTGTAGCTAAGATCCCCCAGCCCCGGAAACATTCTGGTAAATCTCCTCTGCACCCTCTCAAGGACCTTCACATCCTTAAAGTGTGGTGACCAGAACTGGATGTAATACTCCAGTTCTGGCCTAACCAGCACTTTATAAAGATTCAGTATAACTTCTCCACTTTTGTACTCAATACCTCTATTTATGAAGCCCAAGATCCCATATGCATTGTTAACCACTCTCTCAATATGTCCTACCACCTTCAGGGACCTATGCACATTAACTCCCAGGTTCCTCTGTCCCTGCACACTCTCTTTAAAACTGTGCCATTAAGTGTATATTGCCTCTCCCTGTTCCTTCTGCCAAAATGCATTATTTCACATTTCTCTGTATTAAATTCCATCTGCCACTTGTCTGCCCATTCGGCTAGTCTTTCTATGTCCTGTTGCAGTCGATTAGTATCATCCGCACTGTTTGCCACCCCCCCCAAATTTGGTGTCATCGACAAATTTAGAAATTCTACTCTGTATTCCAATATTCAATATGCTTTAACATATTAAAACATCCCCAGGCACTTCGCAGGAGCGTAATCAGTCAAAAAAACTGACACTGAGCCACAGAAGGAGACATCTTGGTTAAAGAGGTAGGTTTTAAGGAGCATCTTAAAGGAGGAGAGAGTGGAAGAGAGGAGAGGTTTAGAGAGGGATTCCAGAATTTAGGGCCTAAATGGCTGAAGGCATGTCCGCCAATGGTGGAGCGAAGGATGTCGGGGATGTACAAGAGGCCAGAATTGGAGGAGTGCAGAGTTCTCAGCGGGTTGTATGGCTGGAGGAGGTTAGGGAGGGGCGAGGGTACATCAGACACTGTCCATAACAATGACAGGAAACAAACACTAACACATCACTGAGGGATTTATTTTCTTTTTAAAGGGATAGATACGTCGAATCCAAAGGTGAACGAGCTGGAACAAATATGTGCTTGCAATTCCTCATCACTCATCTCTGCTCCTTGCACCAGAACCTGCTTTCGGTTTGATGGATAATTGAATTGAGCCACGTGTGGTAAATCCATTTCCTCTGTGAAAAATTCAATATCGAAGAGACTGAATGAGTCAATGAGAATGTTTTCTCGAAGAACAATAAACATGTGTTTGGAGTGTCCGATGGATCAACGAGACAAACCATCTGCTGTAGAACACTTTTAGTCTTTAATTCTCTACATCCTCTTCCCCACATAATGGGGGTATTTTAAAAGCCCCCAAAGTGGGTCGGTGTGGGTCACATGGGAAGTTAAAAAATTAAAAATCTGAAACAGGAACCCAATCCGCCTTGAACCCGCCCACTTCTGGTTTTAACGGAGGCGGGACGAGGGACGGGTGACCAATCTGCTCTCAGGAAGCCGGTTGGTCATTGAAACCTTTTAAGGAGGCTGCGTGCCTTCATTTTAACAGGTTTTCTATTTTTAACCTATGTTGGCTGGGTTTCCAGGGCTTTGGGAAACCCGGCAGGTAAAAGGAGGTGAGAAGGGCTGGATCCATCAGGTAAATGCCTTTACAGCACTGCTTGTGGGCCAGGAGGAGCAGGAGTGTTTCCTCCAAGGCCCAACAAGCTAACCCTGTAAACTCACCCCTGCCCCACCTCCACAATCTCCCTCCGAACCCGCCCCCCATCTCCGACCCCTCTATCACCAACTTCCCTTCAATCACTAACCCTCCCATCTCTGACTCCCTCCGATCATCCCCGACCCCCCGCGATCACCCCTGACCCTACCCACCCAACCTCCACCCCCCCCCCTCCAATCTCTACCCCCAAAAACCACTAAACCTACGTGCTGCTGGGCCGCAGCCTTTCCTGGAGTGTTCCCCGCCCAACAGGTAGCCAAGCCTGTCAATCAGGCTGGCGTCCGGGCAGGGAATCTGTTCAAAGAAAACATGCACGCCCTGGAGTTAAAACAACCTTGGGGAATGCCGGACCATAACTCCTCACCCCTCCGCTCCAAAACCACGTCCCAGTAACATCGGGGCCAATGTCTCACACAAGGTTTGTTTTGAACGCAGTAAAATCTGAACAAAGGTATCACACAGTTTGCACCTATTCATGTTCTGCCCTAACTTAGATTGTCTCTTAACTGTTAAACGTCCTTAACTGGGAGAGGAGTTTCAAATGTTCTTAAAGTGATACTAACATCATACCACAAGTTAGACCTTCTCCTCTTCCTAGGTCACATTGCACAGATGAAGACAGGCAGACAGCCTGTTCCTCCACCTCTGCCCTTGCCACACTTGAGCTTGGTTGAGTTGCCTCCCAGGTTTCCTTTTATTCTCTCCTCCCTCCCTGGGTAGGAGCTGGGTTTTCCTCACAGCAAAAACTGCTTTCTGTTTGATGAATAATTGAAATGCGCCATTGGCAGAAAACAAATGAATCCCATTTCCTCTATGAAATATTCAATAGGAAGAGACTGAATTAATCAATTACATGTTTAGTCTAAGCATAATAAATGTGTGATTGGAGAGCTTCTGATGGACCAAACTAACACTTTTTTAGCCTTATTTCTCTATGTCCCACTACTGCTATCAATAGGTCAATTAGGATTAAAGAATCACGTGGGATATTAGAGGCACCCAGTGGCAGAGCTACTGAAGGGTCATGAGATGCCAATCATTTTGAGGTTGGCCAACGAGGCTTTGGAGGACCCTGCTCCATCTCGCTCCCAGGAACTTCTGTCGCCCGTCTTCGGCCTCCAGGTTGGGCCTGCGAGTCTGTACTGTTCCCGGCATGGTCTTCGGACTGAGGTAAGTTGGCATTCCCCGGTTCCCAGCTCCAACCCTTCCTGCCAAGTTGGCCAAATCTTGAGTTAGATCCTGCCCCCCCTCACCCACTCGGCAAAGCCTAGCTCCGCCAGTGCAGGCACCAGCAGGGAAAGAGTTAGAATGATCTGCAAACAAATCTCAAGCTTAGTTCAGCATTGTCTTGCTCACCATGCCGAGTGCCACAGGGAAAATAAATGACACGCCTCATCTTAAATTATTTACATTTTTTGTTGATTTTCTTGCACTAACTATTCGAAGAAGAGCAGGGGAGTTCTCCCCGGTGTCCTGGCCAATATTTATCCCTCAACCAACATAAAAAAAAACAGATTATCTGGTCATTATTTGTGGGACTTTGCTGTGTATCATACATTACAACAGTGACTACACTGAGGGATAAATATTGTCCAGGACACTAGGAAGAATTCTCCTGCTCCTCTTTGAATAGTGCCATGGGAACTTTTCCTTCCACATGAGAGGGCAGACGCAGCCTCAGTTTAACGTCTCATGCAAAAGAAGGTACCTCCGACAGTGCAGCACTCCCTCAGCCTAGATTTTGTGCTCAAGTCTCTGAAGTGGGACTTGTGTAGTGTATGTACCTTTAAGGGGGGAACTACTTTTACAGCTCCTGTATACTGTAGTACCGGCAGTGACCACACCTGTATATAAACCCTGAGTAGGGATCTGTACTGTTAGTTTTTAGAATACCCTCATCCAGTAAACACCTGTTGATTGTTTATCTGCAGTCTCCGTCTATTTATTGAAGAACACCATACCTCAAGATTCACGGATTTAACAGTGGCGACGAGGCAGATTCGAACCTACCTGCAACTCTGCATTTCCTCCCAGGGATTCGCTCCTGGAGAACAGTGGAAGAAAGTCAAGGCCAGAGGCATGGGCGTCGACCATGAGCAACCGCCCAGTCATCCAGCAGAGATTGAGCATCGCAGGGGAGGCTGTTGAGAGCTGGGCTTGGTTCTCCAGTCACGACGATCCAGTGCAACAGGCTGGCAACAGGTACGGCGCAGACCCTTCCCAGACAGCGGCAGCTGGAGCCGACCGACGGCACAGAAAAGGCCGAGCAGCGTCGACGGGGTAAGAGAGAGGGTAAAGCGCACAGGGCGCAACCAGGGGTTGAAGACCGAACGGTGTCGACGAAAAACAAAAAGAGAGAGAGGGTAAAACGCAGCTGGGGTCCAGGACCGAGCAGCGGCAACGAGAGAGGCGCGCAGGAAAATGCGCAGAGCGCAGCCAGTGCTCAAAGGCTGAGCAGCGTCCACGGGGAAGAAAGGAAGCGCGGGAGACACCATTCGAGCCGCAGCGGAGAAGAAGAGAGAGCGCGGGAGATGCCATTTTTGAAGCCGCAGCGGAGAAGAAGGGCGAGCGCGGGAAGAAAGGGAAGCGCGGGAGACGCCATTTTGAGCCAGCGGAGGAGAAGGGAGAGCGCGGGAGATGCCATTTTTAGCTAGTCTAACCACACCCAGGGATGCCGAAGAGTGGCAGTGTCACAGCGTTCGACAATGAAGTCGAAGATTCGGCGACATATGTAGAACGCATTGAAGTGTACTGCAAGGCGAATGAAGTGCCAGATGCCAAGAAAGCACTGGTATTGTTGAATTCCATGGGTGCAAAAACGTATGGCTTACTGCGAAACCTAGTAACCCCAGAGAAGCCAGTGGATAAGGATTTTGAAAGCATAGTGGCAATCCTACAGGACCACATAAACCCCACACCGCTGCTGATAGCAGAAAGATTTAAGATTCACAAAAGGAACCAGCATAAAGATGAAAGTAATGCTGAGTATTTAACGGAACTGCGCAAGCTATCGAAACACTGCCAGTTTGGAACGGGACTAGCAGATACGTTAAGGGACAAGTTTGTGTGTGGGCTTCAAAGTGAAGGAACCCAGAAACGGCTTCTATCAGAAAAGGATCTTACGCTGGACAAGGCTTTCAGCATGGCAGTATCACACGAAGCAACCACACGGGGCACTGCAGAGATACAACGGAGACCGCAAGAATATGGCACCGATGAAATGTCATATGGAGCAGTGAAGTGTTATCGCTGCGGCAGAACAACACACGACCAGAAGGATTGTTGGTTCAAAGACCAAGTGTGCAGACAGTGTGGAAAAGCAGGACACATAGCAAGAGTCTGCAGGTCGGGAAAGAAAACTAGCAGCAAGAAATCTCCACAGGAGAAGTACAAAAAGGTACATAAGGTGACGGAGAGTAGTTCAGACGAACAGAAAAGTGATACAGACTCCGGAAGCAAGGAGCTGGGTTGTCTGAAACTACATAATGTAATCAAAATGGAGGATCACCAAACTATCTGGGTCACGCTCAAAATAGATGGAGTCCAAGTGAAAATGGAATTGGACACAGGATCAGCCCTAACAGTCATAAACCGAAGGGACTACAAGCAGCTATTCTCACATATACCCTTGAGAGATACAGAGATTGTCTTGAAGACGTACATGGGGCAAAAAGTCTCCCCCAAAGGAAAACAAAGGGTGAACGTGATATACAACGGCAAGGAAACACTAAAAATGGACCTGTATGTATTGCCAGATGGAGGACCACCACTACTAGGACGTGAATGGATCCGGAAGATACAGTTAGATTGGCATTCCATACAAGCACTGATGGTAGAGGCCAAAAAGGATGACGACGTTACACCTGGACGACTGTCAAAAATGCTAACTGATGCACAAGAAGTGTTCCAGGAGGGACTCGGAACACTAAAAGGCATAACAGCGACGATCAAAATAGAGGAAAATGCACCACCACATGCCCCTCTACACCCATGGGAGTGGCCCTCCTCTCCATGGCAACGGGTGCATATTGATTTTGCTGGTCCATTCATGGACTCAATGTTCTTAATAGTAGTGGATGCGCACTCGAAATGGCCTGAGGTGATCAAAATGTCCTCCACCACTACGGAGAAAACGATTGCAGTCCTACGGACCATATTTGCCAGGAACGGCTTGCCAGAGCAGATTTGCTCTGATAACGGACCACAGTTTGTGTCCGAAGAGTTTCGGAAATTTATGAGAAGGAATGGGGTAAGGCATTACACATCCGCCCCGTATCATCCAGCCACAAATGGATTGGCTGAGAGGTTCGTACAAACCTTTAAAAAGGCAGTAAGGGCCATGTGTGATGACGACATTGCACTGCAGCATAAGGTGGACAATTTCCTGTTAGCCTACAGAAATGCGACACATGCAGTTACCAACCAGACCCCAGCCATGATGTTCTTTAACCGAAGGTTGAGATCGCGTCTGGATTTGCTCAGACCAAATGTACGAAGAAATGTTGAGAATAAGCAATTCCAGCACATCAGTGAGAAGCCGACAAGGAACTTCAATGTAGGACAACCAGTCTTGGCCCGCGACTACCGAACAGAGAAATGGCAACCAGGAACGATATGCACACGGCAGGGGCCACTAATGTACACAGTGGATGTTGGGGAGAACATTGTGAGGCGCCATGTCGACCAGATCCTAGCGTCACAGGAACGAGTCAACCCCATGTCTCGTGTACCTGGTGATGAACCTGACATACCGGTAGCATCTACCCCAGAAACAGTAGCATCGGAAGCTAATGAACTAACTGACGACAGGGGGCCAGAATCGCCTCCGCACCAAGAGCAAGACACTCAGGAAAGGCGCTATCCAGAAAGGATCAGGAAGCCGCCCCAAAGACTGAATTTATAAATGGACTATTTCAGTTAACGTGCATGTTAAAAGTGTTAACTGTTAAATGAATGTTATGTTACTGTTAATCTAAAAGAGGAGGAATTGTAGTGTATGTACCTTTAAGAGGAGAACTACTTTTACAGCTCCTGTATACTGTAGTACCAGCAGTGACCACACCTGTATATAAACCCTGAGTAGGTATCTGTACTGTTAGTTTTTAGAATACCCTCATCCAGTAAACACCTGTTGATTGTTTATCTGCAGTCTCCATCTATTTATTGAAGAACACCATACCTCAAGATTCACGGATTTAACAACTTGAACCCACAAATCTTTGAGGCGAGAATGCTACCCACTGAGCCACGGCTGACACCTATCGACAGAACAGGAGACCCAAGGGGCCTACTGTGACTGGAAAATACTGACACAGCTGCACAACTGGCAGAAGAAGGGGTTGTCTTATGAAGAAATGTTGAGCAGGTTGGGCCTATACTCATTGGAGTTTAGAAGAATGAGAGGGGATCTTATTGAAATGTATAAGATTCTGAAGGGGCTTGACAGGATAGATGCAGAGAGGATGTTTCTCCTCGTGGGGGAATCTAGAACTAGGGGGCATAATTTCAGAATAAGGGGAAACCCTTTTAAATCAGAAATGAGGAGGAATTTCTTCTCTCAGAGGGTCGTGAATCTTTGGAATTCTCTTCCCCAGAGAGCTGTGGAGGCTGGGTCATTGAATATATTTAACGTGGAGATAGACAGATTTTTGTACGGTAAGGCAGCACGGTGGCATAGTGGTTAGCACTGTTGCCTCACAGCGCCAGGGACCCGGGTTCAAATCCGGCCTCGGGTGACTGTCTGTGTGGAGTTTGCACATTCTCCCCGTGTTTGCGTGGGTTTCCTCCGGGTGCTCCGGTTTCCTCCCACAGTCCAAAGATGTGCGGGTTAGGTTGATTGGCTATGATAAATTGACCCTTAGTGTTAGGGGGATTAAATACGTGGGGTAACGGGGATAGGGTGGGATATGTGTTGGTGCAGGGGTTACGGGGATTGGGTGGGATATGTGTCGGTGCAGGCTCGATGGGCCGAAATGGCCTCTATCTGCACTGTGGGGTTTCTGTGATTTCTGTGAAGGGAGTCAAGGGTTATGGGGAGCGGGCAGGGAAATGGAGTTGAGGCCAAGATCAGATCAGCCATGATCTTATTGAATGGCGGAGTAGGCTCGAGGGACCGAATGACCTACTCCTGCTCCTACGCCTTATGTTCTTATGTAGAACACCAAGGAAAGGCGTGAAACACCAACGTCTGCATCTGAAGCACCGTCAACTCTTGGGATTCTCCTGGATTCTATTTACTGGGTAGCGTTAAACTCAGATTGCAGTTACTTTTTTGACCAGAAGTTTAGAATACCGCGCACTATTATACTATGTGCTATTACACTGGCACTATTCTACCATCAACACTTATACTGGCAGTATTATGCTATGTATTATACTATACACTATTTAACTTCACACGAATGTACTATATACTATTGTACCAGACACTATATTACACTAGCAATATTATACAATTTGGTATCATACTATACACTGTTATACTCAATGTTCCCGTTAAGATGCACGGTCTGGAGGTCCCACGCAAGCCGCTTGCTGGCTTCACAATGGAAAAAAAGCGCTTGCGCGGAAATTTGAATGGACCGCACAGCCTGTTAAAGGGGCCACACACCCAAAATAAAATTAGCCAGAACATTGATTATACTATGTAATTGTGATATCCGAGTGGTAAGGTCAGAAACTGAAAGAAGCGAGATATTAGGAACAAAACCCAACTGTTTATTTACACGGTGTAGCAGAGAGACATAGCTCTTACAAGCTGGAGGCAAGGCACTCAATTCTCATTGCACGAGCACAAGATGGAGGGTTCCCCTCTGAGTCATACCCATAATGCAATGCCACATTACCGTATAAACTGGTGTACCAGGACATTGAATACATGACCCATTACCTTAAATACTGGTGAATGTGAACCCTTAATATTTGGCTCCATCTGGTGGATAACTTAAACATTACATCCCAGATTACTATATCCCTCCCCTCTTAAGTTGAACATTAATTTCTTAACAACATTCTTAAAAAGTCCCATAAGGAAACTCCTTTAACGATAATCCATACTGAACGAATCTAGCAGGTCGTTATCAATCTCTCTGGCGGCTTGTGAGTCCTTGGTGAACATCTTACAGTCAAGTCCCTGCTTGGTTGTGGTAGAGCCACCTGCTGCTCCTGAGCAGTACTCAGAGTATCTGACTCTGCTACGATGGTTTCCTCTTGACGAAGGGGTCCAGGTGGAACTGGCTCTGTTCGTGGTGGTGGTACCACCGATGCATTTGGATAACTGGGGGCCAACTTGTCCTCCGACATCTCCTCTGGAACCTCCATTTCGATTTCCCCTTGTCTGGTCAGTATCTGATCTACATGTCTGCATACTACCTGACCAGTTCCCACCATGACCGTATATGATACTGGACCAGTCATTGAGTCTATGATGCCAGGAATCCATTTTGGACCATAACTGAAATTTCTGGTAAGGACCGCATCTCCTTCTCCAAAACTGCGGCTCGTTGTCCTTCTGTCATGGTTCTCCTTTTGTTTGATTTGTCGGTTTTCCACCTTCCTTTTTAGATCTGGGTGAACCAGGTCAAGAGTGGAGTGTAGTCGACGTCCTAACAACAGCTCAGCAGGAGAGAGTCCTGTGGTAGATTGAGGTGTTATTCTGTAGCTGAACAGAACTCGTGACACCTTGGCTGCCAAACTCCCTTCCGCACTTTTTTTCACCATCTCCTTAAATGTTTGTACGGCTCTCTCCACAAGTCCATTTGAAGACGGATGATATGGAGCTGAGGTCACGTGCACTATGCCATTGTTTCTCATGAACTCTTTTGTTTCTGTACTCACAAAACACGTGGCATTGTCACTTACTACGATCTCCGGTAGCCCTTGATTACTAAAACTCCTACGCAGGCAGTCTATAGTAACAGTAGATGAAGCAGAATTTACAGGATAAACATCCATCCATTTGGAATGGGCATCAATGATTATGAGGAACATCTTTCCCATGAATGGACCCGCATAATCTACATGTAATCTTCTCCATGGTCTATCCGGCCACTCCCAGGGGTGGAGATGAGCTGCTGCTGGTACCTTCCTGTGTACTTGAGAAGTGCTGCATGTCTTGACTAGATTTTCTATCTCCTCATCTAGCTTTGGCCACCACAAGTAACTCCTTGCCAAGGCTTTCATACGCAAAACTCCAGGATGACACTGATGCAGTTGCCCTAGGATAGACTGTCATGCTGGCTGTGGAATAATCACTCGTGCTCCCCACAACACGCAACCACCCTGCACACCCAGCTCTGTCTTCCTGACACTGTAAGGTGTGAAATCAGTCCCTTCCAGATGCTGTGGCCAACCCCTCATCACATATTCTCGGACTCTAGACAGTACTGGATCTTTACCTGTCCATGTCCTTACTTGTTCCGCGGTCACAATTACCGTGTCCGTGTCCTCCAACATAAAAACTCTGTCCTCTGGAGCTGCACGGATAGGTGTACCTGGCAGTGGAAGACGGCTCAAGGCATCTGCGTTCCCATGGTACTTGCCCGCCTTGTAAACGATGACATACTCATATGCCCTCAACGTCACTGCCCACCTCTGAATCCGGGGTGACACCATCTGTGGTACTGCTTTCATTTCATTAAAAAGAGATAGAAGAGGTTTATGATTGGTGCATATGGTGAATTTCCTGCCATATATATACTTGTGAAACCTCCGTAACCCAAATATTACTGCTAACCCCTCTTTATCTAACTGGGAATAGTTTTTTCCGCCGGTGTCAGAGTTCGAGACATAAACCCTATTGGTCTTTCTGTTCCATCTTCCAAGCTGTGTGAAAGAACCGCCCCCCACCCCGTAAGGTGAAGCATCACAAGAGAGAATGATGTCTTTCTCTGCATTGTAGTGAACCAGCACATCCGAGGACAGCATCAGTTTCTTGGACTGTTCAAATGAAACCCTCTGTTCCTCTTTCCACTGCCACTGTGTCTCCTTGCGCAGAAGTTTGTGAAGAGGTGCTAACACTGTTGCCAAGTTTGGTAAAAATCTGTTATAATAGTTTAGCAGTCCCAGGTAAGCTTTTAACTCAGTCACATTGGTAGGAGCTGGGGCCTCCTGCAGTGCTTGTACCTTCTCCTTGATTGGATGGAGCCCGGTGGCATCCACTCTGTATCCCAGGAACACGGCCTCATTCCCCAGGAAAGTGCACTTACTCCTCTTGAGCCGTAACCCAGCCTTATCCAATCTTTGTAGTACATCTCTCAGAGTGCTCAGATGCTCCTGGTCGATTCTTCCCGTCACCAGAATGTCATCCAGATAGATTGAAACATGTGGGATCCCTTGCAGTACACCCTCGATAGTCCTCTGGAAAATAGCTGGTCTAGATGAGACACCGAATGGTAAGCGGTTATAGGTAAACAAACCCTTGTGGGTATTTATGGTTACATACTTCTTGGATTCCTCATCTAGTGTAATCTGCAAGTATGCATGACTCATATCCAGCTTCGTGAATTTCTTCCCTCCAGCCAGGTTTGCAAAGAGATCCTCTGTTTTGGGAATAGGATACTGTTCTAGTTTAGACATCCTATTTACTGTCAATTTATAATCTCCACAGAGTCTTACCGAATTGTCCGGTTTTAAAACAGGTACAATGGGAGCTGCCCATTCTGAACATTTCACGGGTTCCAGTATGTTCTCTCTCAATAGATGATCAAGCTCAACCTCTACCTTTGGTTTCATGGCATACGGCACAGGTCGTTGTTTAAAAAACCTTGGCAGTGCCTCCTTGTCTACATAAATCTTAGCTGGGGGGCCATTAAATGTGCCAAGTTCTTCCTTGAACACGTTCTCATGTTCAATCAACATTTCTTGCAAAGACAACTGTTTGCCTCCCTCTATTTGATTTATTGCTCCCCAATCTAATTTAAGTTCTTGTATCCAGCCCCGACCTAACAGGTTTGGTCCGGAACCCGATACTACAACTACAGGTAGCTGTTTCACGGTGTCCCTGTGTTGCATAGTTACAGTAGCTGTACCCAATGTTGTCACTCATTCATGTTTTATATGTATATGTTTTAAGCTGCATAGAGCAAGACTTTAACTCTGGAACTTTTGCACGGTTCCACAATTTTGAGTACTCCTCCCTGTTCATTATGGTTACACCGCATCCTGTATCCACGTCAAAGTTGACCTTAGAGTCATTTACTGTCAGTTGCAAAGTGATATGATCCACTTTTGGAATGTTCTCTACCATACTATGTATTATGAACATGTCGTCTTCTTTCTCAGCTTCTCCGCTGATGTGATGTGCTCCCTGTTTTTTCACTTCTCTTCCTAGGTTTTGCTTACCTCCCCCTTTTGGTTTGTATTCCTCCACGATTGCTTTTGCCCTGCATGCACATTTTATGTGCCCTTTTTTCCCACATTTGTGGCACTTTTCCTCCAGAACCCTGCATTCCCTCACCAGGTGATCGCCATTGCATCTATAACATGCCTTTACATGCTCCCGTTGTGGTTTCTGACGCATGTTGAACTTGTGCACAATAACCTGACCTGCAACTTGCTTTGTAGTAGCCCAGTCTGAACCTTGTATTTCTTTTACATCTCGGTTCGCTGTCTCCATGGCTTGAGCAAGTTCCAACGCTTTTTCATACGTAAGCCCAGTCTCGGACAATAATCTCCATTGCATTCGATCATCCATTAACCCGCAAACTAGCCTATCTCTCAGCATGTCTTTCAGGTTGTTGTCATAATTGCAATCATGTGCCAATTTTCTCAACACCGCTACATAATCCAATACAGTCTCCCCCGGTTTTCTGTTCTGTGAATTAAATTTGAAACGCTGTACAATCTCACTCAGTCTGGGATTGAAATGGTCCTTCAGCAAGGCCACTAAGTTAGCAAATGATCTGTCTCCAGGCTTTTCAGGACTGCATAAGTTTCTCATTAAACTATACGTCTGACTTCCCACTGAAGTGCTGGCTGATCTGCACGGTTTAGTTCCGCATTGCACCGTGCAGTGAGCCAGCAGGGGAGCTGGAATGCAATCATTTTGAACACAGTGTGGGGTGAATTCCACAGGGATTCGCCGGCTGTACCTTCAGCAGAAAAGCTGCCGACAACCCCAGAAAAATATCTCTTCTGGGAAAGCGGGAGAATCCTCCGCAGGCCTTCGCCCCCATCACCACACCAGCCTCGCAATGGCAGTGCTCACCAGGAGCCCTGAATTTACACACAGTCGCTCTCGGGAGACTGGATAGCTCAGTGGGTTAAATCACTGTCTTAACTAAAGGTCTCTCCCGCTCTCTGCTTGTTATAGAAGTCGGACATCAAATCCATTTGGACAGTCTTAACCTCTTTCATTCTGGGCATGTGGATGTACATAATTGGCATAATCTGGCACTAAGCTGGCAGCAATCTCACAGGGAGGCCACAAGGACGTGGAAATGTCATCCTGGTGCTATATGGGGAACTCCTTTGAGGCTGGGAACTAATTTTACCCTTGCAATAACCCATGCTAACGACGGACCTAAAAACACTTGGTGCTGATACTGGGCACAAAAACCTGGAAACCTGTTGAATTATTTATCAAAGACATACCTCACCTTGATGAGCTTAAAATGTACTTTTTTTTTTAATAGGATTACTTAGGATTAGACATCTTCTTTGATAAAGAGAGGGACAGTTAGAGGGAAAAGTTACCGGGACTTCCCACAGTCTAAATAAGTGGGAAGATCAACAAACAAATAAAGACAATTCTCCAGTTGACAGTCCAGAAATTTTGCATTTTTTTTTTATTCGGTGTAACTTTGAAATATAATAGACAACAAAAGGATACGGCACACAAAATACATAATCGCACAGCAAGAGTTACTGCAGTGTCAGCATAAGTTGGGCCTTTTTCTGGAATCAGCTACACACTGCGCTTTGGGAGGCTCACAGCCCCTACTGAGTGTCCCATAGCACTAAGTCTGAAGAAGCGGGGAAACTTGCCTAGGAAGGAACTTGCGTACGAACAGAAACTAAAAAAAACAGGACTGCACCAATTATGAAGCCACAGGATTGAAAACCATTGTGAAAGGGCCCTTTATTGCAGTCAGTCATTCAGGCACTGCATGTTCAACAAAAAGCCTTTGTATGAAACTTGAAATCAAAGGAGGTTCTGTCATCAGGACATCATTTTAACCCAGAGCTCCAGTTTTCATTTGGTTTGTCAACTTGAAATGCAAGTTTTTTTTTTCTTTAATTGTCCCCTTTCCTGCCACTTCTCTCCTCCTTTCTTGAAGACGCTCATTGACACCTATTCCGTGGATTCCAGCAAGCCTCCATACCTTCACTCAGCTTCCCATTCCCAATGTGTGAACATGGACAGGGAGTGTTGGAAGGCTATCCAGATGTAAGAGCCATCACAGCCAAATCCAGCTGTATGCTTTACAGCAGTCAGCAATCAGGAGCAGACATTCTGAGCAATTGTTCTTTCCCCCCTAACTCAGGGACACTGAGCTTGTTATTAATGCCCCAGGACTCCTTGAGCTGAAATCAGGCAGCTCGGCTTAAACCAGAGGACAAACCTGTTCTGATTGTGAAGCAATGCAATTGACGATTTATTTCTTGGACCAAATTAAGTCCAATCCAATTGCACCGATAGTCTGGGCTTATCAGTTGAGCAGATATGTGATTTGTTTTCACCCGTCACAGAATTACTGAATGTTACAGCAGACACAGTCCATTCAGCCCATCAAGTCTGCGCCAGTGTTTTTCTCCACATGAGCCATCTACTCTAATCCCACTCTCCTTGCTACTCCTATTACTCAAAAATACTCAGTTTCAAGCAACGATCTGATTCTGCCCTCTTTTGCTACCCCAACTTCCTTTGCCCTGCCATTGGCGGCTGCGCCTTCAGCTGTCTATTTATTAAGCTCTGGAATTCCCTCCCTAAACCTCTCTGCCTCTCTACTTCTCTCTCCTCCTTTATGGTGCTCCTTAAAACTCTTTGACTAAGCCTGTCCTACTATCTCATTTTGTGGCTAGGTCAAATTTTGTCTGATTGTGAAGTGTCTGGGGACATATTTCCATGTTAAAGACACTGGGGGAGAAATTCGGTGGAGCCGCAAACGGGGCGCCCAGCTCGCCTGGGCGCCGGAATTACCGCTGCGATTGGAGCAGTTACGACCGTCGGAAATTCAGCTTGTGCGCCCCAAGAGGGACACGGGGCGCTGCTCAAGGCGCTCTGCGTCCCTCTTAGGGCGCTGAAACTGAATATCGCAGCGCAACGTGCAGCACGGTGCGCTGCGGTGCTGCAGGCCTTCCTCCCATTCTTAAGGGAGAGGGTCCTGCACCAGCGCGATCAGAGATCGCGAGTGCCGGCAAAAGAGCCCGGCACCGAGGAGAAGTGCCGGGCTCTCGGAAAACAGCTGGCACTGCCGTGGGGGGAGATCAGGAGGCCGGGGACAGAGGTACTGGCAGGCGGCCGCCGAAAAAAACGGCCGCCCCGCACCTCCACCTTAATTTACGCCACTCCCGCCACAGGTAGGCCCCTTGAACCGGGCACGATTTGCGAATGGCGCTACAGAGGTGGGTGCTACCAAATATCGCGATCGGGGCGGTAGCGGGGCGCTGCGCACACCGATGACGTCATCGGTGGCGGCGCAGCGCAACAGGTTAATGCCACCATTAGCGCCCCAGCTAAATATCGCGGGAGGCGTGGCCAGTGGCGCTAAAGCCACTGAGTGCCCTCTTTAGGCGCTAACTGGTGGCGCAGCCCACCGAATTTCTAGGCCACTGTATAAATAGAAGTTGCTGTTGTTGTTGATTCCCATTCCAAAAAATTTATGAGCACTGCTTCAACAATGCTTGGTGGCAGAGAATTCCACATGCGATGGCAGAAGGCAGCAATGAAGCTTTTCAACCTGGTAGTAGTCCATGTTTATCAATGCCAACCCCAACAACTGCCCTCATGTTAGGCACTAACACTGGCGGAGATAAGGCCAGATAGAAACTGGAGGCGACAACCATAGTTTAGATCTGGAATCCTGGCTGGTCCTCAGCAGGACTGGACTGTGCCATACATGTTTCCATTTTAATTTGAAGGTTTAACTCTCACTGCTCCAATGGAATTCCCAGATATTCTCTCACTTTCTTCCACCAACAATTGAAGAACACTTGAACAATGGATGACAACCTACTTAAAAGAAATGGATTTTAGTTTGATAAAATTCAAATTTTGGACAGCCCCAAATTCACTGCTAGCCAAACTGATGGTAAACCATCGGCCAAATCACAGAGTTCATCCTGGTGTCCAGGCCAACATTCCTCCCTCAACCAACACCACCAAAAATAGATTTTCTAGTCATTCATTTACTGTTTGTGGGCCCTTGCTGTGTGCAAATTGGCTGCTGCATTTGCCTACATATATCAACAGCTACTGGACTTAGAAAGTAATCCATTAGTTGTTAGCAATTTGAGATGTCCTGAGGCCATGATAAGGTGTTATAGAAATGCAAGTTCTTTCTTATTGTGAAGAGTGGGGAAGCAAAGCATCCCAAAATCAGTAACTCAAATAGTCTTCAAAGAATCAAGGTCATTATACACCAACCAAATCCACTAACTAAACCCAGTAACTATAATTCCTAACTAGAACCACCAACCATAACCACTAACAAAACCCAGTAACTACAACCACTAACAAATCCCACTAACCAGATTCAATTTTTTAAAAGATCTCATTACTTTTCTCATGCTGTATACAATTAAGGCCTTATTTCCACTCTCTGTGGTAAATGGCATTAGTGATAGATAATGCAACACAAACTGTGTCTCATATACACTGCCCGAGAACAAAATTATCTTTCACCCAATTCCCACTACAGAATAGCACAGAATAGGAGGTTTGCTGCCATTATTTTGTCAGACAGGTTGCCTGCAGGCTACTCCATTCAGGACTCGGGTCTCCGAACCTCAGTTTATAATTGTATTCTGTTGATTTATACACATGGGACTTGTTTTGTCATTTGTCTGGATGATCAGGAGCTGGAGAAATGGAATGACAGGATGTGAGAGTTGTCACTCTGCTCCATTGTACATTATTCCATTTCTTTCCGCAGCTGTAGTACCACTTTCCTGTACTTGGGGCACATTAACTCTCAATTGGCACCTGCTATGAAGAAAGATCTTCAACACTGGCACAAAAGCAGCATGGCCGGTGCACCAAGGGATATTGAACCCACTCATTTATATATGATGCCCAGTCAATCACTTTATGCCAAGGGCCAAGGCAGCATTGGAAATCTACTGGGAACACATTTTGCACGGAGAGTCTATGTGAGACGCAATGCCCAACAAGTCAGTCAAATTGAAGCCCTGAAACATCACCAGGGTCTCAAAACTTCCTGGACTTGTCCTCGTTATCAACACCTTTGTCATACCTCCACACAACCTGGCCATTCCTCTCCCACCAGCCGCCGCCCCCCCCACCGTGCCCCCCCGCCCAACAGATTAGAGAACTGGAGCAGCCATTAGTCCCAAAAACTGTAGCATAGAATCATATAATGGTTACAGCACAGAAGGAGGCCTTTTGGCCCATCGAGCCTGTGCCGGCTCTCTGCAAGAGCTAGTCCCACTCCCCCACAATATCCAGCAGGTGGCAGGTACCAAACCACAAGATGTGGAAAAGGCCCTGGGATCAATTTAGAGTACACATCCAATAGCAACAATTTCAATACCCACAAGCAATTCATATTATTAGTCCAAACTAAGAAACCATTTACTGTAGCATTGCTTATTCCTGTTGAAAAACAGTAGTAGATACATTCAATTCCATGGAAGTACCTGGGGCATTGCTTGGTCATGTGATACAACACTAAGGCTGCATTTGTCTGGAGTTCTTCTACAGAACATTCCACTGCTTGTTAATTGCCTGCCCTCGTGTGGGATCCATTTCTCTGCTGCCTCTGATATTGTTCACCATTCATCTCATAGTATTTGAGGGATGTTGCAGTGGGGTCAAAGCAGAGGCAGAGGGAGTCCCTCTCTGAACTTTGTACACACGTAGACAGATTAACCTTCCCACGACAGGCGGGAGAGGGTCGGGAGGTGGATTAAAAATGTTAAATGGCAAAACGCGTCCCCATGGCTGTCAGCATGTATAAGGCGGCAAGTTGCTTGGCGTGCCTGTGCCCTGTCTTGGAGACCCGACAGCGAAATGGAGAAAGGAGCTGCTGGCTGGAGAAGGCAAGTGCTTTTTAGAGCATTCCTTGTGAGTGAGGAGCAGCAGGAACAGGTACAGATCCACAGACACTGACTGATCCTGGGGTACAGATCCACAGACACTGACTGATCCTGGGGTACAGATCCACAGACACTGACTGATCCTGGGGTACAGATCCACAGACACTGACTGATTCTGGGGTGCAGATCCACAGACACTGACTGATCCTGGGGTACAGATCCACAGGCACTGACTGATCCTGGGGTACAGATCCACAGGCGCTGACTGATCCTGGGGTACAGATCCACAGACACTGACTGATCCTGGGGTACAGATCCACAGACACTGACTGATTCTGGGGTACAGAGCCACAGACACTGACTGATTCTGGGGTACAGATCCACAGGCACGGACTGATCCTGGGGTACAGATCCACAGACACTGACTGATTCTGGGGTACAGATCCACAGGCACGGACTGATCCTGGGGTACAGATCCACAGACACTGACTGATTCTGGGGTACAGAGCCACAGACACTGACTGATCCTGGGGTACAGATCCACAGACACTGACTGATTCTGGGGTACAGATCCACAGACACTGACTGATTCTGGGGTACAGATCCACAGACACTGACTGATCCTGGGGTGCAGATCCACAGACACTGACTGATTCTGGGGTACAGATCCACAGACACTGACTGATCCTGGGGTACAGATCCACAGACACTGACTGATCCTGGGGTACAGATCCACAGACACTGACTGATTCTGGGGTACAGATCCACAGACACTGACTGATTCTGGGGTACAGATCCACAGACACTGACTGATCCTGGGGTACAGATCCACAGACACTGACTGATCCTGGGGTACAGATCCACAGACACTGACTGATTCTGGGGTACAGATCCACAGGCGCTGACTGATCCTGGGGTACAGATCCACAGGCACGGACTGATCCTGGCGTACAGATCCACAGACACTGACTGATTCTGGGGTACAGATCCACAGACACTGACTGATTCTGGGGTACAGATCCACAGGCGCTGACTGATCCTGGGGTACAGATCCACAGGCACGGACTGATCCAGGGGTACAGATCCACAGACACTAACTGATTCTGGGGTACAGATCCACAGACACTGACTGATTCTGGGGTACAGATCCACAGGCACGGACTGATCCTGGGGTACAGATCCACAGACACTGACTGATTCTGGGGTACAGAGCCACAGACACTGACTGATCCTGGGGTACAGATCCACAGACACTGACTGATTCTGGGGTACAGATCCACAGACACTGACTGATTCTGGGGTACAGATCCACAGACACTGACTGATCCTGGGGTACAGATCCACAGACACTGACTGATTCTGGGGTACAGATCCACAGACACTGACTGATCCTGGGGTACAGATCCACAGACGCTGACTGATCCTGGGGTACAGATCCACAGACACTGACTGATTCTGGGGTACAGATCCACAGGCGCTGACTGATCCTGGGGTACAGATCCACAGGTGCTGACTGATCCTGGGGTACAGAGCCACAGACACTGACTGATCCTGGGGTACAGATCCACAGGCACTGACTGATCCTGGGGTACAGATCCACAGACACTGACTGATCCTGGGGTACAGATCCACAGACACTGACTGATCCTGGGGTACAGAGCCACAGACACTGACTGATCCTGGGGTACAGATCCACAGACACTGACTGATCCTGGGGTACAGATCCACAGGCGCTGACTGATCCTGGGGTACAGATCCACAGACACTGACTGATCCTGGGGTACAGAGCCACAGACACTGACTGATCCTGGGGTACAGATCCACAGACACTGACTGATCCTGGGGTACAGATCCACAGGCACTGACTGATTCTGGGGTACAGATCCACAGACACTGACTGATTCTGGGGTACAGAGCCACAGACACTGACTGATCCTGGGGTACAGATCCACAGACACTGACTGATCCTGGGGTACAGATCCACAGGCGCTGACTGATTCTGGGGTACAGATCCACAGGCGCTGACTGATCCTGGGGTACAGATCCACAGGCGCTGACTGATTCTGGGGTACAGATCCACAGGCGCTGACTGATCCTGGGGTACAGATCCACAGGCGCTGACTGATCCTGGGGTACAGATCCACAGACACTGACTGATTCTGGCGTACAGAGCCACAGACACTGACTGATCCTGGGGTACAGAGCCACAGACACTGACTGATCCTGGGGTACAGATCCACAGACACTGACTGATCCTGGGGTACAGATCCACAGGCGCTGACTGATCCTGGGGTACAGATCCACAGACACTGACTGATCCTGGGGTACAGATCCACAGGCACGGACTGATCCTGGGGTACAGATCCACAGGCACGGACTGATCCTGGGGTACAGATCCACAGACACTGACTGATCCTGGGGTACAGATCCACAGACACTGACTGATCCTGGGGTACAGATCCACAGGCACGGACTGATCCTGGGGTACAGATCCACAGACACTGACTGATTCTGGGGTACAGATCCACAGACACTGACTGATTCTGGGGTACAGATCCACAGACACTGACTGATCCTGGGGTACAGATCCACAGACACTGACTGATCCTGGGGTACAGATCCACAGGCACTGACTGATTCTGGGGTACAGATCCACAGACACTGACTGATTCTGGGGTACAGATCCACAGGCGCTGACTGATTCTGGGGTACAGATCCACAGACACTGACTGATCCTGGGGTACAGATCCACAGGCGCTGACTGATCCTGGGGTACAGATCCACAGACACTGACTGATCCTGGGGTACAGATCCACAGGCACGGACTGATCCTGGGGTACAGATCCACAGACACTGACTGATTCTGGGGTACAGACCCACAGGCACTGACTGATTCTGGGGTACAGAGCCACAGACACTGACTGATTCTGGGGTACAGATCCACAGACACTGACTGATTCTGGGGTACAGAGCCACAGACACTGACTGATTCTGGGGTACAGATCCACAGGCACTGACTGATTCTGGGGTACAGATCCACAGACACTGACTGATCCTGGGGTACAGATCCACAGACACTGACTGATCCTGGGGTACAGATCCACAGACACTGACTGATTCTGGGGTACAGATCCACAGACACTGACTGATCCTGGGGTACAGATCCACAGGCACGGACTGATCCTGGGGTACAGATCCACAGGCGCTGACTGATCCTGGGGTACAGATCCACAGGCACGGACTGATCCTGGGGTACAGATCCACAGACACTGACTGATCCTGGGGTACAGAGCCACAGGCACTGACTGATCCTGGGGTACAGATCCACAGACACTGACTGATCCTGGGGTACAGATCCACAGACACTGACTGATCCTGGGGTACAGAGCCACAGACACTGACTGATTCTGGGGTACAGATCCACAGGCGCTGACTGATCCTAGGGTACAGATCCACAGGCACGGACTGATCCTGGGGTAGAGATCCACAGGCGCTGACTGATCCTGGGGTACAGATCCACAGGCGCTGACTGATTCTGGGGTACAGATCCACAGACACTGACTGATCCTGGGGTACAGATCCACAGGCGCTGACTGATTCTGGGGTACAGATCCACAGACACTGACTGATTCTGGGGTACAGATCCACAGACACTGACTGATCCTGGGGTACAGATCCACAGGCGCTGACTGATTCTGGGGTACAGATCCACAGGCGCTGACTGATCCTGGGGTACAGATCCACAGGCGCTGACTGATTCTGGGGTACAGATCCACAGGCGCTGACTGATCCTGGGGTACAGATCCACAGGCGCTGACTGATTCTGGCGTACAGAGCCACAGACACTGACTGATCCTGGGGTACAGAGCCACAGACACTGACTGATCCTGGGGTACAGATCCACAGACACTGACTGATCCTGGGGTACAGATCCACAGGCGCTGACTGATCCTGGGGTACAGATCCACAGACACTGACTGATCCTGGGGTACAGATCCACAGGCACGGACTGATCCTGGGGTACAGATCCACAGGCACGGACTGATCCTGGGGTACAGATCCACAGACACTGACTGATCCTGGGGTACAGATCCACAGACACTGACTGATCCTGGGGTACAGATCCACAGGCACGGACTGATCCTGGGGTACAGATCTACAGACACTGACTGATTCTGGGGTACAGATCCACAGACACTGACTGATTCTGGGGTACAGATCCACAGACACTGACTGATCCTGGGGTACAGATCCACAGACACTGACTGATCCTGGGGTACAGATCCACAGACACTGACTGATCCTGGGGTACAGATCCACAGGCGCTGACTGATCCTGGGGTACAGATCCACAGACACTGACTGATCCTGGGGTACAGATCCACAGGCACGGACTGATCCTGGGGTACAGATCCACAGACACTGTCTGATTCTGGGGTACAGACCCACAGGCACTGACTGATTCTGGGGTACAGAGCCACAGACACTGACTGATTCTGGGGTACAGATCCACAGACACTGACTGATTCTGGGGTACAGAGCCACAGACACTGACTGATTCTGGGGTACAGATCCACAGGCACTGACTGATTCTGGGGTACAGATCCACAGACACTGACTGATCCTGGGGTACAGATCCACAGACACTGACTGATCCTGGGGTACAGATCCACAGATACTGACTGATTCTGGGGTACAGGTCCACAGACACTGACTGATCCTGGGGTACAGATCCACAGGCACGGACTGATCCTGGGGTACAGATCCACAGGCGCTGACTGATCCTGGGGTACAGATCCACAGGCACGGACTGATCCTGGGGTACAGATCCACAGACACTGACTGATCCTGGGGTACAGAGCCACAGGCACTGACTGATCCTGGGGTACAGATCCACAGACACTGACTGATCCTGGGGTACAGATCCACAGACACTGACTGATCCTGGGGTACAGAGCCACAGACACTGACTGATTCTGGGGTACAGATCCACAGGCGCTGACTGATCCTAGGGTACAGATCCACAGGCACGGACTGATCCTGGGGTAGAGATCCACAGGCGCTGACTGATCCTGGGGTACAGATCCACAGGCGCTGACTGATTCTGGGGTACAGATCCACAGACACTGACTGATCCTGGGGTACAGATCCACAGGCGCTGACTGATTCTGGGGTACAGATCCACAGACACTGACTGATTCTGGGGTACAGATCCACAGACACTGACTGATCCTGGGGTACAGATCCACAGGCGCTGACTGATTCTGGGGTACAGATCCACAGACACTGACTGATTCTGGGGTACAGATCCACAGACACTGACTGATCCTGGGGTACCTCACTCAACTGAGCTATTCTCTCTGCGTGAGCCGGGACAGTGAGTATCAGCAGGTAGCCAAGCTGAACCTGGCTCCCCTGTATATACGCACTCCAGCAGGACAGTAATCAGGAATGCGAACCCTTTCTGACTTTTCGCATCCTTAGCTGTGGGTGATTGAAGTGTCCCTGCCGGCTGAGATCAGCTACCTCAGCACAGATTGGGTTTCAAACCTTAGCCCTTCCGCTGCATGGCGAAGCTCCATTCCGCATTTGCCAACTATACCACTGGTGGGCCTTTCAGACTAATATTTAAACAGGGAGTAAAGGTTAACTGCGAAGCACTAATCTCAAAGAGCTCCAATGACAAACTGCTTGAGCAAAGCGAGAGCAGCTTGTAACTGACACTCCCTCCTCCCATATTATTAATTCTCCTGACGTGTACTTTGGAGGTCCTGTTAAGGTTCAGGTTCCTTCTTGCTCCAGTCGTAGCTGGCATGACAGTCACCGATGGTCCGTGCCGTTGGTTCAAGATTTGGCAACGGTGGTGAAGGGCTAACAATGCCAGCAGTCAGCGGAAGCTTGTTTTGACATGATGTGCACAGTAACTTAGGAACAGGAGCAGGCCATTCAGCCCCTCGAGCCTGATCCACCATTTAATTAGATCATGGCTGATCTGTGTCTAAACTCCATTTATCCGCCTTGGTTCCATAACCCTTTGGTTCCATAACACTTAATTATTATTATTTTGTATGGCTGATGTAGATATAGAGCAACAACTATAATTTTACATTTAGGTGGTTAAGCCAGCTAATTGCATTAGGGGTAGCGGAGTGTATCGCTGTACTGCCTCCTTTGTATTTGTGAATTTGTGGCATATGTTTCATGGTCTGTTCTGGGTGACCACAGTCACACACTGGAGAGTTTTTAATTTTCCATTTGTGCATCAAGTCTCCGCATCTGCCATGGTTTGTGCGTACAGGGTTCAGGGTTTCCTATAAGCTTTGCAGAAGATTGAAGCCAGGGATCTTCTGCGTTGGGTCTTTCACAAGGTGTTTGTGACTTCTTGTGAACAACATTGCCTAACAAAATCCTATCAATCTCAGGTTTTAAATTTTCAATTGACCTAGCCTCAACAACTTTTTTGGGTGGGGGAGGAGTGAGCTCCAGATTTCTACAATCACTCTACCAATCCTTCCTCCTAAAGTTAGCTATTTACAGCTAACTTTATTCAGACAGAAGTGAAACGAATGTGCCAAGGGTTATGCCTTTTACCCACCCCCTTCGGAGAAGAAATCCACTGGTCTGAAACAGGGTGGGCATCCCTCAAACCCCCTTTAAAAAAAATCAAGACGCCCCAATAGCACATCTTGCTGGGACAGTAAATAATTACGTTTCATAAGATGATGCGAGTTATACCTGTAACAGGAGATAATATTTAAAATATATAAAGTGCACATTATACGGGAATTTCGATAGTTTTGAGCTATTTACACATTTATAGATTTACATATATTCAATGTGCCCCTTCCTCCCCCACTGCCAAAGGTGGGCGCTCTTATTGAGATTGTTCATAGTCTGCACATCACACTTGCGTCTTCCCTGTGGTCACAGTTGTGGACATCCCAGCCAATGTGCGAGCACTGGGTGAGTGAGCTCTCGTTCCCTTTGCATTTTAAGTTGTCGAGGTGGATGATGCCGGCGCCCTGCCCGAAATACGCCTCCACCTTGGCGGCCAGGGCGCTGCCACAGCCCAGCTGCCTGCAGACCACCACAGCGGCCCTGCGGTCCCAGGCGTCGTCGCAAACCGTCCCCCACTGCGCCATCAGGTAGATCTCCACCCGGCCTTCACATCGGTGACGTCCATTCACCAGTCGGATTTGCGATTCTAAAGGGACGGGGGGGGGGGGGGAAATAAAAAAAAAATCAAACCAAATGACGGCACGAACTAACTCTTTTCTAGTTACAGGAGGCATCGGCCGAGAATTTGCTGGGAATATAATGACCAGTCAAATGCGCCGGCTGTTTGTGTGTGTAAGAAAAAAAAGAGCCAGCAATTTGTGGTGATAAAGAGTTGTAAACTGGACAATTTGAGTTAGCCTCGCGAAAACCAGAGCTCGCCGTCAACCTCCCCGCCAATTTCAAGGAAGTTCTGCATTTGTGCAGTAACTACGGATTCAAATTTTCGAGCTGATGGGTGAGAATAAAATCTAACAAACAGGGCACTCTTCCAGATGTACCACTCCAGTAAGTTCTGGGCCATTTGGAAAATCATCAACACTTAATACTTCTGAATGGCTCTTCCTGAATACATGCAAGTGTGGACACATCCAGAAAAAAAGGCATTTAATAACATTCACGCTTATTATAGTTTGCTCTACATAATGTACGTAAAGGCCCAACATTATAATATTTATAACTTCAGTATTCCCAGATCACAGTTAAACTTTTTCCGTACACTATGCATTTTTTGCCTGTAACTTTCCCCCCTTCAGTGCTCCCTTGTACATGATCAGCTTCCCTTATTTTCCTTCCTTTTGCTGTGTGTTTTCTGCCCTATTCATACTGGAGCCCTGAAATGTTCACCATTGCTTTGGAAGACCTAACGTAGGCAGGCCCACTACAAGACAGAGCAGAATGTGGGGGGACAAAGATTGAGGCAAGGTTATAATGGGCTGAAGGAGACCAGCATCACAGGCCAAGCACTGTGGTGTTACTGGAGCAGATGCAAGTAGTATTTCACATGGATTGCAGTGGTCTATGTGTCCAATGCTATAAATTTATGGCCCTGTTCGAAGCTAAGATTGGGGGGCTAGAAGAAGCCTCACCACAGCTTCTCAGGGCAATTAGGGATGAGCAATAAATGCCAGCCTTGCCACCAATGCCCAGACCCTTAGAATGATTCTTTTAAATTAAGCATTCATGGTTCTCCCCTTGGCTGGGTGAGTAAAGCACTGTCTAGTGTGCTGCTAATTCACGCAGACCAGAAGGTCGCAGGTTCAAGCCCATCAATCAGGGCAGGAGTTGAGATGCTGCAATTGGCTCCGGAGTCCCTGGGAGGGGAAAATTCACCAGAGTTCCTGCTGCTACTCAATATCCAGTGACCCCTCTGGAAAGCAGATGTCAGACGAAGACAGGGTTGGGTTCCTTGACCAAACATCCTGCCAACACTCACTGCCCGTGCTCACACAGGAAGACTGGTCACTTGGATGATGTATTAAAGAGGTACTGCACTTCCGCGTGATTCAGTGGGGTTGAGATTCATGGGTGGGAGTGCAAAACGGATAGCAGATCGGCAGCCCGTTTTACACTCCACTCGATTTTCTTTTCCATGAGAATATCCTCCCCAGTATCTTCAAGAGAATGGGTGAAGGGGACAATGTTAGGTATTTATTTCTGATTTTCCAGTTGATTCCTTCTCTACTACACCACCAACACCAAACTTCTGTCTTGCAACGAAAGGTTTCCGGTTCCAAAGCCGTAATGAGTTCTAATTTCTCACCTGTAGAAGGTGGAAAATAAATACATCCTTAAATTCTAAAAAGAATCCCCTGCTCTTTTGATACAACACTCAACTCATGAGACTAGGATTGGAGTGGGTCAGATTAACACACCAACCATGGGCCTCATTTTATTTTGCAGTGTGCTGCCCCAGGTTGACCTGTCTTATTCTGTTTTTTTATTCATTCACTCTAAGGATCTGGGCATCTCTGGCAAGGCAGGCATTTATTGCCCATCCCTAACTGCCTTGAGAAGGTGGTGGTGAGGCTTCTTCTCGCCCCATGTATAAGACAGCCCTCCCAATCTTGGCTCCGTGTCCAATGTTGTTTGATTGCGCCCCTGTGAAGCGCCTTTGTTAAAGGCACTATATAATTGCAGGTTTTTTGTTATTTTGTTGTAAAATTTAGTCTGCCTGCCATTCCATTTTTAAGCATAAACGGGGCAGTAGGCAAATGTAAGTCAGCCCCCATATGTTTAACTGTCAATTGAAGAAAATTAATTTTTATAGATTCGTAAACTGAACCAGAAATGAACAGAGTCACAGAAATGTCTATTCAAAGTACTCTGAAAATGCAACTTGCTACAGAGTATGAAGCACTCCATTCACAGACTAGGCTGAATTGGCTTGCTTTCAACGAGTGGGACTGGGTAAATTCAGATTAAAGGAAGTCCAAACCCAAAATGTATGCTTAACAAAAGCGTTGAGGCTGAATGAGGCTGTTGGATACAGGCTGGAACTTGACAACCAATAATCTGCCAAATAAAATGTACAATAACTTCCTCAGCAGACCACAGGGGACTCAGAATCATACTCTGCAAATCTGCGGAGGCATTTGACTAGTATAGTACAGGGATTCAGGTACACCAGCAAATCGCCAAGAAAAATAGATATACCCAGTAAATTATCAAAAAAATGGACCAAAATAGACTCCGGGGAGAATACATATGCTTTCCATTAAGTCTGGTGCATAAATTTCAGCTTCACAATTGCTTTTATGGCTCCTGAATAAAAGGCAGTGGCTTAAATACCAAAGCAAATTTATTTTGTTAATGTGTACAGTATGTATACATTGAAAATGGCACCTGTGCATATGGTATAGGGTTGTTTAATTTATGATGTGGATTTTCTGTAACTGTGCAGCCAATCCTAACACATACATACCACACATAGACATACACCAAACACACCACACATATACTGCAAATACACACACTGCACACACCACACACACATGATCAAGAAGAGATTCCCAGTTTGATGATGTAGGCAGAGTCAAAGCACAATCAATAAAGACACACAGTTGAAGGATGTTGGTGGAGGCTGGGGGTGAGACACGATAGCGATAGTGTAGCAAAGATAAGCAGTGAAAGTCGACCCAGTACTGATGTATTCATCACTTAATTCAAGAACACTGGCCAAATAAAGCGATCAGACCATGTTCCCATGGTTACCATAGCCCACTGCAGACACTTCTGAAATAGTTTAATGATTACTGAATATTTGTTCACTGCAGCCACAGAGCACTTACCTTCTGCAACCCTCACCACTTGTGACGTTCTTATAGTGGTTATTACTGGTGCTTGTTTACCAGAACCCGTTGCCTCAGGAGCTTTATACTCTAAAACAACAGTGAGAGAGAGAGAGGTCTCCATTAGTGAAACGTGAACTGTCTGGTAATTTTGGCTATCTTAATCCCTTTTCACACAGATTTGTTTATTCATCGAGAATATTGAAATAGGGCCAAATCCTTGGCCTTTCAAAGTGCTTTTTAAAAGGAAGCCCCGGGGCCACAAAATATACACAGCACATATATTTAAAATAAAATCCAGCATCTTTTCCATTCAGATGACTTGGTCTATTAGTGCTACGATTTGAATGGTGGTACCTCAGTGCCCTTGTTGTTTTGTTTGCTTACAATGTACTGGCAGATCTCCCATGGCATTGCTCATAGTGAGTCAAGGATTGGCTGTTTTATATTAATAGGGTGTCATGCCATGCAATGCCTGTTGTATGATCAGGGGTATGATTTTTCCACTTTTGACCTGTATCTTTCCTACCTCCTCAATTCTGATTTGCTTCCATTTTACTCTGAGCCAATCAACGAAGTGTGACAGAAAGTAGGTGTATCACTTATAGGAAGTGCAAACTATGCACACGATTTTCTTAACATATCACTACCGGATATCCCACGGTGTTGTTTATAGTGGTAGGGATGCAGAGGAGAGGGGAAGAGAGGAGAAGATAGGAGAGGTGGGGAGGTGAGGAGAGTGTGAGGGAAAGAGAGGGGAGGGGAGGGGAGGAGGAAACAGGAAGGGATAGGAAGGGAGGAAAGGAATGATGGTGAGCCAGCGGAATGGCTCCCCAGCCAATTTCCCTCCCTCATGTGCTGGAGTTATTGTGGGGAGCCAGCGTAACACCAGACGGAAATAAGGCCCATGGTTTCCGCACCGGTGTGGCTGACCTGTGCTATTTGCCACTTGAGTCTTCTAGCTCTGTGATTGGTAGGAACCCAGGCAAAAAAAAGGTACTATGATCAGTGACCTAAGTATGCTAATAGGCCTTCCTGAAATTAATGTAGTTATTGAGGAACTTCGTAAGGGATGATGTTGATAAAATTCATTTTTAAAAGTTAAATCTCTCTAGCTCCAACATGGCATGGCATTTTGAAAGTAAATCTGTTCATTGTCACCGATGTCTATAATTCCTAATCCTTGTCTTTAAATCTCTCCACATCCTTGCCCTCTCTGTCGCTGCACCTCCAGTCCTATTACCTATCCTGAATGCTCGTCTCCTCTGATTCCGGCTTGCCATCCATCTCTCCCTGTCCTCACCCCATCGTTGATGGTAGGGCCTTCAATTGCATCAGTCCTGCTCCCTGGAACTCACTCCTTACACCTCTTTGCCTCTCCACCTCTCTTTCCAGCTTTAAAAATCTTCTCAGCCAAGCTTTCTGTCTCATTTCCTAATCTATCTCTTCCATGTTCAGCTTTCATTTCCAATCACCATCTATAAAACACATTGTGTGTTTTCTATATTAAAGGCACAGTGTTGTTTTGGTTCAGTGTTCACACTCTCATCTCCGAGCTAAAAGCTTGAGGGTTCAAGCCTCACTCCAGAGACTTGAGCACATAACCTCGTTTGACACTTCAGTGCAGTACTGAGGGAGTGCAGCACTGTCGGAGATGCCACTTTTTGGATGAGACATTAAACCGAGGCCCCGTCTGCTCTCTCAGGTGGATGTAAAAGATCCTGTGGCACTTTTTTTGAAGAAAAGAAGGACTTGCCCTGGCCAATGTACATCCCTCAACCAACACCGGCAAAACAGATTATCTGGTCATTCAAAGCAAGTGCTGTTTGTAGGCTCTTCCTGCGTACAAATTGGCTGCCGTATTTCCCTATATAACAATAAGTAACAACACTTCAAAAGTAATTCATTGGTTGTGAAGCACTCTGGGATGTCCTGCAGATGTGAAAAGCATTATATAAAGTTCTCTCTGTGTAAAATTAAGTTGCTGTTGATGTCGGCCTTACCTACACAAATAGCGCCTGCATCCTCATGATGTCTACAGTTATGTTTTCCCCATCCGAGGTGAAAGCAGTCTGTCAGGGAGGCCTCTGTACCTTTGCAATTCACATTGTCCAGCAATATTGGGCCGTTGCCATATCCAAAGTAGCTCAGCTCGGTAGCAGTGATGGCACCACCACATCCCAACTGCCGGCAAACCACCGCCACATTTTTAATATTCCACTCGTCATCGCACACAGTTCCCCAATTATTGCCGTAAAAAATCTCCACTCTGCCTTGACAGCTGTTGTTACCATTCACCAGACGGATGGATCTGGCTAGAAAAATATTAATATGATTATCACATTTTCAGTCATAACTAACGTAATCTTATGCCACTGCACTTCTAACCAGGAGATGGGGAGAGAATCTCAATGCTAACTCATATTCACATACGCCCTTAAAACAGCAGGGGGCAGAAGTTGGTGTGCATTCCACGTGTTTTTTGGGCGCAGAGCGTACCAATTTAGCAGTGGGGCAGACTGGGTGCAGCCATCGGTCCCACTGCTAAATTCGTAGGGACCATTGGGACACTTCAAATGGGTATTAGGCCCTTTAAAGAGTGCTCTTACCTAAACAGAGTGTAAAAGTTGGGAATTTGGAGAAAGTGGGAATTCGGTGCAGAGGGGAAGGAGGTGTTGCTTTTTGCCTCCAGTACTTGTAGTGGTTTGTGTTACAGGTAAATATTTAATTTAATCTACCTATATCTTAAACAAGATCAAGTAATTAGTTAAAAAACTAAACTACAAGCTAAGTTAATTAAACACATAAACTTCAATTAATTAAATAAATAAAACAAGGTTAGATAGGGGTGACAGTGCAGGTGGCGTGCCACAACTGCAGCATGTGGGAGTTTATGGAGAGCATCGCAATCCCGGATGACCATGTCTGCAGCAAGGGCTGGATTTTATCAATGGAGGCATGTAGGAGGCGGGACTCCCACTTTTGGGTTGTGGCCAACCCACTCGATTTTCCCCTGATTGACCTTGTTGAGCCTGCCCAGCGGGCTCAGCAGGCCAATTAAGGGCCACCCGGCAACAGGTGACATCACAGATTGACATTTCATCTGTCAAGAGCTTTTGACAGGTGAAATATCAGTTTTTGACAGCTCTTTGAAGCTGTCAAACACTGACAATCTGTACTTTAAGTTATTTCCTTCCTCTCAGGATGATTTAGAGATCTCTCCAGATCAGAAAGCAGAGGCTGCAGATTTTGACAGCTCGTGGCCATTCTGCTTTCTGTGCCGGTGAGATGAGGGACTCCCGAGACCTGAAGGAAGGAAGACTGCATTATTAAGTAAAGGTAAGTAAAACTTCTTTAAACACTTTACACACACCAAACACACTTACCTCTGATCTCATGCACCCATTACTCACCTGAACACCGGACATCTCGAACCCTCCAAGCCCTTCAGCCCGACGGTCCGCCTCGCTAACTTGGCGTGGTTTGGAGCCGTCGGGAAGTCCACACTTCAGGGATAAAAATTGGGATTAGGCTAAAAACCGCCTGTTAACTACCTGTTAACAGGCAGTTAATTGGCACTAATCCCCTTCCCGCCTCGGGGAGGCGGCTCCCAGCACAGGTCGGGTACCCGCCTCCTGTGAAACGGGCATGGAGGCGGGTTGGGGGCGGGTTGGTTCGTGCCCCCGATTTCACGATTTTAACCCCCCACATGCCTCCAATCCCGCCTCAATGGCCCGATGAAATTCGAGCCCTAAGTGTCTGCAACTCGAGGAACTTCAGCTCAGAGTTGTTGAGCTGGAGATATTGCGGGGCATCAGGGAGGGGGAGAGTTACCTGGACACTTTGATCCAGGAGGCAGTCACACCCCTTAGGTTAGGTAGTGGCACATGTCTGGTTGTGATCAGGGACAGGAGGGTGTGACAGCGACTCAAGCAGGTAAGGGGACCCCAGGTTCAATGTGGGAGGAGCTGCAGCCTTTGCCCTTACCCAACAGGTACGAAGTTCTTGCTGCCCGCGTGGATGAGTGCAAAGTCTGCAGGGTGGATCAGCAAACTGATCACAGCACCTGATAATAAAGGATGGAATAAAGACAGTAGAGAGAAAGGATCCAACTAGGGAACAGGCTTTTTAGATCTAGTATTGTGTAAAGAGACAGGGTTAATTAATAACCTTGTAGTAAAGGAGCCTCTGGGGAGCAGTGATCATAATATGATTAAATTTTATGTTGAGTTTGAGAGTGATTTAGTTATTCCGAAACTAGGGTCTTAAATCGAACAAAGCAAACTATGAGAGGCAAGTTGGCTGAGGTAGATTGGGAAACTAGATTAAAAGGTATGATGGTAGATAAGCAATGGCAAACATTGAAAGAAATAATGAATAATTCACAACGAATATACATTCCCTTAAGGAATAAAAACCCCACAGGGAAAATTGTTCAACCGTGGCTAACAAGAGAAGTTAAAGATAGTCAGATTAAAGGAAGAGGCTTATAATGTTGTCAAAAAGAGTAGTAAGCCTGAGGATTGGGAGGAATTTAGAATTCAGCAAAGGAGGACCAAGAAATTGATAAAGAGATAGAAAATAGTATATGAGAGTAAACTAGCGAGAGACATAAAAGCAGATTGTAAAAGCTTCTATAGGTATGTAAAAAGGAAAAGATTAGCAAAGGTAAATGTGGGTCCCTTACAGGCAGAGACAGGAGAAATTATAATGGGGAATAAGTAAATGGCAGAGAAATTAAACTAATACTTTGGGCTGGATTTTCTCAGCGGTGTCGGGATGGTGCGGGATAGCTGGTTGCCGGGTTTCGGTCCCCCTCCCGGCTGCAGCCGCTCTGTCAAAGGGATTTTCCCTTGATCGGCCTTGTTAAGCCCGCCCTATGGGCTTCCCAGCCAATTAACAGGAAGCGGGTCTGATGACGTCATTTGATGATGCGTCATCAGCCGGTTTCCTTAAAGGGACGATGGCCACATTGAGTTTGACAGTTCTGTCAGTGTTTGACAGCATTGAAGTGCTGCAAACACTGACAAGCACTGCACAAAGGTGGACACTTGCACCCAGGCTCTCCAATGTCTCCCTCCATATGCTTATGCCACAGGGATCAGTGCTGGGGCCTCAACTTTTTACAATTTATATAAATGACTTGGATGAAGGGACCACAGGTATGGTTGCTAAATTTGCTGATGACACAAAGGTAGGTAGGAAAGTAAATTGTGAAGAGGACATAAGGAGGCTACAAAGGGATATAGATAGGTTAAGTGAGTGGGCAAAGATCTGGCAAATGGAGTATAATGTGGGAAAATGTGAAGTTGTCCATTTTGGCAGGAAGAATAAAAAAGAAGCATATTATCTAAATGGTGAGAGATTGCAGAGCTCTGAGATGCAGAGAGATCTGGGTGTCCTTGTGCATGAATCGCAAAAGGTTACTATGCAGGTACAGTAAGTAATTAGGAAAGCTAATAGAATGTTATCGTTTATTGCGAGGGGAATTGAATACAAAAGTAGGGAGGTTATGCTTCAGTTATACAGGGCATTGGTGAGACCACATCTGGAGTACTGTGTACAGTATTGGTCTCCTTATTTAAGGAAGGATGTAAATGCGTTGGAAGCAGTTCAGAGAAGGTTTACTAGACTAATACCTGGAATGGGCGGGTTGTCTTATGAGGAAAGGTTGGACAGGCTAGGCTTGTATCCACTGGAGTTTAGAAGAGTAAGAGGTGACTTGATTGAAACATATAAGACCCTGAGGGGTCTGGACAGGGTGGATGTGGAGAGGATGTTTCCTCTTGTGGGAGAATCTAGAACTAGTGGTCACTGTTTAAAAATAAGGGGTCGCCCATTTAAGACAGAGATGAGGAGAAATGTTTTCTCACAGAGGGTCGTGAGTCTTTGGAACGCTCTTCCTCAGAGGGCGGTGGAAGCGGAGTCTTTGAATATTTTTAAGGCAGAGGTAGATAGATTCTTGGTAAGCAAGGGGGTGAAAAGTTATCGGGGGTAGGCGGGAATGTGGAGTAATCAGATCAGCCATGATCTTATTGAATGGCGGAGCAGGCTCGAAGGGCCGAGTGGCCTACTCCTGCTCCTAATTCGTATGTTCGTATGGAGGGAGTTACAGCACGCAGGGAGGTCCTCTTCCCTTCCAAGGGCGGAGGAGACCTCTCCAGGACTCCAACGCAGCCTGATTGCACATTGCACAGGAGCGCAAAAGCAGGGATGACATCAGGGGTCCCTGGCTGCAGTGGCGCCAACCTTTCAATGATCTCAGTAGATCACAAAACGTTACTACAAAGTCACACTCAAACTCACCCTCCTGTGCCACTCAACAAATCCCCATCACTCTGTCTTCCCTACCCTCCTACTGCACATCCTTACTCACACCAACTTACCTTGCACCTCCACCCATCCCTCTCTATCTGCATTATCACCTCCCCATCTCACTAGCCACCCCTCACACTCACCCTCATCCTACTGCAAGCATACCAACTAACAACACACAAGGGTAGGCACTTGAGAGGTTTAGCCAATGTCCATGTGAAGTTTCTGGTAATGTGTTGTCATACAGTGAAATCTATTTTTCCAACACTGCCCCTTATTGGACAGATCTGAGCGCACCTTGAGAAGTGTCTTACTGAGTTCCAGTGAATGTTGAGACATAACCTCCCCCCCGCCCCCCACCACCGCACTACAGTGATGAGTGTGCATGGAATGGCTTGGACATTAAAGGGATGCTTCACGGTGCTGGTGTGGGATGGTGTCAACCTGGCGCATCATGTGCAACCCAGGCGTGTTCCCCGAGCAGCGGGTAACCCGTGGGGGAGCATGTAAAATTGGAAGGAAGCCTCAAAATAGCATTAAATTGGCTCTTAACAAACCATTTAATGAGCTCAATTGTCTCCCCCGTCGCTTGGTGTCGGGTCAGTTCTCCGCTTACAGCGTCAAGTGAAGTAAATCTGGCCATGGTGATGCCATTGCTGGCCTCTGGGCAGCAATGTTGCCAGGGGCTGATGCCCTGTGTCCTGAGCAGCATCAGGTGATGGCGGAGAAGGTTGGTGGTGTTGTTGGTGCTGCTCGTGTGCCTGGTGATGTTGGTGTTGGGGCTGATCGTGGAAAGAATCAGAGGAGCAAGGTGAGATAGTTTCTAGGGCACCGATGTTGCTGCAATAGACGGCAGCTGCAGGTGAGATGACAGAAGCGATCTGTCAATGGTGAGAGAGGTTGTTCCAATGAGGTGGCACTGGACATACAGTTGGCTCTAAACACTTGGGGGGGAATTTTGCCGGCACTCAGGGGGCGGGTTTTGAGGTGGGACCGGTGGCAAAATTGCAAGGATTGACAACGGGTCCCGAACTCGCTGTCAAGCTGCCTCCAAACAATCTTCCCGGGTGTCGGGTCCCCGACTTGTGCAGGGACCCGACACCTAGCGGTGGGAAGAGAATTATAGGCACTTAACTGCTTGTTAACCGGTTGTTAACAGGCAGTTAAGAGGCTTTTTCCAATTTTGACAGGTCTACTGCAGGCTTCCCGATGTCCGGACACCACGCCAGGGTAAGTGTGGCATGCTGTGGGTCTACTGTAATGTTTCTTCATTCATGGCAGCTGCAGAAGTGGTGTGAAGAATCCAATGGTACACTGGTGAGTTCAGAGGTAAGAAAATGTTGGGAAAATCAATTTTAATGTATTTAGACTTTTCTGTAGGTGACAAGTTTTGAATTGTTTGTGTAGTCCCACCTCATTGGGAGAACCTCTCTCACGAGTGACAGATCACTTCTGTAACCTTACCTGCAGCTGCTATCTGTTCTAGCCTAAGGAGAGAGTCACTGGAGAGCCTGGGTATAAGGGCTCACCTTTGTACAGTGATTGTCAGTGTTTGCAGCACCTCAATCAGCTGTCAAAAAAAATTGTGCGTGGCTCCTTTAAGAAAACCGGCAGATGACGCATCATCAACTGACGTCATCTGTCACCAGCTTTTTCTTAATTGGCCGGCAAGCCCGCAGGGCGGGCTTAACAAGGCCAATTGATGCAAAATCGCGTCTGTGCGCCTGACGTCATTGGGGGCGGGATTGGAATCCGGAAGGCAGCTGTCCCGCCCCCAAGCTCCATTGACTGGAAAAATTGCGGCCTTGCAAGCTAAAGAAATCTCTATATGTATTACAAATGCAGTAACCAACAGTTTCTGTGCTCTGAAACTGACCATCTGCAACATGGCATCCTTTACACCACTTCTGCAGCTGTCAGCTTATCAGATACATCAGAGCAGACTCAACTCACGCCAGTGTGAGATGGCGTGTTTCCTGAGCAGCGGGTAACCCGTGGGGTAGCACGTAAAATTGGAAGGAAGCCTCAAAATAGCATTAAATTGGCTGTTAACAAGCCATTTAATGAGCTCAATTGTCTCCCCTGCCACCTGCTGTTGGGTCAGTTCTCCGCTGACAGACCCGACACCTGGGAGACTCGCGTGGAGGCGGGTTGAGAGCGGGTTTCCTACCCGCTGTCAATCTTTGCTATTTTGACAGCGGACCCACCTCCAAACCCGACCTCTGAGCACTGGCAAAATCCAGCCCTTTGTGTCTGTCTTCACGGAAGAAGATACAAAAAACACTTGGAAATAGTGGGGAACCAAAGGTTAGCGAGAATGAGGAACTTAAAGAAATTAGCATTAGTAAAGAAATAGTACTGGAGAAATTAATGGGACTAAAATCCGACAAATCCCCATGACCTGATGGCCTATATCCTGGGATTTTAAAAGAGGTGGCTACAGAGATAGTGGATGCATTGGTTTTGATCTTCCAGTAGTCCCTAGATTATAGAACAGTCCCTGCAGATTGGAAGGTAGCAAATGTAACCGCATCATTCAAGAAAGGAGGGGGAGAAAAAATGGGGAACTACAGACCAGTTAGCCTGACATCAATAGTAGGGAAAATGCTAGAATCTATTATTAGGGACGTGGTAACAGGGCACTTAGTAAATCATATTATGGGCAGCGTCAACACGGATTTATGAAAGGGAAATAGTGTTTGACAAATGGAATGAGGATTGGTTAATGAACAGAAAATAGAAAGTAGGAATAAACAGGTCATTTTCGGGTTGGTAGGCTGTAACTAGCAGGGTACTGCAAGGATCAGTGCTTGGGCCTCAGCTATTTACAATCCATATCAATGACTTAGATGAGGGGACCGAGTGTAACGTATCCATGTTTGCTGACAATACAAAGTTAGGTGGGAAAGTAAGTTGCAAAGAGACTGCAAAGGGATATAGACAGGTTAAGTGAGTGAGCAAGAACATGGCAGATGGAATAAAATGTAGAGAAATGTGAACTTATCCACTTTGGTAGGAAAAATAGAAAAGCATAATATTTTTAAATGGTGAGAGATTAGGAAATGTTGGTGTTCAGAGGGACCTGGGTGTCTTTGTGCAAGAATCAGTGAAAGTTAACATGCAGGTACAGCAAGCAATTAGGAAAGCAAATGGTATGTTGGCCTATATTACAAAAGGATTGGAATATACGAGTAAAGAAGTCTTACTGAAATTGTATAGGGCCCTGGTGAGACCACACCTGGAGTATTGTGTACAGTTTTGGTCTCCTTACCTAAGGAAGGATATACTTGCCTTAGGAGAGTGCAACAAAGGTTCACCAGACTGATTCCTGGGATGGGGGGATTGCCCTATGAGGAGAGATTGAGTAGACTAGGCCTATATTCCCCAGAATTTAGAAGAATGAGAGGTGACCTCATTGAAACATACAAAATTCTTAAGAAGTTTGACAGGGTAGATGCAGAGAGGATGTTTCCCCTGACTGGGGAGTCTAGAACTCGGAGTGACATTCTCAGGATAACGGGTCAGCCATTTAGGAATTAGACGAGGAGAAATTTCTTCACTCAAAGGGTTGTGAAACTTTGGAATTCTCTACCCCAAGGGCTGTGGATGCTCAGTTGTTGAGTATATTCAAGTCTGAGACTAATATATTTTTGGATATTAAGGAAATCAAGGGATATGGAGATAGTGTGGAAAGGTGGAGCTGTTGAAGATCAGCCATGATCTTATAAAATGGTGGAGCAGGCTTGAAGGGCTGAATGGCCTACTCCTGCTCCTATTTCTTATGTTCTTATATCAGCCTCCTCATTGCTACAGTCCAGGCCATCGGCCCCTCATTGCTACAGTCCAGGCCATCGGCCCCTCATTGCTACAGTCCAGGCCATCGGCCCCTCATTGCTATAGACCAGGCCATCGGCCCCTCATTGCTATAGACCAGGCCATCGGCCCCTCATTGTTACAGACCAGGCCATCGGCCCCTCATTGCTAAAGTCCAGGCCATCGGCCCCTCATTGCTATAGACCAGGCCATCGGCCCCTCATTGCTACAGTCCAGGCCATCGGCCCCTCATTGTTACAGCCCAGGCCATCAGCCCCTCATTGTTACAGCCCAGGCCATCGGCCCCTCATTGTTACAGCCCAGGCCATTGGCCCCTCATTGTTACAGACCAGGCCATCGGCCCCTCATTGTTACAGTCCAGGCCATTGGCCCCTCATTGTTACAGTCCAGGCCATCAGCCCCTCATTGTTACAGCCCAGGCCATCGGCCCCTCATTGTTACAGCCCAGGCCATCGGCCCCTCATTGTTACAGCCCAGGCCATTGGCCCCTCATTGTTACAGTCCAGGCCATTGGCCCCTCATTGTTACAGACCAGGCCATCGGCCCCTCATTGTTACAGTCCAGGCCATTGGCCCCTCATTGTTACAGTCCAGGCCATCAGCCCCTCATTGTTACAGCCCAGGCCATCGGCCCCTCATTGTTACAGCCCAGGCCATTGGCCCCTCATTGTTACAGCCCAGGCCATCAGCCCCTCATTGTTACAGCCCAGGCCATCGGCCCCTCATTGTTACAGCCCAGGCCATTGGCCCCTCATTGTTACAGTCCAGGCCATTGGCCCCTCATTGTTACAGACCAGGCCATCGGCCCCTCATTGTTACAGTCCAGGCCATTGGCCCCTCATTGTTACAGTCCAGGCCATCGGCCCCTCATTGTTATAGTCCAGGCCATCGGCCCCTCATTGATATAGTCCAGGCCATCGGCCCCTCATTGTTATAGTCCAGGCCATTGGCCCCTCATTGTTATAGTCCAGGCCATCGGCCCCTCATTGTTTTGTCCAGGCCATCAGCCCCTCATTGTTATAGACCAGGCCATCGGCCCCTCATTGTTATAGACCAGGCCATCGGCCCCTCATTGTTATAGTCCAGGCCATCGGCCCCTCATTGTTACAGACCAGGCCATCGGCCCCTCATTGTTATAGACCAGGCCATCGGCCCCTCATTGCCTAATCCAACGCCCTGCCCAGGACCTACCGGAGAGCTGCTGCCAGTGGCCTGAAATTGATTTTTCTATAGGGCGATCTGCCTATGGAGGCACGTCAGGTGCCGGTGACTCACCCAAACGATGCAGATGAGGCCTTGGAAATACCTTGGATTGACTCACAATTTCACCATTTCAGTTCAAATCAGTGGCTGATTTAAAAACATTAATTGAATGAAAAATCAGGAAGCTTACCCGTTTGGGGAGTAGTAAGTTTTGTGGTTGTAATCTGTTTGGAAACTTCATCTGTAACATCTGTAACTAAATATAAAGAGCAATTGTTAATTGTGCTCATTGAAATAATTTCCTGGGCCAACAATGTACTTTTAAAAAAAGGAGTCCTGATTCCCTCTGAATCTTGCTGGAGTACAGATCCACAGCATTGACTGCCCATCCTGTACCTTGCCCAGCTGTGCAATCTTCCAGTGTGAGTCTAGGCACTGTGGGGGTCATTTTAATTTCAAATTAGAACCCAAGCCAACTCGAAACCATCCATGGAAGCAGGACGGGGAGGTGTGGGGTGTGGGAGACCAATCCGCTCTCAGGAGACAGGACGGGGAGGGATGGGAGACCAATCCGCTCTCAGGAGACAGGACGGGGAGGGATGGGAGACCAATCCGCTCTCAGGACACGGATTGGTCATGGAAACTTTTTAAGGAGGCTACATGCTTCCATTTTAACAAAGTTTCTACGGAAAACCTGGCAGGTGAGAAGGGCTGGATCCATCAGGTAAGTGACTTTACAACACTGTTTGTGGGCCAGGAGGAGCCGGGAGTGTTTCCTCCATGACCAAAAAATGCTAACCCTGTAAACCCACCGGTCAGCGATCTGTCCAGCCCCCTACCTCCGTGATCTCCCCCCACCGCCCCCACCACCACTAAATCTATTTGCAGCCTTTCCCGCTGGACAGGCAGACAGGCCATCAATCAGGGCCCCAAACACCCCTTCCAGGTGAAACAGTGATTTACTTGTACTTCTCGCAATCTAGTATACTGTATTCACTGCTCACGATGCGGTCTCCTCTACATTGGGGAGACCAAACGCAGATTGGGTGACCGCTTTGCGGAACACCTCCATTCAGTCCGTAAGGGTGACCCCGAGCTTCCGGCCGCCTGTCATTTTAATTCACCGCTCCATTCCCACTCAGACCTCACCGTCCGCGGCCTCTTGCATTGTTCCACGGAAGCTCAGCGTAAACTCGAGGAACAGCACCTCATCTTCCGATTAGGCACTTTACAGCCTTCCGGACTCAATATCGAGTTCAACAATTTCAGGTCATAACCTCGGCCCCTATTATATTTTTATATTTTTTATCCACTCTTTTGGTTTGTGACTTTTCCTTCTTTCTCTCTCCCACATGGCAGCTGTCTTTCATTCTGTCAGCGCATTTCACACTTCATTCAGAGCCATTGTCTGTTTCTTTACCTGTCCTATTACCATCTTGTCTCACCTTGAATATCTCTTAATGTCTCTTCTTTCATCCCCTCCCCGCTTTCCCAACTCCCAAACTGCCTTTTGTTTCATTTTCTGCCTTTTCTCTCAGTTCTGTAGAAGGGTTTCGACCCGAAACGTTGACTCTATTTCTCTCTCCACGGATGTTACCTGGCCTGCTGAGTTTTTCCAGCATTTTCTGTTGTTATTTAGGCCATCAATCAGGCTGGCTGTCAGGCGGGAAATCTGGCAAAAAAAATTCAAATACGCCCCCTAATTAAAACTCCAGTTCATTCGGAGGAACCTGCACTTTCGGATTTCCCGACCATAACTCCTGCCTCCTCGCTCTGAGATCGCGCCTCGGTAAATATCAGGGCCTGAGTGTCAGCAGTCTGTTTTATCACGAGCTGACCCCAGTCCTGTCCTCATACAACATCCACAAGCCCACACTTCCCAGCTGGATGGTGATCAGGCGCAGAATTCTGGTCTGATTTTTATTTCCCCTCCCTAGTCCAGGAGTATTGTTGGGTCACTGCGATTAGCTAGCTCAGCTCCCAGACCGGAAATCAAAGCTAGCTCAGTGCCTTGACCCACTAGGCCATCAGGAAAGCATGTCGACATACTTCCTAATTCTGCTCCACACATGCCAACCTTAAAAGCTGACCAAGGGCTTCAAAAAAATGACACCTCAATAAAACAGCCGACTGTTCGAAATCATAGAACCATCAATGAAACAGCACAAAAGGAGGTCATTCGGCCCATCGTGCCTGTGCCAGCTCTTTGAAGAAGCTGTCAAATTAGTCCCACTCCCCTGCTCTTTCCCCATAACCCTTAAGTATTTATCCAATTCCCTTTTGAAGTTACTATTGAATCTGCTTCCTACGCCCTTTCAGGCCGTGCATTCCAAAACAGTCCCGACATGTCCAGACGATGGGGGTGACCCTCACCCTCACCCTCACCCTCACCTCTTGGGTGGTAAACTGGCAGAGAGTATCGCCCGACTGTTCTAAACAATTTCCATTGTTTTCAGTTGGAATTCAGCACCTGCTCTGGGTAAGTTTATATAAACACTTCTTACTGTGAATGGTACCTAGAGTAGATTCTGCGCCAGTGTAATCTGCAGTAAATCCAATGGATGAAACATCTGGAGCTGCCGTGGGAGTCCAAGAATCTTGAAGAAGATAAAAGAAGAAAAGATATATAATGTGTGAATTGCTGAGCAGGGGAACAATAAGAACTGTGTTACGATAGCTTTTGGACTTGATTCTTGGCAGCAGTGTATAGTCTAACTGCTCAGAACTACAACAGCACCTTGCATTGACATAGCGCCTTTAATGTTATTTGCAATGTGGAAAAAGGTAAAGCCGCTGAGTTAGAAGTATGGAGGAAGAAATTAGGTGGGACAATTAGCAGCTCAGGTGAAAAGATGAGTTTTGAGAACGTTTTTCAGAGGAGCAGAGAGAAGTGGAGAGGTACAGTGGTTTAGGATGGGAATCCCAGACAGTAGGACTGTTGGATGGAAGATCGAAGGATATGGGAGAAGATAACAGGCTAGAGGAGGGAGACAGCTGGGGATAGGGATCCAATTCAGGTTAGTGAGGAGGGGCTGCTGGATGAGCAGGTGTTAGTGCAGGGCAGGGTATGATAGCTGCGTTTCGGACAAGTGGCAGTTTTGGGGACAGATTGGAGGAGGCCAGTAGGAGGACACTGGTGAAGCTGAGTCGAGAAATCACAAAAACATAGTTGAGAGTTTCAGTGGCAGAGGGGCTGAGGTAGGGCAGAGACCAATAATGCTGCAGAGGTGGAAATACATCTTGATAAGCAGTAGGCGTGAGCTCAGCCCTGCTTCATACACAATGCCAAGGTTCCACATAGTCTGGATCAGCCTAACTGAATAGCTGGAGATGAGAATGGACTCAGCAGCACCGCACTGGACATTACGGCAGAGGCCTAAAACAATGAATGTGGTCTTCCCAATGTTCAGCTGGAGGAAGTTGTGACTCGTCCATGACTCAAAGCTGGACAGACAATTTCGCAGCACAGAGATGGTTGAGGGGTCAAAGGAGGTGGGGGAGGGGAGAGCTGGGTGTCATCAAAATACACATGGAAACCGATCCCATGAAGGGACTAGCTTCTTGTCGATTCAGCTCATATATTTTACAGTTAGCTTTGACGGGTTCCTATTTTCCCTCATTTATAAACATATTGGACCTATTTTTAACTTTGTGGCACCAATGGAGTTTACAACTTTGTGAAGTGAGTTTAGTAGTTGGTGCCGATACCAAGAGCAAGTTAGTGGTAGCACTGGCGAAACAGAAACATAATTTAATAGTTATTTATTATTGGTGCTAGGGTACTAGGAGTCTGGTAGTGAACAGTGCGAGGGTACTAGGAGTCTGGTAGTGAACAGTGCTAGGGTACTAGGGGTCTGGTAGTGAACAGTGCTAGGGTACTAGGAGTCTGGTAGTGAACAGTGCTAGGGTACTAGGAGTCTGGTAGTGAACAGTGCGAGGGTACTAGGAGTCTGGTAGTGAACAGTGCTAGGGTACTAGGAGTCTGATAGTGAACAGTGCTAGGGTACTAGGAGTCTGGTAGTGAACAGTGCTAGGGTACTAGGAGTCTGGTAGTGAACAGTGCTAGGGTACTAGGAGTCTGGTAGTGAACAGTGCTAGGGTACTAGGAGTCTGGTAGTGAACAGTGCTAGGGTACTAGGAGCCTGGTAGTGAACAGTGCGAGGGTACTAGGAGTCTGGTAGTGAACAGTGCTAGGGTACTAGGAGTCTGGTAGTGAACAGTGCAAGGGTACTAGGAGTCTGGTAGTGAACAGTGCTAGGGTACTAGGAGTCTGATAGTGAACAGTGCTAGGGTACTAGGAGTCTGGTAGTGAACAGTGCTAGGGTACTAGGAGTCTGGTAATGAACAGTGCTAGGGTACTAGGAGTCTGGTAATGAACAGTGCTAGGGTACTAGGGCCTAGAAATTCAGTATAGCCACGTTTGGGGCGCTACAGCTGGGCGTTCGCTAAATTTTGCGCCTGGTGCAACTTAACGCCACCTTCGCCGATATTCAGTTGCATCGCCCCAAGAGTGAAGGGATTCGCAAAATTTCATATGTTCCCCCCACCCCCGAAGATTAATTGGAGTTATTAAAGAAACCTTGGAGTGACTGTTTTAAAAATCCAGGGCCTCTCAAAATGGCTGCGGTCAGACACATGGCCAAAGGGCCTGCGGCATCCATATGGATTTTCTGATAGCTTCACAGACTGCATGTTTAATTTGAACAATGCAGTGAGGCAAGCTCAGTTGTATTCACGTCCTGAGGCAGGTTATCAATTGTTTGCCTACACAATCTAAGTTCGGGCGGAGATAGTCCCAGTTGCTTGAGGAACATTCAGAACAATTGAGGAACATTCAGAACAATTGAGGAACATTCAGAACAATTAAGGACATTCAGAAAACAATGGAAAGGCAGTTGTGGTACTGATCGGTGCCATCAACGTAAATGGGCCAAAATCAAGGTCCTCTTGTCTTACGTTTTCGAGCCCAAATCGGACAATGGAACGGACTGATGAGGCGCGATAATGACCCATTGCCGAGAGGATATAACTGGGGCGGCCCAGCACCTCTCTCTCTCTCTCTTCGCCTCGGCCCAGTGTCCTGTTTGTCTGCTAGCAACCAAGAAGGAAAACCATCTAGAAAGCATCGCAAGCACATTTCGACGGCAGCAGCGGGGCACAAGGGCCAGGCCTTTTCATCTGTTTCACCGGTGAGCATTAGCTTTCTGGCCGTCACAAGACAACCTAGCTAGGTGTAAGGGTGGGAGTTAAAGGGGTATTACAAAATTGTGATTTTGGAATTTTTCCCTCGTTGTGTCCGTTTCTTCTCCCGTTAAGTGTAAAACTGTATTGCATCCATAGCGATTTCTTTTATCTTCTGTATAATACTGTTTTTCTTGTAGTGTTAGCTTTTCTAATTAATAAACATTGGTTTTCCTTGCACCAATCCACTGGTCTGTTCGTTTGTCCTTGTTACCACTCGATAAGCCCTGAGCTCAGAATCAGGAAGGGGAAAGCGATTCGCAACCGCACAGCGGGCAGGGCAGCTCAGGAAAACATAACTGGCTGACCTACAATAAGCCCCTGGAACAAAACCCCCTACAGAAATGGTGAGCCAGGTAGGAGGTCAGGCGAAAGTGTGTAACAAGGCAGACAGTGGTGCGGAGGAGGAATCCGCAATGGAGGAAAGGTTGTCTGCCTATGTGTGCGGCAAGGTAAATATCGCGAAAAAGTGGGTGAGCGATATGTTAAAAGCCGAGCGTCCCCTAGAGGCAGCCGCCCAGTGGACGGCTAGTAAAGAGCGCCGCAAGGGCATTGAAAAAGCGGTATGGCTTATGTGTTATAAAAAGCAGGTTCTGATACTGGACCAAGCAGTGGCCAGTAAGGAAACTAAAATAAGGCATTTGTCCCGGGAGCTGCAGGAAAAGGTTGCAGCGGAAGGGAAGGTGCTAGTGGCCCTGGAGGCTGTAAGCCAGGAGAGGGCAGCGATGGTCCGGGACCATCGGGGGAAGGTAGAGCACATGGAAAGCTAGGCCGCTGAAGTGCAGCGTGAGCACCAGGCCAGGGTAGAAAGGCTGGAAGGCAAGATAGCTGAGCTGGAGGGGAGCGCTAGGTTCAGGGCAGAACACGTAGAATATCAGGCAAGAGAATCCAGGGAGAAAGAGAGGAGATTAAAGACGGAGATTGGCTGCCTCACGGGGGAACTGAAGGCACAGGAGGAAAAGATAGGCGAAGTAAAAGCAGCCTATAAGCTGGCCTGCGCTCGGGGGTTTGAGGAGGCAGATCATGGCCCCTGCAGGCAAGAAATAGAAAGCTTGAGCATGGCTTTAGTGAGGGCGAAGGGCATGGTATGCCTCATTAGCCCAAAGGCAGGCCAGTCGGATTTTACCGGCAACCCAAGCAGGGAAGTCCCACAGGCAGCTCCCAGAACGACACTGGTTAGGGAACCAGAGGTTTCACGGCCACCACCCATAGCCCCGAGTTTTCAGGAGGTCTGGCAGCAAGGGGGGGTGGAGGATGAAGCATTAGGGGAGACCCAGCAAGCCCTGGTAGAGAGACCGGGACCGGGACCAGTGTACCCCCTCCGACAACGGAGGTATGGCCCGCCCGCCGATGGCGAGGACCTAGGGGCCATGCAGAACCAGTTTGTAGTGCCGCATGGCACCCAACAGCTCAGGGCCATGGTTAGCCATATCCCTAAGCTTACAGTGAAGGGAGACCCCTCTCTACACTTCCGTGAGATAGAGCAGGCAGCGTGCGTTAATGACTGCGATGAAGCAGAACAAATAAAAATGCTGCTGTTTTCTCTGGGTAGTGACCTCCTCCAAACCTTATCAGATGAGTGCAAAAAGGGGCAGAAGGATTACGAGGAGTTAAGGGATGAGATATTGGAGGCCATGGGACTAAATGACGGGAGTCCGTTCGCCCGGGTGGAAAAAACGGTACAGCTCCCCGGGGAGTCCCCACAGGCGTTTGCAGACAGGCTGTGGCCAGTCTACCGGAGCGCATGCCCGGGAATGCCAGTGCGGGCATTCCTGAACAGAGATCAATTGGCCCATTGGCTCCGCTGTCTCACGACAAACTGCCGGCCCCAAATTCGAACTCAAGCTGCGGCCTGGTTTGACCCCCGAAGCCCCCGAAGAAACAGTGATCCGCCAGCTCACAGTAGCGTTTAGAAATATCAGGGGTATCGAGGCGCCCCAACCCAAGGGGAAAGTCCACGAGGTTAAACCAGGGGCCCAGCATAGAAGGGAATGGCACCAGGAAGGGAATCGTCCCGCCCAGGCTAAGTTAAACTGCTATGGGTGCGGGAAGGACGGCCACTGACGCAAAGATTGTAAAAACCCCTGGAAGGACACCAAGGGAAAGAATCCCCCCGCCCCAGCACAAAAGGCAGCGACGGGGGAGGCAGAGACAGGAATTACCCCCGCTGCCATGGAGTCATTTTTTGAGGCCATGCGATCTTTTATGGCCAGCCAGGGAAAAATAGCAGCCACTACCGGTGTGGTAGCTCCCTCAACCCCCTCTGACGAAGCCCCGCAATGACTGGAGCCTGCGCAGCCCGTCTACCTATGGAAGAGAAAAACTGCAGAGGGGCTGCAGCCGCAGGTCACACAGGCAGGACGAGCAGCCTGCGTGAGGGGAAGAGTTGTCCCGTCCACACGGGAGACTCCTCCATTGTTCTGGGACCCAGAAGGGGAGGAGCCGGAGGTCCTAGGTCCTGTCCCTGGTCACAGGAGAGGGGAGGAGCCGGAGGTCCTAGGTCCTGTCCCTGGTCACAGGAGAGGGGGGGAGCCAGCAAGGTTAGGTCCCGCCCCGGTTTTTAGGAAGGAAGCCGAGTCGGAGGACGAAGGTCCTGCCCCTGACTGCGGTGAAGGGGAGGAGCCGGAGGTCTTAGGTCTTGCCCCTGAGTGCAGCATCAGAGAGGTGGCGTCTGGGGGCGGAGACTCTCGACCTGGAGTCCCAGGTAGCGGAGAGGTGCCTGCCGCTGACCCAGAGCCTAGGGAGGAGGAGCCCGAGGCAGGTAGCCCCGCCCCCGACCCAGGTTTTGAACCTGGAGAGGAAAGCTCCCAGCCACCGGCAGCAGGCAGCGAGGGGTTGCTTGTCCCCAGCTCAGACTTGGGAAGGGAGGAGCCACAGGGGAAAAGCCCCCAGCCAGCGAGGACTGTGACCCACAGCAAGGTTCCGCTCACCAGGGTAGCCCCACCAATAGCACTTCCTAGGAGGTCCCCTCGGACACCCCAGCCTAGGAAGACATGGTCGCCGGCTCCCCAGTTTAAAGGGGCTACCTCCCGTGTTGAAGTTAAGTCGAAAGACAAAGGTCCTCAGCCAGCAGTCGCGGGCTGTGAGGGACCGGAAGTAAAGGTCAGTACAGCCATGCCGCAGGGAGCAGCCTGCAGCAGTCCTGACAGAATTTGAGCTGGCCGCTCGGAGACGGGCGGCGGATGTATATAACCTTAGCAGTTAAGTTTGTAGTTTTAAGTTAGGATGTTTAGGTTAATTATAAGGTGTGGAACCGTAGTGTAATTTTAAGATGGAACCGTTCCAGTGTTGTCTACGTGAGCCGAGGTCGAGGGACCCACTCACACTTCACCCGAGCCAGGAAGCCTACAGGGAGCCCGGCTAGATGTTCTTTATCTTTTACAGGGAATTAAAAGGGAATGTTCGGAGGTGTGATCCTGCTCGCCCTGTCTGGGCTGAGCCTCGCGAGAAGGGGTGACACCGAGGACCACCACATCTTCGGATGCTCCGGAAAAACGGCGCCCCTAGCCCACGATGGGAGTGGCCTACGCGAGGCAGATGAAATCGCCTTGTACACTCACAAGGGGAGCTGGCCCGGATGGCTGGGGTCAAATTCGACCCAGTACTCGAGCCAGGCCGGTTTTTCATATGGGGAGACCTCCCTCCAGTGCCCGAGGATACGAATTGTCACCCCAAGGATTAGCGTCACCGTGGGAAAAGGAATATGTTTGTCATGTAAAGGCAACGTTCCCCTGGATAGGTGGTGGTGGCTTAGAAAATTAAGAAAGGATATGGGGAACCCCAGGGTAGAGTGGGAGAGGTTAGGGAATAACACCCACAGGACCATCACAGGGACCCAGGGAGGGTTAAGTATGTGCTGGGACAAATGGTGGGAACCGGATCAGGGGATCTATGTCTGTATGTGGGGTTCAGAGAAGGTCCGCCCCACAGGCATTTCCATCATTATCCGCAGCCAGTGGCAAGATAACGGGAGGGGGATGGATTGGGAATTGCGCCTGGACGCATGCGCGATCCCATACTCCCCAATCTCGGTTAATGCCACTGAATTAGTGACCCGTCCCCGACAGCCCCTGCCCAAGGCCTTGACGTCACAGACTGTAGCAGAGGGATGCCCCACCACCACCAAGGGACCAGGGAACGGCCTGGTGCTGATACCCACAGACCAGGTGCTGTATCAAGGGGTGCATTACGCGGTGGCCTCGGTGATTTTAAATCTCACAGAGGTGCACTAGCCCGCGTGGTGCCCTGCAGAGACGGCCAAACTATATCAAGCCCTGTTAAAAGAAACGTTTCAAAGGTTTTATGCATTCGATTTTTCGGAGGTCGATAAGACCAAATTATATACGCATAGCTGCGAGGCTGGGGACTGGGTGGGGAGACAAAAGAGGGGTAGTGTTAATGATGTGTTAACGGGTTTTAATACGGGGTCTTCAGTCATTAATAGTTTAGATGACATTGAACTGCAGTCACAGATCAACGGTTTAAAGGCCCAGTTAAAGAAGGTTTTGACTGATGAGAATAAGGTGGTGGGTTCGGAACTGCACGAAGACCAGGCCATGACTCTCCATTTAAAGGAGATCATAGCGGAGCTGGAGAAGCATGCAAAGATGGTGAATGCGCTCATTAGGGAGGATCGGAATGCGTCAGACAAGGCGGCGCAAAACGAGGTGTGTGTTTTGTACGGGGCATGGTTGCTAGGCGAGGGCCGCAATAATCTGGAGGATCTAAAACAAGGTTTGGTCCCGTCCTAGATCAGCAACAAGCACCTCGCAGCCCTCCACCCTTTTGAGAACACATTAAGTCCGTGCCAGCTCCGCCTAGCTTCTGAGGCCTACCCAGTCCCAGTGGACTGTGGGCGTTCCAACCACACCATCATAGGGATAGTTGTAAGGATGCCAGTCATGGGCGGGATGGCCCGACCTGCGCCGGTATACAGGGTGGAGAACATTGGAGTCATTCAGGGGGTTGCACACATTCGTTTTACAGCGGTCCCGCCCTACGTCACAAAGTGGGAGCATGCTATGATGGGTACTGACCTCTCGGGGTACCGTAGCCGGGGATCACACATAATCCTGTGTCCCCAGCACTTGAACGCCTATTCAAATCCACAGTGCGGGTTCAGAGCTGCTGACGCGAAGCCTATAAACTGCACCATGGAAGCCATGGCACAAGGCCATGTCCCCCCCCAGGTGGCGTATATAGGAGGTGGGACATACTGCGTCACCACAGCAGCGTCCCACTACCAGCACGGTCAGCACAGCTGGTGCGCGGTGAGTGACAGCAGTTTCTGCTTTAAACCCGAGGCAGAAGTTCAAGTGGCACAGTCACGAATTGTCCCCATCCCTGAACCATCCACTGTTCACCTCACTGTGAAAGAAAATTTCACCAACCTCCAAAAGTATGTAGCCCACTTCGGCTACCAGATCCCCCCTCTCCCAGAACACCTCATTAAACTATTAAAAGCAGTAGTGGTTTCCCAAAAACACTTTTACACGCTGGAACAGAAGACTGTCCAGATAGGGGCCGATATTCTCAGTATTACGACCCCACCCTGGTGGGACATCTTTGAGAATATAGAGGTCCCCTCCTGGATTCGTCTGGCATCGCACATACTAGTAATCTGTCAGCTCGGGATCATCCTCTACCTGGTTTGCGTCCAGTGTAGGAAAAGGCGTCCCGAGGTGGTAGTTAGAACACAAAGGGTATGGAAGGACCAGTATGCTCGGGTAGACGGAACACCCGTGTGAGTTCTGTGATGCATCACTTGCGAGTGATGGCAGCCTGTTTCATTATTTTAATAAAGAATGCATAGTATGTGAAATACTGTTTCATCCCAAGTGGTGCAGGGGTATTTGGACCCCTCCATTCTGGGATTGTTGTAATTCAACCTTGTTTTCTATCCGAATGCCTGCCGTACACCGGGGCTCTCTCCAAGTAAGGGAATGTATGTGTCGAGGGATTGGGGATAGGTAATAAAGGGGAGGGTTGTTTGCGGCGGTCAGAAATTTTGCTCACCTTGAATGGACACTTCAAGCAAGTTTAAGTATCCACAGGGGGGACTGAAGGGATTCGCAAAATTTTATATGTTTCCCCCCCCCCCGAAGATTAATTGGAGTTATTAAAGAAACCTTGGAGTGACTGTTTTAAAAATCCAGGGCCTCTCAAAATGGCTGCGGTCAGACACATGGCCAAAGGGCCTGCGGCATCCATATGGATTTTCTGATAGCTTCACAGGCTGCATGTTTAATTTGAACAATGCAGTGAGGCAAGCTCAGTTGTATTCACGTCCTGAGGCAGGTTATCAATTGTTTGCCTACACAATCTAAGTTCGGGCGGAGATAGTCCCAGTTGCTTGAGGAACATTCAGAACAATTGAGGAACATTCAGAACAATTGAGGAACATTCAGAACAATTAAGGACATTCAGAAAACAATGGAAAGGCAGTTGTGGTACTGATCGGTGCCATCAACGTAAATGGGCCAAAATCAAGGTCCTCTTGTCTTACGTTTTTGAGCCCAAATCGGACAATGGAACGGACTGATGAGGCGCGATAATGACCCATTGCCGAGAGGATATAACTGGGGTGGCCCAGCACCTCTCTCTCTCTCTCTTCGCCTCGGCCCAGTGTCCTGTTTGTCTGCTAGCAACCAAGAAGGAAAACCATCTAGAAAGCATCGCAAGCACATTTCGATGGCAGCAGCGGGGCACAAGGGCCAGGCCTTTTCATCTGTTTCACCGGTGAGCATTATCTTTCTGGCCGTCACAAGACAACCTAGCTAGGTGTAAGGGTGGGAGTTAAAGGGGTATTACAAAATTGTGATTTTAGAATTTTTCCCTCGTTGTGTCCGTTTCTTCTCCCGTTAAGTGTAAAACTGTATTGCATCCATAACGATTTCTTTTATCTTCTGTATAATACTGTTTTTCTTGTAGTGTTAGCTTTTCTAATGAATAAACATTGGTTTTCCTTGCACCAATCCACTGGTCTGTTCGTTTGTCCTTGTTACCACTCGATAAGTCCTGAGCTCAGAATCAGGAAGGGGAAAGCAATTCGCAACCGCACAGCGGGCAGGGCAGCTCAGGAAAACATAACTGGCTGACCTACAATAAGCCCCTGGAACAAAACCCCCTACAAGAGGTTGCTGCTGCGCTAAAGCAGGCGATGCACGACTATCATTAGGCGCTAAGCCGGCCATCCGGGGCGCTAACACCGAGGACGGGTGCAGCGCAGGTGCGGCGAGTTGCTCAATAAAGGCAGACACGCTGGCGCCGGTCAGCTCTTAAAGGGGAAGGGTCGACTTGTTTGGCTGCCATGCCCTGCACACTGCAGCCCTGAAGCAAGGCCTGACCATTGCTGGTTCATCAGTTCTACGCCCTCAACCATGGGGAAGCCCGCTATTCTTCCAAATCCCATTGCACGCTCTTGCTGCTTGTCCAGGGTCATGGGGAAGGAGATGTACTGACGTCTCCTTCTGAAAAGGGCATTGTTCACCTGGCGGATGCAGCAATGTACCGCGAACTGGAAGATGTTGGCAATGTCCCCAGTAGCGGATTGGAAGGAGCCAGTGGCATCGAAGTTGAGAGCCACCATCACCTTCACTGCCACTGACAGAGACGTCCTGCTCCTCAGCTGTGGCTGCAGATCTCATCGAAGCAGGTGGCAGATCTCAGTGACCACCTCCCTTCTGAATCGCAGCCTCTGAACACACTGCTCCTCAGACATGTTCAGATATGAGAACTGCTGGCGGTATACCCTGGGTGGGTAAGGCCTCCTGTGCCAACGCCTGTTGGCCAATCTCCGTCTGGCCATGACTGGCACTCTCTCATGGTGTCTCTGATCCCTTTGAATGCAATGCAGAAAGCCAACATTTCCACCCATTGCAGCCCCCATTATAAGTGGCGACTCAAGGCTATGGCACTGAAAGTGAAGTCCAAGTGCAAAGCTCTGGCTTGAAGCCACAAGTACCTGTGCAAGCGCTGACTCAAAGCAGAAAGCTCTCTGCCTTTGTCTCTCTCCAAATATCCGTCTCTCACACAGAAGGATTGGCACAAAATGGCTGCCACTTATACTGCAGGAGGAGTCCCCTTTAAATAGCGCCCCCCGCGCCCCGCAGCGACTGGGAACCGTTCCCCTCTACCAGTCGCTGGGGGCGCCAGGTGCAAAGAAGGGCGGCGCCACTGAATTTCCGGTTCGGGGCGCACAAAGGGCGTTGCACCATGAAATGACGTCAGGATCTGCGCGCGCAGCTGAGCGCGCGCAAAGGTTTTGCGCCGCCACTAAATCTTAACTGAATTTCGCAAGAGGCGCAGATCGCACCACGCCCGAGCGCTAGCCGCTTAGCGACCCACTTCTCCTCCTCCTAAGGCGCTAGCGGCTGGCGCAAACAACTGAATTTCTAGGCCATGGAGTCTTGGAGTGAACAGTGCTAGGGTACCAGGAGTCTGATAGTGAACAGTGCTAGGGTACTAGGAGTCTTGTAGTGAACAGTGCTAGGCTACCAGGAGTCCAGTAGTGATCAGTGCTAGGGTACTATGAGTCTGGTAGTGAACAGTGCTAGGGTACTAGGAGCCTAGTAGTGAACAGTGCTAGGGTACTAGGAGCCTAGTAGTGAACAGTGCTAGGGTACTAGGAGTCTAGTAGTGAACAGTGCTAGGGTATTGAAGTCTGGTAGTGAACAGTGCAGGGGTACTAGGAGTCTGGTAGTGAACAGTGCGAGGGTACTAGGAGTCTAGTAGTGAACAGTGCTAGGGTACTAGGAGTCTAGTAGTGAATAGTGCGAGGGTACTAGGAGTCTAGTAGTGAATAGTGCGAGGGTACTAGGAGTCTGGTAGTGAACATAGAAACATAGAAAATAGGAGCAGGAGTCGGCCATTCGGCCCCTTGAGCCTGTTCTGCCATTTAATGAGATCATGGCTGATCATCCAAATTCAGTACCCTGTCCCTGCTTTCTCCCCATATCCCTTGATCCCTTTAGCCTTAAGAAACATATCTAACTCCTTCTTGAATATATTTAATGAATTGGCCTCAACTGCCTTCTGTGGTAGAGAATTCCACAGGTTCACCACTCTCTGGGTGAAGAAATTCCTCCTCATCTCAGTCCTAAATGGCTTACCCCTTATCCTTAGACTGTGACCCCTGGTTCTGGACTCCCCTGCCATCGGGAACATCCTTTCTGCATCTAGTCTGTCTAGTCCTGTTAGAATTTTATGTGTCAATGAGATCCGCTCTCATTCTTCTAAACTCTAGCGAATATAAGCCTAATCGACCCAATCTCTCTTCATACGTCATTCGTGCCATCCCAGGTATCAGTCTGGTGAATCTTCGCTGCACTCCCTCCATGGCAAGAACATCCTTCCTCAGATAAGGCGACCAAAATAGCACACAATACTCAAGGTGTGGTCTCACCAAGGCCCTGTACAACTGCAGCAACAGTGCGAGGGTACTAGGAGTCTAGTAGTGAACAGTGCTAGGGTACTAGGAGTCTGGTAGTGAACAGTGCGAGGGTACTAGGAGTCTGGTAGTGAACAGTGCGAGGGTACCAGGAGTCTGTTAGTGAACAGTGCTAGGGTACTAGGAGTCTGGTAGTGAACAGTGTAAGGGCACCAGGAGTCTGGTAGTGAACAGTGCTAGGGTACTAGGAGTCTGGTAGTGAACAGTGCTAGGGTACTAGGAGTCTGGTAGTGAACAGTGCGAGGGTACCAGGAGTCTGGTAGTGAACAGTGCTAGGGTACTAGGAGTCTGGTAGTGAACAGTGCGAGGGTACTAGGAGTCTGGTAGTGAACAGTGCTAGGGTACTGGAGTCTGGTAGTGAACAGTGCGAGGGTACCAGGAGTCTGGTAGTGAACAGTGCTAGGGTACTAGGAGTCTGGTAGTGAACAGTGCGAGGGTACCAGGAGTCTGGAAGTGAACAGTGCTAGGGTACTAGGAGTCTGGTAGTGAACAGTGTGAGGGTACCAGGAATCTGGTAGTGAACAGTGCTAGGGTACTAGGAGTCTGGTAGTGAACAGTGCTAGGATACTAGGAGTCTGGTAGTGAACAGTGCTAGGCTACTAGGAGTCTGGTAGTGAACAGTGCTAGGGTACTAGGAGTCTGGTAGTGAACAGTGCAAGGGTACTAGGAGTCTGGTAGTGAACAGTGCTAGGGTACTAGGAGTCTGGTAGCGAACAGTGCGAGGGTACCAGGAGTCTGGTAGTGAACAGTGCTAGTGTACAAGGAGTCTGGTAGTGAACAGTGCAAGGGTACCAGGAGTCTGGTAGTGAACAGTGTTAGGGTACCAGGAGTCTGGTAGTGAACAGTGCTAGGGTACCAGGAGTCTGGTAGTGAACAGTGCAAGGGTACCAGAAGTCTGGTAGTGAACAGTGTGAGGGTACCAGGTGTCTGGTAGTGAACAGTGTTAGGGTACGAGGAGTCTGGTAGTGAACAGTGCTAGGGTACTAGGAGTCTGGTAGTGAACAGTGCTAGGGTACTAGGAGTCTGGTAGTGAACAGTGCGAGGGTACCAGGAGTCTGGTAGTGAACAGTGCTAGGGTACTAGGAGTCTGGTAGTGAACAGTGCGAGGGTACCAGGAGTCTGGCAGTGAACAGTGCAAGGGCACCAGGAGTCTGGTAGTGAACAGTGCTAGGGTACTAGGAGTCTGGTAGTGAACAGTTCTAGGGTACTAGGAGTCTGGTAGTGAACAGTGCTACGGTACTAGGAGTCTGGTAGTGAACAGTGCTACGGTACGAGGAGTCTGGTAGTGAACAGTGCTAGGGTGCTAGGAGTCTGGTAGTGAACAGTGCGAGGGTACCAGGTGTCTGGTAGTGAACAGTGCTAGGCTACTAGGAGTCTGGTAGTGAACAGTGCTAGGGTACCAGGAGTCTGGTAGTGAACAGTGCAAGGGTACCAGGAGTCTGGTAGAGAACAGTGCTAGGGTACTAGGAGTCTGGTAGTGAACAGTGCTAGGGTACTAGGAGTCTGGTAGTGAACAGTGCAAGGGTACCAGGAGTCTGGTAGTGAACAGTGCTAGGGTACTAGGAGTCTGGTAGTGAACAGTGCTAGGGTACTAGGAGTCTGGTAGTGAACAGTGCAAGGGTACCAGGAGTCTGGTAGTGAACAGTGCTAGGGTACTAGGAGTCTGGTAGTGAACAGTGCAAGGGTACCAGGAGTCTGGTAGTGAACAGTGCTAGGGTACTAGGAGTCTGGTAGTGAACAGTGCTAGGGTACTAGGAGTCTGGTAGTGAACAGTGCAAGGGTACCAGGAGTCTGGTAGTGAACAGTGCTAGGGTACTAGGAGTCTGGTAGTGAACAGTGCGAGGGTACCAGGAGTCTGGTAGTGAACAGTGCTAGGGTACTAGGAGTCTGGTAGTGAACAGTGCAAGGGTACCAGTAGTCTGGTAGTGAACAGTGCAAGGGTACCAGGAGTCTGGTAGTGAACAGTGCAAGGGTACCAGGAGTCTGGTAGTGAACAGTGCGAGGGTACCAGGAGTCTGGTAGTGAACAGTGCTAGGGTACCAGGAGTCTGGTAGTGAACTGTGCAAGGGTACCAGGAGTCTGGTAGTGAACAGTGCTACGGTACCAGGTGTCTGGTAGTGAACAGTGCAAGGGTACCAGGAGTCTGGTAGTGAACAGTGCTAGGGTACCAGGAGTCTGGTAGTGAACAGTGCGAGGGTGCCAGGAGTCTGGTAGTGAACAGTGCTAGGGTACCAGGAGTCTGGTAGTGAACAGTGATCGGGTACTAGGAGTCTGGTAGTGAACAGTGCAAGGGTACCAGGAGTCTGGTAGTGAACAGTGCTAGGGTACCAGGAGTCTGGTAGTGAACAATGCAAGGGTACCAGGAGTCTGGAAGTGAACAGTGCTAGGGTACTAGGAGTCTGGTAGTGAACAGTGCGAGGGTACCAGGAGTCTGGTAGTGAACAGTGCTAGGGTACCAGGAGTCTGGTAGTGAACAGTGCTAGGGTACTAGGAGTTTGGTAGTGAACAGTGCTAGGGTACTAGGAGTCTGGTAGTGAACAGCGCGAGGGCACTAGGAGTCTGGTAGTGAACAGTGCTAGGGTACCAGGAGTCTGGTAGTGAACAGTGCTAGGGTACCAGGAGTCTGGTAGTGAACAGTGCAAGGGTACTAGGAGTCTGGTAGTGAACAGTGCAAGGGTACCAGGAGTCTGGTAGTGAACATTGCTAGGCTACTAGGAGTCTGGTAGTGAACAGTGCTAGGGTACCAGGAGTCTGGTAGTGAACAGTGCTAGGGTACTAGGAGTCTGGTAGTGAACAGTGCAAGGGTACCAGGAGTCTGGTAGTGAACAGTGCTAGGGTACCAGGAGTCTGGTAGTGAACAGTGCAAGGGTACCAGGAGTCTGGTAGTGAACAGTGCTAGGGTACTAGGAGTCTGGTAGTGAACAGTGCGAGGGTACCAGGAGTCTGGTAGTGAACAGTGCTAGGTACTGGAGTCTGGTTGTGAACAGTGTTAGGGTACTAGGAGTCTGGTAGTGAACAGTGCGACGGTACCAGGAGTCTGGTATTGAACAGTGCTAGGGTACCAGGAGTCTGGTAGTGAACAGTGCAAGGGTACTAGGAGTCTGGTAGTGAACAGTGCAAGGGTACCAGGAGTCTGGTATTGAACAGTGCTAGGGTACTAGGAGTCTGGTAGTGAACAGTGCTAGGGTACTAGGAGTCTGGTAGTGAACAGTGCTAGGGTACTAGGAGTCTGGTAGTGAACAGTGCAAGGGTACCAGGAGTCTGGTAGTGAACAGTGCTAGGGTACTAGGAGTCTGGTAGTGAACAGTGCAAGGGTACCAGGAGTCTGGTAGTGAACAGTGCTAGGGTACGAGGAGTCTGGTAGTGAACAGTGCGAGGGTACCAGGAGTCTGGTAGTGAACAGTGCTAGGGTACTAGGAGTCTGGTAGTGAACAGTGCAAGGGTACCAGGAGTCTGGTAGTGAACAGTGCGAGGGTACCAGGAGTCTGGTAGTGAACAGTGCAAGGGTACCAGGAGTCTGGTAGTGAACAGTGCGAGGGTACCAGGAGTCTGGTAGTGAACAGTGCTAGGGTACCAGGAGCCTGGTAGTGAACAGTGCAAGGGTGCCAGGAGTCTGGTCGTGAACAGTGCTAGGGTACCAGGTGTCTGGTAGTGAACAGTGCAAGGGTACCAGGAGTCTGGTAGTGAACAGTGCTAGGGTACCAGGAGCCTGGTAGTGAACAGTGCGAGGGTACCAGGAGTCTGGCAGTGAACAGTGCTAGGGTACTAGGAGTCTGGTAGTGAACAGTGCAAGGGTACCAGGAGTCTGGTAGAGAACAGTGCTAGGGTACCAGGAGTCTGGTAGTGAACAGTGCAAGGGTACCAGGAGTCTGGTAGTGAACAGTGCTAGGGTACTAGGAGTCTGGTAGTGAACAGTGCGAGGGTACCAGGAGTCTGGTAGTGAACAGTGCTAGGGTACCAGGAGTCTGGTAGTGAACAGTGCTAGGGTACTAGGAGTCTGGTAGTGAACAGTGCTAGGGTACTAGGAGTCTGGTAGTGAACAGTGCGAGGGTACTGGGAGTCTGGTAGTGAACAGTGCTAGGGTACTAGGAGTCTGGTAGTGAACAGTGCTAGGGTACTAGGAGTCTGGTAGTGAACAGTGCGAGGGTACCAGGAGTCTGGTAGTGAACAGTGCTAGGGTACCAGGAGTCTGGTAGTGAACAGTGCAAGGGTACCAGGAGTCTGGTAGTGAACAGTGCAAGGGTACCAGGAGTCTGGTAGTGAACAGTGCAAGGGTACCAGGAGTCTGGTAGTGAACAGTGCTAGGGTACTAGGAGTCTGGTAGTGAACAGTGCAAGGGTACCAGGAGTCTGGTAGTGAACAGTGCTAGGGTACCAGAAGTCTGGTAGTGAACAGTGCTAGGGTACCAGGAGTCTGGTAGTGAACAGTGCTAGGGTACCAGGTGTCTGGTAGTGAACAGTGCGAGGATACTAGGAGTCTGGTAGTGAACAGTGCAAGGGTACCAGGAGTCTGGTAGTGAACAGTGCTAGGGTACTAGGAGTCTGGTAGTGAACAGTGCTAGGGGACTAGGAGTCTGGTAGTGAACAGTGCTAGGTTACTAGGAGTCTGGTAGTGAACAGTGCAAGGGTACCAGGAGTCTGGTAGTGAACAGTGCGAGGGTACCAGGAGTCTGGTAGTGAACAGTGCAAGGGTACCAGGAGTCTGGTAGTGAACAGTGCGAGGGTACCAGGAGTCTGGTAGTGAACAGTGCTAGGGTACCAGGAGCCTGGTAGTGAACAGTGCAAGGGTGCCAGGAGTCTGGTCTTGAACAGTGCTAGGGTACCAGGTGTCTGGTAGTGAACAGTGCAAGGGTACCAGGAGTCTGGTAGTGAACAGTGCTAGGGTACCAGGAGCCTGGTAGTGAACAGTGCGAGGGTACCAGGAGTCTGGCAGTGAACAGTGCTAGGGTACTAGGAGTCTGGTAGTGAACAGTGCAAGGGTACCAGGAGTCTGGTAGAGAACAGTGCTAGGGTACCAGGAGTCTGGTAGTGAACAGTGCAAGGGTACCAGGAGTCTGGTAGTGAACAGTGCTAGGGTACTAGGAGTCTGGTAGTGAACAGTGCGAGGGTACCAGGAGTCTGGTAGTGAACAGTGCTAGGGTACCAGGAGTCTGGTAGTGAACAGTGCTAGGGTACTAGGAGTCTGGTAGTGAACAGTGCTAGGGTACTAGGAGTCTGGTAGTGAACAGTGCGAGGGTACTGGGAGTCTGGTAGTGAACAGTGCTAGGGTACTAGGAGTCTGGTAGTGAACAGTGCTAGGGTACTAGGAGTCTGGTAGTGAACAGTGCGAGGGTACCAGGAGTCTGGTAGTGAACAGTGCTAGGGTACCAGGAGTCTGGTAGTGAACAGTGCAAGGGTACCAGGCGTCTGGTAGTGAACAGTGCAAGGGTACCAGGAGTCTGGTAGTGAACAGTGCAAGTGTACCAGGAGTCTGGTAGTGAACAGTGCTAGGGTACTAGGAGTCTGGTAGTGAACAGTGCAAGGGTACCAGGAGTCTGGTAGTGAACAGTGCTAGGGTACCAGAAGTCTGGTAGTGAACAGTGCTAGGGTACCAGGAGTCTGGTAGTGAACAGTGCTAGGGTACCAGGTGTCTGGTAGTGAACAGTGCGAGGATACTAGGAGTCTGGTAGTGAACAGTGCAAGGGTACCGGAGTCTGGTAGTGAACAGTGCTAGGGTACTAGGAGTCTGGTAGTGAACAGTGCTAGGGGACTAGGAGTCTGGTAGTGAACAGTGCTAGGTTACTAGGAGTCTGGTAGTGAACAGTGCAAGGGTACCAGGAGTCTGGTAGTGAACAGTGCTAGGGTACTAGGAGTCTGGTAGTGAACAGTGCAAGGGTACCAGGAGTCTGGTAGTGAACAGTGCTAGGGTACTAGGTTTCTGGTAGTGAACAGTGCGAGGGTACCAGGAGTCTGGTAGTGAACAGTGCTAGGGTACTAGGAGTCTGGTAGTGAACAGTGCTAGGGTACCAGGAGTCTGGTAGTGAACAGTGCAAGGGTACCAGGAGTCTGGTAGTGAACAGTGCAAGGGTACCAGGAGTCTGGTAGTGAACAGTGCGAGGGTACCAGGAGTCTGGTAGTGAACAGTGCTAGGGTACCAGGAGTCTGGTAGTGAACTGTGCAAGGTAACCAGGAGTCTGGTAGTGAACAGTGCTACGGTACCAGGTGTCTGGTAGTGAACAGTGCAAGGGTACCAGGTGTCTGGTAGTGAACAGTGCAAGGGTACCAGGAGTCTGGTAGTGAACAGTGCTAGGGTACCAGGAGTCTGGTAGTGAACAGTGCGAGGGTGCCAGGAGTCTGGTAGTGAACAGTGCTAGGGTACCAGGAGTCTGGTAGTGAACAGTGATCGGGTACTAGGAGTCTGGTAGTGAACAGTGCAAGGGTACCAGGAGTCTGGTAGTGAACAGTGCTAGGGTACCAGGAGTCTGGTAGTGAACAATGCAAGGGTACCAGGAGTCTGGAAGTGAACAGTGCTAGGGTACTAGGAGTCTGGTAGTGAACAGTGCGAGGGTACCAGGAGTCTGGTAGTGAACAGTGCTAGGGTACCAGGAGTCTGGTAGTGAACAGTGCTAGGGTACTAGGAGTTTGGTAGTGAACAGTGCTAGGGTACTAGGAGTCTGGTAGTGAACAGCGCGAGGGCACTAGGAGTCTGGTAGTGAACAGTGCTAGGGTACCAGGAGTCTGGTAGTGAACAGTGCTAGGGTACCAGGAGTCTGGTAGTGAACAGTGCAAGGGTACTAGGAGTCTGGTAGTGAACAGTGCAAGGGTACCAGGAGTCTGGTAGTGAACATTGCTAGGCTACTAGGAGTCTGGTAGTGAACAGTGCTAGGGTACCAGGAGTCTGGTAGTGAACAGTGCTAGGGTACTAGGAGTCTGGTAGTGAACAGTGCAAGGGTACCAGGAGTCTTGTAGTGAACAGTGCTAGGGTACCAGGAGTCTGGTAGTGAACAGTGCAAGGGTACCAGGAGTCTGGTAGTGAACAGTGCTAGGGTACCAGGAGTCTGGTAGTGAACAGTGCGAGGGTACCAGGAGTCTGGTAGTGAACAGTGCTAGGTACTGGAGTCTGGTAGTGAACAGTGTTAGGGTACTAGGAGTCTGGTAGTGAACAGTGCGACGGTACCAGGAGTCTGATATTGAACAGTGCTAGGGTACCAGGAGTCTGGTAGTGAACAGTGCAAGGGTACTAGGAGTCTGGTAGTGAACAGTGCAAGGGTACCAGGAGTCTGGTATTGAACAGTGCTAGGGTACTAGGAGTCTGGTAGTGAACAGTGCTAGGGTACTAGGAGTCTGGTAGTGAACAGTGCTAGGGTACTAGGAGTCTGGTAGTGAACAGTGCAAGGGTACCAGGAGTCTGGTAGTGAACAGTGCTAGGGTACTAGGAGTCTGGTAGTGAACAGTGCAAGGGTACCAGGAGTCTGGTAGTGAACAGTGCTAGGGTACGAGGAGTCTGGTAGTGAACAGTGCGAGGGTACCAGGAGTCTGGTAGTGAACAGTGCTAGGGTACTAGGAGTCTGGTAGTGAACAGTGCAAGGGTACCAGGAGTCTGGTAGTGAACAGTGCGAGGGTACCAGGAGTCTGGTAGTGAACAGTGCAAGGGTACCAGGAGTCTGGTAGTGAACAGTGCGAGGGTACCAGGAGTCTGGTAGTGAACAGTGCTAGGGTACCAGGAGCCTGGTAGTGAACAGTGCAAGGGTGCCAGGAGTCTGGTCGTGAACAGTGCTAGGGTACCAGGTGTCTGGTAGTGAACAGTGCAAGGGTACCAGGAGTCTGGTAGTGAACAGTGCTAGGGTACCAGGAGTCTGGTAGTGAACAGTGCGAGGGTACCAGGAGTCTGGCAGTGAACAGTGCTAGGGTACTAGGAGTCTGGTAGTGAACAGTGCAAGGGTACCAGGAGTCTGGTAGAGAACAGTGCTAGGGTACCAGGAGTCTGGTAGTGAACAGTGCAAGGGTACCAGGAGTCTGGTAGTGAACAGTGCTAGGGTACTAGGAGTCTGGTAGTGAACAGTGCGAGGGTACCAGGAGTCTGGTAGTGAACAGTGCTAGGGTACCAGGAGTCTGGTAGTGAACAGTGCTAGGGTACTAGGAGTCTGGTAGTGAACAGTGCTAGGGTACTAGGAGTCTGGTAGTGAACAGTGCTAGGGTACTAGGAGTCTGGTAGTGAACAGTGCGAGGGTACCAGGAGTCTGGTAGTGAACAGTGCTAGGGTACCAGGAGTCTGGTAGTGAACAGTGCAAGGGTACCAGGAGTCTGGTAGTGAACAGTGCAAGGGTACCAGGAGTCTGGTAGTGAACAGTGCAAGGGTACCAGGAGTCTGGTAGTGAACAGTGCTAGGGTACTAGGAGTCTGGTAGTGAACAGTGCAAGGGTACCAGGAGTCTGGTAGTGAACAGTGCTAGGCTACCAGAAGTCTGGTAGTGAACAGTGCTAGGGTACCAGGAGTCTGGTAGTGAACAGTGCTAGGGTACCAGGTGTCTGGTAGTGAACAGTGCGAGGATACTAGGAGTCTGGTAGTGAACAGTGCAAGGGTACCAGGAGTCTGGTAGTGAACAGTGCTAGGGTACTAGGAGTCTGGTAGTGAACAGTGCTAGGGTACTAGGAGTCTGGTAGTGAACAGTGCTAGGGTACTAGGAGTCTGGTAGTGAACAGTGCAAGGGTACCAGGAGTCTGGTAGTGAACAGTGCTAGGGTACTAGGAGTCTGGTAGTGAACAGTGCAAGGGTACCAGGAGTCTGGTAGTGAACAGTGCTAGGGTACTAGGTTTCTGGTAGTGAACAGTGCGAGGGTACCAGGAGTCTGGTAGTGAACAGTGCTAGGGTACTAGGAGTCTGGTAGTGAACAGTGCTAGGGTACCAGGAGTCTGGTAGTGAACAGTGCGAGGGTACCAGGAGTCTGGTAGTGAACAGTGCTAGGGTACTAGGAGTCTGGTAGTGAACAGTGCAAGGGTACCAGGAGTCTGGTAGTGAACAGTGCGAGGGTACCAGGAGTCTGGTAGTGAACAGTGCAAGGGTACCAGGAGTCTGGTAGTGAACAGTGCGAGGGTACCAGGAGTCTGGTAGTGAACAGTGCTAGGGTACTAGGAGTCTGGTAGAGAACAGTGCAAGGGTACCAGGAGTCTGGTAGTGAACAGTGCGAGGGTACCAGGAGTCTGGTAGTGAACAGTGCAAGGGTACCAGGAGTCTGGTAGTGAACAGTGCTAGGGTACCAGAAGTCTGGTAGTGAACAGTGCTAGGGTACTAGGAGTCTGGTAGTGAACAGTGCGAGGGTACCAGGAGTCTGGTAGTGAACAGTGCTAGGGTACCAGGTGTCTGGTAGTGAACAGTGCGAGGATACTAGGAGTCTGGTAGTGAACAGTGCAAGGGTACCAGGAGTCTGGTAGTGAACAGTGCTAGGGTACTAGGAGTCTGGTAGTGAACAGTGCTAGGGGACTAGGAGTCTGGTAGTGAACAGTGCTAGGTTACTAGGAGTCTGGTAGTGAACAGTGCAAGGGTACCAGGAGTCTGGTAGTGAACAGTGCGAGGGTACCAGGAGTCTGGTAGTGAACCGTGCAAGGGTACCAGGAGTCTGGTAGTGAACAGTGCGAGGGTACCAGGAGTCTGGTAGTGAACAGTGCTAGGGTACCAGGAGCCTGGTAGTGAACAGTGCAAGGGTGCCAGGAGTCTGGTCGTGAACAGTGCTAGGGTACCAGGTGTCTGGTAGTGAACAGTGCAAGGGTACCAGGAGTCTGGTAGTGAACAGTGCTAGGGTACCAGGAGCCTGGTAGTGAACAGTGCGAGGGTACCAGGAGTCTGGCAGTGAACAGTGCTAGGGTTATAGGAGTCTGGTAGTGAACAGTGCAAGGGTACCAGGAGTCTGGTAGAGAACAGTGCTAGGGTACCAGGAGTCTGGTAGTGAACAGTGCAAGGGTACCAGGAGTCTGGTAGTGAACAGTGCTAGGGTACTAGGAGTCTGGTAGTGAACAGTGCGAGGGTACCAGGAGTCTGGTAGTGAACAGTGCTAGGGTACCAGGAGTCTGGTAGTGAACAGTGCTAGGGTACTAGGAGTCTGGTAGTGAACAGTGCTAGGGTACTAGGAGTCTGGTAGTGAACAGTGCGAGGGTACTGGGAGTCTGGTAGTGAACAGTGCTAGGGTACTAGGAGTCTGGTAGTGAACAGTGCTAGGGTACTAGGAGTCTGGTAGTGAACAGTGCGAGGGTACCAGGAGTCTGGTAGTGAACAGTGCTAGGGTACCAGGAGTCTGGTAGTGAACAGTGCAAGGGTACCAGGCGTCTGGTAGTGAACAGTGCAAGGGTACCAGGAGTCTGGTAGTGAACAGTGCAAGTGTACCAGGAGTCTGGTAGTGAACAGTGCTAGGGTACTAGGAGTCTGGTAGTGAACAGTGCAAGGGTACCAGGAGTCTGGTAGTGAACAGTGCTAGGGTACCAGAAGTCTGGTAGTGAACAGTGCTAGGGTACCAGGAGTCTGGTAGTGAACAGTGCTAGGGTACCAGGTGTCTGGTAGTGAACAGTGCGAGGATACTAGGAGTCTGGTAGTGAACAGTGCAAGGGTACCAGGAGTCTGGTAGTGAACAGTGCTAGGGTACTAGGAGTCTGGTAGTGAACAGTGCTAGGGGACTAGGAGTCTGGTAGTGAACAGTGCTAGGTTACTAGGAGTCTGGTAGTGAACAGTGCAAGGGTACCAGGAGTCTGGTAGTGAACAGTGCTAGGGTACTAGGAGTCTGGTAGTGAACAGTGCAAGGGTACCAGGAGTCTGGTAGTGAACAGTGCTAGGGTACTAGGTTTCTGGTAGTGAACAGTGCGAGGGTACCAGGAGTCTGGTAGTGAACAGTGCTAGGGTACTAGGAGTCTGGTAGTGAACAGTGCTAGGGTACCAGGAGTCTGGTAGTGAACAGTGCAAGGGTACCAGGAGTCTGGTAGTGAACAGTGCAAGGGTACCAGGAGTCTGGTAGTGAACAGTGCGAGGGTACCAGGAGTCTGGTAGTGAACAGTGCTAGGGTACCAGGAGTCTGGTAGTGAACTGTGCAAGGTAACCAGGAGTCTGGTAGTGAACAGTGCTACGGTACCAGGTGTCTGGTAGTGAACAGTGCAAGGGTACCAGGTGTCTGGTAGTGAACAGTGCAAGGGTACCAGGAGTCTGGTAGTGAACAGTGCTAGGGTACCAGGAGTCTGGTAGTGAACAGTGCGAGGGTGCCAGGAGTCTGGTAGTGAACAGTGCTAGGGTACCAGGAGTCTGGTAGTGAACAGTGATCGGGTACTAGGAGTCTGGTAGTGAACAGTGCAAGGGTACCAGGAGTCTGGTAGTGAACAGTGCTAGGGTACCAGGAGTCTGGTAGTGAACAATGCAAGGGTACCAGGAGTCTGGAAGTGAACAGTGCTAGGGTACTAGGAGTCTGGTAGTGAACAGTGCGAGGGTACCAGGAGTCTGGTAGTGAACAGTGCTAGGGTACCAGGAGTCTGGTAGTGAACAGTGCTAGGGTACTAGGAGTTTGGTAGTGAACAGTGCTAGGGTACTAGGAGTCTGGTAGTGAACAGCGCGAGGGCACTAGGAGTCTGGTAGTGAACAGTGCTAGGGTACCAGGAGTCTGGTAGTGAACAGTGCTAGGGTACCAGGAGTCTGGTAGTGAACAGTGCAAGGGTACTAGGAGTCTGGTAGTGAACAGTGCAAGGGTACCAGGAGTCTGGTAGTGAACATTGCTAGGCTACTAGGAGTCTGGTAGTGAACAGTGCTAGGGTACCAGGAGTCTGGTAGTGAACAGTGCTAGGGTACTAGGAGTCTGGTAGTGAACAGTGCAAGGGTACCAGGAGTCTGGTAGTGAACAGTGCTAGGGTACCAGGAGTCTGGTAGTGAACAGTGCAAGGGTACCAGGAGTCTGGTAGTGAACAGTGCTAGGGTACCAGGAGTCTGGTAGTGAACAGTGCGAGGGTACCAGGAGTCTGGTAGTGAACAGTGCTAGGTACTGGAGTCTGGTAGTGAACAGTGTTAGGGTACTAGGAGTCTGGTAGTGAACAGTGCGACGGTACCAGGAGTCTGATATTGAACAGTGCTAGGGTACCAGGAGTCTGGTAGTGAACAGTGCAAGGGTACTAGGAGTCTGGTAGTGAACAGTGCAAGGGTACCAGGAGTCTGGTATTGAACAGTGCTAGGGTACTAGGAGTCTGGTAGTGAACAGTGCTAGGGTACTAGGAGTCTGGTAGTGAACAGTGCTAGGGTACTAGGAGTCTGGTAGTGAACAGTGCAAGGGTACCAGGAGTCTGGTAGTGAACAGTGCTAGGGTACTAGGAGTCTGGTAGTGAACAGTGCAAGGGTACCAGGAGTCTGGTAGTGAACAGTGCTAGGGTACGAGGAGTCTGGTAGTGAACAGTGCGAGGGTACCAGGAGTCTGGTAGTGAACAGTGCTAGGGTACTAGGAGTCTGGTAGTGAACAGTGCAAGGGTACCAGGAGTCTGGTAGTGAACAGTGCGAGGGTACCAGGAGTCTGGTAGTGAACAGTGCAAGGGTACCAGGAGTCTGGTAGTGAACAGTGCGAGGGTACCAGGAGTCTGGTAGTGAACAGTGCTAGGGTACCAGGAGCCTGGTAGTGAACAGTGCAAGGGTGCCAGGAGTCTGGTCGTGAACAGTGCTAGGGTACCAGGTGTCTGGTAGTGAACAGTGCAAGGGTACCAGGAGTCTGGTAGTGAACAGTGCTAGGGTACCAGGAGTCTGGTAGTGAACAGTGCGAGGGTACCAGGAGTCTGGCAGTGAACAGTGCTAGGGTACTAGGAGTCTGGTAGTGAACAGTGCAAGGGTACCAGGAGTCTGGTAGAGAACAGTGCTAGGGTACCAGGAGTCTGGTAGTGAACAGTGCAAGGGTACCAGGAGTCTGGTAGTGAACAGTGCTAGGGTACTAGGAGTCTGGTAGTGAACAGTGCGAGGGTACCAGGAGTCTGGTAGTGAACAGTGCTAGGGTACCAGGAGTCTGGTAGTGAACAGTGCTAGGGTACTAGGAGTCTGGTAGTGAACAGTGCTAGGGTACTAGGAGTCTGGTAGTGAACAGTGCTAGGGTACTAGGAGTCTGGTAGTGAACAGTGCGAGGGTACCAGGAGTCTGGTAGTGAACAGTGCTAGGGTACCAGGAGTCTGGTAGTGAACAGTGCAAGGGTACCAGGAGTCTGGTAGTGAACAGTGCAAGGGTACCAGGAGTCTGGTAGTGAACAGTGCAAGGGTACCAGGAGTCTGGTAGTGAACAGTGCTAGGGTACTAGGAGTCTGGTAGTGAACAGTGCAAGGGTACCAGGAGTCTGGTAGTGAACAGTGCTAGGCTACCAGAAGTCTGGTAGTGAACAGTGCTAGGGTACCAGGAGTCTGGTAGTGAACAGTGCTAGGGTACCAGGTGTCTGGTAGTGAACAGTGCGAGGATACTAGGAGTCTGGTAGTGAACAGTGCAAGGGTACCAGGAGTCTGGTAGTGAACAGTGCTAGGGTACTAGGAGTCTGGTAGTGAACAGTGCTAGGGTACTAGGAGTCTGGTAGTGAACAGTGCTAGGGTACTAGGAGTCTGGTAGTGAACAGTGCAAGGGTACCAGGAGTCTGGTAGTGAACAGTGCTAGGGTACTAGGAGTCTGGTAGTGAACAGTGCAAGGGTACCAGGAGTCTGGTAGTGAACAGTGCTAGGGTACTAGGTTTCTGGTAGTGAACAGTGCGAGGGTACCAGGAGTCTGGTAGTGAACAGTGCTAGGGTACTAGGAGTCTGGTAGTGAACAGTGCTAGGGTACCAGGAGTCTGGTAGTGAACAGTGCGAGGGTACCAGGAGTCTGGTAGTGAACAGTGCTAGGGTACTAGGAGTCTGGTAGTGAACAGTGCAAGGGTACCAGGAGTCTGGTAGTGAACAGTGCGAGGGTACCAGGAGTCTGGTAGTGAACAGTGCAAGGGTACCAGGAGTCTGGTAGTGAACAGTGCGAGGGTACCAGGAGTCTGGTAGTGAACAGTGCTAGGGTACTAGGAGTCTGGTAGAGAACAGTGCAAGGGTACCAGGAGTCTGGTAGTGAACAGTGCGAGGGTACCAGGAGTCTGGTAGTGAACAGTGCAAGGGTACCAGGAGTCTGGTAGTGAACAGTGCTAGGGTACCAGAAGTCTGGTAGTGAACAGTGCTAGGGTACTAGGAGTCTGGTAGTGAACAGTGCGAGGGTACCAGGAGTCTGGTAGTGAACAGTGCTAGGGTACTAGGAGTCTGGTAGTGAACAGTGCGAGGGTACTAGGAGTCTGGTAGTGAACAGTGCGAGGGTACTAGGAGTCTGGTAGTGAACAGTGCTAGGGTACCAGGAGTCTGGTAGTGAACAGTGCTAGGGTACTAGGAGTCTGGTAGTGAACAGTGCGAGGGTACTAGGAGTCTGGTAGTGAACAGTGCGAGGGTACTAGGAGTCTGGTAGTGAACAGTGCTAGGGTACCAGGAGTCTGGTAGTGAACAGTGCAAGGGCACCAGGAGTCTGGTAGCGAACAGTGCTAGGGTACTAGGAGTCTGGTAGTGAACAGTGCTAGGGTACCAGGAGTCTGGTAGTGAACAATGCTAGGGTACTAGGAGTCTGGTAGTGAACAGTGCTAGGGTACTAGGAGTCTGGTAGTGAACAGTGCTAGGGTACCAGGAGTCTGGTAGTGAACAGTGCTGGGGTACCAGGAGTCTGGTAGTGAACAGTGCTAGGGTACTAGGAGTCTGGTCGTGAACAGTGCTCGGGTACTAGGAGTCTGGTAGTGAACAGTGCTAGTGTACTAGGAGTCTGGTAGTGAACAGTGCGAGGGTACCAGGAGTCTGGTAGTGAACAGTGCTAGGGTACTAGGAGTCTGGTAGTGAACAGTGCGAGGGTACCAGGAGTCTGGTAGTGAACAGTGCTAGGGTACTAGGAGTCTGGTAGTGAACAATGCGAGGGTACCAGGTGTCAGGTAGTGAACAGTGCTAGGCTACTAGGAGTCTGGTAGTGAACAGTGCGAGGGTACCAGGAGTCTTGTCGTGAACAGTGCTGGGGTACTAGGAGCAGAGCAGGGTGTTTGCACAGGCTAACACAACTTTTTAAAAACCCTATTGGGTGGTTGTGGAGGAGTCAAAATACCGAGAGTTTGAAGCAATCAAATCTAAACACACAATGTATTTAGTGCTTAGTAATTGAAATTGTACTTCGTACAGCTCAGCATGCTTAGTACTGAGGTGATGCATTTACGTACTAACCCATCAGGGAACCATATTAACTTATTTGGAGAGAGGGAAAGAAATGAGTTAATTTTTAGTGTAGGGGGGAGAGGATTGTAGATAAATTGATTTGATGTTTGCTGTACGTGTTAACAAGACCCAGATGGATTTGGTGAAAGTGTTACCTGCACAGATGACCCCTGCGTCTTCATGGTGCCCGCAGTTGTGCACACCCCATCCCAGACTGTGGCAGCTCAACAGTGATGGCTCACTCCCATCACAGTTGACATTATCCAATAGAATCAGCCCTTTGCCATATCCGAAGTAGGAATTGGTGGTGGAGGATATTGCTGTGCCACAGCCAATCTGCTGGCACACAACTTTGGCATCATTCATGCCCCAGTCATCATCACAAATTGTTCCCCACTGTCCTCTGTACTTGATCTCCACTCTGCCTTGACACGAGTTGTAGCCATTGACTAATCGAATATTGCCCTCCCCTGAAAGGAGAAGAAATAGTTAATTTCTTAAAGGAGAACTTCATTTACATTTATATCGTTAAAGATTTCATCGGCTTCATTACGAATCTTCTTCAGGTGGGTTTGACTGTTTTATGTGACAAGTTTCATTGAATAGCATATGGGGTACCGTGAGCAGTGATAACATCATACCCAGAATGCACTGTGGCAAAGAACACGGTCTTGATCAGCTGTGATTGGGTTTTCCCACCCCAGTTCTTACCCCTCCACCCTGCAGTGTTTGACTCTTGCTGGAATGTGGTATCATGGGCAGTACCTGCCTCATGCATCATGGAGTGCAGCTTGGAACAGAGTGTAAACATGCGAGTTTGGTGAGTAAGGGAGTTCGGTGAGGAGGGGAGGGAGGTGCTCCTTTCTTCTTTTCTATCTTTGTCAGCCTCCAGGAGAGCAGGAGTTAAAAAATCTGCACGAGAGGGGACAGAGAACCAGCGGGAGTTCGGCTCTGTGAAACTCCCCAACCACATTCAGAGAATAAAAAGGTGACATCACAGGGAAAATGCAGAGGCAGCAGACCTGAGCGGGAGCGAGAGCAGAGACTGAGCAAATAAACAGCAGAGCAGAGAAAGGCCCGAGAGCAGAGGCAGCGGACCTGACAACAAAAACAAGGATTGACGTCACAGGAAAGCAGGGAAGTGATTGGTTGGTCAGTATTTCTCTCTTTTCTTGGGCATTGGTTTAAATTAAGAGCCGGGATTAAAAACTAAACGTTCAAAACTTATACATTTAATTAAGTATATTAGCAATGGCAGGGCAGGCAATGTGTTACTACTGCAACATGTGGGAGCTGGTGGACACCATTGATGCTCACAGTGATCACATTTGCAGTAAGTGTTGGTTGCTCGAGGAACTTCGGCTCCGTGTTGATGAGCTGGAGTCCGAGCTTCAAACACTGCGATACATCAGGGAGAGGGAGAGTTACCTGGATGTGTGTTCCAGGTGACAGTCTCACCCCTTAGATTAATTAATTCAAATTTGGTCCATGGTCAGGGAAAGGTGGGTGTGACTATGAGTGAGGCAGGTATGGGGAACCAGGAGGTAGTGGTGGAGGAGCCTCAGCCCTTGCTCTTGTCCAACAGCTATGAGGTTCTTACTCTCTGTGTGGGCGAGAGCAGGGACTGCAGGGAGGATGAGCAAATTGACCACAGCACCGTGGTACGGGGGGCATTCAAGTGGAGGGAGCAAAAAGAAATGTGGTAATGGTAGGGGACAGTATAGTTAGGGGGATAGATACTGTTCTCTGCAGCCGAGAGCGTGAGTCCCAAAGGCTGTGTTGCCAGGGTAAAGGTCATCTCCTCTGGGCGGGAGAGGAACCTAGAGTGGGAGGGGAAAGATCCAGTTGTCGTGGTCCATGTAGGTACCAACAACATAGGTAGGACAAAGAAAGAGGTTCTGCTGAGGGAGTATGAGCAGCTAGGAGCTAAATTAAAAAGCAGAACCACAAAGGTAATCTCTGGGTTACTACCTGAGCCATATGCAAATTGGCATAGAGTAAATAAGATCAGAGAGATGAGCAAGTGGCTCAAAAATTGGTGTGGGAGAAATGGGTTTTGATTCCTGGGGCACTGGCACCAGTACTGGGATAAGAGGGAGCTGTTCCACTGGGCAGGATTCATTTGAACCAGGCTGGGACCAGTGTCCTGGCGAATTGAATAACTAGGGCTGTAGATAGGGCTTTAAACTAAATAGTGGGGGGGAGGAATACGCTGAGCGGAAATTTTAAAAGTCAAAGAAAAATGAGAAGGCAAAAGTGCAGGATAGCAATAGGGATAATGATAACCAGAGTGTGACAGGAAGGGACAGAGCGTATACACATAAGAGTGCATCAGAAAGGGGTCAGAATAGGGAAAAATGGTAAAAAGACAAAATTAAAAGCTCTATATCTGAATGCACGCAGCACTCGTAACATGATAGATGAGTTGACAGCACAAATAGAAATAAATGGGTATGATCTGATAGCCATTACAGAGACGTGGTAACAAGGTGACCAAGGCTGGGAACTAAATATTCAGGGGTATTTGCCATTCCGTAAGGATAGGCAGAAAGGAAAAGGAGTTGGTGTAGCTCTGTTAATAAGGGATGAGATCAGTGCAGAAATGATATTGGCCTAGAAGATCAAGACGTAGAATCAGTTTGGGTGGAGCTAAGAAATAATAAGGGTAAGAAGTCACTGGTGGGAGTGGTCTACAGGCCCCCAAACAGTAGCCACACTGTAGGACAGAGATTAATTCAAGAAATAATAGAGGCTTGTAAGAAAGGTACTGCTATAATCATGGGAGATTTTAATCTTCATATTGATTAGACAAAGCAAATTGGCAAAGGTAGACTTCAGGAAGAGTTCTTAGAGTGTATACGGGATGGTTTCTTGGAACAATATGTTGTGGAACCAACCAGGGAGAAAACTGTTTTAGATCTGGTAATGTGTAACGAGGCTGGGTTAATTAATGATCTCGAAGTGAAGGATCCTCTTGGGAAGAGTGATCACAGCATGGTAGAATTTCAAATTCAGTTTCAGGGTGAGAAAGCTAGGTCTCAAACTAGTGTCCTGAACTTAAACAAAGGTAATTACAAAGGTATGAAGGTAGACTTGGTTAAAGTGGACTGGGAAAATATATTACAGGGTAAGACTGCAGAAAAGCAGTGGCAAACATTTAAGGAGATATTTCATAACTCTCAGCAAAGATATATTCCAGTGAGATAGAAAGACTCTAAGAGAAGGATGAACCATCCGTGGCTAACTAAGGAAGTAAAGGATGGTATCAAATTGAAAACAAAGGCATACAACATTGCAAAGAATAGTGGAAGACCAGAGTATTGGGAAATTTTTAAAAAGCAACAAAGGACAACTAAAAAAATGATAAAGAGAGAGAAGATAGCATATGAGAGTAAGTTAGCAAGAAATATAAAAACAGACAGTAAGAGCTTCTACAGGTATATAAAAAGGAAGAGAGTAGCTAAAGTAAACGTTGGTCCCCTAGAGGATGAGTCTGGGGAATTAATAATGGGAAACAGGGAAATGGTGGAGACTTTGAACAAATATTTTATATCGGTCTTCACGGTAGAAGACGTTAAAAGCATCCCAATAATAATGGATAATCAAGGGGTTATTGGGATGGGGGGGAACTTAAAACAATCACTATCACTAGAGAGAAAGTACTAGACAAGCTAATGGGACTAATGGCGGACTGGAAAACCGCAAATGTAACTCCTCTATTTAAGAAAGGAGGGAGACAGAAAGCAGGCAAATATCAACCAGTTAGCCTAACATCTGTCATTGGGAAAATGCTGGAGTCCATCATTAAGGAAGTGGTAGCAGGACATTTAGAAAATCATAACATAGTCAAGCAGAGTCAGCATGGTTTTATGAAAGGGAAATCATGTTTGACAAATTTGCAGGAGTTCTTTGAGGATGTAACGAGCAGGGTGGATAAAGGGGAACCAGTAGATGTCATGTATTTGGATTTCCAGAAGGCATTCGATAAGGTGCCACATAAAAGGTTACTACACAAGATAAGAGCTCACGGGGTTGGGGGTAATATATTAGCATGGATAGAGGATTGGCTAACTAACAGAAAACAGAGTCAGGATAAATGGGTCATTTTCAGGTTGGCAAACTGTAACAGTGGGGTGCGGCAGGGATCAGTGCTGGGGCCTCAACTATTTACAATCTATATTAATGACTTGGATGAAGGGACCGAGTGTAATGTAGCCAAATTTGCTGATGATACAAAGATAGGTGGGAAAGCAAATTGTGTGGCGGACGCAAAGAATCTCCAAAGGGATATAGATAGGCTAAGTGAATGGGCAAAAATCTCGCAGATGGAGTTTAATGTGGGAAAATGCAAGGTTATCCACTTTGGTAGGAAAAATAAAAAAGCAAATTATTATTTAAATGGGGAGAGATTACAAAATGCTGCAGTACAGAGGGACCTGGGGGTCCTTGTACATAAATCACAAAAAGTTAGCATGCAGGTACAGCAAGTAATTAGGAAGGCAAATGGAATGTTGGCGTTTATTGCAAAGGGAATGGAGTATAAAAGTAGGGAAGTCCTGCTACAACTGTACAGGGCGCTGGTGAGACCGCACCTGGAGTACTGCGTACAGTTTTGGTCTCCTTATTTAAGGAAGGATATACTTGCATTGGAGGCAGTTCAGAGAAGGTTCACTGGGTTGACTCCGGAGATGAAGAGGTTGTCTTATGAAGAAAGGTTGAGCAGGTTGGGCCTATACTCATTGAAGTTTAGAAGAATGAGAGAGGATCTTACTGAAACATAAGACTCTGAGGGGCCTTGACAGGGTAGATGCAGAGAGGATGTTTCCCCTCGTGGGGGAATCTAGAACTAGGGGGCAAAATTTCAGAATAAGGGGGCACCCTTTTAAATCAGAAATGAGGAGGAATTTCTTCTCTGAGGGTCGTGAATCTTTGGAATTCTCTTCCCCAGAGAGCTGTGGAGGCTGGGTCATTGAATGTATTTAAGGCGGAGATGGACAGATTTTTGAACGATAAGGGAGGTTATGGGGAGCGGGCAGGGAAGTGGAGTGAGGCCAAGATCAGATCAACCATAATCTTATTGAATGGTGGAGCAGGCTCGAGGGGCCGAATGACCAACTCCTGCTCCTACGTCTTATGTTCTTATGCTGGTGAGCATATTTTGTGAATTAACTGGAACAATGAATGGTGATATGCCTGTTTACCTATGAGAGGCATGGAAGCTGCCCAAACCTAACATCCAAACACCACGTGCTATCCAACAGGAGTCACTTTGTCGTGGTCAAGAATGGGAATCCTAGATTTCAACCCTCCCGAGCTCAGGAACACTGAATTACATAGGATATACAGCACTGAAACAGGGTTGGTTAATTATGACCCTCTCAACACCACCGTGCCTAAGATCAGCTAACTCAGCACAGACCAGGTATTGAACCTGGCAGTGTAATTCCCAACTGAGCCATTGGGGGAATTGCTACAAGGTTAATTTTCAGACAACACAACTGCTGGGAATTTCCTTGGCGGTGCAAAGGCTCTACCACCATAACTTCGACAGAAGTGCAACCCGCAATGAGGGCTCCTGCCGCAGATCCGGCTAAGTTACCGTGGTAAAGCGGGAGTAGGGCAAGAGCAGCGCCAAGGAAGTTCCCGGCCCACGGCACCTGGCCCAGAAACTGTGGTTTGTCAGAAAACCATGGGAACTGACCATTGAACTGGATAGTGCAATGAATATTAAGGCTGCAAGATAAAAGCACATTAATTTCAAAAACTAGAAGGGGGAGCAACATTGCAACAAACAAAAACGTTTATTTATCCTTCCCCCTTTGTGCAACTTTTATCTCCACTCTCCTCCTATTGCCGCTCCCACGCCGCTCTTGCTCTGCTCCCGCTTTACCACGGTAATTCTGACAGGACTGGACAGACTAGATGCAGGAAGGATGTTCCCGATGGTCGGGGAGTCCAGAACCAGGGGTCACAGTCTAAGGGTAAGGGGTAAGCCATTTAGGACAGAAATGAGGAGGAATTTCTTCACCCAGAGAGTGGTGAACCTGTGGAATTCTCTACCACAGAAGGCAGTAGAGGCCAATTCATTAAATATATTCAAGAAGGAGTTGGATATATTTCTTAAGGCTAAAGGGATCAAGGGATATGGGAGAAAGCAGGGACAGGGTACTGAATTTGGATGATCAGCCATGATTGCATTGAATGGCAGAGCAGGCTCGAGGGGCCGAATGGTCTACTCCTGCTCCTATCTTCTATGTTTCTATGTTTCTATGTAACTTAGTCGGACCTACGGCGGAAACCCTCATTGCGGGTTGCACTTCTGCCGAAGTTACGGTGGTAGAGCCTTTGCACCTCCAAGGAAATTCCCAGCAATTGTATTGTCTGGAAATTAACCTTGTAGCAATTCCCCCAGTGGCTCAGTTGGGAATTACACTGCCGTATGATTCCATGGATTCCAGTGGTTTTAAACACCGTACCCAGATGGCTTATATTGTGTATGAACCTGGATGGTTAAGCACACTCACAAGGACGTTCAGTCCTGTCCTCCGCACACAGACACAAGGCCAGCAAACCGGGTAACAACCAGGATTAGCAATGCTGGTCGATTTCCTCCTCTCTAGCCCATGGACCTATTGTGTTGTCCTTCCCTTCCCTCTTCTCCAGGGTGAAGACTTTCACTCACATACATGCCCACTTGGCGTGAAAATCTTGTCTGGCTGCAGTCACTTAAAAAACCCTGCCTCTTTCTTTGGCCCCAATGCTGGTTAACAGTAACAAGTTAGTCGGCATTGGGGGCCAGTCAAAGAATGCCAATCCCCTGATATGGGAGAGTCAATCATTTTATTTTTCATTCATTCTTTTCCAAGTGCTCACTGAGTTTGGTCACTCTGTCACCCAATCTCACCTCAGGACAGTGACGCATTGTCAGAAATCTGCAGCAGCTATTGACATAAGTGGAGCTTAGTTAAAGTGAGGCCTATGCAGCTAGCAGGATCATTACAGAGCAAACCATTGGCATCTTGATCAACACTTCAGATGTCTGAACAGATCAGGGACACTTTACAGTCCATCCCACAAGCATCTCTAGGGTTATGACTGTCTGCTCTACGTTCCACAACCTCACAACACAAAGAGGCCTAACCATGCAGGAAGAGGGGGGCCAACTCACAACAGGGGCTGCAGGGTACTCACGCCTGTTGATGTCCAACCCTATAATGTGGATAAATGTGAGGTTATCCACTTTGGTGGCAAAAACAGGAAGGCAGATTATTATTTGAATGGCAATAGATTGGGAGAAGGGGAAATTCAAAGAGACCTGGGTGTTCTTGTGCACCAGTCGCTGAAGGTAAGCATGCAGGTGCAGCAGGCGGTTAAGAAGGCAAATGGTATGTTGGCCTTCGTAGCAAGAGGGTTCGAGTACAAGAACAAGGATGTCTTGCTGCAGTTGTACAGGGCCTTGGTGAGACCACACCTTGAGTATTGTGTGCAGTTTTGGTCGCCTTACCTGAGGAAGGACGTTCTTGCCATGGAAGGAGTGCAGCGAAGATTCACCAGGCTGATACCTGGGATGGCAGGAATGACGTACGAGGAGAGATTGTGTCGATTGGGCTTATACTCACTGGAGTTTAGAAGATTGAGAGGGGATCTCATCGAAACCTATAAAATTCTGTCAGGCCTGGACAGACTAGATGCAGGAAGGATGTTTCTGATGGCCGGGGAGTCCAGAACCAGGGGTCATAGTCTGAGGATAAGGGGTAAGCCATTTACGACTGAAATGAGGAGGAATTTCTTCACCCAGAGAGTGGTGAACCTGTGGAATTCTCTGCCACAGAGGGCGGTGGAGGCCAGTTCATTAAGTATATTCAAGAAAGAGTTGGATATATTTCTTAAGATTAAAGGGATCAAGGGATATGGGGAGAAGGCAGGGACAGGGTACTGAATTTGGATGATCAGCCATGATCTCATTGAATGGCGGAGCAGGCTCGAAGGGCCGAATGGCCTACTCCTGCTCCTATCTTCTATGCTTCTATGTTTCTATTCCCGCTCCATGGGCCAATGTGGCCCATTCATTCTATCATATGGATCTTACCAGCACTTTCACTTATAAGGGCTGTCAGTCTCTGTCCACATTCCCATCATTGAAATGTCATCCCGCACCTAGATCATTACTCAAGGTAATAAACATAATGCAAACTTTGGAATTTTTGTATATTTCTAAGCGTTACCTTGTTTGTATTCCCAGGCAGATGCTTCGCTTTTATTTATCGGTTTGATTGATGTAGAACTGAAATCTAAAGAGACAGAAAGATAAGTTAACACTGCACCACTGATAGTCCATTGAAGAGCAGGTTTGACCAGGAGTTGATTGTACCCCCACGTGTTTATCTTGATGTTTCCTGTATACTTATTGGGGACTGAAAATCCGCGATCTGGCTTCCCGACAGTGACTGTGGTGGAGCAGGAATTGCGATCGCCAGTGATTTGCACTCCTGTGGCTGCTGGAGTGCCTGGGGTTAGGGTGGGCTCATGTTATTTAAATAATTATGGTGGGCTCCCGTATCTCAGGTGCCTGCTTGATGGGTTGTGGGGGGGTGGCAGAGAGAGAGGAACACGCAGTGCTTGGAAGCACATGGGGGAGTGATCCTGGCATCAATGGGCACCTCTGTTAACCAGCCCCCTTTCTTAAAGGGCCAGTTTAAAATTTTGCCGCTGCTATTTTAAAGGGGTCGCCCAGGCCCTGACCCTGGCCTGGAAACCTCTCGGGCGTCCCACTTCTGCCCGATCTTTGACCTCGGCGCCATGACCTTGCCAGTGCCCGGGAAGCTCGGGGAGAGGGAGGCAGAGGCAGCGGAAATGCTGACGGGTGAGGTCACCCTGCTGGCCCCGTCTCCTTCCTGACGTCAGGGCGCCAATGGGGGTCAGAGGGAGCTTCCGCCCGCCCCGGGCCCAGCAGAAATCTCTCAGGCCCGGTGCTGCCAGGACCTGCCCAATCTCCAGGCCCTTGTCGGTCCCACTTTACCCCAGATCTCCTCTCCAGACCTTTATGGGAATTTGGGGACAATGGGCCCAGCAATTCTGCTGGGGTTCTATTAGTCTCACGCCGTAACTCCAGCGAGAAACCGGCGGAATATCTTGGAAAATGACATACACGGCCATTTATAGCTGTTTACACCATTTCCCTGGGATGGAGACCAGTGTTTCAGGCCCATGGTGTTTACATTATACACGGAGTAAAAGGAGATGTACATATAGTACAGGAAATACGGTATATAAAAATGATATATTATGGGTACGGACAGCTATCGTTTACATGATGAGCACAGCTCATTTGTACAGCTGCTAAACCCACCATACAATACCAGACAGGGCTGCCCCATCACCAGGGTAACCAGGTTCAATGTCAAGCACACCCATCACTTTGCCCTGGTCTCCAATACCAGCTGCCCCACTGTTGAGAGGACATTAAGGGACGATTCCCCTCCCCCACCTCACCCCAGCATAAGTTGGGCATTTGGAAGTTGTTCAACTTGAACGTAGTTGGATTTCCAGGTGCAGCTCATTGACTTGAGCTGGCCGATTGCCTGATGGGAATGCTGCCCGTGAATGGGTGCTTGCAGGAGATCGGGGGGAGGGAAAGTTGAACGCCGCTGCGGGCCCAACAGGCTGGCACCAGTGCAAACGCCCAGCGGGTTATGGGCTACTGCCAGGCACACGGACTCCAGCCGCACCGTACAACACTGCTGCACTCTGCAAGGAAAGCTTACCTCAGGTCGGCTCTCCCTAATGCCAAGTTTCCTCGGCTGTTCTTCATTTCTGTTGGACTTTTGGACAAAATCTCCACAAAATGAAGTGTTATGACATAATTTCCACGTCATCTATCATAGAATCATACAGCACAGAAGGAGGCCATTCGGCCCAATGCATTGTGCTGGCTCTTTGACAGCACTATCCAAATAGTCCCACTCCCCAGCTCTTTCCCCATAGTCCTGTAAATTTCTCCTTTTCAAGTATTTATCCAATTCCCTTTTGAAAGTTATTATTGAATCTGCTTCCACCGCCCTTTCATGCAGCGCGTTCCAGATCACAACAACTCGCTGCGCAAAAAACATTCTCCTCACCTCCCCTCTGGTGCTTTTGCCAATTATCTTAAATCTGTGTCCTCTGGTTACCGACCATCCTGCCAGTGGAAACCATTTCTCCTTATTTACTCTACGTTGCATTTAAATGTCCCTGCCTGTTTCAGATGCCAGCGATACCCCGGGAAACATGCACCAAGGACGAGGTGGTGGGGTCCTGGCAATGCGGCTCTCCACTCTCCTTTCCTTTGCCTTGCACCCCAGGACATGGGGGGGGTGAGGGGGGGGTGAGGGGAGGAATGTGGAGAGGAAAATGGATACTGGAGCAATTCTGGAATTATCCGTCAAAAATAAAGTTAAGATTACAGCACGGGGCAGTGGGGGGGGTCACTTTCCTCAACACCGCTGTAATTTCAGCAGAGACGCTGTTTGCCCACTGGGATTAATTGTTTTGACTAGATTGTTCGGATATTTACCAGTATAAGCCACACTCAGGTTTAAGATTAAAAGCAAATTTTGTACCGTTGCATATGACGGCCACATCCTCATAATGGTTGCAGTTGTGGATGGCCCAGCCCAGGCTTCCACACTCGCTCAGCGACGACTCTGTCCCTTTGCAGTCCACGTTGTCCAGCAGGATTACCCCTGCCCCCCTGCCGAAGGGCAGGTTTCCTGCCACAGAGAGTGCGCGCCCACATCCGAGCTGCTGGCAGACCACGCTGGCATCGACTATGTCCCAGTCGTCATCGCACACTGTCCCCCAGGTACCGTTGTAAAGGATTTCCAAAAGCCCTTGGCAAGGATTTCTCCCATTCACCAAACGGACTGCTGGGGTCAGAATAAAAAAAACAATGTGAAAACTGCGGATTCTGCTTACTAAAAAAGAGAAACATGTGTTTCTAGAACTTTCTGGTTTCCCTTCTCCATCTGTGTACTCCATTGAAAGAAGATGAATGGGAAGGGGAGGGGAAGAAGGAAGGAAGAAACTTGCATTTATATAGCGCCTTTCACAACCTCAGGACCACAGCCAATTTAGTATTTTTGAAGTGTAGTTACTGTAGGAAACACAGCAGCCAATATGCACACTGCAAGGTGGCACAAACAGCAATGTGGTAATGTTTTAGTGATGTTGGTTGAGGGATGAATATTGACCAGTAAACCGGGGACATAATCTAGGCTTGGGGTGATAAGTGGCAAGTCACAATTGCACCACACAAATGTCAAGCAATGACTATCTCCAACAAGAGAGAGTCTAACCACCTCCCCATGGCATTTAATGGGATTATTATCACCGAATCCCCCACCATCAACATCCTGGGGGTCACCATTGGCCAGAAACGTAACTACACCAGCCACATAAATACTGTGGCTGCAAGAGCAGGTCAGAGGCTGGGTATTCTGCAGCGAGTGACTCACCTCCTGACTCCCCAAAGTCTTTCCACCATCTACAAGGCACAAGTCAGGAGTGTGATGGAATACTCTCCACTTGCCTGGATGAGTGTAGCTCCAACATCACTCAAGGAGCTCGACACCAACCAGGACAGGGCAGCCTGCTTGTTTGGCACCCCATCCACCACCTTTAACATTCACTCCCTCCACCACCGGCGTACCGTGGCTGCAGTGTGTACCATCTACAAAATGCACTGCAGCAACTCACCAAGGTTTCTTCGGCAGCACCTGCCAAACCTGCGACCCCTACCACCTAGAAGGACAAGGGCCGCAGGCGCATGGGAACACCACCACCTCCAAGTTCCCCTCCAAGTCACACACCATCCTGACTTAGAAATATACCACCTTTCGTTCATCACCGCTGGGACAAAATCCTGGAACTCCCTCCCTAACAGCACTATGGGAGTACCTTCACCACACGGACTGCAGCGGTTCAAGAAGGCGGCTCACCACCACCTTCTCTCAAGGGCAACTAGGGATGGGCAATAAATGCTGGCCTTGCCAGTGACGCCCACATCCCATGAATGAATAAGTGGGAATAAAAAAGACATTTGGTCTTAATCCAATGCAGTTCTCCTTACCTTTGGAAGATGGGGCTGATGTTGGATCAACTAAAATTAATGGAAAAGAACACCATAAGTTAGTTCTGTGAGGGGTACACAAGATCTTAAAGTCTGAGGGGGAGAAATTGGGCACGTTAGCGCCTCTGGGGGTGATAATGGTGCGCTAAGCATTTACCGACCAGGCATGGAGAGATTGACTCCCGCTATATTCGGCGGGAGGTTTGTGGCGGCGGTATGGCGTTATGCCCCGATCTCCTGCGCCCGGAGATGGTGACGTCATCGCCGTGCGCATTACCCCGGTAGTGCCCCGGACATGAACTTCGGTTCCGCCCCCTGCTGCATCGCCGGGCGATGACGCCGACAGCTGCAGGAGGCGTTGATCGGAACGCCGAGGGGCGAAAGTTAAAGGGGAGGTTGCCGAGGTAAGTCCCTAAATTTTTGAAATGGTTCTGGTCAATTTATTTTTGCTTCTCCTGGGCCGCGATTGATCAGCCCGGCGCTCTGCTGGAGTGCACGGGGCTGATCAATCCGGATCACGGCCGCCGGCGGGGCCCAGCTGACTGGTCCCAATGCAGAGCCTGCAGTGATGGCCCTTCCCTTTAAGGGAGGGAAGGAGTCTCGGAACGTGGCAGCGCAGCACAACGACCAACCTGCCTGCGTCCTTTAGCATTGCGCTGCACTTTCTTCCTGGAGCACGAAACCTCATTTCGTGAAAGCTGGGAATCATTAGCATCTGGTGCTAAGTTTCCCAGCTTTCAAAGGTTACCGCCCCCAAACGGGGCAATGCTGAATTTCACCCCCTCAGTAAATTGATGGTTACCAAGCTGATTAAAATACCAACACTATCACTTCACAATGCTCCTATCATAATGAAGATTCCCATGTTTAACAGGATTCCTGGTAGAAATACGAATAGGGGCAAGGAATTCCCGAGATCAGCCAGCCAATGGAATTCCATATGAGTGCCAATAATGTCATTTGCCATTTTGTTGCAGTAGATTGATGCGACTTATCCGGAGGGGTAGGGTAGAGGAGTGAAATAAAAGTGTTACAAGGGCTCAATCTTCACGAAAGCGTTTGGCGAACATGCCTTTTGATGATCGAAATGCGCTGAAATTCTGGTCTTATCACTGGGCCGAGAGGCCATCTTGGTGCAAGTGAAACTTGGCTCTTCAAACAAAAGCAGGTTTGCCAAACATTTCTTTTCCTTCTGTTTTCTGCCAATGTTTTAGTGCTTCATCCTTCATGTGTGAGCCGAGACATCAAGGTCGATTGTCCTCTCAGGGCTCCATGGGGTTCCCAACAGACACAGCTTGCCTGGGGATCAAAACAAGCACAGCTTGCCCGGGTTGTTCTCAATATTCCTGGCCTTGGCCATTCTCTTGAGACTCGAACTCACGACCTTCTGACTCAGAGACGCGAGTGAGCCACGGCTGACACAAAACATCTGAAACACAAACGCTGGAACTACACTGTGGCGGGAAGGGGATTGTATCTGCCTGCGTGTCTCAGGTGGGAAACCGCTGGCTTCAGTTAGATGCCCGCCCATCTGCGGCAGTATGAGGCTGCAGCATATTTAATCTCCGGGCCTTATTAAACATAGAAACATAGAAGACAGGAGCAGGAGTAGGCCATTCGGCCCTTCGAGCCTGCTCCGCCATTCAATGAGATCATGGCTGATCATCCAAATTCAGTACCCGGTCCCTGCCTTCTCCCCATATCCCTTGATCCCTTTAGCCTTAAGAAATATATCCAACTCTTTCTTGAATATACTTAATGAACTGGCCTCCACCGCCCTCTGTGGCAGAGAATTCCACAGGTTCACCACTCTCTGGGTGAAGAAATTCCTCCTCATTTCAGTCCTAAATGGCTTAATTAACGTGCCAGTGGTCTCCACATTCAGGTTAAGTGTGGGGGAAGGGGGTTCCGGGGAAGTCTCGCGCTAGGGAAGGGGGAGGAGTCTGTAGCAGGAGAGGCCCGAATGTTCCTTGTAGGCCCGGCCCCACAAATCAAAGTAAAGAAAAGGTGTGTGGACGGCCTCTCAGCTTCCCGGTCCTCGTACCGCTGCCCTTCGCTTGGCAGGAAACCTGTACTGCCTTCGCCACTAGGCCGAAGTTAAAATCGCAGTCGGGGGCCCAATGATGTCATTGAGCCAATGATGTCATTGAGCCCCCATTAGCACATGTGAATTAGGACCCCATCAGCTTTGGGTGGGCAGCTTAGCTGCCTGACCAGAAGCGTCTGTTAAAATCAGAAACAATGAGATCCGGGCGGCTTTCCAGCGGGTAAATAATCCAAAGCATTTTAACTGCCAAATCAACGGTTTTCTGGCATCTCCTTACCCTGAGAGGCACAAAGATACAGAGTGTAAAACAAAGTAAAGCAGATTCCCCAGGGAATGGGAGCATTGCATTGCCATCCAGTTACAGTATCCCTGAATCTGCTCAGAACAGTGTACGATTCAGATTGCATTGCTATCCTGGATCACCCTAATCTCCTTGAGCTCATGCCTTATATACTTGGGGCAACGATTATTTACCCCAGTGGACATTCCTCATGATGATCTGATGAACAGATTAATATCGGTAATTTATTGGTGACCAGATCTATTGGATCTTATTTCCACATCAACACAATTCTTGAACTGCAATTCTTTCCAGGAGCTGAGGCTCCTCATTCCCTTCACATTTCAGCATGAAGGTGGTTCTGTGAATACTGAATGAAGAAACTGCATATCCCGAGAGACCCTTCATTACATTTATATCTTAAATCAAAACAATTATACTTACATAATGTGTGTAAATATATGTGCACGTTTAGGTGTGTATAAGTCTGTGTCCATCTGTGCATTTGTATTCATATGTATGTGCACGTATGTGTATGTGTGCATATTTATGTGTGTATACCTCTTCATGTTTATGTCTGTGTGTGTGTTTATGTCTGTGTGTTTGTTTATGTCTGTGTGTTTGTTTATGTCTGTGTTTGTTTATGTCTGTGTTTGTTTATGCCTGTGTGTTTGTTTATGTCTGTGTGTGTGCTTATGTCTGTGTGTTTGTTTATGTCTGTGTTTATGCCTGTGTGTGTGTTTATGTCTGTGTTTGTTTATGTCTGTTTGTTTGTTTATGTCTGTTTGTTTGTTTATGTCTCTGTGTTTGTTTATGTCTGTGTTTATGTCTGTGTTTGTTTATGTCTGTGTGTTTGTTTATGTCTGTGTTTGTTTATGTCTGTGTGTTTGTTTATGTCTGTGTTTGTTTATGTCTGTGTGTGTGTTTATGTCTCTGTGTTTGTTTATGTCTCTGTGTTTGTGTATGTCTGTGTGTGTGTGCCTCTGCCTGTTTGTATGTCTATAACCATAAAAGTTATGCAATGATGCACCTTCAAAGTTTCTATACACAGTTAGAAAACAACCTACTTACTTGTGACTTCACGCTTTGAAATGTGTTCAGTTTCTGAAAGAAAGGAAAGACTGTATGTAAACCCTAATGACACTTATTTGACGATATTTATCAATCAAGCTATTTATCTCTCTACGATATGTTAAATGTTTTGTGTATGCTTGTGCTTCCTCTAAGTGTGTGACACTTCTGTAACTATCACGTCTATTTCCATCATGATTTTCTGTCACATTATTCTGTCACCTTATTTTTGTCATGGCTGGCTTTCATGCTATGAAATGCTGCTGTTGAATTTCAGAGGGGTCCTCCCGATTATCTACCGTAACTTCTGCGGAAGGTACCTAACTCTGTTACTCACACATGCAGCAAGATAACTTGATGCTGCGCAGCCCTGCACTGCACTCCTCCACTCCTGATTACTCTTGCCACTACGTGCTAACCCTTGTCCCTCTCCCCTTTTTCTAGGTCCAGCAGACGACTTGGCCTCGGCAGTCGCACAGACTGAAAGGGAGAAACGTCCAGAAGATGCACCGTTAGAAAAGGAAAAATTTGCAGGGCTTTGGGAAAAGAGCAGGGGAGTGGGACGAATTGGACAACTCTTTCGAATGGCCTCCTAATATGCTGTAGGATTCTATGATTCTATGTTCAGTAGTTAATTGGGTTGTTCGTATTACCCGATAATCGTGGGCTCTTCGCTCTTTCAAGGTCATCATTCTGACATCTCCCTGTTCCATTCAACCACTGTCTGTCAAAACAACTGGGTGACTGCAGAGGGCACTGTGGCCTATAAAAAGGCTGAGCTGTATCTGAATGTGAAGAGCCAGAAATTTGAACTTTGAAGTAATTACTTCCTCCACCTCCCAAAAAAACAATTAAAGTTATTGAATCAAGGAATTTTACAGCACGGAAGGGGCCTATTTGGCCCATTGCATCTGCAGTGGCTCTCTGAAGAAAAGCTATCCACTCAGTTCTATTCCCCTGCCCTTTCATAGAATCATAGAACAGTATAGCACAGAAGGAGGCCATTCGGCCCATCAAGTCTGCGCCTAATACCCTTTTAAAAATAGAATCATAGAAAATACCTAACGTATTTGCTGTTGACGGTCCTCTTGATTTTATTTGGGAAGGAGGAGGCAGGCATGTCACATAACCCTCCCGTGACTGAACTGGCAACCTGGCACAGCACTGCACTCCTCCGCTCCTGATTACTCTTGCCACTACGTGCTAACCCTTGTCCCTCACCCCTTTTCTAGGTCCGTCAGACGACTTGGGCTCTGCAGTTGCTCTGACTGAATTCTCCAGAAGATGCACCATTATCCGGAAAAGGAAAACTTTGCAGGGCTTTGGGGAAAGAGCAGGGGGAGTGAACCTTATTTGGACAGCTCTTTCAAAGAGCCGGAACAGGCACGATGGGCCGAATATAACTTGAGGCTCGTTACAGAAGGAGTAATATGTTCCAGCGGAGGGACAGCGTGCAATGATGCAGCGCACTGGTGCTCCAACATGCAGTGAGGGGTATGGGTTCTCCCTCAGGGACAGGAGGAAATGTTCAGTCATACAGTACGTACCATCGCCCCAGGGTGACAATGTCCCTTATCACTGGTCAGCCGGTCCCATAGAAACACTGGCACAGGACTGGACTAGGGTTGTCCTGGATTCTCCAGGAATGAAAGTTAAATCTCATGGACACCGCTGTGAGCAAACCCGGGGTAAAATCATAGGGGCATTAGAAAAAATCAGGGCATTCTTTGAACTTTTTCATTTATTAGTTATAAAAAATATTGGAGATGGGGGGGTGGGGAAAGCTGTTTGACTGAGTGACAGCGGTTGGAGGTCGTGTGATGAACCCTCCGGGAATACGTTCAAACAGAGTCGGCAACCCTCGACTGCAGTCACAAATAGGCCAGACTGGGTACAACATGTGGCACAACGGCATCTGAAGAGACGGGAAGCTAGAAAATGATTGTAAATAATTTACAAGCAAAAGGAGAGGAGGATTATAGCAGGTGACCCCTGTCGCAAAAGGTTGAACGTTTACTTGCCACGCAAATTCAAATCTCATAGCTGACAATCATTGCAATCTGGGTACGGCAGTGCAGTGGTTATGTTACTCGACCAGCAACCCAGAGAGCACGAGTTCAAAATTGGGAATTTGAATTCAATAAAAAGCTGAAGCAGTCGGATTGTCGTTAAAAACCCATCTGGTTCACTAATGTCCTTTAGGGGAGGAAATCTGCCGTCCTTACCTGGTCTGGCCTATATATGTGACTCCAGACCCACGCCAACGTGGTTCACTCTTAACTGCCCTGTGAAGTGGCCTCATAAGCCACTCCGTTGTTAGCGATGGGCCTGTGATTCCATCGGGAGAATGAATAGAAAATAAATACTCCATTGGGTGAGTTGATAGTCCAGACACATATTGTTATGGAAGCAAAAAGCAATATACGCTGCAATAGCTGGTGAGACACCATTTTAATTTGAACCTTTTCAATGCTCTGGTTAGACCCTTTATACAGTAAAGAGAACCATTGGAAAGATAGCAGGAGCCAGTAACGAGACAATGGTCAGCTCCATTGCTGCCAAGTAGCAGCTTGTTTCTGTTCTGGAACTTTGAATGCTCAAAAATTCCAACACTCTTAACCTTAAAGATTCAAAGTAAGGAGGATATTATCCTATCCTCATACTGAACGCAAAGGACAGCAAACTTACCAGGAACAACCACATGAATCATCAGAAGTGTTAGAGAGGTGATCAGGGCACCCAGTAGCGAAAGAGAAAGCCGCCATCTTCTGAGCTGAACAAATACGCAGTGCCTTGGAGCCATTTCCTCCAGTAGATTTAGATACAGATCTCTTGATCAGAGTCAGTCAACCCCTCACTGTTGCCTGTACTGAAAACAAACACAAGGTTATGTGACAGGCCGCTCATTTTTCGAAGCGTGGTGGGGCAATGCTCGGTGACGGGCTTTGGTCTCCACAATTTCTTACTTGGCAATTTCCTAATACGGGGCCTCCACTCAGGGGGCAGCCATTCAAGCAAGGCACTCCTCGGAAGGGCGAATCAGCAAGTGGCCCCACACCGGCCTTCTGTGGTGGTCCTCCTAGCAATGGGATCGAGTGCAGCGCAGGTAACGGAGGTCAGTGGCCGGCCTGCTGTCTCCCTCAGGGAATGTTGCGTGGCTCGAATGGATTCAAGGATGGGCGAGAAATGAGCAAAAATGCCACAAAGGGATGAAATTACCAAAAGTGTCTGAAAACATTTAGCCTTAGTGCAGACTCTCCAAACACAGCAAGGAGCATCAGTCTTCTAAAAATAGTTACGAATGTCTTTTAAAATACCTTACAAAGTGTTCTCCACAGGTCTGTGGAATGTAAAGCTTATGCTATTGGCTTCATTTTTACATTTATTTGTTTAGATGTGTATAATGTAATATTATTGTTTGTAATTTTCCTTGCTTTGGGGGAACTAGTGAGCCCGCTTCAGCCCGACGTTGCACATACAAAGGACCAGCGCATTACAAGGGTTTCCGCGGAACCTCCCCAGAGCTGCTCCCAATCGGTCGCCGTAACTTTGCCGTAAGCACGGCAGAAACCCTGTTTACGTGCATAGCAACGGAGTGGGAGCGGGGCCGAGGAAACTCCAGGTTGTGGAGTCTTAACACGCCTGTCAGAAACATCCCACAGTGTTTCACTTTGAAGCACAGTCGCTGCTGTTCTGCAGGCAAACGTAGCAGCCATTTTTGCACAAGAAAGGCCCCGCGTTCTACCATGAGATGGATGACCAGATTTGTCTTTCGCGGGTTTTGGTTAAAAGAGAAATGTCTGCCAGGACACCGATTAGGCACTTTACAGCCTTCCGGACTCAATATCGAGTTCAACAACTTCAGATCATAACCTCGGCCCCTGTTATATTTTTATATATTTTTTATCCACACTTTTGGTTTGTGCCTTTTCCTTTTTTTCTCTCCCACATGGCAGCTGTCTCTCGCTCTGCCAGCGCATTTCACACCTCATCTAGAGCCATCCTTTGTCTCTTTACCTGTCCTATTACCATCTCGTCTCGCCTTGAATATCTCTTAATGTCTCTTCACCTCTCACAGACCTTCCCGTTTGTTCTTTCATCCCCTCCCCCATTTCCCAGCCCCCAAACTTGCTTTTTCATCCGTTTCATTTCCTGCTTTTTTCTCAGTTCTGACGAAGGGCTTCGACCTGAAACGTTGACTCCGTTTCTCTCTCCACGGATGTTGCCTGGCCTGCTGAGTTTTTGCAGCATTTTCTGTTGTTATCACTGGGAGACTTTACTGGTTTTCTTTAAAGGGTATGATAGGATCGCTAGCATCAGTCTAACTTCTCACCTGAAGGATGGCACCTCTGATAATGCTGAGTACTGCAATGAATGCAACTCAGTGCATGCATTCAGATCCTAGAGTGGGACTTGAACCCACCAACTACTGGTTCAGCTGCAAGAGTGCTACCAAATCAGCCCAGCAGATGCTCGAGAGTAAACTTCCTATTCCTGAAACGTGGCCATCGCTGCTGGTGGATCTTCTGTGGTTGGCCCTAGTTAATACGACCAGTGAGCTCCCAGCATAGATCGGCCCACCTGCTGGGAGCTTACAAAGGGTGGGGTTGGAATATTCAGAACATTGGCAGCTTTTCAGGAACTGCAGCCAGCATTTGAAGAGACGTAACTACGTTGGTGTTTCCATGGCCAGTAGATACTGCTGGTGACACAACTGGCCTGGTGCCAGCTGATTTCCCTGGCACATCTTCCTTCATCTTGCACCACATCAACCATGAAATACTTTAAAAACAATCCCCATCATTGATTTTAAATTATCCTGCCAACTGGCAAAGGACCCTAGTTTGCAGCTAGATGCCTCGTTGCTCCTATAGTTGCAGTAAAGGTTCGCCTTTGTAATAGCCCTCCTCATTAATAGGAACATGGGGACAGGAGTAGGCCATTCAGCCCCTTGAGCCTGTTCCACCATTCAATTAAATTATGGCTCATCTGTACCTTAACTTACTTTACCCGCCTTGGTTCTGTAACCCTTAATACCCTGACCCACCCCCCAAAAAAATCTATCTCAGTTTTTGAATTTTTCAATTGACCCCCCAGCCTCACACAGACCTTCCCTTTTGTTCTTTCATCCCCTCCCCCATTTCCCAGCCCCCAAACTTGCTTTTTCATCTGTTCCATTTCCTGCTTTTTTCTCAGTTCTGACGAACGGTCTTTGACCTGAAACGTTAACTCTGTTTCTCTCTCCATGGATGTTGCCTGGCCTGCTGAGTATCTCCAGCGTTTTCTGTTGTTATCACTGGGAAGAGAGTTCCAGATTTCCACTACCCTTTGTGTGAAGAAATGCTTCCTGTGGGGTACCTCAGGGATCGGTGCTGGGTCCCTTGTTGTTTGTAATCTACATAAATGATTTAGATGAGAATGTAAAAGGTATGATCAGTAAGTTCGCAGATGACACGAAAATTGGTGGGGTGGTAAATTGTGAGGAGGAAAGCCTCAGGCTACAGGACGATATAAACGGGTTGGTCAGATGGGCGGAAAAGTGGCAAATGGAATTTAACCCTGAAAAGTGCGAGGTGATGCATTTTGGACGGACAAATAAGGCAAGGGAATACACAATGAGTGGTAGGACCCTAGGAAGTACAGAGGGTCAGAGGGACCTTGGTGTACATGTACATAGATCCCTGAAGGCAGCGGAACAGGTAGATAAGGTGGTTAAAAAGGCATATGGGATACTTGCCTTCATTAGCCGAGGCATAGAATATAAGAGCAGGGAGGTTATGATGGAACTGTACAAAACGCTGGTGAGGCCACAGCTGGAGTACTGTGTGCAGTTCTGGTCGCCTCACTATAGGAAGGATGTGATTGCTTTGGAGAGGGTGCAGAGAAGATTCACCAGGATGTTACCTGGGATGGAGCGCCTCAGCTATGAAGAGAGGCTGGACAGGCTGGGGTTGTTTTCCTTGGAGCAAAGAAGGCTGAGGGGGGACCTGATTGAGGTGTACAAAATGATGAGGGGCATAGATAGGGTAGACAAAGAGGAACTTTTCCCCTTAGTAGGGGGGTCAATAACAAGGGGGCATAGATTCAGGGTAAGGGGCAGGAGATTTAGAGGGGATTTGAAGAGGAACTTTTTCACCCAGAGGGTGGTTGGAATGTGGAACTCAATGCCTGAAAGGGTGGTAGAGGCAGGAACCCTCACAACATTCAAGAAGCATTTGGATGAGCACTTGAAATGCCATTGCATACAAGGCTATGGACCAAATGCTGGAAAATGGGATTAGACTGGACAGGGATGGATGGGCGGCGCAGACACGATGGGCCGAAGGGCCTCTTTCTGTGCTGTAAAACTCTATGACTCTATGACTCTATGACATCGCACCGGAACAGCTTAGCTCTAATTTTAAGGTTGTGCTCCCTTGTTCTGGACTCTCACACCAGAGGAAGTAGTTTCTCTCTATCAACACTATCAACTCCTTTAATCATCTTAAACATCTCAACTAGATAATCCTTTAATCTTCTGTACTCAAGGGAATACAAGTCTAGTTCATCCAACCTGTCCTCATAACTTAACCCTTTTAGCCTCAGTATCATTTGCATCATAATGGTTTCCCGTTCTGCTAAACTCATACATTCTTCAATCAAAGTTGGCTTTCCAGTGATTTTGCAGACATTACTGGTCACCTTTAGTTTTACATTAGCATAAGCATTCCCCAGCATGCTCTGGTGCCAAAAGAGGAAAAACACAAAAACAAACAGAAAAATAACATGAAAAACACTTAAATGTCACTGAGCAAAAAAAACCATGGAAAGTATACACCAAAAACAATCTCTGGCCTTTTAAGAGCTCCTTTGCCCACTGAGCGTCCCTTTACACCCTCTCTGGCTGGGCAAACTGAGTGTGCTAAGCATACAAAGAGATCCCATTGTAAATGACAGGAAATCATGACTCCTCTCATTTGCATGGATTCTACAAGGTTTTAAGTATTAAAAGGAAACTTTCACACAAAATGGAAATGTCTTTTTTTTAAATTCGTTTATGGGATGTGGCCATCGCTGGCAAAGCCAGCATTTATTGCTCATCCCCAATTGCCCTTGAGAAGGTGGTGGTGAGCCGCCTTTATGAACCGCTGCAGTCCGTGTGGTGAAGGTACTCCCACAGTGCTATTAGGGAAGAAGTTCCAGGATTTTGACCCAGCGACAATGAAGGATCGGCGATATATTTCCAAGTCAGGATGGTGTGTGACTTGGAGGGGAACTTGGAGGTGGTAGTGTTCCCACGCGCCTGCTGCCCTTGTCCGTCTAGGTGGTAGAAGTCGCGGGTTTGAGAGGTACAGCCGAAGAAGCCTTGGCGAGTTGCTGCAGTGCATCTTGTAGATGGTACATTGCAGCCACAATGCGCCGGTGGTGGAGGGAGTGAATGTTTAAGGTGGAGGACGGGGTGCCAATCACTGAGTTGCTTTGTCTTGTAGTAAAAACCTGGAACTTTCTCCCCCAAAGGCTGTAGATGCTGGGATAATTGAAACTTTCAAGACTGAGATCGACAGATTTTTATTAGGTAAAGATATCAAGTGATATGGATCAAAGGCAGATAAATGGAGTGGAGGTACAGATCAGCCATGATCGAATTGAATGGTGGAACAGGCTCGAGGGGTTGAATGGCCAATTGTTCCTATGTCCCTTTCTAACATGAGACCTTCATAGGGCCTACCTAACATCAGGCTACCACATGGTCTTGTGTACCATGAGAGTAACACAGTGCTCAAACCCACATGAGACTGTTATATACCCCATGGGACATGAGGCCTTACTTATCATAAGACTAATACAGGGCCTGACTAAGATGAGACAAATAGAGAGCCCAGCTAAACATGAGACTGATTCAGGACCCTACCTAACATAAAACTCTTACATGAAGATAATATAGGGCCCTTATCGAATATGAGACGAACACAGGACCCTATCTAACAAGATGCTAATAGAAGATGATGGCCTAGAAATTCAGTTGGGCGCGCCAGCCGTTAGCGCCTTAGGAGGAGTAGATCTCGAGCACTAGGCGCTTAGCGCCCGGGCGCAGCGCGATCTGCGCCTCACCCCAACTTCAGTACACATTTAGCGCCGGCGCAAAGTCTTAGCGCGCGCCCTGCTGCGCGCGCAGATCATGACGTCATTTCGTCGTGCAACGCCCTTTGTGCGTCCCGAACCGGAACTTCACTCACGCCGGCCCATTGTGCGCCGGGCGGCCCTAACGACTGTGAAGTGGCACGGTACACAGCCGAGGCGGGCCGCGGGGAGTGCTAATTAAAGGGCACTTACCCTGCACTATAAAGGCCAGCCATTTTGCAGCATTCACTCTTGTGCAACGGTTTTTTGGAGAGAGACCAAGGAGGAGAGCTTACTGGTTTGGACCAACACTAGGACAGGTATTTTTGGCTCAGGCCAGAGCTTAGCAATTATCTTTGCCTTCATTGAGAGCTCAGTGTTTGGCAGCATATAATGGGGGCTGCATTGGGTGCCAACGCTGACTTTCAGCCTTATGCCAGAAGGGCTTACAGACGCCGTGAGAGAGTGGCAGCCCTGGCTAGACGCAGAGGGGGCAACAGGCGTCGCCAACTGAGGCCTTACCCACCCAGGGTATACCGCCAGCAGTCCTCCTATCTGACCATGTCTGTTAGGAGGCTGCGATTCAGAAGGGAGGTGGTTGCAGACATCTGCCAGCTGCTTCACAGAGATCTGCAGCCACAGCTGATGCGCAGGACGTCTCTGTCGGTGGCAGTGAAGGTGACGGTGGCTCTCAACTTCTATGCCACTGGCTCCTTCCAATCCGCTGCTGGGGACATCGCTAACATATCCCAGTTCGCCGTGCATTGCTGCATCCGCCAGGTGACCGAAGCCCTTTTCAGAAGGAGACATCAATTCATCTCCTTCCCCATGGCCCTGGACAAGCAGCAGAAGCGTGCGGTGGGATTTGCAAGAATAGCGGGCTTCCCCATGGTGCAGGGCGCCATTGACTGCACGCATGTGGCTTTGCGGGCACCTCTGGAGCATGCCGAGGATTACCGCAACCGGAAGGGCTACCATTCCCTCAGTGTACAGCTGGTGTGTGACCACAGGCAGCGCATCCTAGCTGTCAATGCCCGCTTTCCAGGCAGCAGCCACGATGCCTTTATCCTGCGACAGACAACTGTGGCTGACATGTTCCAGGCACAGCCTCACCCAAGAGGATGGCTTATCGGAGACAAAGGCTATCCTTTGTGTACCTGGCTCATGACCCCGCTCCGCGCGCCCACGACCCCTGCTGAAGAGGCATACAACGAGAGCCATCAAGCGACTAGGAACATCATAGAACAAACAATCGGCGTCCTCAAGCAACGGTTCCGCTGTCTCGATCGCTCCGGGGGAGCCCTCCAGTATTCGCAGGAGCGAGTCTCCCAATTCGTCGTCGTTTGCTGCATGCTGCACAACCTGGCTATCCGCAGGACTCAGGCACTGCCACCTCACGTTGGACCACCACCTCAGGAGGAGGAGCAGGAGGAGCATGAGGAGGAGGAGGACGAGGAGTACCAGCCCAGGAGGGAGGCACAAGGTCCAAGGGCCGCCCGTCGGCGGCTTATTGAACGTCACTTCTAGGCCCCCTGTCAGGGAATGGCTTGTGCCAATGAAAGAACATGATTGCAGCTGCTCCGCAAGCCCTCAGCCGGTTAAGGCAACAAACACTTCAAAGATCAAACATGGACAATGTGAATAAATAAAATGCTTTATTGTACAAACTCAGGGTCCTTCCCACATGAAAACCAAAAACAGACGAAACCCCCAAAAAACACTCAAACACATTACTCACTCCCACAACCTGGAGAGGATTAACAAAACAGTGCAACTAAAATGGCCACCATCCTCGGCCTTCGTAAAAAACAAACATCACATCCTCGGCCTTCAAAAAACAAACATCCAATTCTCGGCCTTCAAAAAACAAACATCCAATTCTCGGCCTCAAAAAACAAACATCCAATTCTCGGCCTCAAAAAACAAACACAACTGGCCACACATTCGACTTTTTGGCCCGCTAGGGCGATGCCTTGGCCATCTTTGTGTGGCCCCTGCCCGCCCTGCTGCTCCTCCTCAAAGTAAGGCCATTGGCTGCTGCAAGGCTGGGGGCAGGCTCCAGAGGGGCACATGTCATGATGGCAGATGCCCTTGGGGGTCAGCCTAGTCGAGGTCTGGCCGTCGAGCGGGCGGCTGTTGAATGCTGCAGCAGCTCCTGGCAGCTCCACTGGGGGAGTGGCAATGGCGGCTGGAGGAATGGGGGCAAGCTGGCGGATGGCAGGCACTCGCTGGTCGCCTGAGACACTGGCACTCGCCCGGGCCAGCACTGCAGCATGCGCACCAATCTGCCGAGGGACAGACCGCTGTGCTGCTGCAGCGCGCCGGGTGCCCTGGCGATGCCTGGCTGACACAGCGAGTGTGGCAGCAGTGAGTGCCCGTGTTGACCTGTTCAGTGACCTCATCAGAGCACCCAGTGACTGCACGGCACCACTGATCAGCTGCCCACTCGCTGCCTGAGCTGCCCCGAATGCCGCCCGACTCGCTGCCTGCTCTGCCCCGAATTCCGCCAAACTGATGGCCTGTGAGGCCCCGACGTCGGTCACACTCCGAGAGAGGGACTCGATGGCCTCAGGCAACCGTGCCACTACCCCCATGAGCTCTGTGTGCCGGCGCTCCGAGTCCGCGGACAAGTCCTCGAGGCGTTCCATCTCCTCGGCGAAGACCATCTCCGGACTGGAGGCCGGACTCTCCCTCTGTGGAGAAGGCCGCCGAGCTGGCCGACCCTTCCTGCATTGCTGGACGCCGCTGGGCCCAGCAATTGGACTCCCCTCCGACCCTTCCCCCCTCTGGGGAGAAGGCCGCCGAGCTGGCCGACCCTTCCTGCGTTGCTGGACGCCGCTGGGCCCAGCAATTGGACTCCCCTCCAACCCTTCCCCCCTCTGGGGAGAAGGCCGCTGAGCTTCCACCCCCCTCCCGCGTTTCTGCAGGCCACAGGTCCCATGAGCTCCCCTCCCTTCCGACACTTCCGCCACGCTACCCTCCAGGGAAGACGTGTCCCCTACATTCGCATGGGTTGCCGCGGCTGAGGGTTCCCCTGATAGGCCGCCTTCCTCTTGCTCCTCCTCCTCCTCCTCTTCTGAGGGGCTGTCACTGGCAAGTTCAGGGACCTCCTCCTCACCATCTGAAAGCAGGAAGGCACAAGAGTAGCTTTAGAGTGAGGAGAGGGCATCAGCGAGGGATGCATGAGTGGTGGCATTCAGCGCATTGGTCGGACAGTGGCAAAGGATGTAGATCTGATGCACAAGTGGGACAAGAGAGGTCCAAAAGGTGATGTCCTTACCATTGGTGCCCAGAACAGGGTCGGCATCTCCACATGCAACGGGGTCAATCACCCGGCCACCCATGATGCGCTCCACGTGATGTTGCAGCTCAGTGAGCGGCTGGATCTGGGGTCGGCCTCCCCCGGTCGCAGTCCGGCTCTTCTTATTATTGGCCAGCTTGGCCTGCAAGAGAAAGGACGGCCTCTAAGTACAGTATGTCGCCCTGATCTTGTGTGCACTGCCTCCCATGGTGGAATAGCCTGGCCAGTGTGTCGCCCTGATCTTGTGTGCACTGCCTCCCATGGTGGAATAGCCTGGCCATAGTGTCGCCCTGATCTTGTGTGCACTGCCTCCCATGGTGGAATAGCTTGGCCAGTGTGTTAAGTGCAGAATGTGCAATTGATGTTCATGCCTGTCCCATAGCTGCTGGATGAGGGCTGGCCATTAGGGCTTTCAGGTCCCTTTGCCCATAATGTGAGGTGCACATGCAAGGACGAGGAGGACACTGGAAAGGGTACTCACCCTGACAATCCGAGTGAGGTCATTAAACTTTTTGCGGCATTGGACACCGGTCCTGGGGACCTCGCTGTTGGCTGACACCTTGCTGGCGACATGCCTCCAGGCTCTCCGGTAGACGCGGACCGGCGCCTTCCTGCCATTGTCCGGGTACAAAATATGGCGCCTCTTCTCCACACCACCAACCAGCACACTCAGATCAAGCTCTGAGAAGCGCTGCGCTCGTTCACGGGCCTTCTGCATGGCTTCAGGCGCTATTTGGGTCCAGCAGCAGTGTTCAGGCCTAGCTGGAGGGCTCCACTATCCAGGGCGTGGCAGCAGACCAAGTCGACCCTTCCCCCTTAAGAGCTGGCCGGCGCCAGGGTGTCTGCTGTCAATCACGAGATGGCCGCACCTGCGCTGCGCCGGCCTCGGCGCTCTCGCTCAGCACCTCCGGCTTAGCGCCTAAAGAGAGGCGTGCAGCGCCAGTTTTAGCGCTCGAGCAAACTCTTAGGGCGAAGCTAATGAATATCGGAGAAGTGGCCTCGATTTTGCGCCCGGCGCAAACTTTAGCGGCCGCCCGACTTTACCGCCCCAAAAGTGGCTACAATGAATTTCTAGGCCGATGAGTCTAATACGTGACTATTAAGATCCCAACAAAAATATCTGAATACCTGACATGAGATTAGCACAGAGCCTGGTACCACTCCTCCCGAGTCCAGTGATCTATACTCCGGACAAGTCCTGCACCTCCTTTCAACACATTCTTATTGCTAATAGCCAGGACTGCCACCTGTGTATGCTGTAATTAGGAACTGACGTAAGTACTGGGAGAACACTGACAGAGAGAGCTCTGTCTGTCTGGTGTATAAGTCAATGGACTCATGTAGGTGTGAGTAGAAGAAATGATTGTCATGGGTGGTGATTGGCAAGGGATGGGAAGGAGTGGAATGATTGAGGGGGAGAAGAGAAATTGTTGGCTATGGGCAGGGACACACTGCATGGCAATGGGAAAATGGATAAGGAGGAGAGGGGGAATGGATAGCAGTGAGGGGGAAATGAATCGCAGTGGAAGAGATAAATGGATAGGGGAAGGGGAAATGGATAACAGAGAGGGTGGAATGGATGGTAGTGGAAGAGACAAATGGAGGGAAATGAAGGGAACAGGGAACGGGGAAATGTCTGGAAGTGAAGAGAAGATAAATGGTTTGCAATAAGCGAAGAGGAAATAGACAGTAAAGTAGGGGGGCAGAAGTTGGGAGCAGAGCTTTGGGTGGGGAAGAGCAGAGAAACTGCGAGTGGCGCTTTGGGAGAGTGCCCAGCATTAGCTGAGAGGGGAAAAGGGTACCAACATGAATTGTGGAAGGGAAGTGTACCACCTTGAATGGAGGGGAGGGGAATGGAAGAAATGTATCAGCTTAGCTGGGGAAGAAGGGTGCCAGTATGAATTGTGAGAATTGGAGAAAAGAGTGAGGTATATTTTCCCCTTCAGCATGAAGGTACAAGTTCTTGGTGGGGTGGAATCCCTTATCATCAATTCGGGCTCAAGCTGCTCACAATTTCACGTCCATTAAATTTTAATGGAGGCAAAATCATGAGCAGCCGAAGCACATACCCCGACTAAACATTTCCATCCAACTCTGAAATAAAAATCTTCCCCAGAGCCTCTCCGAAGTTGGGGTGTTGACTGGGTCCAAAAGGGGTACAGGGCCTTTGCCAAGTGGGCCAGTGGGGTTTGAATGTGGAAGTGTGACTGTAGGGGTAACTTTTGGATAAGTAATGGTCTGATCTGGCTGTTGAAAATCTAAATGTTAGATTTTCCTTTTTTAATATTAAAAGTGCTTATAATTAACAAGAATGCCTCATTTTTAATGTAAAACATGTTCATTTCAGGGTCTGGATTTTCCCTTCAGGATTTCATGTCCTTAGGTTTTTCCCTCTAACAGAAGCGAAGGACTGCCATTAACATTACACAGCAGGACTATTCTTCATTTATCAGGTTTTTGGGGGATGTTGTTCGGTTTGATGAATCTGCTGGATTGCTTTTGCTACTTTTCTCAGTTGGCACAGCTGCTTATGTAACCTGCCCACATTGACACTAATACACGACTCGAGCCACGCGTCTACCGAACATGAGACTGTTACACGACTCTACCTAATACAAGACGAATACACAAATCATCCGAACACAAGACTAATAAACAACCCTTCCTAACAGGAGACTAATAACCGACTCCACCGAATATGAAACTAATATACAACTCGACCAAACATAAGGCTATTGCATGGCTCTACCAACCATGAGACTAGTAGAATCATCCAATCATAGAGTGATACAGCGCAGACTGAGGTAATTAGGCCCATTGAATGAGCTATCCAGTGAGTCCCACTCCCCTGCTCTTTCCCCATTGCCCTGTAACATTTTCCCCTTCAAGTATTTATCCAATTTCCTTCTGAAAGTTATTATTATATCTCCTTCAACCACGCTTTCATGCAGTGCACTCCAGGTCATGAGAGTTAGCTATCGAAAAACATGTCGCCTCTGGTTCTTTTGCCAATTGCTTTAACCTTCCATCTGCACCGAACATCAGCCTGTCACACAACACTATTTAACATGAGACTAATACACGATTCTACCGAACATGAGAATTGTTTTTAATATATTCATTCATGAGATGTGGGCGTCGCTGGCAAGGCCAGCATTTATTGCCCATCCCTAGTTGACCTTGAGAAGGTGGTGCTGAGCCACCTTCTTGAACCGTTGCAGTCCGTGTGGTGATGGTACTCCCACAGTGCTGTTAGGGAGGGAGTTCCAGGATTTTGACCCAGCGACGATGAAGGATCGGCCGATATACTTCCAAGTCAGGATGGTGTGTGACTTGGAGGGAAACTTGGAGGTGGTGGCGTTCCCATGCGCCTGCTGCCCTTGTCCTTCTAGGTGGTAGAGGTCACTGGTTTGGGAGGTGCTGTCGAAGAAGCCTTGGCGAGTTGCTGCAGTGCATCTTGTAGATGGTACACGCTGTGCATCGGTGGTGGAGGGGCTGCTTTTTCCTGGATGGTGTTAAGTTTCTTGAGTGTTGTTGGAGCTGCACTCATCCAGGGAAATGGAAAGTATTCCATCACACTCCTGACTTGTGCTATGTAGATAGTGGAAAGGCTTTGGGGAGTCAGGAGGTAGATCCTGTCTAACTTGATACTAATACGCAATTCCACCGAATATGATTAATACACAACCCTACCTAACATGATATTAATACAACTCCACCAAACATGAGACTAACACACAACTCTTTGAAAGAGGCTCTCCAACTAGTCCCATTCCACAGCTCTTTCTCCAGAGCCCTGCAAATTTTTCCCCTTCAAGTTTTCATTTAATTTCTTTTTGCAAATTACTATTGAATCTACTTGAACCACCCTTTCAGGCAGCGCATTCCCGATCACAACAACTCGCTGTCTAAAAAAAATGTCCTCATGTTGCTTCTGCTTCCTTTGCCAATTACCTTAAATACACAACATTACATAACATGAGGTTTAAATAGTTATAGAATCATAGAATCAAACAGCGCAGGCGGAGGCCATTCGGCCCATCGTGGCTTGCGTAAGGCCTGCTTTTTACAAGGTAAGTGGTGAATTAATTAAAATTAAAACATTTTTTCCACAGGTTTATTCTTTTTAAATACTTTAAAGCAAGGTAAGTTTATTTTTAGCCCCGTTAGAATATAAAATTATTTTTTTCAAAAATGTAAATTATTGTTTAAAATAGTTATTTCATGTAATTTATAGTTTACTTTAAAAATGGGATTTAAAAAAAAAATTATTTGAATGTTTAGTGCTTTTTTGGGGCCGTAGTATTTATAAGTTTTGACAGCTCTTCCCGTCAATCTTATGAATGGAGCATTCCCTGCTCCGATTGGCTGCCCATGGCCCATGTGATCCCAGGGGACGCATCGAACTAACTGCGCCCCTGGGATACGCAAGCACTGCGCGCCGGCAGTTGGACCAGGCCCCGGATCGGAATCCCACGGGGGCCCACAGCTCAACGGCCGGCGCGCTAGGTAAGTGCAGATCGGGGGCTTACACCCGCAGGAAACCCCTGACCCGAATTTCTGGGCCATTGAAACTGCTTCCACAATTCTTTCAGGCAGTGCATTCTAGATCACAATAAAAATATCCTCATGTGGCCTCTGGTTCCTTTGCCAATTACTTTAAATGCACGACTCTACAGAACATGAACATGATGGAATACAATACTGGAAAGTGTGAGGTTATGCACTTTGGCAGGAAAAATCGTAGAGCAAGTTATTATCTTAATGGCAAGAAACTGGAAAGTACTGAAGTACAAAGGGATCTGGGGGTCCTGGTGCACGAAACTCAAAAGGTTAGTATGCAGGTGCAGCAAGTGATTAAGAAGGCCAATGGAATGTTGGCTTTCATTGCTAGGGGGATAGAATATAAAAATAGGGAGGTATTGCTTCAGTTGTACAAGGTATTGGTGAGACCGCACCTGGAATACTGCATACAGTTTTGGTGTCCATATTTAAGAAAGGACATACTTGCTCCCGAGTCAGTACAAAGAAGGTTCACTCGGTTAATCCCGGGGATGAGGGGATGGACATATGAGGAGAGGTTGAGTAGATTGGGACTCTACTCATTGGAGTTCAGAAGAATGAGAGGCGATCTTATTGAAACATATAAGATTGTGAAGGGGTTGGATCGGGTGGAAGCGGGGAGGATGTTCCCGATGATGGGTGAAACTAGAACTAGGGGGCATAGTCTTAGAACAAGGGGCTGCTCTTTCAAAACTGAGATGAGGAGGAACTACTTCACTCAGAGAGTGGTAGGTCCATGGAATATGCTGCTCCAAAAAGCTGTAGAAGCTACATCATTACATACATTTAAAACAGAAATAGACAGTTTCCTAGAAGTAAAGGGAATTAAGGGTTACGGGGAGCGGGCAGGAATTTGGACATGAGTCTAGGTTCGGATCGGACATGGCCCTGTGGGTAGCGGAGCGGGCCCAGGGGCCGTGTAGCCTGATCCTGCTCCTATTTCGTGTGTCTAATTCTGTTAGATTCAGGAGATGGTTCTGTGATAGTGGATTGGCGGTTAGTATCAGATCAGCCATGATCTTATTGAATGGCGGAGCAGGCTCGAGGGGCCGATTGGCCTACTCCTGCTCCTATTTCTTATGTTCTTATGTTCTTATATACGTCTCCAGCGAATACGTAACTAATACACAACCCTACCTCACATGAAACTAATATACAACTTTACCCAACACAAGACTAATATACAACTCTACCTAACACGAGACTAATACACAACTCTAGTGAAAATGAGACTGATACACGACCGTACCTAAAATGAGACCAATTCACGACTGTACCGAATATGAGATTAATAGACCCAAAGAATAAAACAGTGTCAATCGAGGACATTCGACCCATCATGCCTGAGCCAGCTCTTTGAAAGCGCTATCCAGTGAGTCCCACTCCCCTGCCCTTTCCCCAAAGCCCTGTAAATATTTGCCCTTCAAGTATTTCTCCAATTTCCTTTTGAAAGTTACGATTGAATCTGCTTCCACCATCCCTTCAGGCATTGCGTTCCCGATCATAGCAACTCGCTGCGTAAAAAATGTTTTCATCACGTCGCACCTGGTTCTTTCACCAATATCTTAAATACACGACTCTATCTCACATGTGTTGTGTATGTACCTTTAAGAGAGAACTGCTTTTATGCTGTAGTACCGGCAGTGACCACACCTGTATATAAAGCAGTAGCAGGCTTCTGTACTTTCAGTTCCAGCATACTCTCTGTGCAGTAAACATCTCTTATTATCGTTCTCCTGCAGTCCGTGTGTTATTAATGCGCGGACACTACAGTGGCGACGAGCAGGTTCGAACTCACCTGCAGTACTGCATCACCTCACGGGGATCCATCCCTGGGAAGAAGCTTCTTGGAGGTCGAAGCCAGAGCAACGGGCGTCGACCGGGGGCAACCGCCCAGTGAGCCATCAGAGCCCAGAGAGTTGCAGGGGAAGCTGTGGAGAGCTGGGCCTGGTTCTCCAATCAAGGTGTCCCAGCAAATCGGGCTGGTAGCAGGTAGTGCGCTGACCCTTCCCGGACTGCGGCGGGCTAGAGCTCGGGTGAGCGGCTCTGTAAGGGGGCCGAGCAGCGTCGTCAGGAAGACAAAGAGAGAGAGAGGGTGGAGCGCACAGGGCGCGGCCGGTGCTCAAGAGTCGGGCAGCGTTGAAAAAGAGACACGCAGAAAGCCGCGGGGTGCCGCCATTACCTGTTAGAACGCGAGGATCAGCATTGGCAGCAGGGGGAAGAAGAAAAAGCATGGGAGGCGCCATTTTAATCCTTTGGGGAAGAAGGAAAAGCGCGGGACGCGCCATTTTAAGCCATTGGGGAAGAAGGAAAAGCACGGGAGGCGCCATTTTAAACCACCCAAGATGCCGAAGAGTGGCAGCATCACTGTTTTCGATAACGAAATAGAAGACTGGACCACGTGTGTGGAAAGAATTGAAGTGTACTGCAGGGCAAATGAGGTGGCCGTTGAAAAGAAGGCGTCGATATTATTAAATTTGATGGGTGCGAGAACGTACGGCCTATTGCGAAATTTAATTACCCCAGCTAAACCAATGGAGAAAAATTTTGAAGAGATTGTCAATATCTTACAGGAACATCTAAACCCTACACCGTTCCTGATAGCAGAAAGATTCAAGTTCCATAAACGAAACCAGCACAAAGACGAGAGTAATGTTGACTATCTTACGGAACTACGCAAGTTATCGACACACTGCCAGTTCAGAACAGGACTGGCAGATACCTTAAGGGATAAGTTTGTCTGCGGGCTCCAGAGTGAAGGAACCCAGAAACGACTACTTTCGGAAAAGGACCTTACGCTAGAAAAGGCTTTCAGCGTTGCAGTATCCTACGAAGCAACAGCACGGGGAGCTGCGGAAATACAACAGAAACCACAAGAATATAGCACTCATGAAATGGCATATGGAGCAGAAAAGTGCTATCGCTGCGGCAGAACAACCCATGACCAGAAGGATTGCTGGGCTAAGGACAAAGTATGCAGGCAATGTGGAAAAATGGGACACATAGCACGAGTCTGCAGGTTGGGAAAGAAAACCAACACTAAAAGAACTACTAAGGATAAGTACAAGAAAGTACAAAAGATGACGGACAGTAGTTCAGAAGACCAGAGTAGTGACAATGACTCTGGGAGCAGGGGACTAAGTTGTCTAAAGCTACACAACGTGATCGCAAAGGAGGATCACCGAACCATTTGGGTCACCCTCGTGATAGCAGGGTCCCAAGTAAAGATGGAATTGGACACAGGATCAGCCCTAACAGTCATGAGTCAACGAGACTACGAGCGGCTATTCTCACACATTCCTTTGAAGGATACGTCCATTGTCTTGAAGACATATACGGGGCAAAAAGTCTACCCCAGAGGAAAAATAAGGGTGCCCGTTAAATACAACGGCAAGGAAACATAGGAACTGTATCTATATATACTGTAAGATGGAGGACCACCATTATTGGGACGTGAATGGATCCGAAAAATACAATTGGATTGGCATTCCATTCAGGCACTAACTGTGGCTGACAAAAAAGTTGACGACGCCACACCGGGACGACTGTTAAAAATTCTAACTGACGCGAAAGAGGTGTTCCAGCAAGGACTTGGGACTCTAAAAGGCGTAACGGCAATGATAAAAATTGAAGATAACACAAACTCAAAATGTTTTAAGGCCAGACCAGTACCGTATGCGATCCGCCCAGCCGTTGAAGCAGAGCTGGAGAGTCTGAAGCATTCGGGTGTGCTGTCCAAGGTGGACTGGAGCGAGTGGGCCACACCCATCGTCCCTGCAATGAAGAAATCATTGAGCAGCACGCCTGGGGAACCGAAGAAGGTTCGCATCTGTGGGGACTTTAAGGTTACTGTGAACCCAGTCCTTCACACGGTACAATATCCACTTCCGCGGATAGAGGATATTTTCGCCTCACTATCTGGGGGGAAACGCTTTATGAAGATTGATCTGGCCCAAGCGTATCTACAAATGGAGGTAGATGAATCATCTAGAAAATACCTCACGCTAAACACTCACAAAGGTCTTTACCAGTACAATCAACTGGTATTCGGGGTAGCATCAGCTCCGGCTATTTGGCAGAGGGCGATGGAACAAGTCCTGCAAGGGATCTCGGGGACCCAGTGTTATTTGGACGACATCCTGGTTACGGGCGGAAATGACAGTGAACACCTTGCCAACCTGGAGCAGGTGCTCACTAGATTACAAGAATATGGACTACGAGCCAACCGCCCCAAATGCGAGTTTTTCAGGAAACAAATCTCGTATTGTGGTCACGTGATTGATGAAGAGGGGTTGCATAAGTCCCCAGACAAGATTGAGGCAGTAGTCAAGGCTCCAGCACCGGAAAATGTGTCACAACTGAGGTTGTTCCTCGGGTTGGTGAACTACTACCATAAGTTCTTGCCAAATTTGTCTACAATTCTGCACCCACTGAACGCCCTGCTGCAAACTGGAGTAGCATGGAAGTGGAGTGATGAGTGTAAGCGTGCCTTTCAGAAATGTAAATGCCTAATTACTTCAAAAGAAGTATTGGCTCACTACAATCCATCACTACCGATTCGGTTGGCATGTGATGCGTCTCCCTACGGCATTGGAGCGGTGCTGTCGCACAAATTCCTTGACGGTTCAGAGAGGCCAATAGCCTTTGCGTCACACTCGTTAACATCAGCCGAGCGTAACTACGCCCAGATTGACAGGGGGGCCCTCAGCCTGGTGTGGGGGGTGAAGAAGTTCAATCACTACCTGCACGGGCAGAAATTCACCTTACTGACTGATCACCAGCCTCTTGTCTCCATTTTTAACCCAAAGAAGGGCGTTCCGGTGATGACGGCACAACGGCTGCAAAGGTGGTCCCTTTTTCTAGGAGCACATCAATATGACATAGAGTATAAGGGCACGAAACAGCATGGAACAGTGCAAGAGGCCGAGGACAGAGAGGTCAGAGTGGGAGTGGTCCGAAGAATTAAAATGACAAGTGACTGGAATTTCGGGGTCACGCTTGCGGACTGAACGGAGGTGTTCCACAAAGCGATCACCCAATCTTCATTCGGTCACCCCAGTGTAGAGGAGGCCGCATTGTGAGCAGTGAGTACAGTATACCAAATTGAAAGAAGTACAAGTAAATCGCTGTTTTACCTGGAAGGAATGTTTGGGGCCCTGGACAGTGGGAAGGGAGGAAGTAAAAGGGCAAGTGTTACATCTCCTGCGCTTGCACAGGAAGGTGCCGTGGGAAGGGGAGTGGGTCTTGGGGGTGATTGAAGATTGGACCAGGGTGTCACGGAAGGAATGGTCCCTTTGGAATGCTAAAAGGAGAGGAGAGGGGAAGATGTATTTGGTGGTGGGATCACCCTGGAGGTGGTGGAAATGGCGGACGATGATCCGTTGAATGTGGACGCTGGTGGGGTGGAAGGTGAGGACAAGGGGATCCCTATCGTGGTTCTGGGAGGGAGGGGTAGGGGTGAGAGCAGAAGTGTGGGAAATGGAACGGACACGATAGAGGGCCCTGTCAACCACGGTAGAGGGTAATCCTCGGTTGAGGAAAAACAACTCTACCTACGATGAGGGTAATACACAACTCTACCTAACCTGAGACTGATACACAACTGTAGCTCACAAGAGACTGATACACAACTCAACCTAACACGAATCGAATTATCATGAGAGTAACACACACCCTAATCCAACTTGTGTCAAATATACGATGGTACGTAATATGGGAGTAAAACACGATTCTATGGAACTGGAGTACTGTACACAACTTTACCTCACAACTCAACCTAACATGAGAGTATTCCATGATTCTACCTAACATGAGACAAATACACAAATCTAGCAAACATGAGCCCAAAGCACAACTCTACCGAATATGAGACTAATAGAATCATAGAATCAAACACCGCAAATGGCGGCCACTCTGCCCATCGTGCCTGTGCCGGCTCTTTGGAAGAGCTATCCAATTAGTCCCACCCCCCTGCTCATTCCCCATAGCCCTGCAAATCTCTCCAATTCTCTTTTGAAAGTATTATTCAATCTGCTTCAATCATCCTGTCAGGCAGTGCATTCCATATCATAACAACTCGCTGTCTCAAAAATGGTTTTGTCATGTCACCTACGGTTCCTTTGCCAATTACCTTAAATGCACGACTCTATGGAACATGAGACTAATACACGACTCTACCAAGCATGAGGCTAAGACATGATTCTACCTAACATGAGATTAACGCACAACACTACCTAACATGAGACTAATATAAGAATCTACCTAACGCAAACGAATACATGACTCTATTGAATATGAAATGAATACACGTCTCTACCTAACATAGACTAATCCATGCCCTTACTAAACATTAGACGAATACATGACGCTACGTAACATAGGACTAATAGACGCCCTTATCCAACACGCGTCAACCCAACAGGAGACTAAACACAACTCGAATTAACCTGAGACTAATACTCAACCCTACCTAACCTGAGACCAATGCACGGCCCTACTTAGCAGGAGACTAACACATGACTCTACCTAACACAAGACTAGCACACGATGCTTCCTTACATGAAACTCTTAAAAAACAATATTGACAAATTGACCACACAGAAAACCTCAAGTAAATCCATCTGGAGAAGTAAGGAAAAATTAAAGTTGCTGAAAAATATTAATAATTTTCCACAAAATAGGAAGAGGAGATGGTCAAAACTGCAGAAATTGACAAAATGGTTGAAGATATTTTATGTAGACACTTAACAAAGGCCTGTAAGTGTTGGCCCATAGTGACCAGAGGGAGCAGCGAGGCGAGGTGAGGCGGAGCCCGGTATAAAAACCGGCTCCACCAACGAGGCCCGACCAGAGGGAGCAGCGAGGCGAGGTGAGGCGGAGCCCGGTATAAAAACCAGCTCCACCAACGAGGCCCAACCAGAGGGAGCAGCGAGGCGAGGTGAGGCGGAGCCCGGTATAAAAACCGGCTCCACCAACGAGGCCCGACCAGAGGGAGCAGCGAGGCGAGGTGAGGCGGAGCCCGGTATAAAAACCGGCTCCACCAACGAGGCCCGACCAGAGGGAGCAGCGAGGCGAGGTGAGGCGGAGCCCGGTATAAAAATCGGCTCCACCAACGAGGCCCGACCAGAGGGAGCAGCGAGGCGTACCAACTCAGCAGCGAGGAGAGAGGTAAAAAGTAATCAGTGTGTGACGTCACCAGGGAGCAGGTAAGTGATTGGTTGGTGAGTATTTCTCTTTTTTTAAACTTTAACTCTGTAGTTTATAGTTACTAGGGTCGTTTCTGGTGTAGCAGGGACTGTTGGTAGACTATACAAGCGCCTTAGAGATATCTTTAATTGGTGATAGTAAATTAATTTAAATTAATTAAAGGGTAAGTCATGCCAGGTGAGCCCAGCCCCGTGATATGCTCCTCTTGCTCTATCTGGGAATTCAGGGACCCCGGTGCCCCTGATGACCACGTGTGCCAGAAATGCATCCAGCTGCAGCTACTAGCAGACCGCATTGAGGCGCTGGAGCTGCGGGTGGATGGGTTGTTGAGCATTCACGATGCTGAGAGGGTCGTGGATAGCACGTTTAGTGAGTTGGTCACACCGCAGGCAAGGGCTGCACAGGAAGAAAGGAAATGGGTGACCACCAGGCGGAGCAATAGAAGCAGGCAGGTAGTGCAGGAGACCCCTGTGACCATTCCCCTCTCAAACAGGTATACCGATTTGGATACTGTTGAGGGGGATGACTCACCAGGGGAAGGCAGCAGCAGCCAACTTCCTGGCACTGGGGGTGCTCCTGCTGCCCAGGAAAGGAGGAAAAAGAGTGGGAGAGCAATAGTGGTAGGGGATTCTATAGTAAGGGGAACAGATAGGCGTTTCTGTGGCCGTAGACGTGAATCCAGGATGGTTTGTTGCCTCCCTGGTGCCAGGGTCAAGGATGTCACTGAGCGGCTGCAGGGCATTCTGGAGGGGGAGGGTGAACAGTCAGAGGTCGTGGTCCACATTGGTACCAACGACATAGGTAAAAAGAGGGATGAGGTCCTGCAGCAAGAATTTAGGGAGCTAGGTAGAAGTTTAAAGAGCAGGACCTCAAAGGTTGTAATCTCTGGATTACTCCCGGTGCCACGTGCTAGTGAGTATAGAAATAGGAAGATAGACCAGATGAATGCGTGGCTAAAGGGATGGTGCAGGAGGGAGGGCTTTAGCTTCCTGGATCACTGGGTCTGCTTCTGGGAAAGGTGGGACTTTTACAAGTCGGACGGTTTACACCTGAACCAGAGGGGAACCAATATCCTTGCGGGGAGGTTTGCTAGCACTGCTGGGGGGGGTTTAAACTAACTTGGCAGGGGGATGGGATACAGAGTGGAGCTATAGTAGGGGGTGATTTACAGCCAAATACGGAGGAAAAAACAAGTCAGCTGGGAAGGCAGAGCAAATATGTGAAGGCAAAAGGGAATATGGCAGGGCTGGAAGGCATTTATTTTAATGCAAGGAGTCTTGCAAATAAGGTGGATGAACTGAAGTTGTTGTTGAACACATGGGAGTACGATATTGTTGCTATCACGGAGACATGGTTGAGGGAGGGTCAGGACTGGCAGCTCAATATTCCGGGGTATAGAATCTTCAGGCGAGACAGAGGGGGGTGTAAAAGGGGAGGGGGTGTTGCAATATTAATTAAGGAGTCAATTACTGCTGTAAGGAGGGACGATATATTAGCGGGTTCCTCTAATGAGGCCATATGGGTAGAACTTAAAAACAAAAAGGGGGCAAGCACTTTGCTGGGAGTGTACTATAGGCCCCCAAACAGTCAGGGGGAGATAGAGGAACAGATATGTAGGCAAATCTCAGAGAAGTGCGAAAATAATATGGTAATAAGAGTGGGGGATTTCAACTTCCCCAATATAAATTGGGATAGTCAGAGTGTGAAAGGCTTAGAGGGTGCAGAATTCTTAAAGTGCATCCAGGAGAGCTTTTTGAGCCAACATGTAGAAAGTCCTACAAGAGAGGGGGCAGTACTGGACCTAATTCTAGGGAATGTAACCGGGCAAGTGGTGGAAGTGTCAGTAGGAGAGCATTTTGGCGACAGTGACCATAATTCGGTGAGATTTAAGGTGGTCATGGAAAAAGAAAAAGACGGCCCGGAAATAAGGGTTCTAAATTGGGGGAAGGCCGATTTTAATATGATAAGGCAGGATCTGGCCAAAGTGGACTGGGAGCAGCTACTTATAGGAAAATCCACATCAAAACAGTGGGAGACTTTCAGAAGGGAAATAGAGAGAGTACAATGCCAACATGTTCCTGTAAAGGTCAAGGGCGGGACCAACAAGCAAAGGGAACCTTGGATGACAAGGGATATACAAAAATGCATTAGGAAAAAAAGGGGGGCTTTTGGCAGTTACAAAAGACTAAGGACGGAGGAAGCCCTAGAGGAGTATAAAAAGTGCAGGGGCATACTTAAAAAAGAAATTAGGAGGGCAAGGAGGGGCCATGAAATAACACTGGCGAGCAAAATAAAGGAAAATCCTAAGATGTTTTATAAGTATATTAAGGGCAAGAGGATAACCAGGGAAAGGGTAGGGCCCATTAGGGACCAAAGTGGCAATCTGTGTGTAGAGCCAGATGATGTAGGCGGGGTCTTAAATGAATTTTTTGCATCTGTGTTCACTATGGAGAAAGACGATGTAGACATAGAAATCAGGCAAGGGGACTGTGACATACTTGAACATATTAGCATCGAGAGGGAGGAGGTACTAGCGGTTTTAGCAGGCCAAAAAGTGGATAAATCCCCAGGCCCGGACGAGATGTATCCCAGGCTGTTGTGTGAGGCAAAGGAGGAGATTGCAGGGGCTCTGACACAAATTTTCAGAACCTCTCTGGCCACAGGGGATGTACCAGAGGACTGGAGAACAGCTAACGTAGTACCATTATTCAAGAAGGGTAGCAGGGATAAACCAGGGAATTACAGGCCAGTGAGCCTAACATCTGTGGTAGGGAAATTATTGGAAAAAATTCTGAGGGACAAAATTAGTCTCCACTTGGAGAGGCAAGGATTAATCGGGGATAGTCAGCATGGCTTTGTCAAGGGTAAATCATGTCTGACCAATCTGATTGAATTTTTCGAGGGGGTGACTAGGTGTGTGGATGAGGGAAATGCTGTGGATGTGGTTTACATGGACTTCAGTAAAGCTTTTGACAAGGTCCCGCATAGGAGACTGGTCAAGAAGGTAAGAGCCCATGGGATCCAGGGTGCCTTGGAGCGTTGGATCCTAAACTGGCTGAGTGGCAGGAGGCAGAGGGTGATGGTCGAAGGTTGTTTCTGTGACTGGAAGCCTGTGTCCAGTGGGGTACCTCAGGGATCGGTGCTGGGTCCCTTGCTGTTTGTGATATACATAAATGATTTGGATGAGAATGTAAAAGATATGATCAGTAAGTTCGCAGATGACACGAAAATTGGTGGGGTGGTAAATTGCAAGGAGGAAAGCCTCAGGCTACAGGACGATATAAACGGGTTGGTCAGATGGGCGGAAAAGTGGCAAATGGAATTTAACCCTGAAAAGTGCGAGGTGATGCATTTTGGACGGACAAATAAGGCAAGGGAATACACAATGAGTGGTAGGACCCTAGGAAGTACAGAGGGTCAGAGGGACCTTGGTGTACATGTACATAGATCCCTGAAGGCAGCAGAACAGGTAGATAAGGTGGTTAAAAAGGCATATGGGATACTTGCCTTCATTAGCCGAGGCATAGAATATAAGAGCAGGGAGGTTATGATGGAGCTGTACAAAACGCTGGTGAGGCCACAGCTGGAGTACTGTGTGCAGTTCTGGTCGCCTCAGTATAGGAAGGATGTGATTGCTTTGGAGAGGGTGCAGAGAAGATTCACCAGGATGTTACCTGGGATGGAGCGCCTCAGCTATGAAGAAAGGCTAGACAGGCTGGGGTTGTTTTCCTTGGAGCAAAGAAGGCTGAGGGGGGACCTGATTGAGGTGTACAAAATGATGAGGGGCATAGATAGGGTAGATAAAGAGGAACTTTTCCCCTTAGTAGGGGGGTCAATAACAAGGGGGCATAGATTCAGGGTAAGGGGCAGGAGATTTAGAGGGGACTTGAGGAGGAACTTTTTCACCCAGAGGGTGGTTGGAATCTGGAACTCACTGCCTGAAAGGGTGGTAGAGGCAGGAACCCTCACAACATTCAAGAAGCATTTGGATGAGCACTTGAAATGCCATTGCATACAAGGCTATGGACCAAATGCTGGAAAATGGGATTAGACTGGACAGGGATTGATGGACGGTGCAGACACGATGGGCCGAAGGGCCTCTTTCTGTGCTGTAAAACTCTATGACTCTATGACTCTATGACATTGCAGAATCTTCACTGTGGCCAGGCACCAGTTCAACACATGTAAATCTGATATCTCACCTACAAATCATCCTCATACCTCAAATGTTTCCTGTCACTTTCAAATTCCCTTCACCAATAAACTTATTCATCTGTTCCTTTTGAATTTTTAAAAACACTCTGTGCTGTCAAACATCGTAAATCAAAATGAGGTTGCTGCACTGGCCTAAATTGCAAGTTTGGAATCGGCTGAGAAAAAAAGATTAGTGAAGTCAAGCGTAGGTCCCTTGCAGTCAGAATCAGGGGAATTTATAATGGGGAACAAAGAAATGGCAGACCAATTAAATACATACTTTGGTTCTGTCTTCACAAAGGAGGACACAAATAATCTCCCAGAGATGTCGGGAACATAGGGTCTAATGAGAGGGAGGAGCTCAATGAAATCAGTACTTGTAGGGAAATGGTGTTAGGGAAATTGACGGCATTGAAGGCCGATAAATCCCCAGGGCCTGATAATCTACATTCTAGGGAACTTAAGGAAGTGGCCTAGAAATAGTAGATGTATTGCTGGGCATCTTCCAAAATTCTATAGACTCTGGAACAGTACCCATGGATTGGAGGGTAGCTAATGTAACCCCACTATTTAAAAAAGGTGGTAGAGAGAAAATGGGGAATTATAGACCGGTAAGCCTAACATTGGAAGTGGGGAAAATGCTAGAGTCCATTATAAAAGATGTAATAGCAGAGCACTTGGAAAACAGTGACAGGATCGGACAAAGTCAACATGGATTTACAAAAGGTAAATCATGCTTGACTAATCTACTGGAAGTTTTTGAGGATGTAACTGGTAGAATAGATAAGGGAGAACCAGTGGATGTGGTGTATTTGGACTTTCAGAAGGCTTTCGATAAGGTCCCGCATAAGAGATTAGAGTGCAAAGTTAAAGCACATGGGATTGGGGGTAAGGTACTGATTTGGATAGAGAACTGGTTGGCAGACAGGAAGCAAAGAGTTGGAATTAACGGGTCTTTTTCCGAGTGGCAGGCAGTGACTAGTGGGGTACCGCAGGGATCGGTGCTAGGACCCCAGCTATTCACAATATATATTAATGATCTAGACGAGTGAACTAGATGTAATGTCTCCAAGTTTGCAGACGACACAAAGTTGGGTGGGCATGTGTGCTGTGAGGAGAATGCAGAGAAACTCCAGTATGATTTGGACAGGTTGGGTGATTGGGCAGATACATGGCAGATGCCGTATAATGTGGATAAATGCGAGGTTATCCACTTTGGTGGCAAAAACAGGAAGACAGATTATTATCTGAACGGCAATAGATTGGGAAAAGGGGAAGTGCAATGAGGCCTGGGTGTCCTTGTGCACCAGTCACTGAAGGTAAGCATGCAGGTGCAGCAGGCGGTTAAGAAGGCAAATGGTATGTTGGCCTTCATAGCGAGAGGATTCGAGTACAGGAGCAAGGATCTCTTGCTGCAGTTGTACAGGGCCTTGGTGAGACCACACTTGAGTATTGTGTGCTGTTTTGGTCGCCTTATCTGAGGAAGGATGTTCTTGCCATGGTGGGAGTACAGCGAAGATTCACCAGACTGATATCTGGGATGACAGGAATGACGTATGAGGAGAGATTGGGTCAATTAGGCTTATATTCACTAGAGTTTAGAAGAATGAGAGGGGATCTCATTGATACCTATATAATTCTAACAGGACTAGACAGACTAGATGCAGGAAGGATGTTCCCGATGGCGGGGGAGTCCAGAACCAGGGGTCACAGTCTAAAGATAAGGGGTAAGCCATTTAGGACTGAGATGCGGAGGAATTTCTTCACCCAGAGAGTGGTGAACCTGTGGAATTCTCTACCACAGAAGGCAGTTGAGGCCAATTCATTAAATATATTGAAGAAGGAGTTAGATATATTTCTTAAGGCTAAAGGGATCAAGGGATATGGGGAGAAAGCAGGGACAGGGTACTGAATTTGGATGATCAGCCATGATCTCATTAAATGGCGGAATAGGCTCGAGGGGCCGAATGGCCTACTCCTGCTCCTATCTTCTATGTTTCTATGTTTTCACATTGGTGAAACTTTGGTGAAAGAGCTTCTAAAACTTTGGGGAAATGGTGTCCATGCTGTTAAGGCCTTGTTTCTGGGGTTTCTATTAGCTCTTCCGTCGAAGTTATGGTAGATGAATGAAAGAAATTCGTCCCCAAATAAATTTTAGCACAGGAGGTGAGATTCACCCCTTCTTGCCTATGTTACATCAAGGCTGTTCTTGGGGCTGATTTTACACAGTCCCAATTTCCTGTGTTCTCCCTGTACCTATTTATCATCTTCTTCTTTGAGTCATTATTCTGAATGCTGGAATTGATTTAACATCGATCACCACTTGTGGCAGAGCAGTCCATGTTTTGATAACTCTGTGTAAAGGACCTTCTTCTGACCTTCCCGTTTACGTAGCCAGTGCTTATCTGAGAGCATGGCCTCACGTCTTTGACTTACTCGACCAATGGAAATAATTGATCTATAACTTTTATCGTTTTGAACAACTCAACCTGCCCACTCCCCAATATTCTCAGTTGCCGTTTCTGGTAACTCAGTCATCTCACATCATCCTGGTAAATCTTTATTGCATTTTCTCCGAGGCTATTATATCCCTCCTTTAGCGAGGAGTTCAAAATTGCACACATAATTCCAGATATGACCTAACCAACACTTTATACAGTCATAATGACCTCTTTGCTTTTGTGTTCAATCCCTGTTGATAGAAATCCTAGCCTTCCATTTGCCTTTTAATGGCTTTTTTACTGTTCAATCACGCTTAAGGATGTATGTATTTGTGTAACTCTATCTCTTTGTTCCTCCATTCATTTGAGTAATTTACCATTTAAAGTATATTTACAATCATTATTCTTGTATTTTCTATGTTAAATTGCACCTACCACTTATCTGCCCATTACCCGAGCCTACTTAAGTCCTTTATTTCTCTGTATTCTTCCTGGCAATTTGCTACTTTCCCTGTATGGTATCATCAGCAAGTTTTGATAGCCATATCTTTATATTTAAATTCAGATTATTAACATATGTGAAGAACAAAAGTGATCCCAGCACCAATCCCTTGGGCACCCCATGAGCTGCTGCCTACAATTTGAGAAACTTCTGTTTACCACTGCCCTCTTCTATCTGCTTTTCAGCCATCTCTTTATCAACAAACCCTATTTCTTCTGCACCCTTTTATCAAATGTTTTCTGGAAGACCATATTACCACATTCCCCCCTTGCCCAAGACATACAGACTTGAAAGGCCCTGAGCTTAACCACTGGCTGTGCGGAGTAAGCTGATCACAGCCAAGTTGAGAAGCTGTAATTAGATCCAGTGCCACTTGGCTGGGGGAAAATTCAACCAGCGTTCATACATGAGCTAGAAAATGGAGCTTTGGTCAATCTTTTTCCCAATACCACACCCTGATAAAGCTGGGATAAGATTGGAGTGAAAGACAGAAACTTCTGCAAAACTGTGAAGCTGCTGAGAGCGAAGAGAAGCAAATAACTTCTGTGAGCTGAAATAATTATATTGTCATAAGGATCCCAGGAGGATTCATTTGATGGATTGTTCCTTGAAACTTCTACACAGGGCAGTGATGGACAGTCAATGAATAGAACTGTAAATGCCTTTCGGCATGTACTGTTGCCATGGTTTTATTAGAATATAATGGGTCTCTGAAATTTTTATTTTATGTCCAATTAAACTCTAGAGGAAGCCAGCAAGACGATTATAAATTTTGACCTTCCAAATATGGGTTGCGACTGGAAAGAGTATTCTGAGTTATTTAACACTAGGATGGAGTACTGGTGCCACTTTGATCCCACTCCACTCTGGCCTCACCAGATTTGGCCTTCAATGCTGGTCCAATGAAGCTCAATATAAGCTTAAGGAAATATATCGCAAGTTTCTAATAGGAACTCTGGTCTTAATGTTGAGTTTAATAACTTTAGACCTTAATGAGCTCCCACTTTCTTTATAGCAGGAGATGCTGGTGATGTGGGATGGGTGTGCCAGCGTTTCTGGTGGGATAGAGAGTCGGATTGGTGCTTGGGGTGAGTAACCTCTGTCAGTACACTGTACTGGCAGCCCAGTCTGCACCTTGGGATGTTTTACTACTTTAAAGACGCTATATAAATGCAAGTTGTTGTTGGTGTTTGATTCATTTTCCTTCTCAAGCTGAGGGATTCTGTTCTGCTTCGCCAGCGCCTCCTGTTTCCCTTTCTGAACTGCCTTACCCCACCACTTCAACTATTCATACATTCTCTCAGTCTCTTAAGTATCTTTCATTTATTTTATTATGCCTCTTCCAATTGTTTCATTTTACTATCACTTCAGCCATTGAACCATTTCCTGTTTTCCTTTTCAGAACTTTACAGATCATTCTACTTCCTGTGTGTGTGTGTGGGTCTGTATAGAAACATAGAAACATAGAAGATAGGAGCAGGAGTAGGCCATTCGGCCCCTCGAGCCTGCTCCGCCATTCAATGAGATCATGGCTGATCATCCAAACTCAGTACCCTGTCCCTGCCTTCTCCCCATATCCCGTGATCCCTTTAGCCTTAAGAAATATATCCAACTCCTTCTTGAATATATTTAATGAATTGGCCTCAACTGCCTTCTGTGGTAGAGAATGCCACAGGTTCACCACTCTCTGGGTGAAGAAATTCCTCCTCATCTCTGTCCTAAATGGCTTACCCCTTATCCTTAGACTGTGACCCCTGGCTCTGGACTCCCCCGCCATCGGGAACATCCTTCCTGCATCTAGTCTGTCTAGTCCTGTTAGAATTTTATAAGTTTCAATGAGATCCCCTCTCATTCTTCTAAACTCCAGCGAGTATAAGCCCAATCGACCCAATCTCTCCTCATACGTCATTCCTGCCATCCCAGGTATCAGTCTGGTGAATCTTCGCTGCACTCCCTCCATGGCAAGAACATCCTTCCTCAGATAAGGCGACCAAAACTGCACACAATACTCAAGATGTGGTCTCACCAAGGCCCTGTACAACTGCAGCAAGACATCCTTGTTCCTGTACTCGAACCCTCTCGCTACGAAGGCCAACATACCATTTGCCTTCTTAACCGCCTGCTGCACCTGCATGCTTACCTTCAGCGACTGGGGCACAAGGACGCCCAGGTCTCGTTGCACTTCCCCTTCTCCCAATCTATTGCCATTCGGATAGTAATCTGCCTTCCTGTATGTGTGCGCGCGTGCAGCTGTGTGTGTCTTTGTGTGTGTCTGTTTTTCCTGCCCCTTTGGTCTGTTCATCTGTAATGAACTTGCCTGTTCTCACCAGATGCTGACTGACCTGCTGAGTGCTCCCAGAACTTTCTGTTTTTGTCTCTGACATTTGCAGTTTAACCTTTCATTTTCGGTTATGACTCCCAAACAATTGATGAGGCCTATACTGAGCCTATCCCATAAGCACCCTGTAGGATTTAAATGGAAGCTATGCTCAGCAATAATATAAAGAAGGCACTGCATAAAGCTATATTAAACTCCCAAATAAAGGTTCATAGCATCCTAATAATAAAGTAATATCATATCAGGTGCTGGGATAATTCAGTTATCACATTGCAACTGTGTCAACTGAGCCTCTTGTAACATACTCCCAGATATCACTTGCTGGGACACTCCTAGGTTTCTGTAATTGTACGTTTTCCTAAAATAGAAACTAGAACTATTTGAAAGGAGAAACAAAGGCTGCATTCTCTCCTTAGCCTCAGCCTGGTGCATAGGTGAGTTTAGCCTGCAGACACCATCATGAACACCTTCAATGCTGCTCCTTGGACATACCAACAGGGGATGTGTTTGGGCAGTGTGGGAAAGGGCAGAATTGCATAATAATACCCCAGATCACCTTGGTTGAGATCAGCAGAACCCAGGGGAAGTGTCAACATCCCAATTGGCCACTGGGTCAAGTGTACCTTTCAATTAGACGCTATGTCAGGGTGGCATACCTGCGGCCAGGGAGGCGCAATTTAAAGGCGAGGTGCGGGGCGGCCATTTTTGTTGCTGGCCGCCTGCCAGCACCTGCTTGCGCTCCCGTCCCCGGCCTCCTGAACACCACCCCCCCCCCGCAGAGTGCCGGCTGCGCTCCAAGAGCCCGGCACTTCTCTTGGGTGCCGGGCTCTTTTGCCGGCACTCCCGATCCTCGGGGGCCCAGCTGGGCCCCAGGTCGTGCTGCACAAGGCCCCTCCCCTTTAAGAAGGGGAGGAAGGCCTGCAATACCGCGGCGCGCCATGCCGCAGCGTGTAGCGCTGCGACACGTAGCTCCACGATATTCACTCGCAGCGCCCCAAGAGGGAGGCGGGGCGCCTCCAGTAGCGCCCTGCTTCCCTCTTGGGGCGCAACCACTCAATTTCCGGCATGGGGGTGCCCGGCGAAGTTAGCGCCTCAATTGGGGCGCTACTCAATTTTTAGCCCTTACTGTCCATGAGAGTGGTCTGCACAGAGTGTCTTAAATGGAGTGCACTTAAACAGAGTGTTGAACTTGGGAATTGGGAGAGAGTGGGAGCCTCTGTTAAGTTTTGGGTGAGTATTAGCTGTAAAAAGTGAAATTTAGTTTAACATTTTGAATTTAACTTAGAACTTTAAAAACTGTAGTTAACAGAATCTGCCTGTCAGTGGCAGTTAACTGTCAGTCAGCTGTAAGTGTTTGTCTTGAATAGGTGCTAATTACTGTGAGCAGGGAGCTGAGAAAGCACTTGTAACTTCTTCTGCAGCCTGGAGGAGTTTGTGTTCCATGTTTACACGGAGTGTGAGAGGTTGCAGCCCCTCTTCCACTATTTGAAGGGGCTGCTCCTCGAAGTTTGGCTGCACTTCAGTCCCATGCTCCTGATCTTTGGTCACCCGATGCGGAGGGGAGCGGGCAGGGCTGGAGACCTCCTCGTAGGACTGCTCCTGGGCCTGGCCAAAATGGCCATCAACTGGTCCGGGCAGCGGGCGGTCGAGGGGGTCGTGCGGTCCGACTGCCTGCTTCTCTTCCGCGGCCACATTCGCGCCCGGGTGTCCGCCAGCACGCTCGAGGCTTTCCGCGACCGGTGGGCACCAGAGCGACTGGAGTGCATCATCACCCCCAGGAACAAAATTTTAATTTGATTTGTTAAGTTTCCTTTAAAGTTTTTTTGTTAAGTTACAGTTTGTATTTGTAGTGCCCCTTTAAAGAGGGGCACATGTTGAACTTTAAATTGGCAATTGCCAGGATGAAGAAGAGTAAGCACTTGTAACTTGGGAGTGGCTCCAAAGGTACAAAAGTAAGTATTATCGGCTGACGCACAGAGTGGCCTACACAGAATGTCTTAAATGGAGTGCACTTAAACTTGGGAATTTGGAGAGAGTGGAAATTCCCTGCAGAGGGGGAAGGAGTGCTGCTTTTGCCTCCAATACTTGTACTGGTTTGTGTTACAGGTAAATATTGAATTTTATCTACCTAGAACTTAAACTAAATCTAGTAATTAGTTTAAAAAGGAAACTGTAAGCTGAGTTAATTAAATGCATAAAATTTAATGAACTAAATAATTAAAACAAGGTTATAAAGGGATGGCACAACTGCAGCATGTGAGACTTTGTGGAGAGCATTGCGATCCCGGACGGCCACGTCTGCAGTAAGTGTCTGCAACTCGAGGAACTTCAGCTCAGAGTTGTTGAGATGGAGTCCAAGGTGCAGACATTGTGGGGCATCAGGGAAGGGGAGAGTTACCTGGACACTTTGGTCCAGGAGGCAGTCACACCCCTTAGGTTAGGTAGTAGTGCAGGTCTGGTTAGTGGTCAGGGACAGGCGGGTGTGACTGCAACTAAGGGGTCCCCAGATTCAATGCTGGAGGAGCCTCGGCCTTTGCCCTTATCCAACAGGTATGAGGTTCTTGCTGCCTATGTGGATGAGGGCAAAGTCTGCAGGGTGGATGAGCAAACTGACCACAGCACCGTGGTGCAGGAGGCCATTCAAGTGGGGGGAGTGAAAAGGAATGTTGTAGTGGTAGGGGATAGATACTGTTCTCTGCAGCCGTGACCGGGAGTTCCGAAGGCTGTGTTGCCTGCCCGATGCCAGGGTTAAAGACATCTCCTTGCGGCTGGAGAAGAACTTGGGAGGGGGGAGGATCCAGTTGTGGTCCACGTAGGAACCAACGACATAGGTAGAACTAGGAATGAGGTTCTGCTGAGGGAGTTTGAGGAGCTAGGATCCAAATTAAAAAGCAGAACCTCAAAGGAAATAATCTTTAGATTGTTACCTGGGCCATGTGCAAATTGGCACAGGGACAAGCAGATCAGAGGGTTAAATGCATGGCTCAAAGAGTGGTGTGGGAGGAAGGGGTTTCAATTCATGAGGCACTGGCACCAGTACTGGGGAAAGAGGGAGCTGTTCTGTTGGGATGGTCTCCACTTATACCAGGCTGGGACCAGTGTCCTGGCGAATCGAGTAACTAGGGCAGTAGATGGGGCTTTAAACTAAAAGGGGGGGGGAGGGGTCAGGTGAGGAGAAATTTAGAAATCTAAAGAGAAAAGTCAAGGCAATGGAGTAATGTAGCAAGTTGGGTAAATATAAGCAGTGTGACAGGAAGGGACAGTTTAAAGGTAAACGTGCATCAGCGAAAAAGATGAAAGCAGGGAATAATGGTAAAAGGTTAAAACTAAAAGCTCTTTACCTGAATGCACAAAGCATTCATAACAAGATAGATGAATTAATGGCACAAATAGTGATAAATGGGTATGATACAATAGCTATTACAGAATTACAGAGACATGGTTGCAAGGTGACCAGGGTTGGGAAATAAATATTCCAGGGAACTTGACATATCGAAAAGACAGGCAGAATGGAACAGGAGTGGGCGGGGGTGGGGGAAGCGGAGGTTGCCCTGATAATTAAGGATGACATAAGGACAGTAGTGAGAAAGGATCTTGGCTCAGAAGATAAGGAAGTAGAATCAGTATGGGTGGAGATAAGAAATAACAAGGGGTAGAAAACACTGGTAGGAGTAGTTTATAGGCCCCCTAACAGTAACTAAACCATTGGACAGAGTATTAATCAAGAAATAATAGGAGCTTGTAACAAAGGTAATAATTGAGGGGGACTTTAATCTGCATATAAATTGGGCAAGTCAAATTGACAAGGGTAGTCTGGAGGATGAGTTCATGGAATGCATTTGAGACAGTTTCCTGGAACAATACCTCATGGAACCAGCCAGGTTGTTTTGTGTAATGAGACAGGGTTAATTAGTAATCTCATAGTAAAGGATCCTCTGGGGAAGAGTGATCATAATGTGATAGAATTTCACATTGAGTTTGCAAGTGACATTCTTAAGTCCAACACTAGAGTCTTAAACTTATACAAAGCCAATTACATAGGTATGAGGGGTGAGTTGGCTAAGGTAGATTGGGAAATTAGATTAAAAGGTATGACAGTAGATAGGCAGCGGCAATCATTTAAAGAAATATTCCAAAATTCTCAACGAATATATATTCCATTGAGAAATAACAACTCCATGGGAAAATTGATCATTCCGTGGCTAACTAAAGAAGTTAAGGATAGAATTAGATTAAAAGAAGAGGCTTATAATGTTGCAAAGAATAGTAGTGAGGATTGGGAGAGCTTTAGAAACCAGCAAAGGATGACCAAAAATTTGATAAAAAGGGAGAAAATAGAATGAGTGTAAATTAGCAAGAATTATAAAAACAGATCGTAAGAGCTTCTACAAGTATATAAAAAGGAAGAGTAAGCATTGGTCCCTTACAGGCTGAGACAGGAGAAATTATACTGGGGAACAAGGAAATGGTAGGGACTTAAAAAAAATATTTTGTATCTGTCTTCACAGTAGAAGGCATAAAAAGTATACCAAAAATAGTGTGGAACCAAGGGGCTAATGAGTGAGAAACTTAAAGTAATTAATATCAGTAGAGAAAAAGTACTTGAGAAACTAATGGGATTAAAAGCCGACAAATCCCCTGGACCTGATGGCCTACATTCTAGGGTTCTAAAAGAGGTGGTGATTGATTGTGATCTTCCAAAATTCCCTAGATTCAGGAACGGTCCCAGCGGATTGGAAGGTAGTAAAGGTAACCTTGCTATTCAAGAAAGGAGGGAAGAGAGAAAACAGGGAACTACAGGCCAGTTAGCCTGACAACAGTCATCAGGAAAATGCTGGAATCCATTATTAAGGAAGTGGTAACAGGGCACTTAGAAAATCATAATATGATTAGGAAGAGTCAATATGGTTTTATGAAAGGGAAATCATGTGTGACAAATTTATTAGAGTTTTTTGAGGATGTAACTAGCAGGGTAGATAAAGGGGAACCAGTGGATGTAGTATATTTGGATTTCAAAACGGCATTCAATAAGGTGCCACATAAAAGGTTGTTAAGTAAGATAAGGGCATATGGGGTTGGGGGTAAGGGATTATCATGGATAAAAGATTGGTTAACAGACAGAAAACAGAGAGTAGGGATAAATGGGTCACTTTCAGATTGGCAGGCTGTAACTAGTGGGGATCAGTGCTGGGGCCTCAGCTATTTACAATCTATATTAATGAATTACATGAAGGGACCAAGTGCAATGTATCCAAGTTTGCTGATGATACAAAGATAGGTGGAAAAGTAAGATGTGAGGAGGACACAAAGAGCCTGCAAAGGGATATAAACAGGAAAAGTGAGTGGGCAATAAGATGGCAGATGGAGTATAATGTGGGGAAATGTGAAGAATAGAAAAACAGAATTGTTTTTGAATGGTGAGAAACTATTTCGGGAGAAAAATTGGGTTGTTTTGCGCCTCCTGTTAGGGGGCGCTGAAGGGGTGCAAAGCCGCTAACGCCTCCTGTTAGGGGCGCTGAAGGGGTGCAAAGCCGCTAACGCCTCCTGTTAGGGGCGCTGAAGGGGTGCAAAGCCGCTAACGCCTCCTGTTAGGGGGCGCTGAAGGGGTGCAAAGCCGCTAACACCTCCTGTTAGGGGGCGCTGAAGGGGTGCAAAGCCGCTAACGCCTCCTGCGAAGTTCAGCGAGAGATTAGCGGCGGCGGTAGCGCCCCATGGCGATGTGCCTCAGGCGATGATGTCATCGCCGTATGCAGCACCCCGCTCGCACCCCGGCTGCAAACTTCGGTTGCGCCCCCTGACCTACCGCCGAACGATGGGCTGGATTTTCACTGAGGAGGCTGGTAGGAGGCGGGACTACAACTTTTGGGGTTGTAGTCCCGCCTCCATCGAGTTCTAGCCAACCCACGTGATTTAGACTTGATTGACCTTGTTGAGCCCGCCCAGTGGGCTCAGCAGGCCAATTAAGGGCCACCCGGCAACAGGTAACATCACAGATTGAAATTTCATCTGTCAAGACCTTTTGACAGATGAAATATCAGCGTTTCACAGCTGTTTGAAGCTGTCAAACACTGACAATCTGTACTCCAGGTTAATTCCTTCCTCTCAGGATGATTTAGAGATCTCCCCGGAACAGAAAGCAGAGGCTGCAGATTTTGACAGCTGGCGGCCATTCTGCTTTCTGTGCCGGTGAGATGAGGGACTCCCGAGATCTGAAGGAAGGAAGGCTGTAAAGGTAAGTAAAGGTTAGTAGAACTTCTTTAAACACTTTACACAGACCAAACACACCTACCTCTGCACTCATGCACCCATCACTCACCTGAACACCGGACATCTCGACCCCTCCAAGCCCTTCAGCCCGACAGCCCGCCTCGCTAACTTGGCGTGGTTTGGAGCCATCGGGAATCCCACATTTCAACAATGAAAATAGGGATTAGGCTAAAAACTGCCTGTTAACTACCTGTGGAGGCGGGTCCCAGTGCGGGGCGGGTACCCGCCTCCTTTGAAACTGGCATGGGGGCGGGATGAGGTCGGGACTCCTGATTTCGGGATTTTAAACCCCCACATGCCTCCAATCCCGACTCCACGGCCCAATGAAAATCCAGCCCGATGTGTCTGATAGGGTCAGGGTGGCAATTTTGCGGCCATGGCGGCACAAATTAAAGGGCAGGTGCCATTATTTCTTTGGCCATCTGCCAGCACCTGCCCCCCCTTCCACTTTTTTACGTGGAGTGCCGGCCGTGATCGGTCAACCTGGCACTCCTCTTGAGTGCCAGGCTGTTTTCCTGGCACCCTGCTCCCTGATGGTCCAGCAGGGCCCTGGTGCGTGCAAAAACTGGGCTGTTGCATGTAGCGCCGCGATATTCAATGGTAGCAGGAAGGAGGGGGAGCGTTTCCAGTAGCGCCCCACCTCCTGCTTGGGGCGCTACCACTGAATTTACGGCGCAGGGGCGCTAACTTTTTCAGGGCGCTATAAGTAGTGCCCCGGTGAAGTTAGCGCCCCAAAGGGGGCGCCACCGAAATTTTCCCCCCTGAATGTTGGTGTTCAGGGAGATTTAGGTGTCCTAGTACAAGAAACACAGAGAGTTAGCATGCAGGTACAGCAAGCAATTAGGAAGGCAAATGGCATGTTGGCCTTTATTGCAAGGGGGTTGGAGTATAAGAGTAAGGAAGTCTTGCTATGTTTGTACAGGTTTCTGGTGAGGCCACACCTGGAGTATTGTGCACAGTTTTGGTCTCCTTATTTAAGGAAGAATATACTTGCCTTAGGCAGTGCAACGAAGGTTCACAAGATTGATTCCTGTGATGAGAGGGCCATCCTATGGGGAGAGATTGAGTAGATTGGGCCTATACTGTCTGGAGTTCAGAAGAATGAGAGGTGATCTCATTGAAACATATAAGATTCTGAGGAGTACTGACAGGGTAGATGCTGAGAGGTTGTTTCCCCCGGCTGGAGAGTCTAGAACTAGGGGACATCGTCTCAGGATAAGGGGTCGGCCTTTTAAGACTGAGATGAGGAGGAATTTCTTCACTCAGAGTGTTGTAAATCTTTGGAATTCTCTACCCCAAAGTGCTGTGGATGCTCAGTCGTTGTGTATATTCTAGGCTGAAATAGATAGATTTTTGGACTCCAGAGGAATCAAGGGATATGGGGATAGTGCAGGAAAGTGGAGTTGAGGTCGAAGATCAGCCATGATCTTATTGAATGGCGGAGCAGGCTCGAGGGGCCGTGTGGCCGACTCCTGCTCCTAATTCTTATGTTCTTACAGAGAGGACATTTAACAAGATCTTCACTCATCAGACGGGCCTGAATTCAAACAGAGTTATCACAGATAAAATGAACATTCTCTAACTTACCACACTAGGCAATCCCTTCTAATGACAGTGCAATAAATCACCACACTATGGAATCCCTTGTAATGACAGTGCTCTACTTCACCATACTATGGAATCACCTCTAAAGACAATGCTCTAAATCAGCACAGTATGCTGTCCCCTGTGATGACAGTGCTTTAAATCAGCACAGTATGCTGTCTCCTGTGATGACAGTGCTTTAAATCAGCACAGTATGCTGTCCCCTGTGATGACAGAGATCTAAATCAGCACAGTATGCTGTCTCCTGTGATGACAGAGATCTAAATCAGCACAGTATGCAGTCCCGTCTAATGACAGTTCCCTAACTCACCACAAATCCCTACTAATGCCAGTGCTCTATTTCACCACACGATGCGGTCCTTTATTAGATACACCGTCACCTTCTCAAGGACTAAGAGGGATGGGCACTAAATGCCGGCAAGCCAACGACGCCCTTATCCCGAGAATGAATTTTTTTTTTTAAATGGTAGTGTTCTAACTCACCCTTTTATACAGTCCCATATAATAAATATAAAAGTATTCAAATTCATCACACCAAGCAGTCCCTCCTTATAACAGTGTCGTAACTCACCACAAATCCTTCTAACAACACTTCAATTCACCACAGTATGGAATCCCTTGCAGTGACGGTGCCTTTCCTCCCCACACTATACAATCCCTTCTAATGACAGTGCTCTAAATTACCACAAATCCCTTCTGAGAGAAAGAGAAAGCATGATATTATGGACCTATTAGTCTAACAGCTGTCATGGGGAAGTTGTTGGAATCTAAATGTAAGGACAGAGTGACTGAACACTCAAGAGAAATTTGAGCCGATTAGAGAGAGCCAACATGGATTTGTGAAGGATGAGTCATGTTTAATGAATCTAATGCAGTTTTTTGAGGAAGTAAGTAAAGTGGTAGACAGGGGAATATCTATGGATGTAGTTTATATGGACTTCCAGAGGCATTTGATAGGCTGCCACATAAGAAAATGTTAGCTAAAATTAAAGCTCATGGAATTGAAGGCAAATTATTGGCCTGGTTAGGAGATTGGTTAGGCGATAGAAGACAGAGAGTAGGGATAATGGATATGTACTTGAATTGGAAGGAAGTGACTAGTGGTGTCCCACAAGGATCTGGGCTGGGGTTTCAACTATTTACTATATTTACGAATGGCTCAGATAACACAATAGAGAGCCATATATCCAAGTTTGCTGATGGCGCAAAGCTTTGTGGCATAGTAAGTATTGTAGGTGGGAGCATAAAATTACCAACAGACATTGATAGATTAAGTGAGTGGGCAAAACTGTGGAAGATGGATTCCCATGCAGGTCATCAATGAGGTCATCCATTTGACACCAAAAAAGGATAGATCCGAATACTTTTTAAATGGTGAAAAGCTAGGAACAGTGGAGGTCCAAAGAGATTTAGGGGTTCATGTACACAGATCACCAAAATGTGGTGGCCAGGTACAAAAAAAACCAAATAAGCTAATAGAATGTTAGCTTTTATAACTAGAAGACTAGAATATAAAGGGGAGGAAGCTTTGCTACAGCTATACAAAGATCTGGTTCGATCATATCCGGAGTGCCGCATACACTTCTGGGCACCGCGTCTTGGACTCTAGAGGAATCAATAGATATGGGGCAGGAAAGTGGAGCTGATGTCGAAGATCAGCCATAATCTTATTGAATGGCGGAGCAGGCTCAAGGGGCCCTATGGCCGACTCCTGATTCTTATGTTTGAAAGGATATATTTGTCTTGTAAGGAGAGCAGCACAGATTCACCAGAATGTTACCAGGATTTAAGGGTTAGATTATGAGGAGGGATTACATAAACTAGGTTTGTATCCCTGGAATATAGCAGGTTAAGGGGTGATTTGATTGAGGCTTTCAGGATTTTGAAAGGAATGGATAGGGTGGTGGGGAGTCTCGGACAAGGGATCATAGCCTTAAAATTAGAGCCAGGCCATTCAGGAGAGAAGGTAGGAAACACTTCTTCAAGGTAGCAGTGTAGAACTCTCTCCCACCAAAAGCAGTAGATGCCAGCTCAATTAACAATATTAAATCTGAGATCAAGAGACTTTTGCTAGCCAAGGGGATTAATGGATATGAATCAAAGGCAGCTACATGGAGTTGAGGTACAGATCAGCCATAATCTCACTGAATGCAGGAAAAGGCTCGAGGGGCTGAATGACTTACTCCTGTTCCCATGTTCCTAATAACAGGATGGGCCGAATGGCCTCCTTCTTTGCCGTAAATTTCTATGAACAGTGCCCTAACTCATCACAAATCCGTTCAAATGAAACTGATCAAATTCACCACAAATCCCTTCCAATGACAGGGCCCTAAATCACCACAAATCCCTTCCAATGACAGGGCCCTAAATCACCACAAATCCCTTCCAATGACAGGGCCCTAAATCACCATAAATCCCTTCCAATGACAGGGCCCTAAATCACCATAAATCCCTTCCAATGACAGGGCCCTAAATCACCACAAATCCCTTCTAATGACAGGGCCCTAAATCACCACAAATCCCTTCCAATGACAGGGCCCTAAATCACCATAAATCCCTTCTAATTAAAGGGCCCTAAATCACCACAAATCCCTTCTAATGACGGGGCCCTAAATCACCACAAATCCCTTCCAATGACAGGGCCCTAAATCACCACAAATCCCTTCCAATGACAGGGCCCTAAATCACCACAAATCCCTTCCAATGACAGGGCCCTAAATCACCATAAATCCCTTCCAATGACAGGGCCCTAAATCACCATAAATCCCTTCCAATGACAGGGCCCTAAATCACCACAAATCCCTTCCAATGACAGGGCCCTAAATCACCACAAATCCCTTCTAATGACAGGGCCCTAAATCACCACAAATCCCTTCCAATGACAGGGCCCTAAATCACCATAAATCCCTTCTAATTAAAGGGCCCTAAATCACCACAAATCCCTTCTAATGACGGGGCCCTAAATCACCACAAATCCCTTCCAATGACAGGGCCCTAAATCACCACAAATCCCTTCCATGACAGGGCCCTAAAACACCACAAATCCCTTCTAATGACGGGGCCCTAAATCACCATAAATCCCTTCTAATTAAAGGGCCCTAAATCACCACAAATCCCTTCCAATGACAAGGCCCTAAATCACCACAAATCCCTTCTAATTAAAGGGCCCTAAATCACTACAAATCCCTTCTAATGGCGGGGCCCTAAATCACCACAAATCCCTTCCATGACAGGGCCCTAAATCACCACAAATCCCTTCTAATTAAAGGGCCCTAAATCACCACAAATCCCTTCCAATGACAGGGCCCTAAAACACCACAAATCCCTTCTAATGACAGGGCCCTAAATCACCACAAATCCCTTCTAATGACAGGGCCCTAAATCACCACAAATCCCTTCCATGACAGGGCCCTAAAACACCACAAATCCCTTCTAATTAAAGGGCCCTAAATCACCACAAATCCCTTCTAATGACGGGGCCCTAAATCACCATAAATCCCTTCTAATTAAAGGGCCCTAAATCACCACAAATCCCTTCCAATGACAGGGCCCTAAATCACCATAAATCCCTTCCAATGACAGGGCCCTAAAACACCACAAATCCCTTCCATGACAGGGCCCTAAATCACCACAAATCCCTTCTAATGATGGGGCCCTAAAACACCACAAATCCCTTCTAATTAAAGGGCCCTAAATCACTACAAATCCCTTCTAATTAAAGGGCCCTAAATCACTACAAATCCCTTCCAATGACAGGGCCCTAAATCACTACAAATCCCTTCTAATAACCATGCCCTAAATCACCATAAATCCCTTCTAATGACGGGGCCCTAAATCACCACAAATCCCTTCGAGTGACAGTGCCCGAACTCCCCAACCTGTGCAGTCCCGTGGAGTGACTATGCTCTTCCTCACAACGCTGTGCAATTCCTTCTAATGACAGTGCTCTAACTCACCTCACTATGGAATCCCTTCAAATAACAGTGCCCCAAATCACCACAAATGTTTAAAGGCAGTACTGCCTTTGGAAGGATTAGTGTGACGCTACGGGATAACAGGGGCATTAAACTGGCAATGAAATTTAAGGTCTACAAGGCAATAGTTACAACATCCTCACTGTATGTGTGCGACAGCTGGACCACTTACAGACACCACATCAGAAAATTCAATCATTTCTACCTCGGTTGCCTCAAAGATCATGAAAATTAAATGGTGGCACAAGGTTCCGGACACCAGATCCTCAGAAGAGCAAATATGCCAGGCATAGAGACAATGATAGTAACGGCACAGCTAAGGTGGGCTGGTCATTTAGTCCGATTGCCTAATACTGGACTACCCAAGAAGGTATCCTACGGTGAGCTGAAGCTTGGTAAATACTTTCATGGTGCTCAGTTTGAAAGGTGTAAGGATTGCCTAAACACCAATCTGGCATTTCAACTGATGAATGGGAGTATGATGCCTGTGACAGGAAAAGGGACAGAAGATGATGTTATTGGCACGACCAAGCTTGAAGCAATACGTCTGCAGCCAGACGAAGAAAAGAGAACCCAAAGGAAATCAAGGAAAGGTCAGCCCTCAAGTCAATCTGACATCAGATGTCCTGTGAGTGGGAAAACATTTACAGTCATACAGGAACCCACAACCTGAATAAATTAGTGATGAATTATAGGCAGTCATCATCGACAAGGATAGCCAAACCAACATCACTCACCAACCTAATCAATCCCTTCAGATGACAGGGCCCTAAATCACCACAAATCCCTTCGAATGAAAAAGCCCTAAATCACCACAAATCCCTTCGAATGACAGTGCCCGAATTCCCCAACCTGTGCTGTCCTGTGGAATGACTATTCTCTTCCTCACAATGCTGTGCACTTCCTTCTAATGACAGTGGTCTAACTCACCTCACTTTGGAATCTCTTCAAATGACTGAGGGCACTCAATCAGCACAAATGTTTAAAGGCAATACTGCCTTTGGGAGGATTAGTGTGATATTATGGGATAACAGGGGCATTAAACTGGCAACTGTGGCGACACGCCACCACTGGACATAATCCGCTCACGGCGGCACAGACAGTCTAAGCAGAAGCCCCCAGCCGGGGGCCCTTTCCTCCAGCAACTTGTTTCCCGCAGGGACAGGCTGCCGGGAGCACTTCCTGTCTGGGAAGTATTTAAGTGGATGCGCGGGCTTTTCTAGTTCCTGTTTGTCATGTGGTTGGAATAAAGCAGTTGTGTTTTCAATAGCTCTGGTCTCGACTCCCACGTTTGCCGCGGTATCTCAACACTGGTGACCCCGACGCTCAGGACGAATCCTAAGCTAGCATGGCAGATACAAACGCAGTCACGGTTAAATTACCAGACTTTTGGGAGAACCTCGCCGAAGCCTGGTTCGTTCAAGCTGAGTCCAGATTCCGGCTGAAAGGCATTACAGTCGACGCCACGAAGTACGACTACCTCGCCGCCTCGCTCACCTACGCTACGGTCCCCAAGGTTTGGGCAGCGCTGCAGAATCCACCAACGGATGGCAAGTACGAACATCTGAAGGCTGCGCTACTTAAAAAATTTCAAACGTCCTCTTACCAGCGCCACTGCCAACTCCTGGACCTCCCCGGCCTTGGTGACACTTCACCATCAGACCTGCTTTCCCACATGCTGTCCCTCTCAGACGACAAAAATCCCGGCGCCCTTTTTCGCACGCTTTTCATTCGGCAGCTCCCCGCCAGCATCCGCCCGCTTATGGTGGAGTCTGGCTCCACGGACCTGAATGATATAGCCGAAAAGGCCGACCGGCTGCTCTCTGCACAGGCCGCTCGCGACGTCGCGCCCGACCTCACGGCAACGACCACGCGGTCTTCCCGGGCCGCTAGGCCCGACCGCCCTACCACTCCGGGTCACTGCTACTACCACACCCGTTTTGGCGCTAGGGCTCAATGCTGCACGCCACCGTGTACCTTCAAACCCCCCCCCGCACCGGCCCCCGCGATGGCCGCGGGGCAGAAGGAGCCCCTACTGTATGTCACTGACGACAGAACCAACCGCCGCTTTCTATGCGACACAGGGGCCCAGCACAGCATCACCCCCGCCTCCGCCCTCGAGATCCAACGCGGCACACGAGGTATCACACTGGCTGCAGCCAACGGCTCTGACATCCGCACATATGGCACCCGCATGGTCACGCTCGACCTCGCGGGCCGCCGCTACCGCTGGGAGTTCCTCACAGCCAAGGTCCTCTGCCCACTCATCGGCGCCGACTTCCTACGCGCCCATGGCCTCCTTGTCGACATTCCGAGGCACCGCCTCGTCGACATCAACACTATGGCCCCCATCCCCGGCGCCTTTACCCCGGCCCGTTCGGCCGGCCTGACGACCTACTGCCTCGCCAGAGCCACGGACGACTACTCGGCACTCCTAGCTGAGTTTCCCGCCCTCACTAACCCGACCTTTTCGGCCAAAGCCGCCAAGCACGGTGTGGAACACTATATCCCCACCACCGGCCCCCCAGTTTCTGCCCACGCCCGCAGACTCAACCCGGCCAAGCTGGAAATCGCGCGGGCCGAGTTCACCACCATGGAACAACTCGGCATCATCCGCCGCTCCAGCAGCCCTTGGGCCTCGCCCCTCCACATCGCCCCCAAGCCCGGCGGGGGCTGGCGCCCTTGCGGGGACTACCGCCGCCTCAACGACGCCACCACCCCCGATCGATACCCGGTGCCACACATCCAGGACTTCTCGGCCCGACTGGCTGGACGAACCGTCTTTTCCAAAGTCGACCTTGTGCGCGGTTACCACCAAGTCCCCGTACACCCCGCGGACATCCCCAAAACGGCCGTCATCACCCCATTCGGCCTGTTCGAGTTCCTGAGGATGCCCTTCGGCCTCAAGAATGCAGCACAGGCTTTCCAGCGCCTTATGGACTCAGTCCTCCGGGACCTGAACTTCCTATTCGTCTATCTAGACGACATTCTCGTGGCCAGCTCCTCCAAACAGGAACACCTCGAACACCTTCGCATCCTGTTCGGGCGCCTAGCCCAACACGGGCTCATCCTCAGCCCGGCGAAGTGCCAATTCGGCCTAACCGAGATCGATTTTCTCGGTCACCACATCACCCCTGCTGGGGCCGTCCCCCTGCCCAACAAGGTGCAGGCCGTCCAGCAATTCCCCCGCCCCACAACCATCAAGGGCCTCCAGGAGTTCCTCGGGATGGTGAACTTCTACAACAGGTTCATCCCCAGAGCCGCAGCCCTCATGAAGCCCCTATATGACTCCCTCCGAGGAAAATCTGGCAAGATGGACGTAGCCTGGACCACTGACACGGCAGCCGCCTTCGACGCCACCAAAAACGCGCTCGCCGACGCCACTCTGCTCGCGCACCCGAGGGCCGATGCCCGGGTCGCGCTCACCACCGACGCCTCCGACCACGCGGTCGGGGCCGTGTTTGAGCAGTGGGTCAATGGCGCGTGGCAGCCACTTGCCTTCTACAGCCGCCAACTGCGCCCCCCAGAGGTCAAATACTCCACTTTCGACCGCGAGCTTCTCGCACTCCACCTGTCGGTCCGCCATTTCAGGTTCCTCCTGGAAGGCCGCCCCTTCACCGCGTATGTGGACCACAAGCCGCTCACATATGCGATGGACAAGCACACTGAACCCTGGTCCGCTAGGCAGCAACGCCAGCTCGCGGCCGTCTCCGAGTTTACTACGGACATTCAGCACGTCTCCGGTAGAGACAACGTGGTCGCCGACTGCCTTTCCCATCCCGCCGTCTGTGCGAATCACCTCACGGTCGACTACGCACAACTAGCAGCGGCCCAGCTCACGGACCCTGACCTCCTCTCGGCGGCTACCAGCCTGCCAGGGCTACGCCTAGCCAAGGTCGCGCACGGGCCCGAAGCCACGGCAGTCACGTGCGACGTCTCACTCGGCCAACCCAGGCCGGTCGTCCCTTAGACCTGGCGCCGCCGCGTCTTCGACGCGCTCCATGGGCTCTCTCACCCGGGTTCCCGCGCATCCGTCAAACTCCTCTCCAAGCGCTTCGTCTGGCGCGGCCTCAGCAGAGATGTTCGGACTTGGGCCACCTCCTGCCTCGCCTGCCAACGGGCTAAGGTACAGCTGCACACCAAAGCACCCCTGGGAGACTTCGAGGTACCCAGCCGCCGCTTCGACCACGTACACGTCGACATCGTCGGTCCCCTGCCGCCATCGCAAGGCCAAACTTATCTCCTCACGATGGTCGACCGCTACACATGCTGGCCTGAGGCAGTGCCGCTGACCTCCACCACCACAGCCGACATCGCCAGGGCGTTCGTTAACACCTGGGTTGCGAGGTTCGGCGTACCGGCCGACATAACCTCCGACAGAGGCGCCCAGTTCACCTCCGAACTCTGGACGGCCACAGCACGCAACCTCGGGGTGACGCTCCGCCGCACCACGGCGTACCACCCGCAGGCCAACGGACTTTGTGAACGCTTCCACAGGTCACTCAAGGCCTCACTCCGCGCCGGCCTGCAGGACAGTACCTGGACTGACCGCCTACCGTGGGTGCTACTCGGCCTACGCACCGCGGTCAAGGAAGACCTCCAGTCCTCGGCAGCGGAGTTAGTCTACGGACAACCGCTGCGCGTCCCAGGCGAATTCCTTCCGGAGCCTACCAAGCCTTGGTCGGCCAAACAGCAGCGGCTCGACTCTTTCTCTTCTGCTCAGCAGTTCGCCCCACTTCCGGTCAACCGACACGGCGAACTCGCACCTCACGTCCCGCCAAATTTACAGCAGGCGCGCTTCGTCTTCGTGCGACACGACGCGCACCGCGGGCCCCTGCGACCCCCGTACGACGGTCCGTACGAGGTACTACAAGCCGGGGACAAGGTCTTCAAGCTGCGACTCGGCGACAGGGTCGAGACAGTCTCCATCGACCGGCTCAAACCAGCACACACAGAGCCAGGGGAACAGGTCCCCGTGGCCCAGCCTCCAACTAGAGGCCGTCTCCCCGGCAAGCCAGCACAGCCGGCGGCGAACCGCCCGACCCAACCAACCAGACCGGCGACCACTCAGAGCCGCTGCGGCAGAACCATTAGACCACCGTCACGACTCGTCCACTCCTCCTAAGCGGATTCTGGGGGGAGCTCTGTGGCGACACGCCACCACTGGACATAATCCGCTCACGGCAGCACAGACAGTCTAAGCAGAAGCCCCCAGCCGGGGGCCCTTTCCTCCAGCAACTTGTTTCCCGCAGGGACAGGCTGCCGGGAGCACTTCCTGTCTGGGAAGTATTTAAGTGGATGCGCGGGCTTTTCTAGTTCCTGTTTGTCATGTGGTTGGAATAAAGCAGTTGTGTTTTCAATAGCTCTGGTCTCGACTCCCACGTTTGCCGCGGTATCTCAACACAACAAAACTTAAGGTCTACAAGGCAATAGTTACAACATCTTTACTGTATGTGTGTGAAAGCTGGACAAACCAACATCACTCACCAACCTAATCGGACCTTTCGAATGACAATGCCCTAATTCACCTCACTATGAAATCCCTTCTAATAACAGAGCACTAACTCACCAGACCATGTAATCACATCTAATGACACTGCTTTCTCTTACCACACTATCCAGTCCCTTCTAAAGACAGTAAACTTACTTACCACACAATACAGTCCATTCTAATCACAGTGCTCCAACTTACCACACAATACAGTCCGTTCTAATCACAGTGCTCCAACTTACCACACAATACAGTCCATTCTAATCACAGTGCTCCAACTTACCGCACAATACAGTCCGTTCTAATCACAGTGCTCCAACTTACCACACAATACAATTCGTTCTAATCACAGTGCTCCAACTTACCGCACAGTACAGTCCGTTCTAATCACAGTGCTCCAACTTACCGCACAATACAGTCCGTTCTAATCACAGTGCTCCAACTTACCACACAATACAGTCCATTCTAATCACAGTGCTCCAACTTACCGCACAATACAGTCCGTTCTAATCACAGTGCTCCAACTTACCGCACAATACAGTCCGTTCTAATCACAGTGCTCCAACTTACCACACTATGCAATTCGTTCTAATTTATGAGGACAGGTTGCATAGACTCTGCTTGTATACTCTTAATTTTAGAAGAGTAAAAGTTTAGCTAATTGAGCTTTTGAAGATGATGAAAGAATTGATAGAGTAGATGGAGAGAAACCATTTCTTGTGATGGGGGAGTCCAGGGCAAAAACCTTAAAATTAGAACTCGGCCATTCAGGGACTTCCTCACTAAAGGGTAGTGGAAATCTGGAACTCTCCCTCAAAAAGCTGTTGAGACTAGGTCAATTGAAAATTCCTAAACTGAGATTGATAGATTTTTGTCAGATTAGGTGGGTAAATGGAGTGGGGGTACACATCAGCCGTGATATAATTGAAAGGCAGAACATACCAGAAATAGTGGAGAACCAAGGGTCTAATGAGAATGAGGAACTTAAAGCAGTTAATATCAAAGAAAAAGTACTGGAGAAATTAATGGGACTAAAAGCCGACAAATTCCCTGGACCTGATGGCCCACATCCTAGAGGTTTAGAAAAGGTGGCTGCAGAGATAGTGGATGCATTGGTTTTGATCTTCCAGAATTCCTTAGATTCTAGAACGGTCCCTGTGGATTGGAAGATAGCAAATGTAATCCTGCTATTCAAGAAAGGAGGGAGAAAGAAAACAGGGAATTAGAGGTCAGTTAGCCTGACATCAGTAGTAGGGAAAATGCTAGAATCTATTATTAAGGACATAGTAACAGAACACTTAGAAAATCACAATATGATTAGGCAATGTCAACATTGTTTTATGAAAGGAAAATCGTATTTAACAAATCTATTAAAGTTTTTTGAGGGTGTAACTAACAAGGTAGATAAGGGGAAACCAGTGGATGTAGTATATTTGATTTTCAGAAGGCATTCGATAAGGTGCCACGCAAGAGATTGTTACAAAATATTAGGGCTCATGGGATTGGGGGTAATATACTAGCGTGGAGTGAGGATTGGTTAATGGACAGAAAACAGAGTAGGAATAAACGGGTCATTTTGGGGATGGCAGGCTGTAACTAGTGAAGTGCCGCAAGGATCAGTGCTTGGGCCTCAGCTATTTACAATCTACTGTATATCAATGACTTAGATGAGAGGACCGAGTGTAATATATCCAAGTTTGCTGACAATACAAAGCTAGGTGGGAAAGTAAGCTGTGAGGAGTACACAAAGAGGCTGCAATGGGATATAGACCGGTTAAGTGAATGGGCAAGAAGGTGGCAGATGGAGTATAATGTGGGAAGTGTGAAATTATCCACTTGGTAAGAAGAATGGAAAAGCAGAATATTATTTGAAAGGTGAGAGACTAGTAAATGTTGTTATTCGGGTGTATTTGGGTGTCCTTGTACATGAATCACAGAAAGTCAACATGCAGCAACAGCAAGCAACCAGGAAGGCAAATGGTTTATTCGTCTTTATTGCAAGGGGGTTGGAGCATATAAGAATAAAGAAGTCTTGCTGCAATTTTACAGGACTTTGGTAAGACCACAGCTGGAGAACTGTGTACAGTTTTGGTCTCCTGGGATGAGAGAGTTGTCCTCTGAGGAGAGATTGAATAGGATGGGCCAATATTCTCTGGAGTTTAGAAGAATGAGAGGTGATCTCATTGAAAGGTATAAAATTCTTACAGGGCTTTACAGGGTAGATGCTGAGAGGTTGTTTCCCCTGGCTGGAGAGTCTAGAACCAGGGATCGTATTTAGGACTGAGACGAGGAGAAATTTCTTCACTCAGAGGGTTGTGAATTTTTAGAATTCTCTACCCCAGAGGGCTGTAGATGCTCAGTCGTTAAGTATATTCAAGACTAAGATTGATAGATTCTCGGGCATGAAGGGAATCAAGGGAAATGGGAAAAGGGTGAGAAAGTGGAGTTGATGTACCTACAGGATATATACAATCATACAATGAGCCTGACATCAGTAGTAGGGAAAATGCTCGAATCTATTACAGGCCAATTAGCCCATTGGGCCTCTGCCTGTTCTTTGAATGACCTATTTACATAGGATTACATAGATGTATGGCACAGAAACAGGCCATTCGGCCCAACCAGTCCATGCCGGCATTTATGCTCCACTCGAGCCTCCTCCCGTCTTTCCACATCTAAATCTATCAGCATAACCCTCTATTCCCTGCTTCCTCATATGCTTGTCCAGCCTCCCCTTAAATGCATTTATACTATTTGCCTCAACCACTCCCTGTGGTAGCGAGTTCCACATTCTCACCACTCTCTGGGTAAAGAAGTTTCTCCTGAATTCTCTATTTGATTTCTTGGTGACTACCTTATATTGATGGCCTCTAGTTTTGGTCTTCCCCACAAGTGGAAATATTCTCTCTGCATCCACTCTATCAAAACCGTTCATGATTTTAAAGATCTCTATTAGGTCACCCCTCATCCTTCTCTTTTCAAGAGAAAAGAGACCCGGCCTGTTCATCCTTTCCTGATATGTGTACCCTCGCATTTCTGGTATCATCCTTGTTAATCTTCAATGCAGCCTCTCAAGTGCTTCTATATCCTTTTTATAATATGGTAACCAGAATTGTACGCAGTGCTCTAAATGTGGTCTAACCAGGGTTCGATACAGGTTTAGCATAACTTCCCTACTTTTCAATTCTATCCCTCTAGAAATAAACCCTAGTGCTTGGTTTGCTTTTTTTATGGCCTTGCTAACCTGTGTCGATACTTTGTGATTTGTGTATTTGTACTCCGAGATTACCCTTTGTTCCTCTAGCCCATTTAGATTCTTATTTTCCAAGTAATATGTGACCTCCCTATTTCTCTTACCAAAATGTAATACCTCACATTTATCTGTGTTGAATTTAATTTGCCAATTATATGCCCATTCTGCAAGTTCATTAACGTCTTCTTGTAATTTGTTGCAGTCCTCCTCAGTATTGACTATCCCCCCAATTTGGTGTCATCCGCTAATTTAGAAATTGTGTTTTTAATTCCAAATTCTAAATCATGAATATAAATTGTGAGCAACAGTGGTCCCAGCACTGATCCTTGTGGAACACCACTACCCACCTTCTGCCACTCTGAATAGCTACCCTTTATCCCTACTCTTTGCTTTCTGCCTTGAAGCCAGCCAGCTATCCATTCTGCTACTTGTCCCCTGACTCCGCAATCCCGACCTTATTTATTAGTCTATTATGTGGTACCTTACCGAGGGCCTTTTGAAAATCTAGATAAGTTATATCTTCTGCATTACCCTTGTCTATTCTCTCTGTTACCTCTTCAAAAAATTCAATGAGGTTGGTCAAGCAAGACTTTCCCTTTTGAAATCCATGCTGACTATTTGTTATTATGTTTTTCGTTTCTAGATGTCCTTCTATTTTCTCCTTTAGTGAGGGTTCTATTATTTTTCATACCACCGATGTTAAGCTGACTGGTCTATAGTTCCCTGGACATGTTCTATCTCCCTTCTTAAATATAGGTATTACGTTAGCTATCCGCCAGTCCTCTGGCACTACACCTTTTTCTAACGAATTACTAAATATGTGTAGTAATGCCTCTGCTATCTCTTCCCTAGATTCTTTTAAAATGCGTGGATGTAATCCATCCGGACCAGAGGTTTTATCCTCTTTGAATTTCATTAGTTTATTTAGTATATCTCCTCGTTTTATTTTAAATGCATTTAACTCATTACTAATCTCATCATCCGATGTCATCTCTACCTGTTCTATCTCCTTGGTAAATACTGAAGCAAAGTAATTATTTAATATCTCTGTCCTCTCTATTGCTGCCTGTGGTATTATCCTCTCCATCCCTTAGTGGCCCTATTCCGATCCCGACCTTCCTTTTTTATTGATGTGCCTGTAAAATATTTACTCTTTTGTTTTATGTTCCTTGATAATTTAATTTCATAGTTCCTCTTTGTATTCCTAATTGTTTTTTTGACTTCTCTGCTAATCCCTTCATATTCTCCCTTATCACGCTCTCCCCTGCTGTCCGTGTACTTAATGTAGGCCTCTTACCTTACCCTCAATGCTTCCCTTATGGCTTTATTCATCCACGGTGTCTCATTTAACTAGGCGCACTCCCTGTTCTTTCCCATAGCCCTGAAAAAAAATTTCCTTTCAAGTATTTATCTAATTCCCTTTTGAAAGTTATGGTTGAATCTGTTTCTACCACCCTTTCAGGCATTCTAGATCATAACAACTCACTATATTAAAAAAAAATCCTCATGTCGCATCGGGTTCTGTTGCCAATTACCTTAAACCTGTGTCCTTTGGTTACCGACCCTACTGCCACTGAAGACAGATTCTCCTTATTTACTCTATCAAAACACTTCATGATTTTGAACACCTCTTTCAAATCTCCTGTCAACCTTCCCTGCTCTAAGGAGAAGAACCCCAGTTTCTCCAGTCTATCCATAAAACTGAAGCCTTTCAACTCTGCTACCATTCTAGTAAACCTCCTCTGCACCCTCTCCTAGGCCTTGACATCCTCCCTAAAGTGTGGTGCCCAGAATTAGCTGAGGCCTAACCAGTGTTTTATAAAGGTTTAGCATAATTTATTTTCTTTTGTACTCTATGGGCAGGATTTTCATTGGGCCGTGGAGTCGGGATTGGAGGCGTGTGGGGGGTTAAAATCCCGAAATCAGGGGTCCCGACCCCATCCCACCTCCATGCCAGTTTCAAAGGAGGCAGGTACCCGACCCGCACTGGGACCCGCCTACCCGAGGCGGGAAGGGATTAGTGCCAATTAACTGCCTGTTAACAGGCAGTTTTTAGCCTAATCCCTATTTTTAAGGTTGAAGTGTGGGATTTTCGACGGCTCCAAACCACGCCAAGTTAGAGGAGGCGGGCCGTCGGATTGAAGGACTTGAAGGGGTCGAGATGTCATTGTTCAGGTGAGTGATGGGTGCATGAGTGCAAAGGTAAGTGTGTTTGGTGTGCGTAAAGTGATTAAATAAGTTTTACATACCTTTTCTTACCTTTTCAGCCTTCCTTCCTTTAGGTCTCAGGAGTCCCTCATCGCACAGAAAGCAGAATGGCCGTGAACTGTCAAAAGTGACAGTCTGCAGCTTTCTGTGCAGGAGAGATTTCTAACTGAGTCTGTGGAGAAGGACTCATGTTAGAAGTAAGACTGTCAGGCCTAGAAATTCAGTTTGGGCCCGCCAGCTGGCGTGCGCCCAAAAGTTAGCGCTGAGCGCGGAGCCAGTTGCGACCGTCAGATATTCAGTTTTTGCGCCCCAAGTCGGAACCGGGCGCTATTCCAGGGTGTGCCCGCCCCCGCTTGGGGCGCTGAAACTGAATTTCAGCGCTCTAGGCGCCGCTGCACCACCCGCTGCGGAGCGGCAGGCTGCGGTACTGCAGGCCTCCTCCTTCTCTTAAGGGGGAGGTGCCTGCAACAGGGAGATCGCCGCTGGATAGTGCCGGCAAATGAGCCCGGCACCACGGAGAAGTGCCGGGTTCGCGGAAAGCAGCTGGCAATGCCACGGGGGGGGGCGGTGGAGGAGGCCGGGGAAGGAGGTGTGGGCAGGTGGCCGCCGAAAAAGCGGCCGGCCGCACCTCCACCTTAAAGCGCCCCACTAAGGCTACAGTACGGCCCCGTTTTCTGAACGCTGTTTGCGGCCGCTGCGGAAGAGGCAGCCGCAAGTCAATATGGGGGTCGGGCCGGTAGCGGGGTGGTAGCGGGGCACTGCGCACACCGATGACGTCATCGGTGCCGGCGCAGCGCTAACGGCTACCGCCGCCATTACCGCTGCGCTGAATATCAGCACAAACTCCTCTATTGGCGCAGAAGCCCTCTTTGGGCGGTAACTGGCCGCAAAGCTGGCAGCGCCTTACTGAATTTCTAGGCCTCAGTGTTTGACAGCTTCAAACAGCTGTGAAACGCTGATATTTCATCTGTCAAAAGCTCTTGACAGATGAAATTTCAGTCTGTGATGTCGCCTGTTGTCGAGTGGCCCTTAATTGGCCTGCTGAGCCCGCTGGGCAGGCTCAACAAGGTCAATCAAGTTAAAATCGCGTGGATTGGCTGCATCTCGATGGAGGCGGGACTACAACCCCGAAAGTTGTAGTCCTGCCTCCAAACCAACTCCTGAATGAAAATCCTGCCCTTTGCCTCTATTAATAAAGCCAAGGACCCCATATGCCTTTTTAATAGCATTCTCAACTTGTCCTGCCACCTTCAAAGAACATTACAAATAGGAGCAGGAGTTGGCATTTGGCCCGTTGAGCCTGCTCCGCCATTCAATGAGATCATGGCTGATCTTCTACCTCAACTCCACCTTCCCTCACTATCGCCATATCCCTTAATTCCCTTAGCTCCCCAAAACTTATTGACCTCTGTCTTGAATATACTCAATGACTGAGCATCCACAGCTCTCTGGGGTAGAGAATGCCAAAGATTCACAACCCTTTGAGTGAAGAAATTTCTCCTCATCTCAGTCCTAAATGGCCGACCCCTTATTCTGAGACTGTGACCCCGTGTTCTCGATTCCCCAGCCAGGGGAAACATTTTCTCAGCATTAACCCTGTCAATCCCCTTAAGAATTTTATATGTTTTAATTAGATCACCTCTCATTCTTCTAAACTCTAGGGAATATAGGCCTAGTCTACTCAATCTCTCCTCATAGGGCAATCCCCCCATCCCAGGAACCAGTCTGGTGAACCTTCGTTGCACTCCCTCTAAGGCAAGTATGTCTTTCATTCGGTAAGGAGACCAGAACTGTGCACAGTACTCCAGGTGTGGCCTCACCAATGCCCTGTATAATTGTAGTAAGACTTCTTTACTCTTATACTCTAATCCCTTTGTAACACAAGCTAACATACCATTTGCTTTCCTAATTGCTTGCTGTACCTGCATGTTAACTTTCTGTGATTCATGTACAAGGACATCCAGGTCCCTTTAAATGCCAACATTTCCCAGTCTCTCACCATTCAAAAAATATTCTGCTTTTTTGTTTTTCCTGCCAAAGTGGATAACTTCACACTTCCCCACATTGTATTCCATTTGCCATGTTCTTGCCCACTCAGTCAATCTCTCTGGAGCCTCCTTGCATCCTCCTCACAGCTTACTTTCCCACCTAACTTTGTATCATCAGCAAACTTGGATACGTTACACTCAGTCCCTTCATCTAAGTCATTAATATAGATTGTAAATAGCTGAGGCCCAAGCACTGATCCTTGCGATATCCCACTAGTTACAGCCTGCCAACCCAAAAAGTCCCGTTTATTCCTACTCTCTGTTTTCTGTCCATTAACCAATCCTCAATCCATGGTAATATATTACCCCCAATCCCATGAGTCCTAATACCTCTTGTGTGGCAACTTATCGAATGCTTTTTGAAATTTCCAAAAGACCCCCAGGTCTCTCTGTTCCTGCACCCCTTTTAAAATTGTACCATTTAGTTTATATTGCCTTTCCTCATTCCTCCTAACAAAATGAACCATTTCATATTCCTCAGCGTTAAATTTTATCTGCCTTGTGACTACCCATTTCACCAGGCTGTCGGTGTCCTCTTGACGTCTGTTACTGGCCACCTCACAGCTTACTACATTTCCGTGTCAGCTGCAAACTTTGACATTTTGCCCTGTATACCCAAGTCCATGTCATTCATATATATATATACATTAAAAACAGCAGTGATCCCAACACCAACCCCTGGGGGACACCACTGTACATTTCCCTCCAGTCTGAAAAAACAACCCTTTATCACCACTCTGCTTTCTGTCCCTTAGTCAATTTCGTATCCACGCAACCACTGTCCCTTATAGCCCATGGGCTTCAATTTTGCTAAAGAATCTATGCAGTCCTTTCTAATGACAGTGCTCTAACACACCACACTATGGAATCCTTTCTAATGACAGTGCTCTAACACACCACACTATAGAATCCTTTCTAATGACAGTGCTCTAACACACCACACTATAGAATCCATTCTAATGACAGTGCTCTAACACACCACACTATGGAATCCATTCTAATGACAGTGCTCTAACACACCACACTATAGAATCTATTCTAATGACAGTGCTCTAACACACCACACTATGGAATCCATTCTAATGGCAGTGCTCTAACACACCACACTATGGAATCCATTCTAATGACAGTGCTCTAACACACCACACTATAGAATCCTTTCTAATGACAGTGCTCTAACACACCACACTATGGAATCCATTCTAATGACAGTGCTGTAACACACCACACTATGGAATCCATTCTAATGACAGTGCTCTAACACACCACACTATGGAATCCATTCTAATGACAGTGCTGTAACACACCACACTATGGAATCCATTCTAATGACAGTGCTCTAACACACCACACTATGGAATCCATTCTAATGGCAGTGCTCTAACACACCACATTATGAAATCCCTTCTAATGACAGTGCTCTAACACACCACACTATGGAATCCATTCTAATGAAAGTGCTCTAACACACCACACTATGGAATCCATTCTAATGACAATGCTCTAACACACCACACTATAGAATCCCTTCTAATGACAGTGCTCTAACACACCACACTATGGAATCCATTCTAATGACAGTGCTCTAACACACCACACAATCGAATCCATTCTAATGACAGTGCTCTAACACACCACACTATGAAATCCATTCTAATGACAGTGCTCTAAAACACCACACTATAGAATCCATTCTAATGACAGTGCTCTAACACACCACACTATGAAATCCATTCTAATGACAGTGCTCTAACACACCACACTATGGAATCCATTCTAATGACAGTGCTCTAACACACCACACTATAGAATCCCTTCTAATGACAGTGCTCTAACACACCACACCATGGAATCCATTCTAATGACAGTGCTCTAACACACCACACTATGAAATCCATTCTAATGACAGTGCTCTAACACACCACACTATGGAATCCATTCTAATGACAGTGCTCTAACACACCACACTATGGAATCCATTCTAATGACAGTGCTCTAACACACCACACTATGGAATCCATTCTAATGACAGTGCTCTAACACACCACACTATGGAATCCATTCTAATGACAGTGCTCTAACACACCACACTATGAAATCCATTCTAATGACAGTGCTCTAACACACCACACTATAGGATCCATTCTAATGACAGTGCTCTAACACACCACACTATAGAATCCATTCTAATGACAGTGCTCTAACACACCACACTATGAAATCCATTCTAATGACAGTGCTCTAACACACCACACTATAGAATCCATTCTAATGACAGTGCTCTAACACACCACACCATGGAATCCATTCTAATGACAGTGCTCCAACACACCACACCATGGAATCCATTCTAATGACAGTGCTCTAACACACCACACCATGGAATCCATTCTAATGACAGTGCTCTAACACACCACACTATGGAATCCATTCTAATGACAGTGCTCTAACACACCACACTATGGAATCCATTCTAATGACAGTGCTCTAACACACCACACTATGGAATCCATTCTAATGACAGTGCTCTAACACACCACACTATAGAATCCATTCTAATGACAGTGCTCTAACACACCACACTATGGAATCCATTCTAATGACAGTGCTCTAACACACCACACTATAGAATCCATTCTAATGACAGTGCTCTAACACACCACACTATGAAATCCATTCTAATGACAGTGCTCTAACACACCACACCATGGAATCCATTCTAATGACAGTGCTCTAACACACCACACCATGGAATCCATTCTAATGACAGTGCTCTAACACACCACACTATGGAATCCATTCTAATGACAGTGCTCTAACACACCACACTGTAGAATCCATTCTAATGACAGTGCTCTAACACACCACACCATGGAATCCATTCTAACGACAGTGCTCTAACACACCACACTATGGAACCCATTCTAATGACAGTGCTCTAACACACCACACTATAGAATCCATTCTAATGACAGTGCTCTAACACACCACACCATGAAATCCATTCTAATGACAGTGCTCTAACACACCACACTATGGAATCCATTCTAATGACAGTGCTCTAACACACCACACTATAGAATCTATTCTAATGACAGTGCTCTAACACACCACACTATGGAACCCATTCTAATGACAGTGCTCTAACACACCACACTGTAGAATCCATTCTAATGACAGTGCTCTAACACACCACACTATGGAACCCATTCTAATGACAGTGCTCTAACACACCACACTGTAGAATCCATTCTAATGACAGTGCTCTAACACACCACACCATGGAATCCATTCTAATGACAGTGCTCTAACACACCACACCATGGAATCCATTCTAATGACAGTGCTCTAACACACCACACTATGGAATCCAATATAATGACAGTGCTCTAACACACCACACTATGGAATCCATTCTAATGACAGTGCTCTAACACACCACACCATGGAATCCATTCTAATGGCAGTGCTCTAACGCACCACACTATGGAATCCATTCTAATGACAGTGCTCTAACACACCACACTATGGAATCCATTCTAATGACAGTGCTCTAACACACCACACTATGGAATCCATTCTAATGACAGTGCTCTAACACACCACACTATGGAATCCATTCTAATGACAGTGCTCTAACACACCACACCATGGAATCCATTCTAATGACAGTGCTCTAACACACCACACCATGGAATCTATTCTAATGACAGTGCTCTAACACACCACACTATGGAATCCATTCTAATGACAGTGCTCTAACACACCACACTATGGAATCCATTCTAATGACAGTGCTCTAACGCACCACACTATAGAATCCCTTCTAATGACAGTGCTCTAACACACCACACCATGGAATCCATTCTAATGACAGTGCTCTAACACACCACACCATGGAATCCATTCTAATGACAGTGCTCTAACACACCACACTATGGAATCCATTCTAATGACAGTGCTCTAACACACCACACTATGGAATCCATTCTAATGACAGTGCTCTAACGCACCACACTATAGAATCCCTTCTAATGACAGTGCTCTAACACACCACACCATGGAATCCATTTTAATGACAGTGCTCTAACACACCACACTATAGAATCCATTCTAATGACAGTGCTCTAACACACCACACTATAGAATCCCTTCTAATGACAGTGCTCTAACACACCACACCATGGAATCCATTCTAATGGCAGTGCTCTAACGCACCACACTATGGAATCCATTCTAATGACAGTGCTCTAACACACCACACTATGGAATCCATTCTAATGACAGTGCTCTAACACACCACACTATGGAATCCATTCTAATGACAGTGCTCTAACACACCACACTATGGAATCCATTCTAATGACAGTGCTCTAACACACCACACCATGGAATCCATTCTAATGACAGTGCTCTAACACACCACACCATGGAATCTATTCTAATGACAGTGCTCTAACACACCACACTATGGAATCCATTCTAATGACAGTGCTCTAACACACCACACTATAGAATCCCTTCTAATGACAGTGCTCTAACACACCACACTATGGAATCCATTCTAATGACAGTGCTCTAACGCACCACACTATAGAATCCCTTCTAATGACAGTGCTCTAACACACCACACCATGGAATCCATTCTAATGACAGTGCTCGAACACACCACACTATGGAATCCATTCTAATGACAGTGCTCTAACACACCACACTATGGAATCCATTCTAATGACAGTGCTCTAACACACCACACTATGGAATCCATTCTAATGACAGTGTTCTAACGCACCACACTATAGAATCCCTTCTAATGACAGTGCTCTAACACACCACACCATGGAATCCATTTTAATGACAGTGCTCTAACACACCACACTATAGAATCCATTCTAATGACAGTGCTCTAACACACCACACTATAGAATCCCTTCTAATGACAGTGCTCTAACACACCACACCATGGAATCTATTCTAATGACAGTGCTCTAACGCACCACACTATGGAATCCATTCTAATGACAGTGCTCTAACGCACCACACTATGGAATCCATTCTAATGACAGTGCTCTAACGCACCACACTATGGAATCTATTCTACTGACAGTGCTCTAACGCACCACACTATAGAATCCATTCTAATGACAGTGCTCTAACGCACCACACTATAGAATCCCTTCTAATGACAGTGCTCTAACACACCACACTATAGAATCTATTCTAATGACAGTGCTCTAACACACCACACTATAGAATCCATTCTAATGACTGTGCTCTAACACACCACACTATGAAATCCATTCTAATGACAGTGCTCTAACACACCACACTATAGAATCCATTCTAATGACAGTGCTCTAACACACCACACTATGGAATCCATTCTAATGACAGTGCTCTAACGCACCACACTATGGAATCCATTCTAATGACAGTGCTCTAACGCACCACACTATGGAATCCATTCTAATGACAGTGCTCTAACGCACCACACTATGGAATCCATTCTAATGACAGTGCTCTAACACACCACACTATGGAATCCATTCTAATGACAGTGCTCTAACACACCACACCATGGAATCTATTCTAATGACAGTGCTCTAACGCACCACACTATGGAATCCATTCTAATGACAGTGCTCTAACACACCACACCATGGAATCTATTCTAATGACAGTGCTCTAACGCACCACACTATGGAATCCATTCTAATGACAGTGCTCTAACGCACCACACTATGGAATCCATTCTAATGGCAGTGCTCTAACGCACCACACTATGGAATCTATTCTAATGACAGTGCTCTAACACACCACACCATGGAATCTATTCTAATGACAGTGCTCTAACGCACCACACTATGGAATCCATTCTAATGACAGTGCTCTAACGCACCACACTATAGAATCCCTTCTAATGACAGTGCTCTAACACACCACACTATAGAATCTATTCTAATGACAGTGCTCTAACACACCACACCATGAAATCCATTCTGATGACAGTGCTCTAACATACCACACTATAGAATCTATTCTAATGACAGTGCTCTAACACACCACACTATGGAACCCATTCTAATGACAGTGCTCTAACACACCACACTGTAGAATCCATTCTAATGACAGTGCTCTAACACACCACACCATGGAATCCATTCTAATGACAGTGCTCTAACACACCACACCATGGAATCCATTCTAATGACAGTGCTCTAACACACCACACTATGGAATCCAATATAATGACAGTGCTCTAACACACCACACCATGGAATCCATTCTAATGGCAGTGCTCTAACGCACCACACTATGGAATCCATTCTAATGACAGTGCTCTAACACACCACACTATGGAATCCATTCTAATGACAGTGCTCTAACACACCACACTATGGAATCCATTCTAATGACAGTGCTCTAACACACCACACTATGGAATCCATTCTAATGACAGTGCTCTAACACACCACACCATGGAATCCATTCTAATGACAGTGCTCTAACACACCACACTATGGAATCCATTCTAATGACAGTGCTCTAACACACCACACTATGGAATCCATTCTAATGACAGTGCTCTAACGCACCACACTATAGAATCCCTTCTAATGACAGTGCTCTAACACACTACACCATGGAATCCATTCTAATGACAGTGCTCTAACACACCACACTATGGAATCCATTCTAATGACAGTGCTCTAACACACCACACTATAGAATCCCTTCTAATGACAGTGCTCTAACGCACCACACTATGGAATCCATTCTAATGACAGTGCTCTAACGCACCACACTATGGAATCCATTCTAATGACAGTGCTCTAACACACCACACTATGGAATCCATTCTAATGACAGTGCTCTAACACACCACACTATGGAATCCATTCTAATGACAGTGTTCTAACACAACACACTATAGAATCCATTCTAATGACAGTGCTCTAACACAACACTGTAAGGAATGACCCAGATTCTGCCTCGCCTCGCCACCAGAGGGCTCCATGAACTCTCTTAATTGTGTCCTACTTTATTCATTATTGTATTCACCTGTGCATTGTTAGATGCCTACTATTTAAGTGGTGTTCACTTTATGTTCATTGCTTAGTCTTGAGTTTCACTGCCTGGTGATACTGCTTGCTGGCCTGCTAACCTGTATACTGTGCTGTTGTTATTTTGTTTATGTCAAGTAAAGTCTACCTTTGTTTTGCAGCCTAACCTCTGCTTCAGTTTGCCTTACTGCAGCTGGGTCCACCGAGTTCCGGTCCTTACAGCAAGACTGAGCCATCCTGATCACCCCCTCACTGTTGTTGCCCTGGATGGAAGACCCCTGGGCTCTGGAACCATTCACCATCATACTGTCCCCCTGTGTTTGGGCGTGGAAGGACAACATTTCGAGACCATCCAATTCTCCCTTATCCACTCTCCCGAGTTTCCATTAATTCTGGGTTACCCTTGGTTGGCCTGCCATAATCCTCGCTTGGATTGGGCCACCGGCCGGCTTACGGAATGGGGCTCCGCCTGCCATACTACCTGTCTTCGCGCCAAGTCTCCTTCCCAGCCCAGGAGTCCCCATCACGCTCTGAATTGTCCCGAGTGCCACCCGAGTATGAGGATCTAAAAGAGGTCTTCAGTAAGGTTTGAGCCACATCACTTCCCCCTCATAGGCCATATGACTGTGCCGTTGACCTCCTGCCTGGGACATGCCCACCTAGGGGTAGGATCTTTTCCCTTTCTGCTCCTGAGAGTGCCGCCATGGAGGAGTACATCCGTGACGCCCTCGCCGCTGGCTTCATCCGTCCGTCCACCTCTCCTGCTGGTGCCGGTTTTTTCTTCGTGAGTAAGAAAGATGGAGGTCTCCGTCCCTGCATCGACTACCGTGGCCTTAACCGGATTACTATAAAGAACCGTTATCCTCTTCCACTCATGTCGATGGCCTTCGAGCTACTTCAGGGAGCCACGGTCTTCACAAAATTGGACCTCCGCAATGCCTACAACCTCATCCGCGTCCGCGAAGGGGACAAGTGGAAGACGGCATTCAACACACCTACTGGGCACTGAGAACCTGGTTATGCCCTTTGGATTGACCAACGCCCCTGCTGTGTTCCAGGCGCTCATCAACGACGTTCTCCGAGACATGCTGAATCGCTTTGTTTTTGTCTACCTGGATGACATTCTCATTTTCTCCAAAACTCTTCACGATCATGTCCAGCATGTAAGACAAGTCCTGCAGCTTTTGCTTAACAACCTCTTGTTTGTCAAGGCTGAGAAGTGTGAATTTCACGTTTCCACGGTTTCATTTGAGTGGCGCCCCCTGCCTTACCACCTGCCGCTAGCAATGACAGGTTGAGGGGAGCGTTTTGCAGTCGGGAAGGGACTGGGGGAGCGCTATTTAAAGGCAACCGCTTCCTGCCTTTATTTGTCGGCGACAGTTTTGCACCACACATTCAGAGAGAGAGAGAGGCTTCTGGAGAGATTCAATGTTGTGTGAAGGAGTTTTGGATACTGAGCAGCACTTTGCCGGTTCATTTTGATTTGACCTTCCTTGCATCGATTTAGAATAGGCTATGGGGGCTGCACTCTGAGCTCTTTCCCTGGGCCTCTCCATTGTTCTTTCCAGCAGATTTGATGTACAGGTCTCTCCAGGCCAAGATTCAAGGCTGCAATGAGCAGGGTGTGGATGGAGAGCAAAGTCGACCCTCCCCTTTAAAAACTGACCGGCACCAGTGTGTCTGTGCTCCATTGCTGGCTGACATCACATGAGCTTCGCCAGCGCTCTGAGGTAGCGCCTCGCTCCTCGGCCTTAAGAGAGGTGTGTAGCGCCTGATTTAGTGCTACAATCACCTCCAGGGGTGATAGAAGCCAAGTTTGCAGTCGGAGGCGATAATTAGCACCAGGCGCTAAACTTTGCGCCCGGCCGATAATCGCACCCCGAACGGGGAGATACTGAATTTCTCCCCCCAGAGAGTTTAACCAAGGTAATAGGGCATTAGTGACTAAAGTCACATCAGGGGAAAATAGTAAACAGTTAAAAGTAAAAGTGCTATATCTGAATGCACAAAGCATTCATAACAAGATAGCTGAATTAATGGCACAAATGGAGATAAATGGGTTTGATCTCAAAGCCATTACTGAGACATGGTTGCAGGGTGACCAAGGTTGGGAACTAAATATTCCAGGGTACTTTTAGAAAAGATCGGCAAAATGAAAAAGGAGGTGGGAGAAGGTGTAGTGTAGCCCTGATAATAAAGGATGAGATAAAGACAGAAGTGGAAATGGATCTTAGCCCAGAAAATCTGGATGTAGAATCAGTATGGGTGGAGCTAAGAAATAGCAATGGACAGAAAACACTGGTGGGAGTAGTTTATAGGCCCCCTAACAGTAGTTACAATGTTGGACAGAGTATAAATCAGCAAATTAAAGGAGCATGTAACAAGCGTAATGCAATAATCGTGGGGGCCTTTAATCTTCATAGACTGGGCAAACCAAATCGGCAAAAGTACTGTGGAGGATGAGTTCACGGAATCCATTTGAGAGATTTCTAGAAAAATATGTTGAGAAACCAATTAGGGAACAGGCTATTTTATATCTAGTATTGATTAATGAGATAGAGTTAATTAGTAATCTTACAGTAAAGGATCCTCTGGGGAAGAGTGATTATAATATGATAGAATTTCATATTGAGTTTGAAAGTCCGAAAGTGGGATTTTAAATTTAATCAGAGCCAATTACATAGGTATGAGAGGCGAGTTGGCTGCGTTAGATTGGGAAATTAGATTAAAAGATATTGCGATAGATAAGCAATGGCAAACATATAAAGAAATAATTCATAATTCTCAATGAACATACAGCCCCTTGAGGAATAAAAACTCCACAAGAAAAATCACCCAACCATGGCTAACGAGAGAAGTTAAGGCCAGTATTAGATTAAAAGAAGAGGCTTACAATGCTGCCAGAAAGAGTAGTAAGCCTGGAGGTAAAAACAGAAAATGCTGGAAATACTCAGCAGGTCAGGCAGCATCTGTGGAGAGAGAAACAGAGTTAACGTTTCAGGTTGATGACCTTTCATTAGAACCCAGTTCTGGCGAAAGATCATCGACCTGAAACGTTAACTGTGTTTCTGTCTCCACAGAACATAAGAACATAAGGCGTAGGAGCAGGAGTAGGTCATTTGGCTCCTCGAGCCTGCTCCATCATTCAATAAGATTATGGCTGATCTGATCTTGGCATCAACTCCACTTCCCTGCCCGCTCCCCATAACCCTCGACTCCCTTAAAAAATCTGTCTATCTCCACCTTAAATATATTTAATGACCCAGTCTCCACAGCTCTCTGGGGAAGAGAATTCCAAAGATTCACGACCCTCTGAGAGAAGAAATTTCTCCTCATTTCCGATTTAAAAGGGTGTCCCCTTATTCTGAAATTATGCCCCCTAGTTCTAGATATCCCCATGAGGGGAAGCATCCTCTCTGCATCTACCCTGTCAAGCCCCTTCAGAATCTTATATGTTTCAATAAGATCCCCTCCCATTCTTCTAAACTCCAATGAGTATAATAACCTGCTCACCCTTTCTTCATAAGACAACACCTTCATCTCCGGAATCAAACTCGTGAACCTTCTCTGAACTGCCTCCAATGCAAGTATATCCTTCCTTAAATAAGGAGACCAAAACTGTACGCAGTACTCCAGGTGTGGTCTCACCAATGCCCTGTACAGTAGTAACAGGACTTCCCTACTTTTATACTCCATTCCCTTTGCAATAAAGGCCAACATTCCATTTGCCTTCCAAATTACTTGCTGTACCTGCATGCTAACTTTTTGTGATTCATGTACAAGGACCCCCAGAGCCCTCTGTACCTCAGCATTTTGTAATCTCTCCCCATTTAAATAATAATTTGCTTTTTTATTTTTCCTACCAAAGTGGATAACCTCGCATTTTCCCACATTAAACTCCATCTGCCAGATTTTTGCCCACTCACTTAGCCTATCAATATCCCTTTGGAGATTCTTTGCGTCCTCCACACAATTTGTTTTCCCACCTGTCTTTGTATCATCAGCAAATTTGGCTACATTACACTCGGTCCCTTCATCTAAGTCATTAATATAGATTGTAAATAGTTGAGGCCCCAGCACTGATCCCTGCCGCACCCCACTAGTTACAGTTTGCCAACCTGAAAATGACCCATTTATCCTGACTCTCTGTTTTCTGTTAGTTAGCCAATCCTCTATCCATGCTAATATATTAGCTCTTATCTTGTGCAATAACCTTTTATGTGGCACCTTATCAAATGCCTTCTGGAAACCCAAATACACAACATCTACTGGTTCCCCTTTATCCACCCTGCTCGTTATATCCTCAAAGAACTCCAGCAAATTTGTCAAACATGATTTCCCTTTCATAAAACCACTGACTCTGCTTGACTATATTATGATTTTCTAAATGTCCTGCTACCACTTCCTTAATGATGGTCTCCAGCATTTTCCCAATGACAGATGTTAGGCTAACTGGTTGATAGTTGCCTGCTTTCTGTCTCCCTCCTTTCTTAAATAGGAGCGTTACATTTGCGATTTTCCAATCCGCTGGGACCTCTCCAGAATCCAGGGAATTTTGGTAGATTACAACCAATGCATCCACTATCTCTGCAGCCACCTCTTTTAAGACTCTGGGATGCAGGCCATCGGGTCCAGGGGACTTGTCCACCTTTAGTCCCATTAGCTTGCCTAGTACTTTCTCTCTAGTGATAGTGATTGTTTTAAGTTCCCCTGCCAGCCCAATAGCCCCTTGATTATCCATTATTGGGATGCTTTTAACATCTTCTACCGTGAAGACCGATACAAAATATTTGTTCAAAGTCTCCACCATTTCCCTGTTTCCCATTATTAATTCCCCAGGCTCATCCTCTAGGGGACCAACATTTACTTTAGCTACTCTCTTCCTTTTTATATACCTGTAGAAGCTCTTACTGTCTGTTTTTATCTTTCTTGCTAGCTTAATCTCATAAGCTATCTTCTCTCTCTATCATTTTTTTAGGCATCCTTTGCTGGTTTTTAAACATTTCCCAATCCTCTGGCCTTCCACTATTCTTCACAACATTGTATGCTTTTGTTTTCAATTTGATACCATCCTTTACTTCCTTAGTATACACTCTAAGAACTCTTCCTCAAGTCTACCTTTGCCAATTTGCTTTGTCCAATCAATATGAAGATTAAAATCTCCCATGATTATAGCTGTACTTTTCATACAAGCCTCTATTATTTCTTGATTTATACTCTGTCCTACAGTGTGGCTACTGTTTGGGGGCCTGTAGACCACTCCCACCAGTGACCTCTTACCCTTATTATTTCTTATCTCCACCCAAACTGATTCTACGTCTTGATTTTCTAGGCCAATATCATTTCTCATTACTGCACTGATCTCATCCCTTATTAACAGAGCTACACCAACTCCTTTTCCTTTCTGCCTATCCTTGCGGAATGGCAAATACCCCTGAATATTCAGTTCCCAGCCTTGGTCACCTTGCAACCACGTTTCTGTAATGGCAATCAGATCATACCCATTTATTTCTATTTGTGCTGTCAACTCATCTATCTTGTTACGAATGCTGCGTGCGTTCAGATATAGAGTTTTTAATTTTGTCTTTTTACCATTTTTCCCTACTCTGACCTCTCTATCTGATGCACTCTTATGTGTATATGCTCTGCCCCTTCCTGTCACACTCTGGTTATCATTACCCCTATTGCTACCCTGCACTTCTGCCTTCTCATTTTTCTTTGACTTTTTTAATTTCCGCTCAGCATATCCCTCCCCCCCCCCACTATTTAGTTTAAAGCTGCCTGACCTGTTGAGTATTTACAGTATTTTATGTTTTCATTTCAGAGTCCAGCATCCGCAGTATTTTGCTTTTACATTAGTAAGCCTGAGGATTGGGAGGGTTTTAGAAATCAGCAAAGGACGACCAAGAAATTGATAAAGAGGGAGAAAATAGAAAACGAGCGTAAACTAGCAAGAAATATAAAAGCAGATTGCAAGAGCTTCTACAAGTATGTAAAAAGGAAGAGAGTAGTGAAAGCAAGTGTGGGTTCCCTGGAGACAGAGGCAGGAGAAATTATAATGGGGAATAAGGAAATGGAAGAGACGTTAAACAAATACATTGTATCTGTCTTCACAGTAGAAGACACAAAAAGCATAGTACGGAAACAAGGGTCTAATGAGAGTGAGGAATTTAAATTATTAATATCAGTAAAGCAAAAGAACTGGAAAAATTAATGGGACTAAGCCGACAGATCCACTGGACCTGCTGGCCTATATCCTAGGGTTTTAAAAGAGGTGGCTGCTGAGATCGTGGATGCATTGATTTTGATCTTCCAAAATTCCCTAGATTCTAGAACGGTTCCCATGGATTGGAAGGTAGCAAATGTAACCCCACTATTAAAGAAAGGCAGGAAGAGAGAAAACAGGGAACTATAGGCCAGTTAGTAGTACATCAGTGGTAGGGAAATAGCTAGAATCTATTATCAGGGATGTGGTAACAGGGCATTTAGAAAATCACAATATGATTAGGCAGAGTCAACATGATTTTATGAAAGGGAAATCGTGTTTAACAAATCTGTTATGAGTTTTTTGAGGGATCAACTAGCAGATAGAGGGAACCAGTGGATGTAGTATATTTGGATTTTCGATAAGGTGCCACACAAGAGGTTGTTACACAAAATTAGGGCTCATGGGATTGGGGGTAATATATTAGCTTGGATTGAGGATTGGTTAACAGAGAGTAGGAATAAATGGGTCATTTTCAGGTTGGCAGGGTGTAACTAGTGGGGCGCTGCAAGGATCAGTGCTTGGGCCTCAGCTATTTACTATGGCTTAAATGAGAGGACCGAGTGTAAAGTATCCAAGTTTGCTAACGATACAAAGCTAGGTGGGAAAGTAAGTTGTGAGGAGGGCGCAAAGCGGCTGCAAAGTGATATAGACCGGTTAAGTGAGTGGACAAGAAGGCAGCAGATGGAATATAATATGGGGAAGTGTGAAATTATCCACTTTGGTAGGAAGAATAGAAAAGCAGAGTTTTTTAAAAGGCGAGACTTGTAAATGTTGGTATGCTGAGGGATTTGGGTACCCTTGTACATGAATCACAGAAAGTTAACACACAGGTACAAGCAATTACGAAGGCAAATGGTATGTTAACCTTTATTGTAAGGGGGTTGGAGTATAAGAATAAGGAAGTCTTGCTGCATATTATATAGGGCCCGGTGAGACCACACCTGGAGTACTGTGTACAGTTCTGGTCTCCTTACCTAAGGAAGGATATACTTGCCTTAGAGGGGGTGCAATGAAGGTTCACTCGTTGATTCCTGGGATGAGAGGGCTGTCCTATGAGGAGAGATTGAGTAGAATGGACCCATATTCTCTGGGGTTTAGAAGAATGAGAAGTGATCTCATTAAAATGCATAAAATTCATAGAGGGCTTGACAGGGTTGATGCTGAGAAGCTGTTTCCACTGACTGGAGAGTTTAAAACCGGGGGCCATAGTCTCAGGATAAGGGGTCGGCCATTTAGGACTGAGATGAGGAGAAATTTCTTTAGTTAGAGGATTGTGAGTCTTTGGAATTCTCTACCCCAGAGGGCTGTCGAGGCTCAGTTGTTGAGTATTTTCAAGACAGAGATCGATAGATTTTTGGATACTAAGGGAATCAAGGGATATGGGGAGAGTGCAGGAAAGTGGCATTGAGGTAGAAGATCAGCCATGATCTTATTGACTGGCAGAGCAGGCTCGAGGGGCCGTATTGCCTACTCCTGCTCCTATTTTTTATGTTCTTAACACTATACATGCACTCTAAATCACCACACAATGGAGTCTCTATTAATGACAGTGATCCAACTCAACACACTATGCAATCCCTTCTAATGACAGTGCTGTAATTCACTACACTATTAAGTGCCTCTATGCTCATTGGGTAGCATTCTCACCTATGAGTCAATAGGTTGTGGGTTCAAATCTCACTCCAGATACGTGAGCACAAAACCTAGGCTGATACTCCAGCCCAGTACTGAGGAAGTGCTGCACTGTTGGAGGTGCCGACTTTCGAATGAGATGTTAAACCGAGGCCCCGTCTGCCCTCTCAGGTGATGTAAAAGATCCCATGCCACTATTTCGAAGAAGAGCAGGGGAGTTCTCCCTGGTGTCCTGGCCAATATTCATCCCTCAACCGACATTATTTAAACAGAATATCTGTCCATTATCACATTGCTGTTTGTGAGATGTTGCTGTGCACAAATTGGCTGACGCGTTTCCTATATTACAACAGTGACTACACTTCAAAAGTACTCCATTGGTTGTAAAGCACTTTGAGACATCCTGAAGTGGTGAAACGCACTCTTTAAATGCAAGTCTTTCTTTCTTTCTAATTGGATACTCTAATTCACCACACCATGCAATATCTTCTAATGATATTGCTCTAACACAATTCTATGTACTCCCATCGAATAGCAATGCTCTAATTGACCACACTATGCAGTTGATCTAATAACCATGCTCTCACTCGCCTCACTATGAATGCCCTGCTAATGACAGTGCTCGAATTCACCACATTATACAAGCCCTTCCAATGACAGTGCTCGAACTCACCAAACTATGCAGTCCCTTCAATCACAGAATATAGGCCATGTTATAAATCTCATCATCATAAAGAAACTACTCATGAAATAACGCTGGACGGCCAGCTGGTGGCACCATCCAAGGAGTATAAATACTCGGGCGTGGGCCCAGCTTGTCCAGGGACATTTTGTAAGACAGGAACTAGTGAAGTACAACTAGACCTTCACGTTCTGAAACAAGTTGATTAAAGCCTTGCTTTATGCTCAAACCAAGTGCGTAGTGAGTTTTATTACGTCAGGCCATACTAATGTGCGCTAACTCACTACACTATGCTATCCCTTCTTATGACAGTGCTCTAACTGATCACACTATACAGTCTTTTCTAATGACAGTGCTTTAACTTAGCACACTATGCTTCAAATGACTATACTCTAAATCACCGAAACAAGGAATCCCTTCTAATGACAGTGCTCCAACTTAGCCCACAACGTGCAGTTCCTCATTATGACAGTACTTTAACTTATCACACGATGTAGTCCCTATCAATGACTGCGCTGCCCACCATACTAGGCAGGCCCTTTTAATGATATTTATTCACCACCTCCCGGCAGATTGGAAAACTGCTAATGTAACACCCTTATTTAAAAAGGGTAGTAGGCAGAAGGCTGGAAACTATAGACCTGTTAGCCTAACATCTATGGTTGGTAAAATGTTAGAGTCCATTATTAAGGAGACAGTAACGGGACATTTGGATAAACATAATTTAATAGGACAAACTCAGCATGGTTTCATGAAGGGGAAGTCATGTTTGACAAATTTGCTTGAGTTTTTTGAGGAAGTAACATACAGGGTGGATAAAGGGGAACCAGTGGACGTAGTGTATTTAGACTTCCAAAAGGCATTTGACAAGGTGCCACACAAAAGATTATTGCTCAAGATAAAAAATCACGGGATTGGGGGTAATATTCTGGCGTGGGTGGAGGATTGGCTCTCTAACAGAAAGCAGAGAGTTGGGATAAATGGTTCGTTCTCAGATTGGCAACCAGTAACTAGTGGTGTTCCGCAGGGGTCAGTGCTGGGTCCCCAACTCTTTAAAATCTATATTAACGATTTGGAGGAGGGGACCGAGTGTAACATATCAAAGTTTGCAGATGATACAAAGATGGGACGGAAAGTAGTGAGTGAGGAGGACATAAAAAACCTGCAAAGGGACATAGACAGGCTAAGTAAGTGGGCAGAGATTTGGCAGATGGAATACAATACTGGAAAGTGTGAGGTTATGCACTTTGGCAGGAAAAATCATAGAGCAAGTTATTATCTTAATGGCAAGAAACTGGAAAGTACTGTAGTACAAAGGGATCTGGGGGTCCTGGTGCACGAAACTCAAAAAGTTAGTATGCAGGTGCAGCAAGTGATCAAGAAGGCCAATGGAATGTTGGCTTTTATTGCTAGGGGGATGGAATATAAAAACAGGGAGGTATTGCTGCAGTTGTACAAGGTATTGGTGAGACCGCACCTGGAATACTGCATACAGTTTTGGTGTCCATACTTAAGAAAAGACATACTTGCTCTCGAGTCAGTACAAAGAAGGTTCACTCGGTTAATCCCGGGGATGAGGGGGTGGTCATATGAGGAGAGGTTGAGTAGATTGGGACTCTACTCATTGGAGTTCAGAAGAATGAGAGGCGATCTTATTGAAACATATAAGATTGTGAAGGGGCTTGATCGGGTGGATGCGGTGAAGATGTTCCCAATGATGGGTGAAACTAGAACTAGGGGGCATAATCTTAAAATAAGGGGCTGCTCTTTCAAAACTGAGATGAGGAGAAACCTCTTCACTCAGAGGGTGGTAGGTTTGTGGAATTTGCTGCCCCAGAAAGCTGTGGAAGCTACATCATTAAATAAATTTAAAACAGAAATAGATAGTTTCCTAGAAGTAAAGGGAATTAAGGGTTACGGGGAGCGGGCAGGAAATTGGACATGAGTCTAGGTTCGGAATGGTCATGGCCCTGTGGGTAGTGGAGTGGGCCCAGGGGCCGTGTAGCCTGGTTCTGCTCCTACTGTGTTCCAATTCTGTGTTAGATTTCAGGAGATGGTTTTATTCCTGTTCCTGGCTGGGGTGGAGATCGCCTTTACAGAAGGTAAGTACTGTAGAAAATATAGGGACAGAGTGATCTCCTGGAAGAATTTCGATCGCCTAGATGGATCGGAGAGGAATTTCCCAGATTTTTTTCTCCCAAATTGGCCATTGGGTCTTTTATCTGGTTTTTTTGCCTCTCCCGGGAGATCACATGGGTTCGGGTGGATGGAGAGTGATAGAAGATTTGAGGTTAGGATCAGATCAGCCATGATCTTATTGAATGGCGGAGCAGGCTCGAGGGGCCGATTGGCCTACTCCTGCTCCTATTTCTTATGTTCTTATGTTCTTATTATGCACTCCTTCTAATGACAGTGCTCAAACTATGCAGTCCCTTCTAGTAACAGTGCTTTTATTCAACACAGTATGCATGCCCTGCTAATGACTTCTCTAAATCACCGCACCATGCAATCTCTACTAATGTAGTGCTCGAACTCAACACTTTATGCACTCTTCTAGTGCTCGTATTCACCACACAACAACTTCAATTTACCTTTAACGCAGTAAAGCTTCCCAAGGCACTTCACAACAGTGTAATCAGAAAAAATTGGCACCAGCCAAAGAAGCAGCCATTAGGACAGGTGACCTAAAGCTTGGTCAAAGAGGTAGGTTTTATGGAGAGTCTTAAAGGAGGAGAGAGAGGCAGAGATGTTTAGAGAGGGAATTGCAGAGCTTAGGGCCCAGACATCTGTTGGCACGGCCGCCAATGGTGGAGTGAAGGAAAAGGGGGATGGACAAGAGGCCAGAGTCGTAGGACCGCAGTGTTCTCAGAGGGTTGTAGGGCTGGAGGAGGTTACAGATAGGGAGGGGGGAGGGATTGGAACACGAGAAGGATAATTTTAAAACGGAGGTATTGAAGGACTGGGAGCCAATGGAGGTCAGCGAGCACAGGGGTGGTGGGTGAACGGGACCTGTGCAAATTCGGATATGGGCAGCATAGTGTGGTGAGTAAGAACAGGACATTAGAAGGTGCTGCATTGTGTGACGGCTTGGAGCACTGTTTTACAAGGGGCTGCACACTGAGGTAAACTTTGGCCCTGTGGTGAATTAGACACTATGCATTCCCTCCTAAATGAGTAACCTTACTCACCACACTATGCAGTCCCTTCTAACAACAGTGTTCACGCTCAAAACACTATTAAGTGCCTTCTAATGAACTGCTCGTCCTCACCACACTATGTAGTCCATACTAATGACAGTGCTCTAATTGACCACGCTACGCAGTTTCTTCTAATTACACTGCTTGAATGTACATTATGCAGTCCCTTCGAATGACAGTCCCCATACTCACCATAACATACTGTCCCTTCTAATGACATTTCTCTAACTCACCACACTATGCAGTCCTTTCTGATGCCAGTATTTTAACTGATCACGCTATGCAGTTCCTACTTATGCCAATGCCCTTACACACCACACTCAATCTCTTCTCATCACCACACTAGGCAGCCCCTCTAACAATAATCACTGACCAGATGCACAAATTAAATCTCTATGTTCCATTATCATAGTGGTATATAAGCTATTTGAATATCCAGTCCTATAAATATCCTTATAAAATTCAATCACACACCTAAACAAACAGTCACTCCTATATATTTTTAATTCAGTTAATCAACAAAGAATCAATTAATAACAATCGATTCCATCTCGCTGGGGAAGAAAATCTTCATCAAATTTTGAATCTGGATTGAGCTTGTCAAGCTTGTGCTCATGGCCTCTAACTCTGCACTCATAGTTTAAGTTAAATAAGAACATACAAAAAGAAGGGTGGGGAAAGACCGTCAGGCCCATCAAGCCCAATTCACCAAGGCAACACTGCAACCTTCTACACCGTTCAACCAACCATGGGGAAAGAAACCTATAGCTGGTGCAGGAAAAACTCTGGGAAACTACAGTTCCATTAATAACCTGGATCATGTGCTCTCTCAAGTTTGTATTATTCATTCTCAGGATGTGGGTATCCCTGTCAAACCCAGCGTTCATTGCCCATCCCTGGAGGGTGGGCCTTTTTTTTGATTTAACTGAGTGGTTTGCCCACTTCAGAAGGCAGGTAAGACTCAACCACATTGGTGTGGGACTGGAGTCCATTATAGTTCTGGTACGGATGGCAAGTTTCTTTCCCTAAAGGGCATTAGTGAACCGATACCTTCATGGTCACTGTTACTGATATCAGCTTTTTATTTCTAGATTTGTTTGTGTGAATTCAAATTCTCAAACTGGCATGTTGGGATCTGAACTCACGTTTAATTATTATCATTAGTCCAGGCCTCTATTTACTAGTCCAGTAACATAACAACTACACTATCGTCGCCTGTGTGTATGTCAATAGGAAAGAAAACCAGGCAGGGTAAAACACGTTACTGATTCACTATGACCCTTTTTCGCCAGACAATCAAAGTTAAAATAATCCCCAGATTTATGGTGGACAGCTGAATCAAACACTTTTGGCTATCTATATTGAATAATGCTATCCTGCGACCAAGCTTTGTAGCTGTCTTCTGATATGATACAATGGGCTTCCTGACCCTCTGCAATCAGTATCGAACCTCATATACTATCAAAGAAATACAGCTCACTGTAACATTGCAGCAATCCCATATTGTCTTCTGTACCATGCTGTGTCCTGAACACATAACTAAACCTCAATCTTCACTTGAATACTCTACAGTGATGCCTTTAATAAGTAAATGTAGACACTAATCCAATCTTCGGTTTGCATGTATATAATCAGCTGTTCTTTGCATATGTATAATTCAGTCCCTTTGTGCACAGTCTTATAATAAAATTGCAGAGGTGCAACACAGTAATATTGCATACTTAAAGTTCAGAGTCCCCATTGATTCATTATGATCTCCCATTACACCATACTTGCAGCATGTATGAATATCCTTTGTATGAATGTGTTTTACATAACTGTATTGAATAATCTCTTCATGAATCATGTTGATTTTTCTGTCTCTATATAATTATAGATTAACAAGTATGATACATGAATACATTATTCAATGTTGACACTTGTACAATGCATATTTTTACATATATATATATTGCAAGATCAATCTATCAATTCTAGGTCCATCTGCCTGTCTGTCTGTGCCCATCAGCTTATTTCACTAAAAACATCTGCAACAAAAATGTTCCATTCAATAACTTGGAAAGGCAGCTGGATTATGCATAACATATTACTGTATCATTATAACATCATAGTTAATTATAGTATTTAATCTGATGTAATCATTCCAAATCAGCGAGAGATGGGACTCCTGCTGTACTCTTTGAGAAACCTGTTACTTGATGGACATTTGAAGCCGTGCAGACACTTCACATTTGCAAATGACGCTAACAAACTGCTTGGAACCTGGCACACAAATGGTTTAGTTATGAAGGATGAAAATTAATCTAGTCTCAATTGCTGGACATTTCAATACTCCATTCATCCTGCTTGTACCAGGACTCTTGGGGGGAATAATGTTCTCTTTTGTGTTTTGTAGCTTCCCCACCCTTGTCTTTCTCTCTTTACCAAAGTCTTTAGCTAAGAATGTATGAAAGACTGAAGGAGATACTCTCAGGCTTCCAGACAACCAGAAATAGCACAGAGAAGAGGTAAGGGAGAGAGTGCAAAAGTAAACACATTTTCTTGGTGACAAAGAAACAATATCCAAAAGCTAATCATCTCTGATTTCCCCTCGAGGCTCAGTTTTGTTTTACTGTTGATGTCTCACCACCTCTATGTAGACTGCTCACCTAAATCGTGACATGATTTTGCTTTGTGCTAAAAACGTTACACTGCATTAGTCTAACTTACATTTGAATAAAATGATATCTGCTAATGAGCCCTATTAGATAAACCAGTTCTGATTCAGCTCACAAATGAATAAAGCCTCAAAAGTACAGTGTTGCTCTTCCTAGGGAACTTCCACATTCCCATATGGTGCAAACAAAGCAAGCCTTCGCATCGCCTCTTAAAGGTTCATTTACTTCTCACTCGTCTGCATGCAGGATGAATTTGGTTTTATTTTGGGGTGCTCCTTAATTTTTATTAAAATAATAATTTGACTGTCTTGTTCATGCTTTTGTACGCAATGAAGAATGTTACACAATGGTAAGCATAGGTTGCATTATTTAAAAAAGGTTTCTTTTTAATAGCAAAATATAAGAATCATTGTAAAAACATTATGGGATGTTTTTGATCAATAAGTAACTCAACTTATTAATCGAGGTTCTTTGTGAGCTAATTTGAGAAAATGGAAAGGGAAAGCAGGGCTTTTTTCGAAAGCTCTCTGATGTTGAGATCCAACAGTATGTAATGTAGAGTGTTCATTGCTCCTTCACCATATAAAGTCCTCTGTAATAAAGCAGCCCTCTTCAGACCCCCATTTTTTCTATGACTACTAAAGACAGAGGGTCCATTGTACACAACAATTTTTTAATACTTCTGAATTATCAAATTTGGGTTAAACTCTGATTTTCTTTACACCTCAATACATTTATTGGGAAAGCAAAACATTTGGCAATTAAAGACTGAAGATATCCTTTTAGCTCACCTTTAAATTATTATCCACAAAAAATAATACAATATTCTGCCCGTTCTTTTCAAAGTACAAACATTTTACTCTTAAAAGTTTCTCACGGCTGTATAAGAAACCATGCTTAGATCCACATACCTGAACTTGAAATTGGTTTCAACCCCCCAGTCAATTTATAGTTGATTTACCCAAATTGATCTTGTTGATTTAAAATGTTTCTGGTGTCTTTTGTCAAAAGTCTAGTGGTGGATTTACGCAGTGAGGCTGCTCGATGATCCAGATCCAGAGAAACACTAACAGGTAACTTAATGCACTCCAAAACACAGTGACATCCGGCAACGTAAAGAGCCAAGACCTGACATCCTCATCGCCTCCTGCACTATCAGTCTGAACTTAAAAACTAAGATTAACAAATGAAAAAAAAAATGGCCAGTATAGTCTTTCTGATATTTGAGATCAGGCCAGGCAGTTAAATCTTCATTCTATATATTATGCAAGACACATGAAAAGAATGCTTTTTTTAAAAATGGATAGTCTTGGATTTCGAAACCAATAGGCACAGCTGTTATTGTAACAATTACTCATTTTACCAGTGTGCAGCAGGCTTGAGGAAACCAAATGAAACAACTTCAAAGCGGGACAAATCTCTTGGAACCAATTCTAGTGATCTCACAGCAGGAGAATATTAAAGGCATCTGAGTACTTCAGCACCCCAAGTTACTAAAGGAGTTCCCTTTTCCATTTAAACCTTTTGAAAATTATCTTTCCATGATTGCAGAGCACAATTAAATATATATAAAACAAGAAAACATCACTGTGACTATTATGGGACATGCTGTATAAACCCTTATTATTGTAGCTACAGAAAAAGTATTCACTTAACCATTTTGGCAGTGCATCTACCTCAATGTAGGGACGAGTGTTACTGCTCTGATTTAAATTTAGAAGCTTGATTGTATCTCTTCACACTATCACGCTCTGTCTTATCTATTCTTATCTATCTAATCGTAGCCAGAGAATCACCTGCAGTGGCTTCTCTTCCCGCTCCCACATCGTTACCCTCTGGTGTCCCCCAAGGGTCTATCCTTGGCCCCTCCTATTTCTCATCTACATGTTGCCCCTTGGCGACATCATCCGAAAACACAGCGTCAGTTTCCACATGAACACTGACGACACCCAGCTCTACCTCACCACCACTTCTCTCGACCCCTCCATGGTCTCTAAATTGTCAGACTGCTTGTCCGACATCCAGTTCTGGATGAGCAGAAATTTTCTCCAATTAAATATTGGGAAGACCGAAGCCATTGTTTTTGGTCCCTGCCACAAACTCCGTTCCCTAGCCACCAGCTCCATCCCTCTCCCTAGCATCTGTCTGAGGCTGAACCAGACTGTTCGCAACCTGGGTGTCATATTTGACCCTGAAATGAGCTTCCGACCACATATCCACAGCATAATCTAAGACGCCTAGTTCCACCTCCGTAACATCGCCCATCTCCACCCTTGCCTCAGCTCATCCACTGCTGAAACCCTCAGCCATGCCTTTGTTACCTCTAGACTTGACTATTCCAAATCACTCCTGGCTGGCCTCCCACATTCTACCCTACGTAAACTTGAGGTCATCCAAAACTCGGCAGCCCGTGTCCTAACTCGCACCAAGTCCCATTCACCCATCGCCCCTGTGCTCGCTGACGTACATTGGCTCCCCATTAAGCAACGCCTCGATTTCAAAATACTCAACCTTGTTTTCAAATCTCTCCATGGCCTCGCCCCTCCCTATCTCTGTAATCTCCTTCAGCCCCACAACCCCCCTGAGATATCTGCGCTCCTCTAATTCTGCCCTCCTGAGCATCCCTGATTATAATCACTCAACCATTGGTGGCCGTGCCTCCTGCTGCCTAGGCCCTAAGCTCTGGAATTCCCTCGCTAAACCTCTCCGCCTCGCTACCTCTCTTTCCTCCTTTAAGACACTTCTTAAAACCTACCTCTTTGACCAAGCTTTTGGTCACCTGCCCTAATTTCTCCTTATGCGGCTCAGTGTCAATTTTTTTGTCTTTTAATACTCCTGTGAAGCGCCTTGGGACGTTTTACTACGTTAACGGCGCTATATAAATACAAGTTGTTGTTGTTATCTGCCTCACAGCCATATCTTGACACAACAGGATAGACTTGAGAGTCATGTAGCTTGCACTGCGATGTTCACTCCACAAGAACCCTCAATAAAGTACCTGTGGGATATATAGAATCATACAGCAGATAAGGAGGCCATTCGGCCCATCATGCTGAGCTGCCTCTTTGGTAGAGCTGTCCAATTAATCCCAATCCCCTGCTCTTTCTCATTAGTCCTGTAATTTTTTTCCCTTCAACTATTTATCCAATTCCCTTTTGAAAGTTACTATTGAATCTGCTTCCACCACCATTTCAGGCGGTGCATTGTCCAGATCACAACAACTCGCTGCGTAAAAAAATGTTTCCTCATGTCACCTCTGGTTCTTTTGCCTTAAATCAGTGTCCTCTGGTTACCAACACTTCTGACACTGGAAACAGTTTCTCCTTATTTACTCTATCAAAACCCTTCATGATTTGAACACCTCTATCAAATCTCCTCCTCATCTTCTCTGCTCTAAGGAGAACAACCCCAGCTTCCTTAGTCTCTCCACAGAAGTGAAGTTCCTCATCCCTCGTACCATTCTGGTAAATCTCTTCAGCGCCCTCTCCTAGGCCTTGACATTCTTCCTAAAGTGCGGTGCCCAGAATTGAACACAATACTCCAGCTGAAGCTTAACCAATGTTTTGTAAAGTTTAGCATAACTTCCTTGCTTTTATACTCTATGCCTCTATTAATAAAGCCAAGGATCTCATATGCTTATTTAACAGCCTTCTCAACTTGTCCTGCCAATGTCAAAAATGTGTGTACATAAATCCCCAGGTCTCTCTGTTCCTACACCCCCTTTAAAATGGTACCATTTAGTTTATACTGCCTCTCCTCATTCTTCCTACCAAAATGTATCACTTCACACTTCTCGGCATTAACTTTCATCTACCATGTGTCTGCCCACTTCACCAGTCTGTCTATGTCCTCCTGAAGTCTGTTACTATCCGCCTCATTGTTTACTACATTTCCGAGTTCATGTCATCTGCAAACTTTGAGATTATGCCCTGTATACCCAAGTCCAAGTCATTAAGATGAGCAGTGGTCCTAATACCAAACTCCGGGGAACACGACTGTATACTTCCCTCCAGTCTGAAAAACAACCATTCATCACTACTCTCTACACCAAAGGAACTGAATGATCCTGTGATGACATCAAGGGCTCGATTTTCATGGGGAGCTTTTGGAGGCGGGACTCCCACTTTTTGGGTTGTAGTCCCGCCTCCATCAACTTGTGGCCAACCCACGCTATTTTCCCTTGATTGACCTTGACTGCCCAGCAGGCTCAGCAGGCCAATTAAGGGACACCTGGTTACTGGTGACGTCAGCGATTGACATTTCATCTGTCAAGAGCTTTTGACAGATGAAAAATCAGCGTTTGACAGCTCTGTGAAGCTGTCAAACACTGACAGTCTGTCTTCTAAATTGAGATGCCGGGGAACATAGGGCCTGATGAAAGGGTGGAACTGAAAGAAATCAGTATTTGTAGGGAAATGGTGTTAGGAAAATTGATGGGACTGAAGGCCGATAAATCCCCAGGGCCTGATAATCTACATCCTAGGGTACTTAAGGAAGTGGCCCTAGAAATAGTAGATGCATTGCTGGTCATCTTCCAGAACTCGATAGACTCTGGAACAGTACCCATGGATTGGAGGGTAGCTAATGTTACCCCACTATTCAAAAAAGGTGGTAGAGAAAAAGCGGGGAATTATAGACCGGTAAGCCTGACATCAGTAGTGGGGAAAACGCTAGAGTCCATTATAAAAGATGTAATAGCAGAGCACTTGGAAAGCAGCGACAGGATCGGACAAAGTCAACATGGATTTACAAAAGGTAAATCGTGCTTGACTAATCTACTGGAATTTTTTGAGGATGTAACTGGTAAAATAGATAAGGGAGAATCAGTGGATGTGGTGTATTTGGACTTTCACAAGGCTTTCGATAAGGTCCCGCATAAAAGATTAGCGTGCAAAATTAAGGCACATGGGATTGGGGGCAAGGCATTGACTTGGATAGAGAACTGGTTGGTGGATAGAAAGCAGAGAGTTGGAATAAACGGGTCGTTTTCCAAGTGGCAGGCAGTGACTAGTGGGGTACTGCAAGGATCGGTCCAAGGACCCCAGCTGTTCACAATATATATTAATGATCTGGACGAGGGAATTGGATGTAATATCTCCAAATTTGCAGACGACACAAAGCTGGGAGGGAGGGTATGCTGTGAGGAGGATGTCGTGAAACTCCAGTACGATTTGGACAGGTTGGGTGATTGGGCAGAAACATGGCAAATGCACTATAATGTGGATAAATGTGAAGTTATCCACTTTGGTGGCAAAAACAGGAAGGCAGATTATTATTTAAATGGCAATAGATTGGGAGAAGGGGAAGTGCAAGGAGACCTGGGTGTTCTTGTGCACCAGTCGCTGAAGGTAAACATGCAGGTGCAGCAGGCGGTTAAGAAGGCAAATGGTATGTTGGCCTTCGTAGCAAGAGGGTTCGATTACAGGAACAAGGATGTCTTGCTGCAGCTGTACAGGGCCTTGGTGAGACCGCACCTTGAGTATTGTGTGCAGTTTTGGTCACCTTATCTGAGGAAGGACATTCTTGCCATGGAGGGAGTGCAGCGAAGGTTCACCAGGCTGATACCTGGGATGGCAGGAATGACGTATGAGGAGAGATTGTGTCGATTCAGCTTATACTCACTGGAGTTTAGAAGATTGAGAGGGGATCTCATCGAAACCTATAAAATTCTGTCAGGCCTGGACAGACTAGATGCAGGAAGGATGTTTCCGATGGCTGGGGAGTCCAGAACCAGGGGTCATAGTCTAAGGATAAGGGGTAAGCCATTTAGGACTGAGATGAGGAGGAATTTCTTTACCCAGAGAGTGGTGAACCTGTGGAATTCTCTGCCACAGAGGGCGGTGGAGGCCAGTTCATTAAATATATTCAAGAAGGAGTTGGATATATTTCTTAAGGCTAAAGAGATCAAGGGATATGGGGAGAAGGCAGGGACAGGGTACTGAATTTGGATGATCAGCCATGATCTCATTGAATGGCGGAGCAGGCTCGAGGGGCCGAATGGCCTACTCCTGCTCCTATCTTCTATGTTTCTATGAGTCCTTCTACTCAGACTCAGTTAGCGAGCTCTCCAGACCAGAAAGCAGAGGCTGCAGCTTTTGACAGTTCAGCGGCCATTCTGCTTTCTGTGCCGGTGAGCTGAGGGACTCCCAAGAACTGAAGGGAGGAAGCCTGCAGGAGAAAGTAAAGGTAAGTAAAACTTATTAAAACACTTTACACTTACCTCACACACTTACCTCTGCACACATGCACCCATCACTCACCTGCACAATGGACATCTCAACCCTCCAACCCCTGCAGACCGACAGTCCGCCTCGCGAACTTGGCCTTCGGACAGCCCACACTTCAGGGCTAAAAACAGGGATTAGGCAAAAAAACTGCCTGTTAACTACTTGTTAACAGGCAGTTAATTGGCACTAATCCTCTTCCCGCCTCGGGGAGGCGGCTCCCAGCACAGGTCGGGTGCCCGCCTCCTGGGACATTGGCACGGAGGCGGGTTGGGGGCGGGATGGGTTCCTGCCCCCCCGATTCTGCAATTTTCCCACCACTCCCGCCTCCAAACCTGCCTCCTCGGGGCTTGGAAAATCGAGCCCCATGACTCCCAATGAAAACTGAGCAGCATGATATCTTCATCAGTATTATATGCTTCTGCCATGACAAATGGCAGTGAAAGCAAGGAAAGATATTGCAGTAACCAGAACTATCAACAAACTAATCATCCTTTGTGACTTCAATGTTAGAGTTAAAAGGGACAATCGTGGCAAGGCAGGTTGGAAGGAACGAAGGTAGTAACATCCAAGTACAGTACTTGGCGGTCAGCTGTGGCTCGGTTATAGCACTCTCGCCTCTGAGTCAGAAGGTTGCGGGTTCAAGTGCCTCTCCAAAAACTTGAGCGCAAAATCTAGGCTAACACTTCAGTGCAATACTGAGGGAGTGCTGCACTGTTGGAAGCATACGTGAGCATGGGCCTTACACTAAACATCCGTAAGACAAAGGTCCTCTACCAACCTGCCCCCGTCACACAGTACTGCCCCCCGATTATCAAAATCCACGACAAGGCCTTGGACAACGTGAACCATTTTCCATACCTTGGGAGCCTACTGTCAACAAGGGCAGACGTCGATGACGAAGTCCAACACTGCCTTCAGTGTGCCAGTGCAGCCTTCGGTCACCTGAGGAACAGAGTGTTTGAAGACCAGGACCTCAAACCCGGCACTAAGCTCATGGTCTACAGGGCAGCAGTGATACCCGCCCTGCTGTATGCCTCAGAGACATGGACCATGTACAGCAGGCACCTCAAAGCACTGGAGAGGTACCACCAATGCTGCCTCTGCAAGATCCTGCAAATCCATTGGCAGGATAGGCGCACAAACGTCAGTGTTCTTGCTCAGGCCAAAATCCCCAGCATCGAAGCTCTGACCACGCTCAATCAGCTCCGATGGACGGGCCACATTGTCCGCATGCCTGATACGAGACTCCCAAAACAAGCGCTCTACTCGGAGCTCCGGCACGGCAAGAGAGCCCCAGGTGGGCAGAGGAAATGCTTCAAGGACACCCTCAAAGCCTCCTTGAAAAAGTGTAACATCCCCACCAACACCTGGGAATCCCTGGCCCAAGACCGCACAAAGTGGAGGAGAAGCATCCGGGAAGGCGCGAAACACCTCGAGTCTCTTCGCCGGGAGCAAGCGGAAGCCAAGCGCAAGCAGCGCAAGGAGCGCACGTCAACCCAAGCACCCCACCCAACTGCCCCTTCAACCACCGTCTGCCCCACCTGTGACAGAGACTGTAGGTCCCGCATTGGACTAATCAGCCACCTGCGAGCTCATTTTTAATGTGGAAGCAAGTCATCCTCAGTTCCGAGGGACGGCCTAAGAAGAAGAAGATTCGAAGAAGAGCAGATGAGTTCTCCTGGAGTCATAGCCAACATTTATCCCTCAACCAACATCACTAAAACAGATTATATGGTCATTAATCTCATTCCTGTTTGTGGGATCTTGCTGTGCACCAATTGGCTATTGTGTTTCCTAGATTACAAAAGTGACTACATTTCAAAAAAGTAGTTACTTAACTGTGAAGTACTTTGGGATGTCCTGAGGTTGTGAAATGCACTATATAAATGCAAGTTCTTTTGCATATGGACTATCACTTGAAAATGCATGATTACTAATTCTTCAATGTAGACAGCTTCCTTAATTACTTATATGGCATACTCTAATTACCACTGTCTGCCATGACATCAATTGCCAAACGAGAAATGACCCAATCGAATGAAGTTGTTCCTATGAATTTCATACTTTGTCAGCAGATCTCCCGACTGAGGCAGCTTCATGGCTCGTCTTGATCTTCAAGACTTCCTGTGGCATTGTCATAATGAATCAGAGATGTTATATGGCATCAGCCTTGGCTCAGTGATGGCACTCTTGCTGCTGAATGGGTTCAAAACCCACGCAAGAGACTTGAGCATATAATCTTAGCTGACGCTTCATTGCAGAACTGAGGGAGTTCTGCTTCACTCCTGTTTCCACCTCACAAGGTAACCTGGCCCTGGCAGACTCCCCCGAGGTGCAGTGCGCATGTCAGGTGCTCGATGGGTGACCATAGAGGAAAATCTACCATTTTACGGCTTGGTCTCCTAACATCTACTTTCCAGTCTCACATGTGGGACTGAATTTTTTGGAGTAACTCAAGTCAAGGTTCATCCTTGGCCCCCTCCTCTTCATTATTTACTTGCTGCCTCTCGGAGGCATTATCAATAAAAAGGGTTAGTTTTGGTGATGGTTGTCCATGATAGTGATGACATTGCTTGCCTTGACACAGTGCATCAGTCACCTGCTTTATGCATGGTGAATTGCAGATTAGCTGATGCTGCTGATTCCTACAGCAGTTTGGAATGAACTTGAAGTATAGCCTTGACAGCTAGGGGCAGTAACATCTTTGTGGTGGGGGCTGGCTGGAGGTATTTAGTGAAGTAACAACTACAAAGTCAGTTTTCCTCAGACATGGTTAAACTCAGCCTGTTCATGGGTAATGGCAGAAAGTCATTCTCAGGTATATTTTACCCGTTTGATGTCCCTTCTTTCCTCTTCCTCTGCTTCCTCCAAATAACACAAAAACAATGGGGTTCCAATTGGAATAGCCATGTTGTAAATTACAGGCGAGGTACAGCTAAGAATATCGCAGCCAAAAGAGCAGCAAATATGCTCAGTAGCAACAATCTGCACTCAGATTAGTTTGAAATTGCAGTAGTTCGAAATCACTGGCCTCCTTTTAAATATTGGCTTCTTGCCAGCAATGAACATTGCTCCCAGTTTACATGGGTGAGATTCATGGGAAATTGCTTATCGGTATATCATTAACATGATTTTAATACTCTAGCGACGTTCCCCCCCCCCGGTTTTCAGCGAGAGCTTCATCTGCCCACCTTACACCCACAACCCCTCCCTCACCCCCAACCCCCCCACTGAGGAGGTGTGCGTGGGGTGCATTATGGGCAAAGATCTGCCAATCAGGTTCTTTGCCCAACTTCCTGACTCCCTCTGCCAGTTCCATGTCACCACCACCAGCGGTATGCCGCAGAGTGAAAAATTTGGTGGACTGGGCATTTCATGATTCCTGTCTCAGTCAGATAAGAACATAAGAACATAAGAAATAGGAGCAGGAGTAGACCATTCGGCCCCTCGAGCCTGCTCCGCCATTCAATAAGATCGTGGCTGATCTGATCTTGGCCTCAACTCCACTTTCCTGCCCGTTCCCCATAACCCCTGATTCCCCTGTTTTTCAAAAATCTGTCTATCTCCGCCTTGAATATATTCAGTGACTCCGCCTCCACAGCTCTCTGGGGTAGAGAATTCCAAAGATTCACGACCCTCTGAGAGAAGAAATTCCTCCTCATCTCCATCTTAAATGGGCGACCCCTTATTCTGAAACTATGCCCCCTAGTTCTAGATACCCCCATGAGGGGAAACATCCTCTCAGCATCCACCCTGTCAATCCCCCTCAGAATCTTATGTTTCAATAAGATCACCTCTCATTCTTCTAAACTCCAATGAGTATAGGCTCAACGTGCTCAACCTTTCCTCATAAGACAACACTTTCAACTCAGGAATCAACCTAGTGAACCTTCTCTGAACTGCCTCTAATGCAAGTATATCCCTCCTTAAATAAGACCAAACTGTACACAATACTCCAGGTGTGGTCTCACCAATGCCCTGTACAGTTGTAGTAAGACTTCCCTACTTTTATACTCCACCCCCCTTGCAATAAAGGCCAATATTCCATCTGCCTTCCTAATTACTTGCTGTACCTGCATGCTAACTTTTTGTGTTTCATGTACAAGGACCCCCAGATCCTCTGTACCACAGCATTTTGTAGTCTCTCCCCATTTAAATAATATTTTGCTTTTTTTATTCTTCCTACCAAAGTGGATAACCTCACATTTTCTCACATTATACTCCATCTGCCAAATTTTTGCCCATTCACTTAACCTATCAAATCCCTTTGCAGACACTTTGTGTCCTCCTCACAACTTGCTTTCCCACCTATCTTTGTATCATCAGCAAATTTGGCAACAGTACACCCGGTCCCTTTATCCAAGTCATTAATATAGATTGTAAATAGTTGAGGCCCCAGCACTGATTCCTGTGACACCCCATTAGTTACACTTTGCCAACCTGAAAATCACCCATTTATTCCGACTCTCTGTTTTCTGTCAGTTAGCCAATCCTCTATCCAGTCTAATATATTACCCCGAACACTGTGAGCTCTTATCTTGTGCAATAACCTTTTATGTGGCACCTTATCAAATGCCTTCTGGAAATCCAAATACACTACATCTACTGGTTCCCCTTTATCCACCCTGCTCGTTACATCCTCAAAGAACTCTAGTAAATTTGTCAAACATGATTTCCCTTTCATAAAACCATGTTGACTCTGCTTGATTGTCTTATGATTTTCTAAATATCCTGCTATTACTTCCTTAATAATGGATTCCAGCATTTTCCCAATGACACATTAGGCTAACTGGCCTATAGTTTCCTGCTTTCTGTCTCCCTCCTTTCTTGAATAGGGAAGTTGCATTTGTGGTTTTCCAATCCGCTGGGACCTCTCCAGAATCCAGGGAATTTTGGTAGATTACAACCAATTCATCCACTATCTCTGCAGCCATTTCTTTTAAAACCCTAGGATGCAGGCCATCTGGTCCAGGGGACTTGACAACCTTTAGTTCCATTAGTTTGCCTAGTGCTTTTTCTTTAATCCTCTCTGGCAGGGCCTCACTAGGAAATAGAGGCATGAAGAGAGGGAGGACTGCAACTGTGGGACTGGCTGCTGGCCTTGGGGCTTCCTGGGTGCTACGGGGGCAGGCTTGTCCCCTATATTAGAAGTTAGAAAGAAGGTTTTCTGAAATAAATAGTGGGTCCTTAATATATCTAGAAACAGTTGGTTGCTCTTAGGGTACTAGGAAGTGGCTGAGAGACCATCCCAATGGTTCACTTAGTAAAACCAGAATGTAACGGAGTCACTAGGCCAGGAGGCCTCAAGTTCAATTCCTCGTCTGTGCTGAGTTTGCTGATCCGAACCGGAGTGGCAGTAGAGATGCTGCCATTGGCCTCAGGATCACCAGACTAAGGGAGGGGAAAATCAACCAGGTTTCCCATTCCTGATCACTAATATGTCATTCCTGCTGGAAAAATTGGAACATTGGGCAAGAAGAGGACTGGGCTCGGCTGTGATGTCTGCGGGGAAATGGCCTGCTGACACACACACTTGGCTCATCCATGAAGAATGACCACTTGGACAGGGTGCCATAGGATATGTGTTAACTGTAGAACTGGACCTTAGCAAGGGTCAGAAGGGTGAAATAGAGATCATTTACAAATCAGCCAAAACCATTTTTTAAAAGCAGCATTTGAGATTTCAGTTTTAAACCCAGAAGGGTTTACTTTAATATCATGTTATGTGATAAATACGTGACATAACCTGTGACATATGATATTTATCCACTAAATGAGAACAAACTCACCCGAAACCTTGAATTCATTCAATGAAAGCCTTGAAAATCAATCATCTTGACCTACTTAGCAATAGATCCCTTGATGTGTGTACATTAATTTTGAATACCTGACATCTCAAATTCAACACAAAAAAAACTCAGTCAAAAACAAGCAGAACCAATCACACAGCATTGTAGAGCTTTGAATTTTCTATTTCTCAAGCCTGCAATTAATAAAACATGTAACATTGTACTGGGTCAGGATTGGCATACAGTTCTGGCTTTCGCTAGCAGGTAAACTCCACATGCATTGTGACTGGATTCAAAGGAGTATCTATCCAGCCAACATTAAGCAAAGAAAAATATATTATTGTCACACCTTCACATAATCTTATAGCTTTTCATTGTATCTCACACAATTCCATACTTCAGCAAGTGCATATTCAAGCTACACATTGAAAGCCTTGCCACGTTCAAATCTTTAGAAATGCTGCAAATAGTTTTTAAATATTTGTCAGACGTGGCAAACCAAAATTGAGGGAAGCCAAGCACAATGCACAGGTACAAAATGGAGTCTGTGGGCAAGTGGTGAAGTGCAGCAGTACCCGCTCCCCTGTTTGATGGTGAATTCGAAGTGCTGCTGCATGGTGAGTGTGAGGAGGGGGTGAAGAATTGAGCCTCCAAATTTTCTCCAAAACATTTTTTTTAAAAGCCAGATACATGGTGTCATAAATCTCATCATCAAGAAACTACCTATGAAATAACACTGGACGGCCAGCTGGTGGCGCTGTCCAAGGAGTATAAATACTCGGGCGTCGGCCCTAGCTTGTCAGGGACATTTTGTAAGACAAGGAACTAGTGAAGTACAACTAGACCTCCATGTTCAGAAACAAGTTGATTAAAGCCTTGCTTTATACTCAAACCAAGTGTGTAGTGAGTTTTATTACGTCACATGGAAAAAGCGTCAAATAGAAACACCACACGAACAAGGCCTGTGGCAATTTCACGGCTCCTTTTCACCCTCAGAGCTTTCCTTGCTCTGATTTTGAGAGACTTTGCTGTGCATAAATCTTTCTGCCATATCCGCCTGCGTAATGACAGCTACCGCATTTCACAGAGTAATTGATTGTGTCGCGCTTTAGGGCGTCCTGAGGATGTGATAAGGTGCTACATAATTGGCAAGTTCTTTATTTCTTCTTCCTTTTTGTGCCCATGTTGCAAATCCTTGAGGTACCTTTGTAAACAAATATAAAACATATTAAGCATATATGGAACACAAAACAAGGTACAAGGTAACTGAAACCTGCATCTGAGATAATTGCTTGTGGAAGGCTATTTTTTTCTTTCCCAGGAGAGATCTACAGATGTCAGCAAGCTTTGATATGGCATCCTGCATATATTTTATACCTTGTCCCCAAGGGTTATCTGCTTCACTTATCCAGATTCTTATTGACTTGCGGCAGAAAAGAACGGCCTAAGAAAAAGTCCTGTCACACATTGGGAAGATGATACCCTCCCTGATGGCATTTTATTGTACTTACATTGCATATCACAAATTTTGTTTCCCTCTTGTGTTTCAAGTAATTGAAGGTTTCTATTACAAAGTAAGAATGAATTATGACAGTGAGTCAGCATGAACTAAGCAGCCCTCTGAGTGTTGGTGCTCTCTGCAATCTTAAAATTGCTTTCCCAGTGGCTCAAAAGTTTAAGTGAGTAGCTGAGCTGTACAGCCAGTTAACTGACCTCAGCTGGGATAATGCTCGCGGTTCCTGATTATTATCCAATAACCTTTGCTGGAAAGTGTGCTCGTGTGTTTGTCAGGTGAGGGCAGGATTGGTCTTGTAGTGATGTCTCCATGGCAAAATAGCCAACTGGCACTAAATGTCGAAAATCACACAGGAAGAATGGGCAGTTGGGTGAAATACTGGAGGGTGATCGATGTCCATGGCACTGTAACATCGTACTATAACACCGTTGTTATAAATCTCATCATTCATCAAGAAACTACTCATGAAATAATGCTGGACGGCCAGCTGGTGGCGCCGTCCAAGGAGTATAAATACTCGGGCGTCGGCCCCAGCTTGCCAGGGACATTTTGTAAAGACAAGGAACTAGTGAAGTACAACTAGACCTCCATGTTCTGAAACAAGCAGCACGGTGGCATAGCGGTTAGCACTGTTGCCTCACAGCACCAGAGACCCGGGTTAGAATCCGGCCTCGGGTGACTGTCTGTGTGGAGTTTGCACATTCTCCCCGTGTTTGCATGGGTTTTCTCCGGGTGCTCCGGTTTCCTCCCACAGTCCAAAGATGTGCAGGTTAGGTTGATTGGCTATGATAAATTGACCCTTAGTGTTAAGGGGATTAAACACGTGGGGTTACAAGGATAGGGTGGGATATGTGTTGGTGTTGGTGTAGGGGTTACGGGGATCGGGTGGAATATGTGTCGGTGCAGGCTCGATGGGCCGAAATGGCCTCTATCTGCACTGTGGGGTTTAAAAAAAAAAAGCCTTGCTTTATGTTCAAACCAAGTGCGGAGTGAGTTTTATCACATCAACCGTGCTGTAACATCATATTATATCCCCGTACTGGAACCCAGTACTGTAGCACCATACTGTAACATCGTGCTGTAATACAGTATCGGGGAATAAGAAATGAGTCACATAATGACTATCAGTCAATGTCAGCAGAACAGGAGCTGGCTAAATATGTAAAACAGCCCAAACCTTTACAAAGCAAATTTTGTCAAAGCCCAATGAAAAGTAACTCAAAGAGGAGCCAAGGGTGGGAAGAATGCATGACTTTGTTGGCTGTGTGTGAGGAAAATCGAGAGAACCCATTACACACCTGCAACTCTAAAGTCTGATGGCTGATGCCATAGGATTTTTTTGGCCAACTATCTTCAGCAGAAAGCAATGGAGGCAGCAAGTATCTATTGGAATTATGCAGGCATAACAGAAAGAGGGATAAAGCATCTTCATTAATGACCGAATGATGGACCTGCTAAGGATCCAAAATGCAATTCATCAGTTTAACAAAAACTGTCAGTTTTATTGGACCAAATATCATTGCAAGAGATCTTAAAACGTGGCTTGCTAAGGTACAGGAGGAGACAAAGGGGTAGAAATTTGTCTTGGCCAATAGCGTAAAATGGCCGGCATCACACTGGCCACCAATTATATGCCCCGCCCAATATTCAGCTCAAGTGAAGTCAGCATAGCAGATGACCGATGCGATAGTGCCCGTTTAACGCTACCGCCCACGCCAAATCTTACCCCCAAAGAATCCAAATAAGTGCCCGCTACCGTCGTTGCTGCCCTTTAAAAATAGCTGGCCCCAAAGGTCCGCGAGTCTCGCTCTGCTGCCAAACCAATGGCTAAGCAGGACTTTTGCTCACTGGACTACAGCTTCCCTGACTGAATCTGAACTCTTGGGGGTCATTGGCATTTGCATTAATTGGAGGGCGCCAGCCCTATTAAAAGTGCAGCTGGGGTGCGCACTTTGGGAAGAGCGGAAACTGGCTGAGGAGCCTCCCCTATGTGCATGAGGACTGTTAGGACATGTGATGCCTCACCTACTGCTTCTTAGTGTTGCTACATTGGAAGGGTTAAGTGAGGGTGCCCAGGTGAGTGTCTGTCTGCCACTTAAATCAATATCAGGGTGAATGGTCTGGAGTGAGGAGAAGGTACACACCTGTACTGCCCAGCAGTCCAGTGAGAGGGTGCATTAATGTTCTCCGTCTATATGTACAAACACCTGTAGGCTTAGCCTTCTCGTTTTCTCACTTTCTTTTTTTTAAATTCTTGAGAACAAGCCCCACATCCTTCCTGCGAATCTCCAGGCTGCGTGTGTACTCTAACAATGTAACAGTCCTGGGAGGAGATTCTTTTTCTGGACCATGACAGATGGAAATGTGATAAAATCTGAGCTAATAGAGAAATTGCTGTCTGCTTTTTAACTCTGGAATGGAATTCAGAAAACTTTCTGTGGCATGGATTGTGGGAATTCTTTCTACTGATTCCAGTTACAGATGTCTAAACCCTACCCTTTTGAGCTCTCCAACAGCAGTTAGCAGTGCCATCTGGGCATTGTCTGGGAAAAGCATGGACCGAGGCCCACAGCCCCGAGACCGGAGAAGCAGCGGACCTGCGCGGGAGCAGCCCGAGGCGGGAGAGCTTAAAGGCTTGAGAGGGAGCAGTCAGAGGCACCGAGGCCCACAGCCCCGAGACCGGAGAAGCAGCGGACCTGCGCGGGAGCAGCCCGAGGCGGGAGAGCTTAAAGGCTTGAGAGGGAGCAGTCAGAGGCACCGAGGCCCACAGCCCCGAGACCGGAGAAGCAGCGGACCTGCGCGGGAGCAGCCCGAGGCGGCGGAGCTTAAAGGCTTGAGAGGGAGCAGTCAGAGGCACCGACCAATCCAGGTTCCAGGAGAGAGGTAAAAAGTAATCCAAGTGTGACGTCACCAGGGAGCAGGTAAGTGATTGGTTGGTGAGTATTTCTCTCTTTTCAATACAAGCTTGAATTCTGTGGTGTTAAATTTCTGTGGTGTAGTGGGGATAGTTGGTAAATAAAACGCCCTAGAGTATACCTGTAACTGGGGTATTGAATAAATTTTTTAATTAATTAAAGGAGTAAGTCATGGCAGGAGAGTTCAGACCCGTGTTCTGCTCCTCTTGCTCCATGTGGGAAGTCAGGGATGCTGCCAGTGTCCCTGATGACCATGTGTGCGGGAAATGCATCCAGCTGCAGCTACTTGTAGACCGCATTGCGGCGCTCGAGCTGCGGGTGGATGAATTTTGGAGCATGCGCGATGCTGAGAGGGTCGTGGATAGCACGTTTAGCGAGTTGTTCACGCCTCAGGGTAGGGCAGCACAGGGGGTGACCATCAGGCAGAGCAACAAAGGCAGGCAGGTAGTGCAGGGAACCCCTGTGGACATCCCCCTTTCAAACAGGTATACCAAGTTGGATACTGTTGAGGGGGATGACTCACCAGGGGAAGGCAGCAGCAGCCAGCTTCCTGGCACCAGGGACGCTTCTGCTGCTCAGGAAGGGAGGAAAAAGAGTGGGAGAGCAATAGTGGTAGGGGATTCTATCGTAAGGGGAACAGATAGGCGTTTCTGTGGACGCAAACGTGACTCCAGGATGGTTTGTTGCCTCCCTGGGGCCAGGGTCAGGGATGTCACTGAGCGGCTACAGGGCATTCTTAAGGGGGAGGGTGAGCAGGCAGAGGTCGTGGTCCACATTGGGACCAACGACATAGGTAGGAAGGGGGATGAGGTCCTGCATCAAGAATTTAGGGAGCTAGGTAACAGATTAAAGAGCAGGACCTCAAAGGTTGTAATCTCTGGATTACTCCCAGTGCCACGTGCTAGTGAGTATAGGAATGGGAGGATAGAGCAGATGAATGTGTGGCTAAAGAGTTGGTGTAGGGGGGAGGGTTTTACTTTCCTGGATCACTGGGCCTGCTTCTGGGAAAGGTGGGACTTGTACAAGTCGGACGGGTTGCACCTGAACCAGAGCGGGACAAATATCCTTGCGGGGAGGTTTGCTAGCACTGTTGGGGGGGGTTTAAACTAACTTGGCAGGGGGATGGGGTACAGAGGGGAGCTGAAATAGGGGGTGATGTGTTGCCAATTATAGAGAAAAAAACAAGTCAGCTTGGTAGACAGGGCAAATATATAAGGGCAAGGCTGGATGGCATCTATTTTAATGCAAGGAGTCTTGCAAATAAGGTGGATGAACTGAAGGTGTTGATAAACACATGGGAGTATGATATTGTTGCTATCACGGAGACATGGTTGAGGGAGGGGCAAGACTGGCAGCTCAATATTCCGGGGTACAGAATCTTCAGGCGAGACAGAGGGGGAGGTATAAGAGGAGGGGGTGTCGCAATATTAATTAAGGAGTCAATTACTGCAGTAAGGAGGGATGATATATTAGCAGGTTCCTCTAATGAGGCCATATGGGTGGAGCTTAAAAACAAAAAGGGGGCAAGCACTTTGCTGGGAGTGTACTATAGGCCTCCAAACAGTCAGGGGGAGATAGAGGGACAGATATGTAGGCAAATCTCAGAGGAATGTGCAAATAATAGGGTAATAATAATGGGGGATTTCAACTTCCCCAATATTAACTGGGATAGTCAGAGTGTGAAAGGCTCAGAGGGTGTAGAATTCTTAAAGTGCATCCAGGAGAGCTTTTTGAGCCAGCATGTAGAAAGTCCTACAAGAGAGGGGGCGGTACTGGACCTAATTCTAGGGAATGTGGCCGGCCAAGTGGAAAAAGTGCTAGTAGGTGAGCACTTTGGTGACAGTGACCATAATATGGTAAGATTTAAGGTGGTCATGGAAAAGGACAGGGATGGGCCGGAAATAAAGGTTCTAAATTGGGGGAAGGCCAATTTTAATAGGATAAGGCAGGATCTGGCCAAAATGGACTGGGATCAGCTACTTGTAGGAAAATCCGCATCAGAGCAATGGGAGGCTTTCAGAAGGGAGATTGGGATCATACAATGGCAACATGTTCCCGTAAAGGTCAAGGGTGGTTCCAAAAACCACAGGGAACCTTGGATGTCAGGGGATATACGAGAATGGATTAGGAAAAAAAGGAGGGCTTTTGGCAGATACAAAAGGCTAAAGACGGAGGAAGCCCTAGAGGAGTACAAAAAGTGCAGGGGGATACTTAAAAAAGAAATTAGGAGATCAAGGAGGGGCCATGAAATAACACTGGCGAGCAAAATAAAGGAAAATCCTAAGATGTTTTATAAGTATATTAAGGGTAACAGGATAACTAGGGAAAAAATAGGGCCCATTAGGGACAAAAGTGGCAATCTGTGTGTGGAGCCGGAAGATGTAGGAGGGGTTCTAAATGAATTTTTTACATCTGTTTTCACTATGGAGAAGGACGATGTAGACATAGAAATAGGGCGGGGGGACTGTGATATGCTCGAACATATTCACATCGAGAGGGAGGAGGTATTGGCGGTTTTAGCTGGCCTAAAAATGGATAAATCCCCAGGCCCGGATGAAATGTATCCCAGGCTGCTGTGTGAGGCAAAGGAAGAGATTGCGGGGGCTCTAACACATATATTCAGGACCTCTCTGGCCACAGGGGATGTGCCAGAGGACTGGAGAACTGCTAATGTAGTACCATTATTCAAGAAGGGAAGTAGGGAAAAACCGGGGAACTACAGGCCAGTGAGCCTAACATCAGTGGTAGGAAAATTATTGGAAAAAATTCTGAGGGACAAAATTTGTCTCCACTTGGAGAGGCAAGGATTAATCAGGGATAGTCAACATGGCTTTGTCAAGGGAAGATCATGTCTGACTAATTTGATTGAATTTTTTGAGGGGGTGACTAGGTGTGTGGATGAGGGTAACGCAGTGGATGTGGTATACATGGATTTCAGTAAGGCCTTCGATAAAGTCCCGCACAGGAGACTGGTCAAGAAGGTAAGAGCCCATGGAATCCAGGGTGCCTTGGCACATTGGATACAAAACTGGCTTAGTGACAGAAGGCAGAGGGTGATGGTCGAAGGTTGTTTTTGTGACTGGAAGCCTGTGGCCAGTGGGGTACCACAGGGATCGGTGCTGGGTCCCCTGCTGTTTGTGGTCTACATTAATGACTTGGATATGAATGTAAAAGGTATGATCAGTAAGTTCGCAGATGATACAAAAATTGGTGGGGTGGTAAATAGCGAGGAGGGTAGCCTCAGTCTGCAGGACGATATAGATGGGTTGGTCAGATGGGCGGAACAGTGGCAAATGGAATTTAACCCGGAAAAGTGCGAGGTGATGCACTTTGGGGGGACTAACAAGGCAAGGGAGTACACAATGAATGGTAAGACCCTAGGCAAGACGGAGGGTCAGAGGGATCTGGGTGTGCAAGTACACAGATCCCTGAAGGCGGCGGAACAGGTGGATAAGGTGGTAAAAAAGGCATATGGGATACTTGCCTTCATTAGCCGAGGCATTGAATATAAGAGCAAGGAGGTTATGATGGAACTGTATAAAACACTGGTTAGGCCACAGCTGGAATACTGTGTGCAGTTCTGGTCGCCACACTACAGGAAGGATGTGATCGCGTTGGAGAGGGTGCAGAGGAGGTTCACCAGGATGTTACCGGGGCTGGAGCGCTTCAGCTATGAAGAGAGACTGGGCAGATTGGGTTTGTTTTCCTTGGAGCAGAGGAGGCTGAGGGGGGACATGATTGAGGTGTACAAAATTATGAGGGGCATAGATAGGATGGATGCTGAGGAGCTTTTTCCCTTAGTAGAGGGGTCAATAACTAGGGGGCATAGATTCAAGGTAAAGGGCGGGAGGTTTAGAGGGGATTTGAGGAAGAACTTTTTCACCCAGAGGGTGGTTGGAGTCTGGAACTCACTGCCTGAAAGGGTTGTGGAGGCAGGAACCCTCACAACATTTAAGAAGCATTTGGATGAGCACTTGAAATGCCATAGCATACAAGGCTATGGACCAAATGCTGGAATATGGGATTAGATCAGACAGGGCTTGATGGCCGGCGCGGACACGATGGGCCGAAGGGCCTCTATCCGTGCTGTATAACTCTATGACTCTATGACTCTATGACTCTATAAAGGACCATACTTCCTCTGAAGAACTGAAGTGACGGGGTTTTAGAGATCGCTCATCTATTTACATTTTCCCTCCTCTGTTCCTGAAATTCCACAGGGCTACAACTGATCTCTTGGGAAACCCGAGAGTGGAGCCGCTGTAAGCCCCAGTAACACGGCTGAAAATAGCCATGTGTGTTGTTTCTCTGGGGTTTCCGCCCATCTCCCACTGGAGTGGAAGCTCGGGGCCAAGGATTCTTCCCAGTCTTTGATTTGCTGGTTGCCAGTGGCCTTCCAGTATCCGGTCTAAGTGGACACTCTTCAAGTGTGAGCCTAGGCAGTATTGGTAGGCAATTTGACCATCACAGCTTAGCTTGATGCTTTCCTCTCCAGATCGTCACGTGTGTTCTGTATTCTGATCACAAATATGGGTGTGTTCTTTTTTACCCTCCCTAGCCCAGCATTGAGGGCAATTATGACACCTGAACATCATCCCAACTGACCTCAGCGCACTCAGCACAGATTGGAAATCAAACCTGGCACTGTTCTGGTTAAACTATGCAGTGTAATGTTCAATTCAATATAATCCCCCTTTCAAGCTTACAGGATTGTGATGTGAAACCAAATAGTGTGCATGTTACTCAATACTTCATAAAATCGCTCCTTATGGTATGAATGCTGATAGTCACAGATTAAAAAGATCGATACATTTATGAACCAGAGGAACGAACAGATAAATCAGGAGCTCTTTCCAAAAAAAAAGTATGAAGAAAATAAGCTTGATTTGGATTCCAAAACGTTAAAGGGGTCATCTTCTGTTTTTGTGCTGCTGGTGCAGAACATGACACACTGAGAGCGTATATCAGAATATGGGATGTGAAGGATAGCACTTCTGTTACACACTCCGATCATAGTGTTTCTGAAGGAAAATCAGGAGGGCTGTCTGCATAACCACTACATCTAATATTCTGATATCTGCCCCAGCATACAGTGCTCTGTGCTGGGAGTGCAAAAGTGGTCAATTACAGCAGAAGTTACAGGGGACACATTCCCAGTCCAAATCTATTTTTCAAAAAAATTCAACCACAAATAAAAAGGCCAAAATCCGAAGGCAGAGTAATAGGTTCCAACCATGCACTGTATGAGGCCTGTATTAAAACAGTGTTCATTGTGGTACTGGACTAGCAACCCAGAGCTCATGTGTTCAAATCCCAGTGCGGCAAATTGTGAAACTTAATTTAGTAAGTCTGGTCATTTGTCAGCGATGTTGTCTTCTGGATTGTTGTAAAAATCTAACTGGTTCAGGGAAGGAAACCTATCACCCCCTACTTGGTCTGGTCTAGACATGACTCCAGTCCTCCACTATGTGGTTGACTCTTAATGCCCTCGGGGCAACTAATAAAATGTTGCTCACATCCCAAGAACAAATGCTGCTGAAAACTGGAGTTCCTTAACTTCGTCAGGCTTTTAAAACCCAAATTTGCCATCATGTAACCCTTACTACTTGATTTATCTCACCTTCTCTTCTAATCTTATACTATACTATGGATCTTGGTCCTGCACCTAGGCTTCTCAATAAAATAATGTAAAGAAGCAGGCACATGCAATTGTAGTGGTTGTTGATAGGAAGCTTGCTACCAGAATCCCATAATGAGGGGCAAAGTTCTTAAACTTATAGGATGCTATAAAGACCTAATAGACCTTTTGAGCATTGTGCTAGAGCATGACACCCAGTGAGAGGACAGCAAGCAAGGTGAATTCACGTAGAGGTTGAAATCACCAATGATGGGATGTAAAGATAGAGCGAGGACAAAAGAGAGGACATTTTGGTTAGAAAGTTTCCCAGGGCCAGGAGACACAGAAAACAGTATTTTTTTTCAGTTCTGACGAAGGTCATTGACCGGAAACGTTAACTCTGTTTCTCTCTCCACAGATGCTGCCTGACCTGCTGAGTATTTCCAGCATCTTCTGTTTTTATTTCAGATTTCCAGCACCCACAGTATTTTGCTTTTGACACAGAAAACAATGATCTTGAAGGAGAGGTGGGAAGGGTGGTGGGGAATGAGATGTCCGAACATGGAGAAAGCGCCAGACAAGTATGGGATAGGCCAAGATAAGACCTATAGGTGAGAGCCACACGATCTCAACTACTTCTTGATTTACTTAGAATTTTCAACTATTTCTTCAACTTGATGTTCTCTGCACTGTAGACCTTGGCATTTCTCAGTTAAAAAAAAGGAAGCAATTATTCATACTAAGATATATACATGAGGAAGAATCAGCATACATCCTTAATGATGCAAGGGAAAATGATTAATAATGACCGCCTCACGAAATGATCTATTAATGCCAAAACTAAAGTAATGCCTACTGTACTGGCAATTAATAGGAGCGCAGAACATGGCGAGGATATTGCAATACTGCTGTAGTATTATAAGCATTTGTTCAAAAAGGTATTCATTGTAACCTAGTTCATTTCTTTTCTGTAGGTGGGAAAGAAATCAGAGACTATAGATAAAGATCACAAGGTATTGTTAGGAATGCAATGCTGCAGCCAAGTGTTTGTGGAACAAGGTATCACTGTTTAAAAACACTTGGTGAAGTTTGTTGGCAAAACACAGCTCCACAAAAAATATAAAATAAAATGCTAAATAGGGACAAACAAAAGTGGAGTCAAAGCCTGCTTGTTGCTTTGGGAAAACTGGCAACAATCAATGCCAACCCCTACTACAAGAGTGATTACTTTATAATGGAGGCACATACCTTCTCCATATTTCACCCACATAACAGTGAACAGGTTAAGGGTTGGGCTGGCTGTGGGTGATAAATAGCTGCTGGAATGACTAATATATACATTCATCTTCTGCTGAGCAACCCTGCCCTATCATTCCTTGGCAATAGCACAGTGAGCGAGCCTGAGGTTCAGAGGCACATTTTGATTTCAGGAGGAGACGCAAGGCAAGATGACATATCACCTTCCAAAATTCATGAGTCAGTATGGTTTGTAAACCCCTCAGCAACTCTTGAAAAGTGATTGATGCCGCGGAGATACCAACTTGCCACAGTTAATATGTAGGCTCCAAAGTTTCTCACCTGCTGAATTATCTTATGGTTTCTCCCCATTTCCAAAAATCCAGGCAGGCAGCTTTTACTGAAAAGCCTGCAGTCTTCATATGAAAGACACCATGTTGGAATCCACGCAATCAGGTAGTGTGTAAATACATTGCCCTATCTGGTACTGAATCATTAGAGCAGACAAAGTCCTCTGCTTTAATCCCTGGTCTGAACTGAGTTAGCCGAGTCTCGGCTGGTGCAGCAGTTAATTTGTTACAGTGCCCATGGGAAAGGAAAAATCAACCTGGGTTCCCACATCTGATTAAGGGCAATAAGAACCCTCACTGAAGTCTGGCTGCCAGCCAGAGCCACATCCAGCATGACACCAGGCAGGAGTTACAGCTAGTTCAGGAAAACAGCGGGACCTTATCCTTCAAAACCTATCTGCAATTTTAGAAGAGATACTGGGATATTTTGGACAAATTATGATAGCTTTCTTTTTAAGTACCAATAAGATATCATCACCATATCATTAAGAAAGCTAGGCGAATGAAAAAACTTGCATTTAGATAGCACCTTTCACCACCTCAGGACGTCCCAAAGCGCTTTACAGCCAGTTAAATACTTTTGAAGTGTAGTCACCATTGTAATGTAGGAAACACAGAAGCAAGATCCCACTAAACAGCAATGAGATAAAGGACCAGATCATCTGTTTTAGTGGTGTTGGTTGAGGGATAAATATTGGCCAGGACATCGCGGAGAATTCCAATGCTTTTCTTCGAATAGTGTCATGGGATCTTTTCCGTACACCTGAAAGAGCATCAGTTTAAGGTCTCACCTGAAACAGCATCAGTTTAAGGTCTCTCCTGAAAGACGACACCTCGGACAGTGAAGCACTCCCTGTCCTGGAGTGTCAGCCTAGATTTTGTGCTCAAGCCTCTGGAAAGGGACATGAACCCATGACCTTCTGACTCGGATGCGAGAGTGCTACCACTGAGCCAAGGTTGACACCTGAAGCAGTACAAGGATCAGTCATTTTTAAAAGGCAGGGCATGTGCGTCATCAAGTCCTTGGACTACTGTAAAATGATCACAAAGTGTATATCCTCTAACAATACGACGGATGCATTCTATTTTCCTTGATCTATTGAAGGTGTGTGTCCTGGTTGGTACAGATCAGTGACGCCTGCATAGCAGAAAGTGATCTGTGCAGGTGTGGTTGGGTCAGCAGCAACAATGAAAGGGGAAAATCAAGAGAACCATCTTTAGAGTAAGATCACGTCACTGTCCAAACAAAAAGGCAATGCGTTTTCCATAGAAACGCCGCAATAAAGCAATGGTCACAAAGAAAGGCTCGAGTTTCATATTCAATCCACTGAAGAAATGAGGTTACACAAACAACACGCACAAAGATATCTGACAAATTGATGTGAATTCATGATCAGAAATCTGAGACAGTTCTAAAGAGCAGGCACTGTGAAAGCTTTTTCCATTTTTTCTAGATTTCTAATATGCAAGAGCAACAACATTCAAATGAAGCGTTAAATTGAGATGCTTAAAGAGAAGGAATGGCTAGTACTGTGTACGTCCCTTTGAACTGCCTCTCCTTCTGTTAATTAAATCCGTTTGCCATATTCTGTTAATAATAAGTCACAGTCAAAGGCCAAGGCCCATAGCGCAGGCTACATTACCAGTTATTGTGCATATTATATCGCACTTTGATTGGTAGGGAGAGACTAAGAAAGCAGATGAGGGGAAGTCAAAAAATAGCAATTAGGTGATGCTATGAAATGACTGAGGAAATTAAGGAGTTTCCAAGCTTTGAATGGGAAGAATAAAGTCGATTAGGAGATTGTGGGGTGAATCTTTATTTCAACACAATGAGGATGCAGGAAGCAGGAAGACTAGGTGGGTTGCCAGATTGGGAAGTTAAGAGGAACTGGAGAAAAAACTGGTATGCTTTTAGGGCTTCACAAATATTTCTCTTGTGCTCAGAGCCAAGGACAACTCCCGTAAACATGCCCTCCCTTCTTACGGACCTAATGTAGCATTGCCCTGGAGTTGAACAGTAAGCTTTGTTATTGTAATGTATCACTGGGCTTGATTCATGCTCTGTCCTATTCTCTTACCCTTGGATAGCAAAAGAATAAACACTGTAGCAGACTATGCGGTAGACTATAAACTACAAATCAGGTTAAGTAGAAGGAAAAATTGAACGTTATCAGAAATTAAATAAGAGCAGATTTTACTAGATTACAGAACTTTTAACTTACACCCCCATGGATACAAAATAATAAAAGATGTGATCCCTCTCACAACTGCTGAAATGCAGTGCGGTATCCGGTTGGCAATGGCACAGGCAGTCAAATGATGAAGCAAAATACTATGGATGCTGGAAATCTGAAATAAAAACAGAAAATGCTGGTCAGGCAGCAGATCAGGCAGCATCTGTGGAGAGAGAAACAGAGTTAACGTTTCAGGTCGATGATTTTTGAGTGAAAACATTTGTAAAGAAGTTTGTAAGAGCTCTACTAAGAGATAGTTAACCAAGTGTTTTTGTTTGCTTCCTGGAAAATAAATGATTAATATTTTCCTTACTCACCACAGCTAGATAAATAAGTAGATATCACAGCTGCATGGAAACAATTGTCATTGCTATAAATTCTAAATTCTCAATATAACAAAGGCCTCAGCTGCAATCATCCCCCCTCTCTATCAGCCAGCTTCTCTCTGTGAAGCAAGCAGGGTTACTGGGTAGTGCAAAGGAGAAGGGTGCACATCTTCAGTGTTTCTCTCATATGCCTTCTGTTGTCTCAAGCTAATATCACTTGTTATTTAACCATCTCCTGTTTTCCAAGTAGGCACTTTACAGGTCATTCTGTTTCTTCTCTGTTAGATCCGTGATTCTGAGAGTATGATGTTTTTCAATAACCACACGGATGCTGTAACTTAACAATCAACAGGTGTTTACTGGAGTAGGGTAGTCTCAAGACTGACAGTACAGAGGCATGCTCAAGGCTTATATACAGGTGTGGTCACTGCTGGTACTACAGTATACAGGAGCTGTAAAAGTAGTTCTCTCTTAAAGGTACATACACTACAATTCCTCCCCTTTTAGATTAGCAGTACCCATAATATTCAAATAACAATTAACACTTTAACATGTACATTAAACAACAATAGTCCATTTATAGATTCAGTCTTTGGGGAGGCTTCCTGATCCTTTCGGGATAGCGCCTTTCCTGAGGTTCTTGTTCTTGGTGCGGAGGCGATTCTGGCCCCTTTTCGTCGGTTAGTTCATCGGTTTCCACTGCTACTGGTTCGGAGGTAGGTGCTACCGGTATGTCGGGTTCATCCCCAGGTACGCGAGACATGGGGTTGACTCGTTCCTGAGACGCTAAGATCTGATCAACGTGGCATCTCACAATGTTCTCCCCGACATCCACTGTGTACATTAATGGCCCCTGCCTTGTGCATATCGTTCCGGGTTGCCATTTCTCTGTTCGGTAGTCATGGGCCAAGACTGGTTGTCCTATGTTGAAGCTGCTTGTCGGCTTCTCATTGATGTGCTGGAATTGTTTATCCTCAACATTCCTTCGCACATTTGGTCTGAGCAAGTCCAGACGAGATCGCAACCTTCGGTTAAAGAACATCATGGCCGGGGTCTGGTTGGTAACTGCATGTGTCGCGTTTCAGTAGGCTAATAAGAAATTGTCCACCTTATGCTGTAGTGGAATTTCATCATCGCACATGGCCTTTATCGCCTTCTTAAAGGTTTGTACGAACCTCTCAGCCAATCCATTTGTGGCTGGATGATACGGGGCGGATGTGTAATGCCTTACCCCATTCCTTCTCATAAATTTTCAAAACTCTTCGGACACAAACTGTGGTCCATTATCAGAGCAAATCTGCTCTGGCAAGCCGTTCCTGGCAAATATGGTCCGTAGGACTGCAATCGTTTCCTCTGTAGTGGTTGAGGACATTTTTATCACCTCAGGCCATTTCGAATGAGCATCCACTGCTATTAAGAACATTGAATCCATGAATGGACCAGCGAAATCAATATGCACCCGTTGCCATGGAGAGGAGGGCCACTCCCATGGGTGTAGAGGGGCATGTGGTGGTGCATTTTGGATCTTCTGGCATCCTGAGCAGCTCTTGGTTAGGTCTTCAATTTGTTGATCGATTCCCGGCCACCACACATAAGCCCTAGCAAGGCTTTTCATTTTCACTCCCCCCAAATGACCTTCATGAAGCTCATTTAACACTCTCTCCCTTAACTTGGGTGGAATCACCACTCTGGATCCACACATCACTGTCCCCTGGCATACTGACAGCTGTTCTCTTCTGGATGAGAATGCTGGCAACAGTGAGTCGCCATGTGTTGGCCATCCCCTCACCGTCAAATCATATACCCGAGACAGCGTCGGATCATTGCGGGTCTCCTTCTCTATATCCGCGTTCGTTACTGGCAATCGTTCAATTATTGACGAATAAAATATCTCGATAGGGTCCACTGATGGTGCTCCCTCCACAGTAGGCAGTGGCAGGCGTGATAGCCCATCAGCGTTTCCATGCTGTTTCGTGCCTTTATATTCTATTTCATATTGATTCGCCCCTAGAAACAGGGACCATCTTTGTAACCGTTGTGCAGTCATCACTGGAATGCCCTTCTTAGGATTAAAGATGGAGACAAGTGGTTGGTGGTCAGTCAGCAAGGTGAACTTCTGCCCATGCAGATAGTGGTTGAATTTTTTTACTCCCCATACTAGGCTGAGGGCCTCCCTGTCAATCTGGGCATAGTTGCGCTCGGCTGAGGTTAGTGACCGAGACGCAAAGGCTACTGGCCTCTCCAACCCGTCTGGGAATTTGTGCGACAGCACCGCTCCAATACCATAGGGTGATGCATCACATGCCAAACGAATTGGTAGTGCTGGGTTGAAATGGGCCAACACCTCTTTTGATGTGATCAATTCTTTACACTTCTGGAAAGCTCGTCTATGTTCGTCATTCCACTTCCATGGTACCCCTGTTTGCAGTAGGGTGTTCAGTGGGTGTAATACCGTGGACAAATTTGGTAAGAACTTATGGTAGTAGTTTACCAGCCCGAGGAACGACCTCAGTTGTGATACATTTTCCGGTGCTGGAGCCTTGACTACTGCCTCAATCTTTTCAGGGGTCTTATGTAACCCCTCTTCATCGATGATGTGGCCACAATACGAGATCTGCTTCTGGAAAAACTCGCACTTGTGGCGATTAGCTCGTAGCCCATGATGTAAGAAAAAGGAGACTTACCATCAAGTAACTTTAAAGTAAGCTTTAAGTAACTTATAAACACACTATATACAAGAGAGGTCTTTACCATGCCTCTGGTAGAAGCCTCTTACAATACTGAACAGACCAGTATTTATACCAGTCCAACAGGAAGTGACATATGACAGGAAGTGAGGTATGTACACAGTTCATAGTTCATAGTTCACAGGAAGTGATGACATAACTTCCCGGAAGTTATTATTTTTATCACATTCTTCCCTCCTGCAGGATTAGGAGGCTGTGGTCTACCTTTTGGTCCGCAGCCGCCGAACAAGGAAGAGTCGCACCCGTTTGGATTCCCGTCGTAGAGGGTCGCTGGTCCGCTTACATGCGGTTGGCCATTGGTCAGAGTCTGTGTGGCCTGGATTGCCCTGTGAAGGGTCGGGGAGATCATGGCTTCGAGTACGAGCCCCAATAGGTTCAAAGTCGGACTGCCTCTGTTCAGAGGGAGGTGCAGAGCTGGTCTGTGGCGGATCAGTACTTTCATGCGCGGTACTGGGAGGGTCGCAACCTTGAGCACGGGGTTCTAATGGCACCAAGCTAGTTGGTGTCCGATCAGGATACTGGAGAGGGGTACCCGATAGGTCCCAAGAGTTTCCTGGTGAAATGCCATCACCCGATGTCCCACTAGGTCCTGGTGGGCAGGGAGCCAGATCCCGTAATGATACGGTAGATTCTCGGCCGTCGGAATATCGTATGTTTGCATAGGTGGGGTTGGCATCGGTTAGTTCGACCTCGTCTACAAGAGGGTCATTTTTAGACGTCCGAACGTATCTTCGGAGTAATACAGGTCCAGGAGTAGTTAGCCATGACGGGAGTGATGTCCCATGAGATGAGCGACGCTGGAATCCAAAGAACCACTCATGAGGTGTAGTATTTGTGGTAGAAAGCAGGGACCGTATAGAGTGCAATGCATCCGGAAGCACTGTTTCCCATTGCTGGTCTGGTAGGCCCCGAGATCTTAAAGCGAGACGTACGGAATTCCAGATGATACCGTTATACCTCTCTACCTGCCCATTTCCGATGGGATGGTATGGTGTTGTTTTGCTTGTAGCAATTCCCCGTTCTGAGAGGTAGTCCTTGAGTTCCCTTGACATAAAGGATGGACCCCGATCTGAGTGAATATAAGCCGGCATGCCACAGAGAGAAAATACCTGCTCAAGGCAGCAGATTACTGTGGACGCCAGCATATTGGAGCAGGGGAAGGCAAACGGAAAACGTGAATATTCGTCGATCATGGTGAGCAAATATGTGTTCCGAGTTGAAGAGGGCACTGGGCCCTTAAAATCGATGCTAAGTCGTTGCATCGGTTGGGTTGCATGTATGAGTATACCATCTGAGGGGCGGAAGAACTGAGGTTTTAATTCCGCACAAAGCCGGCATTCTGAGCATATTTTCTTTACATCTCCAGTGGAAAAAGGGAGATTCCGTGATCGTACGAAATGTAGCATGCGCGTAACGCCAGGATGACACAAACCATTGTGGACATCCATGAGAGTGGAGGATGACATAGTGGAGCAGAATGCCCGTGTGAGGGTGTCCGGGGCCACATTCTCCTTGCCAGGCCGATAGAGAATGGTATAACCAAAAGAGGCCAGTTCCATCCTCCAAAGTTGTATTTTATTATTCTTAATTTTGGTTAGTTTTCGATTATCGAGCATGAAGGCGACTGATCGTTGGTCCGTGATCAATGTAAAGTGCTGGCGAGCTAGAAAATGGTTCCACTTCCGTACTGCCTCTATGATGGCTGTGGCTTCTTTCTCAACCGGAGGATAATGTAGCTCGGCACCTTGTAAGGTCCTGGACATAAATGCTACAGGACGACCTTCCTGATTCAGAGTAGCCGAGATCGCCACCTCCGAGGCATCACATTCAACCACAAAAGGGAGATTCTCATCAATGGAGTGAAGAGCCGCTTTCTCCAACTGTTTTTTGAGAAGGTTAAAGGCTGCAACAGCCGCTGTTCCCAGTGGAAATGATCTAGCATGCAGCAAGGGTTGGATTTTGTCTGAAAAATGAGGAATCCATTTAGCGTAGTATGCAAACAGACCGAGAGCCCGACGTAAAGAAGCCGGATTCTTAGGTGACGGGAGCTCTTGGAGCGGGCGAAGTCTTTCTGGGTCTGGCTTAATGATACCATTGCCTACGCAGTAGCCAAGGATGTTGATGGTCGGTTGCGACTCAACAGATTTGGATTCATTCAGGGTCAAATTACGGCGATGGAGGGCATCCCGAAATTTTTGGAGGTTGGAGTCGTGTTCCTGTTGATCGTGACCTGCAATGGTAATGTTATCAAGATAGGGAAAAGTGTCCCTTAGGTTTTCCTGCTTAACCAGGCCATCCATTGCCCGTTGAAAGACAGCCACTCCATTAGTAACCCCGAATGGGAGGCGACGAAATTGGTACAGCCGTCCATTAGCCTCAAAGGCTGTGTACTGCTTATCTGAGACCTTCAAGGGTAACTGATGATAGGCACTTTTTAAATCGTAAGTTGAGAACACTTTGTATTCGGCCAGTTTATTAACCATATCATCAATGCGTGGCAATGGGTAGGCGTCCAAGTCGGTATATTGATTGATGGTTTGCGAATAATCGATGCATAGTCGCTGTTTGTGAAGTTTTAGAGGGTTCTTGACAATGACGACTTGAGCCCGCCAGGGCGACGAACATGGTTCAATGATATCCTCTGCTAGAAGTCGAGAGATTTCAGCCGCAATAAAAGATTGGTCTTCCTGATTAAAGCACCGCGATTTCGTTATTATCGGTTGGCATTGAGGCGGAATACTGGCAAATAATGAGGGTTCATCAAGTGAAGCTGCTGATAATGCACAAAATGGTAATTTAGACGGTATATTAGAAATAGTAAGTCCGGGTTTGGATCCACCAAACTCAATGGTGAGTTTCTTATGCTGTTTTTGGAAGTCCAGCCCTAAGAGGAGATCACTACATAAGTCCTTGAGCACCGAAAGTCGGGTGGAGGGATACATACGACCATGAAGTGTCATATCAACAACACAAAAGCCGGAGATTCTGGTATTAAGTGATGACTGGGCCATCGCAATTCCCTGGTCCGATGGGGAGACATGTAGTTTCAATTTCGCAACAATCTGTTCCTTAATGAAACTATCAGTACTTCCTGAGTCAATTAAGGCATCTAAGGTATGCCCTTTAATTGAAATTTTTGTGGCTGCATGAGACAGGTTCTGTGGGCAAGCAGCTGTAATTGGTGTCGTTGCACAGAGAGTGGCTAAAACTCTCGGTGTGCTTCTTCGGGAGAGAGCTCGAGAGGAAGCTTGATAGGTCCTAGCTGGAGCATCTTGATAGGCCCTAATTGGGGCAGTTCGGTAGGCCTTAGCTGGATTGGCCCTCGTAGAGGCCCTTGATAGGCAAACTTTAGCAAAGTGTCCTTTTTTCCCGCAATAACTGCAGATTGCATTGCGAGCAGGGCAGGTTTTCCTAGGGTGAAAAGCATCTCCACAAAAGAAGCATTCCTTCCTAGATTGCCAAGAGGCTGCTAAAGTGGGGTCGTCCTCCTCTTCTTCATCAGAATTATCAGAATTAGATTCCCCCATGATAGGGTTCACCTGAGACCGCTTGAATTGTTTGGTTGCAGCTACAGCAGCAGATCGAGATCTGGGCAGCTGATAGAGGTCTGCATTTCTCTTTGCCAAATCCAGTGAACAAGCTAGGTCAAAAACTTTTTGTAGCTCAAGTGTTTTACTTTCTAGTAGACGCTGGCGTATAAATGGAGAGGCAATCCCGCAGATGAAAGCATCACGAATCATTTCTTGGCGGTACAGCTCAGCTGAGGCTGCCTGAAAGTTACAATCTACGCTGAGCCTGCGAAGTTCTTGCAGGAATTCGTCAATTGATTCCCCTGGCCCTTGTCGGGCTGTGGCCAGTAGATGTCTAGCATAGACCTCATTTGGGGTCTTCGCATACAGTTTCTTAAGTGCCCGAATCACCTCTTCGTAATTATCCCATTCATCAACATATTCGAACACTTTTGGGGTCACATAATTGACAAGTATCTTCAATTTAGCAGGAGCATCCGCTTTACATTCATCCAGAAAATTCTCAAAGGTACGATACCAATGCTTCCATACCCTGCCAGCTGCTGGTGTATTCGGGTCCAAGTCCAGACGAATAGGTCTAAGGATTTTCTCCATGATGGGTGGTTCCCTGGATCCTTAACTTCCGAGTTTGTCTGAAGGTCTAGTATTTGTCAGTGTAAATACTAAGTTACTTAAATTGATGTAAGAAAAAGGAGACTTACCATCAAGTAACTTTAAAGTAAGCTTTAAGTAACTTATAAACACACTATATACAAGAGAGGTCTTTACCATGCCTCTGGTAGAAGCCTCTTACAATACTGAACAGACCAGTATTTATACCAGTCCAACAGGAAGTGACATATGACAGGAAGTGAGGTATGTACACAGTTCATAGTTCATAGTTCACAGTTCACAGGAAGTGATGACATAACTTCCCAGAAGTTATTATTTTTATCACAGCCCATATTCCTTTAATCTGGTGAGCACCTTCTCCAAGTTGGCGAGGTGATCACTGTCATTTTCGCCCGTGACCAGGATGTCGTCCAAATAACACTGGGTCCCTGGAATCCCTTGCAGGACTTGATCCATCGCCCTTTGCCAAATAGCCGGATCCGATGCTACCCCGAACACCAGCCGGTTGTATTGATAGAGACCTTTATGAGTGTTGATCGTGAGGTATTGTTTCGAGGCTTCTTCTACCTCCATTTGCAAGTACGCCTGGGCTAGATCAATTTTGGTGAAGCGTTTACCTCCAGATAGCGAGGCGAAAATATCCTCAATTCGTGGAAGCGGATATTGTACCGTGTGAAGGACTGGGTTCACTGTCACCTTAAAATCCCCACAGATGCGGACCTTCTTTGGTTCCCCAGGTGTATTACTCAATGACCTCTTCCCTCCTGGAACACTTCTTTTGCATCAGTTAGCATTTTTGACAATCGTCCAGGTGTGACGTCGTCATCCTTCAGACGAACAGAAAAGTGACACAGACTCCGGAAGCAAGGTGCTGGGTTGTCTGAAACTACATAAGGTAACCAAAATGGAGGATCACCAGACTATCTGGGTTACACTCAAGATAGATGGAGTCCAAGTGAAAATGGAATTGGACACAGGATCAGCCCTAACAGTCATAAACCAAAGGGTCTACAAGCGGCTATTTTCACATATACCCTTGAAAGCTACAGAGATTGTCTTGAAGATGTACACGGGGCAAAAAGTCTACCCCAAAGGAAAAATAAGGGTGAAAGTGATATATAAAGGCCAGGAAATACCTAAAATGGATATATATGTATTGCCAGATGGAGGACCACCACTGCTAGGACGTGAATGGATCCGGAAGATACAATTAGATTGGCATTCCATACAGGCACTGAAGGTTGAGGCCAAAAAGGATGACGACGTCACACCTGGGTGACTGTCAAAAATGCTAACTGACGCAAAAGAAGTGTTCCAGGAGGGACTCGGAACACTAAAAGGCATAACAGCAACGATTAAAATAGAGGAAAATGCAAGCCCAAAGTTTCTTAAGGCCAGACCAGTGCCTTATGCGATCAGACCAGCTGTCGAAGCAGAGCTGGAAGGGTTGGAACGTTCAGGAGTACTGTCCAAAGTAGACTGGAGCGAGTGGGCTACACCCATCATTCCTGTAATGAAGAGGTCGTTGAGTAATACGCCTGAGGAACCAAAGACGCTTCACCAAAATTGATCTAGCCCAGGCGTACTTGCAAATGGAGGTAGAAGAAGCCTCGAAACAATACCTTACGATTAACACTCATAAAGGTCTTTATCAATACAACCGGCTGGTGTTCGGGGTAGCATCGGCTCCGGCTATTTGGCAAAGGGCAATGGATCAAGTCCTGCAAGGGATTCCAGGGACCCAGTGTTATTTGGACGACATCCTGGTCACGGGCGAAAATGACAGTGATCACCTCACCAACTTGGAGAAGGTGCTCACCAGATTAAAGGAATATGGGCTACGAGCTAATCGCCACAAGTGCGAGTTTTTCCAGAAGCAGATCTCGTATTGTGGCCACATCATCAATGAAGAGGGGTTACATAAGTCCCCTGAAAAGATTGAGGCAGTAGTCAAGGCTCCAGCACTGGAAAATGTGTCACAACTGAGGTCGTTCCTTGGGCTGGTAAACTACTACCATAAGTTCGTACCAGATTTGTCCACGGTATTACACCCACTGAACACCCTACTGCAAACAGGGGTACCATGGAAGTGGAATGACGAACGTAGACGAGTTTTCCAGAGGTGTAAAGAATTGATCACATCAAAAGAGGTGTTGGCCCATTTCAACCCAGCACTACCAATTCATTTGGCATGTGATGCATCACCCTATGGTATTGGAGCGGTGCTGTCGCACAAATTCCCAGACGGATTGGAGAGGCCAGTAACCTTTGCGTCTCAGTCACTAACCTCAGCCAAGCGCAACTACGCCCAGATTGACAGGGAGGCCCTCAGCCTAGTATGGGGAGTAAAAAAATTCAACCACTATCTGCATGGGCAGAAATTCAACTTGCTGACTGACCACCAACCACTTGTCTCCATCTTTAATCCTAAGAAGGGCGTTCCAGTAATGATGGCACAATGGTTACAAAGATGGTCCCTGTTTCTAGGGGCGAATCAATATGAAATAGAATATAAAGGCACGAAACAGCATGGAAACGCTGATGGGCTATCGCGCCTGCCACTGCCTACTGTGGAGGAAGCACCAGCAGTGGACCCTATCGAGATATTTTATTCATCAATAATTGAACGATTGCCAGTAACGAACACGGATATAGAGAAGGAGACCTGCAATGATCCGATGCTGTCTCGGGTATATGATTTGACGGTGAGGGGATGGCCAACACATGGCGACTCACTGTTGCCAGCATTCTCATCCAGAAGAGAACAGCTGTTAATATGCCAGGGGACAGTGATGTGTGGATCCAGAGTGCTAATTCCACCCAAGTTAAGGGAGAGAGTGCTAAATGAGCTACATGAAGGTCATCTGGGGGGAGTGAAAATGAAAAGCCTTGCTAGGGCTTATGTGTGGTGGCCGGGAATCGATCAACAAATCGAAGACCTAACCAAGAGCTGCTCAGGATGCCAGAAGGTCCAAAATGCACCACCACATGCCCCTCTACACCCATGGGAGTGGCTCTCCTCTCCATGGCAATGGGTGCATATTGATTTTGCTGGTCCATTCATGGACTCAATGTTCTTAATAGCAGTGGATGCTCATTTGAAGTGGCCTGAGGTGATAAAAATGTCCTCAACAACTACAGAGAAAAAGATTGCAGTCCTACGGACCATATTTGCCAGGAACGGCTTGCCAGAGCAGATTTGCTCTGATAATGGACCACAGTTTGTGTCCGAAGAGTTTTGAAAATTTATGAGAAGGAATGGGGTAAGGCATTACACATCCGCCCCGTATCATCCAGCCACAAATGGATTGGCTGAGAGGTTCGTACAAACCTTTAAGAAGGCGATAAAGGCCATGTGCGATGATGAAATTCCACTACAGCATAAGGTGGACAATTTCTTATTAGCCTACCGAAATGCGACACATGCAGTTACCAACCAGACCCCGGCCATGATGTTCTTTAACCGAAGGTTGCGATCTCGTCTGGACTTGCTTAGACCAAATGTGCGAAGAAATGTTGAGGATAAACAATTCCAGCACATCAATGAGAAGCCGACAAGGAGCTTCAATGTAGGACAACCAGTCTTGGCCCGTGACTACCGAACAGAGAAATGGCAACCCGGAACGATATGCACACGGCAGGGGCCATTAATGTATACAGTGGATGTCGGGGAGAACATTGTGAGACACCACGTTGATCAGATCTTAGCGTCACAGGAACGAGTCAACCCCATGTCTTGCGTACCTGAGGATGAACCCGACATACCGGTAGCATCTACCTCCGCACCAGTAGCAGTGGAACCCGATGAACTAACCGATGAAAAGCGGCCAGAATCGCCTCCGCACCAAGAACAAGAACCTCAGGAAAGGCGCTATCCCGAAAGGATCAGGAAGCCGCCCCAAAGACTGAATCTATAAATGGACTATTGTTGTTTAATGTACATGTTAAAGTGTTAATTGTTATTTGAATATTATGGGTACTACTAACCTAAAAGGGGAGGAATTGTAGTGTATGTACCTTTAAGAGAGAACTACTTTTACAGCTCCTGTATACTGTAGTACCGGCAGTGACCACACCTGTACATAAGCCTTGAGCATGCCTCTGTACCCCAGTCTTGAGACTACCCTACTCCAGTAAATACCTGTTGATTGTTAAGTTACAGCATCCGTGTGGTTATTGAAAAACATCATACTCTCAGAATCACGGATCTAACAGCTTCCACCACCCTTTCAGGTAGTACGTTCCCGATCCTAACAACTTGTGCTTAAAAAAAATTCTCCTCAAACAGTTGCTTTTATAATTGTATTAGAGAATAAAGTTCAACACTAATAACAGGAACTGTACCCAAGCTTGAGTTATCTGTTTCAGGAGAGGAGAGAGAACAGTTGGGTGGGGGAGGGGGGATTTAAAAATCCAGAGCTTCCTCACAAAGTAGCAATAAAGTCAGAAAAGTTCTAAAATTAGCAAAAAGTTCTTTGTCCCATGTCTGGAATTTTGGAACCCAGGTAGAGATTACAGCAATAATCCACAATGAAACCACTTCTAATTGGCCTGGTAACCCTTTATCTAAGAATGATTACATCTCCAGCTCTAGGGGTCACAATCTCAGAATAAGTGTTCGGCCATTTAGGACGGAGATGAGGAGAAATCTCTTCACTCAAAGGGTTGTGAATCTTTGGAATTCTCTACCCCAGAGAGCGGATGCTCGGTCATTGAATACATTCAAGACAAAGATCGATAGATTTTTGGATACCAATGGAATCAAGGGATATGGGGATAGTGAGGGAAGGTCAGACATGATCTTATTGAATGGCGGAGCCGGCTCGAAGAAGCGAATGGTCTACTCCCTCTCCTATTTCTTATGTTCTTATGTTCTCTATCTGGCCTGTCCCTACACTGAATCAAACATTCTTCCCTGTGGATTCCCGCTGTAACTGAGAGGCAAGGCTTCAGAAAAGTGTCACTTATGTGATTAGGTTTCTATGTTGTCAGCAATTAAGATCCCCAATTGGCACTTAAGTCGACTCTTTAAATTGATGGTAATTCCACAAAGAGCCATTCTTTTATTATTTTATACAGGGCTCTCTGGCACATACAAGACAACATAGGCTTAGGATATGATCAAATACTATAAAACGAAAAAACCTCATTAATCATTTCACTGAACAGAAGGGAGCCTGACAACTTGGAGACGACATTATACGAGTAATCTCTATGGAAACAGCAGAAAATTACTCAGTGGAGCTCAACAGACAAACCCTTTGCAGAGGACGTGTCTAAATATGGAAGGGTTAAAAACTAACGGAGGCAGATTTACAAAACACCTTTGTCCAATGTTGGTAATCCCTGCTCGACACTCGTGTAAGAGAGACACAGCACTCGCTGTCTGATGAGAGCAGTGTGTGATATGAAGAGGCAGAATGTCAGGAGCAGCCCAAGGACACCTTGCTGACAAACGTCTAGGGCACTGAGAGCTGAGGTCTGTCTGCGGCAGCGCCACACATTCCAGCCCGACAACGTGAGCTGTGTTCTTCTGCTGCTTGCTGCCCTACATTTAGCTCATGCTCCCACATTCTGCTGCTCTCTTACTTACACTGTGCTGCTGACAGAAGTAGGTTTGAATGACACTTGCAAGAACTAATCTTTCCACCGTGATGCCAGTGACAGAGAGTTTGGCCATTTATCCTATGGCCCAGTTATGCTACTGTTTTAGCGTCAATGTGTTGTAGGTTTTCCATTGACACAAAGGCAGCAGTATGATTTGGGAATAATTTCACCTTGTCTTTTGGCAAATGGCGTGAGACCATCTCAAGCGGCTGTCTCAACTTGTGCCAGTTTCTCAGCAGTTGCAGTATAACTGCCGACAAAGTCTAAAATGATCAAAGGACAGCTTTTTCCCCCCTCTGTCCTGGTGCTGGACAGGAGGAAGCGCAGCTGAAGTGTGCTGCTCCTGGACAGGCCCAGGGTTACCAAGGCTTCCTGTAACAAGCCATTTACAGAGATTGAAAAGAGCTCTGGGATCATCCAAACCTAAAAATAGATCCATTCCGCAATTCTTTGCTAGAGAGGTGGTCAATTGTATTTTAGGAATTGTTAAACCCAGTGTTGCTGTCTCTATCAAGGTTGTAAATGTGTGATAATTAGATGACTGAATTGAAGTATGATTAAAGGATTAAAAATGTTATAGTTTCCCCACTCGCAGTTGTCTTGTTGGATATTGGCAAGGACATAGCAGCCAATTTGCGCAGAGCAAGGACCTACAAACAGCAATGAGATAAATGACCAAGCAATCTGTTTAGGTGCCGTTTGCTGAGAGAAAAATTGTTGGTCAAGATCGCTCCTGCTCTTCTGCAAACAGTGCAATGGGATCTTTTGTGACCACCTTAGAGGGCAGATGGGGCCTTGGTTTACTGTCTCATCCAAAAGGCGGTATCTCCGCATAGTGCTACACTCCTCAGTACTACAATGAAGTGTCAGCCTAGGTTACTGCGGGTAAAAGAAAATATGGTATGCATCCCCAAAATGCAGGGAGATAGCAGAAGCACTAAATCTCCCAAAATTCTTCAGAAATAGGGCATTATGCTAAAGTGCGGTGCATTGAGTGTAAGCAGAGTTTGGTAAGTGGCAGAAAAAGTCATTTAAGTGTATTTACTGAATTTTAGTCAGTGAAAAAGTTAATTGTTTGAAGTAAGTTTAATTTTTTAGAGTAAATTAAGCTGTTGGGGAGTTTAAACCGGAAGTAGAATCTGGGTATAAAAAGGGGTGGGCTTAGTGCGGCAGCTCTGAATGCGGTGCATTGAGTGTAAGCAGAGTTTGGTAAGTGGCAGAGTTCGGGCAAGTGGGAGGTGGGGGGTGTTTTTGCTCTGTTTTGCTTCCCACTCTCAGGCTAATCCAGCACTGCGGAAGCGGAGCAGCGAGACAATTCAACCGGACAGGCCCCACAGACAGCATTCAAAAGGGAGGTTGGTAATCAGCTGGTTGGTAGGTCCTTTTCCTTCTCTTCTACACCTTTAAGTTGGTAAGTCCTATTAAATAGTGGTGTAATATTATCATCTATATCGGGGCAGAGGGCCTTCATACCTAATAATAAGAAATTTAATTAATTACATAGATATGGGTGAACAGGTGATGTGTTACTGTTGCAAAATGTGGGAGCTGGTGGACCCCATTGAGGCTCACGGTGATTACATTTGCGATAAGTGTTTGCTGCTAGAAGAACTCAGGCTCCGTGTTAAAGAGCTTGAGACCGAGCTTCAGACACTGCGACACATCAGGGAGGGGGAGAAGTTCCTGGACTCTATGTTTCAGGAGGTAGTCACACCTATGGAATTAATTAATGCAGATGAAGTCCGTGGTCAGGGACAGGACAGTGTGACTATGAGTGAGGCAGGTATGGGGATCCAGGAGGTAGTGTTGAAGGAGACGCAGCCCTTGCTCTTGTCAAGCAGGTTCGAGGTTCTTACTCCCTGTGAGGGCGGGAGCGGGGACTGCAGGGAGGATGAGCAACCTGGCCACAGCACTGTGGAACAGGGGGCCATTCAAGTGGAGGGAGTAAAAAGAAATGTTGTAGTGGTAGGGGATAGTATCATTAGGGGGATAGATAGGGTTCTCTGCAGTCAAGAGCGGGAGTCCCGAAGGCTGTGTTGCCTGCCCGGTGCCAGGGTTAAGGACATCGCTTCTGGGCTGGAAAGAAACTTGGAGTGGGAGGGGGAGGATCCAGTTGTCATGGTCCATGTTGGTACAAACGACATAGATAGGACAAGGAAGAAGGTTCTGTTAAAGGAGTATGAGCAGCTAGGGGTCAAATTAAAAAACAGAACCTCAAGGGTAATAATCTCTGGATTATTACTTGAGCCACGAGCAAATTTGGCTAGGATAAATAAAATTAAAGAGTTAAATGCGTGGCTCAAAGACTGGTGTGGGAAAAATGGGTTTTGCTTCTTGGGACACTGGCACCAGTACTGGGGCAGGAGGGAACTGTTCCGTTGGGACGGACTTCACTTGGCCAGTGCTGGGACTAGAGTCCTGGCGAATCATATAACTAGGGCTGTAGAGAGGGCTTTAAACTAATTAGTGGGAGGGAGGTTTCTAGAGCGCAAATAATAAAAATGACAACGGAGAAGGTCATAGACTTAGGTAGCAGTGGTGGAATTAAAAAACAGAACGTGTCAGGAAGGGACAGAGGGTATGGAGTAAAAGGTAAAGTAGTAAAAAGGGAAAAAATAGGAACTAAGTGTCACAAAACATATTTGAAAGTTCTTTATCTGAATGCACGTAGCATTCGTAACAAAATGGATGAGTTAACGGCACAAATAACTACATATGGGTATGATCTTGTGGCCATTACAGAAACATGGCTGCAGGGTGACCATGACTGGGAATTAAACATGCCAGGTTATTTAACAATCAGGAAGGACAGGCAGGAAGGAAGGGGAGGTGGGGTGGCTATGTTAATAAAGGAAGGAATCACTATAATACAGAGAAATGATATTGGGTCAAAGGAGCAGGATAGTGAAACAGTTTGGGTGGAGATAAGGAATAACAAGGGGAAAAAAACACTAGTGGGCGTAGTCTATAGGCCTCCGAACAGTTGCAACTCTGTTGGATGGCGTATTAATCAGGAAATAGTTGAGGCTTGTAATAAGGGAACAGCTATAATTATGGGGGATTTTAACTATCATATTAACTGGACAAATCAAATTGGGCAGGGCTGCCTTGAAGATGAGTTCATTGAGTGTATTAGGGATGGGCTTCTTGAGCAGTATGTAACTAAACCGACCAGGGGGCAAGCAACCTTAGATTTGGTCCTGTGTAATGAGACAGGATTAATTAAAAATGTCCTAGTAAAGGATCCCCTTGGAATGAGTGACCATAACATGGTTGAATTCCATATTCAATTAGAGGGTGAGAAGATTGGATCTCAAACAAGCGTGCTGAGCTTGAATAAAGGAGACTATGAAGGTAGAGAGGCGAATTGATTAGACTGGACAGGGAAAATAGATTAAAGGGTAAGATGGTACATGATCAGTGGTGTACATTTAAGGAGTTATTTTACAACTTCCAAAAAATATATATTCCACTGAGGAAAAAAGGGTGTAAAAGAAAAGATAGCCATCCGTGGCTAAGTAAAGTAATTAAGGATAGTGTCCGACTAAAAACAAGGGCATATAAGGTAGCCAAATCTAGCGGGAGGATAGAAGATTGGGAAGTCTTTAAAAGACAGCAAAAAACAACTAAAAGATTGATTAAGAAAGGGAAGATAGGTTATGAAAGTAAATTAGCAAATAATATAAAAACAGATAGCAAAAGTTTCTATAGTTATATAAAAAGAAAAAGGGTGGCTAGAGTAAATGTTGGTCCCTTAGAGGATGAGACCGGGAAATTAATGGTGGGAAACATGGAGATGGCAAAAACGCTGAACAAATATTTTGTATCAGTCTTTACGGTAGAGGATACTAAGAATATCCCAACACTGGACAAACAGGGGGCTCTAGGGGGGGAGGAGCTAAATACGATTAAAATCACTAAGGAAGTGGTACTTGGTAAAATAATGGGACTCAAGGTGGATAAATCCCCTGGACCTGATGGCTTACATCCTAGGGTCTTGAGGGAAGTGGCGGTAGGGATTGTGGATGCATTGGTAATAATTTTCCAAAACTCCCTGGACTCAGCAAAGGTCCCGGCAGATTGGAAAACTGCTAATGTAACACTCTTATTTAAAAAGGGTAGTAGGCAGAAGGCTGGAAACTATAGGCCTGTTAGCCTAACATCTGTGGTTGGTAAAATTTTAGAGTCCATTATTAAGGAGACAGTAATGGGACATTTGGATAAACATAATTGAATAGGACAAACTCAGCATGGTTTCATGAAGGGGAAGTCATGTTTGACAAATTTGCTTGAGTTCTTTGAGGAAGTAACATACGGGGTGGATAAAGGGGAACCAATGGACATAGTGTATTTAGACTTCCAAAAGGCATTTGACAAGGTGCCACACAAAAGATTATTGCTCAAGATAAAAAATCACGGGATTCGGGGTAATATTCTGGCGTGGGTGGAGGATTGGCTCTCTAACAGAAAGCAGAGAGTTGGGATAAATGGTTCATTCTCAGACTGGCAATCAGTAACTAGTGGTGTTCCGCAGGGGTCAGTGCTGGGTCCCTAACTCTTTACAATCTATATTAACGATTTGGAGGAGGGGACCGAGTGTAACATATCAAAGTTTGCAGATGATACAAAGATGGGAGGGAAAGTAGTGAGTGAGGAGGACATAAAAAACCTGCAAAGGGACATAGACAGGCTAAGTAAGTGGGCAGAGATTTGGCAGATGGAATACAATACTGGAAAGTGTGAGGTTATGCACTTTGGCATGAAAAATCATAGAGCAAGTTATTATCTTAATGGCAAGAAACTGGAAAGTACTGTAGTACAAAGGGATCTGGGGGTCCTGGTGCACGAAACTCAAAAAGTTAGTATGCAGGTGCAGCAAGTGATCAAGAAGGCCAATGGAATGTTGGCTTTTATTGCTAGGGGGATAGAATATAAAAACAGGGAGGTATTGCTGCAGTTGTACAAGGTATTGGTGAGACCGCACCTGGAATACTGCATACAGTTTTGGTGTCCATACTTAAGAAAAGACATACTTGCGCTCGAGTCAGTACAAAGAAGGTTCACTCGGTTAATTCCGGGGATGAGGGGGTGGACATATGATGAGAGGTTGAGTAGATTGGGACTCTACTCATTGGAGTTCAGAAGAATGAGAGGCGATCTTATTGAAACATATAAGATTGTGAAGGGGCTTGATCGGGTGGATGCGGTGAGGATGTTCCGAATGATGGGTGAAACTAGAACTAGGGGGCATAATCTTAGAATAAGGGGCTGCTCCTTCAAAACTGAGATGAGGAGAAACTTCTTCACTCAGAGGGTGGTAGGTTTGTGGAATTTGCTGCCCCAGAAAGCTGTGGAAGCAACATCATTAAATAAATTTAAAACAGAAATAGATAGTTTCCTAGAAGTAAAGGGAATTAAGGGTTACGGGGAGCGGGTAGGAAATTGGACATGAGTCTAGGTTTGGAATGGTCATGGCCCTGTGGGTAGTGGAGCGAGCCCAGGGGCTGTGCAGCCTGGTCCTGCTCCTACTTCTTGTGTTCTAGCTCTGTGTTAGATTTCAGGAGATGGTTTTATTCCTGTTCCTGGCTGGGGTGGAGATCACCTTTTACAGAAGGTAAGTACTGTGGAAAATATAGGGACAGAGTGATCTCCTGGACGAGTTTCAATCGCCTAGATGGGTCGGAGAGGAATTTCCCAGATTTTTTCTCCCAAATTGGCCATTGTTTTTTTTAAATCTGGTTTTTCGCCTCTCCCGGGAGATCACATGGGTTTGGGTGGGATGGAGAGTGATAGTAGATTTGAGGTTAGGATCAGATCAGCCATGATCTTATTGAATGGTGGAGCAGGCTCGAGAGGCCGATTGGCCTACTCCTACTCCTGCTCCTATTTCTTATGTTCTTATGTAAAGGGTCGCAAATTTGACATGGCTGCTCAAGAAAGGGGAAAGGGATAAGCCAAGAAATGTTGGCCTGTTAGCCTTCGCTCCATTGCAAGAACATGGGTTGCTTTGCCATAGTGGATATTGAGCCAGAGAAATCATTTAAAAGGGAATTGGGTAAGTATTTAGAGGGTTCAATAATGAGGATAGGTGGCATAAACTTGGCTTATATTTCCTTGAGTATAGAAGATTGACAGGGTGAGCTGCTCGAGATGTTTAAAATGACTTGACAGGGTAGATACAGGGAAACTATTTCCTCTGGTGGAAGAATCAAGAACAAGGGGACAGAATCTTAAAATTAGAGCCAGGTCATTCAGGAGTGAAATCAGGAAACACAAAGGGTGGTGGAAAATCTGGAACTGTCTCCCCCAAAAGACTGTGGATGTAGGGACAATTGGAGCTTTTTGGACTGAGATAGATAGATTTTTGTTAGGTGTGGGGGATGTAGAGCAAAGGCAGATAAATTAAGTTGAAGTGCATATCAGCCATGGTCTAACTGAACGGCAGAGCAGGCTCTTGGGGCTGAATGGCCTACGCTGTTTCTAATGTTCCTATTGAAAGAAGCATATAAAAGAATATGGGGAGAGAAAGGGCAAGGAAGTAGAATTAGAGTAGATGGCTCCAGTTGTAGAGCCAGCACTGACACAGGCATGGTGAGCCAAATGGCCTCCTTCTGTAGTGTAATTTCTATGATTCTGTGTTGATTTGATACAGAAAACAAATCGAATATAACACAGCACAAATTTGTTACAACAAAGCCCCAAGTTTCATTACATAAAAGAATTGAATTCGCCCAGAGAGAAGGGTGCACCTAGTCCGCAGGACAAACATTACAGTAACTGATCTCTGATGTTGCAACAATGCCAGGAGCGAGGGGAAGAAAAGGCACAGGCCCCTGTTCATGTAATCTGAGTCGAAGGTACAGGCTCATCAATAAGCCTATTTACATGGCATCACCAGGCACTGATTTAAGTAGCTGCAGAGACACGCATAAATGCTTGTGCATGCTGCTGAAACAATGGCGTGTGTGTGCTCGCAGGAAGCAGCACAAAACCACGTGTAATTATATGCAAATACTAGTCGTGATGCAGCGTCGTGTAGCGACGGCAGCACGTCGAGTAAAGGAAACATTTCTCTGACCGCAGGATTAGTTTATTTGGCACGCTGGCAGATGCGGCTTCAGGCTCGGCCTTTCCTATGAGTCAATTTACCAATTTCAACCCCCTGCCCCCACTTCCGAGTCAGGGACAGGCTCTGAACATTAGCCAAGGGCTCCTTACTGATTTGCCAAGTCAAACGGGCAGGATGTGGGCAAGACGAGAAGTAGCACTGCAGCTCGAGCTGATGATGGAAACTAACATTCATTGAAAGCCTTTATCGTTCTGAGTAACCAATGCCTCTGTATCAGAATGTACAGAGGCCAGCGCAAAAATGAACCTTAATTTAAAATGAAGCTTTTCGTAGGTCAAGTTTACATTGCAGACAGCCCATTGAATAAAATCAGACAGACAGTCTGTTCCAAATTTAGATCATTGACAACTCTGAGCAATTCCCCCGAGATAAAGAGGAAATAGATCAGGAGAGTGACTGTATCCGTCCATCTCTTAGCAACTGAGTATGGAACACAAAAGAAAAGCAGATTCTGGAATTCTGAAAAAAACAGAAAATTCTGGAGGTCAGTCAGCATCTGTGCAGAGAATGGAAAAGGCACCATTTTAGTTGTGGATCCTTAATCAGAACTGAAAGGCATTACAGATGAACAGTATTTAAAATGAAAAATACATACACACACACATACAAGGGGTGCAAAGTTCTTAAGTGAAAATCAGGAGCTAGTTAAATCATAGGAAGGAACATAGCCATTTAAATTACTTTTTGTATATGTACAGTAGATTTTAGTGATTTCTGAACATGGATCCCTGAATCTTTCTGCTGCTCCACAGTTCCAAGCTTCTCATCATTTAGAGAATATGTTCTATCTTTCTTAGGTCCAAAGTGGATGACCTCACACTTCCCCACATTAAACTCCATCTGTCACAGTTTTTGCCCACTCACTTAAACACTTTGCAGCTTTCTGCTCCCTTCTGCACTATTTACTGTGCCACCTAATTTAGTGTTGTCAGCACACTTGGATATGCGGCTCTCTATTCCTTATCTAAGTCATTTATAAAATATAGTGAAAAGCAGTAGCCCCAGTACAGATCCCTGGGGGGCACCACTAGTCATATCCTGCCTATTTAAGTACATGCCCATTATCCCGACACTCTGAGGGCGATTTTGTCAATGGCGGCGCGTTGGAGGCGGGACTGCGGTTTGTCGGGTTTTAGTCCCACCTCCATCGACTTGTGGCCAACCCACGTTATTTTCCCTTGATTGAACTTGTCAAGCCCACCCAGCGGGCTTAGCAGGCCAATTAAGGGGAAGCTGGTTACAGAGAATGTCAGCGTATGACGTTTCATTTGTCAAAAATTTTTGACAGAAGAACTGTCATCGTTTGACAGCTCTGTGAAGCTCTCAAACACTTACATTCTCTGTAGTTTGATGAGTTCTTGTATTCAAGACTCATCAGACCTCTTTTGTGAGCAGAAATTTGTTGGTTGTTGCATCGGAGAATGCAGCAGCCATCTGTCATCTCTGCCGGTGAGATGCGAGACTCTCCACATACCCACCGACTGAAGCCTGCAGGAAGAAACAAAGGTAAGTAAACATTTTCTATCAATTTTCACTCACCTCACATACTCTCCTCTCCACACTTGCACCCATCACTTACCTCCAAAGTGCACTGGAGACCCACTGCTCGCCTCGGTGGCCCTGGCGGGGTTTCCTGACGTCGGGAAGCCCGCGCCTCTGCTGGAAAAATGGGGATAATCCTCTTAACTGCCTGTTAACTCCTGGGAAGATGGCACTGAGGCGGGTTGGGGGCGGGATGGGTACCTGCCCCCAGATTCCCGGCAGTCCCACCTCCCCAGGGCTGGCAAGATCGCGCCCTCTGTCTCCTACCTCCTAACCAAATGCCTACCTATTTCAATAGGTTGCCTCCAATTCCCTATGCTCTCATTTTTGTTAACAATCTCTTGTGTGGAACCTTACCCAATGTCTTCTGGAAGTGCATATAAATATATAAATGTATAGACACTCCCTTATCTACCACTTTAGTTGCCTCTTCAAAAATTCAACTAGGTTCATTAGACATGACTTATCTTTTACAAATCCATGCTGGCTATCTCTGATCAGTTCATATTTCTCCAAGTGCTCACTCTGTCCCTAATAACAGATGCTAGTAACTTCCCCACAGCAGATGTTAGTCTAATAGGCCTATAATTTCCTAGTTTATCTCTCTTACCTTTCTTAAATAATGGAGTGACATTGGAAATTTTCCAATCCAAGGAGACAATTCCTGAATTGAGAGAGATTTGGATGATCATGGCTAGAGCATCTACAATATCCTCACCTAGGAGAAGTGCATTTCTGCATTTCCTCATCTATTCTGCACTTTTATTATTTTAATTTATTCTTGGCTTGTGGGCGTCGCTGGGAAGGCCAGCATTTATTGCCCACCCCTGGTTGCCTTGAAAAGGTGATGGTGGGTTGCATTCTTTATACAACTGAGTGGCTTTCTAGGCCAGTTCACAGGGAATGGTAGCATAGTGTGTTACTGCACTAATAATGCTGAGGCCTTGACTAATAATCCAGAGACGTGAGTTCAAATCCCACCACGGCAGCTGGGGAATTTAATATTAACTTTAACAACTTCTGACATTAACGACAGCTTCCAGTTTCCATTCGATAAGTGTTGGCAATGCGGGATGGGTGTGCTGGTGTTTCTAAGCAGAGAGACAGGTTGGTGCTTGATGTTGGGACCCTCCGTCACACATGGGGTGGTCTGCATCCTTGGTGCCGACCTGCTTTTTCCTTCTACTGGGCCGCTAGAGCCGCTCTACTTTGTCAGTTTTTCATACTTCCGTTTCTACCTGCCTTACCCTCTAACTTCCTGTGTTACTGATACATTTGCAGTATCTCAAATGTCTTTGATGCCGTTGATCTAGCTCATTATAACTCCTCGTGCCTAATGCTAATATCACTTCTGTTAATGACCATCTCCTGTCTTCCACTCAAATACCTTACAGGTCACTGTATTTTTTTTGTGTTTATGTGTGTGTCTGTCTGCCTGCCTGTGTTTCTCCCCGCTACCCAACCCTTGTTCTACCCCTATTGAAATTATGTTCATCTATAATATTCTTCAATTCTCATGAAGAACCCACACTTGAAACATTAACTGTTGTTCTGATCTAGCATTTTCTCTTTTTGTTTCATGTATAGAGCTACTAGTAGGGGAGCCCCGCATTGCGAGGGCTTTTTTTGGGGCTGGCCGATGTGTGGGCCGGGAGCCTGGGACTGGATTTGGGTTGTCAGCAGTTTCCAGGGCTTTTTTGGGCCTGGTGGATGTGTGGGCCGGAAGCCTGGGACTGGATTTGGGCTGTCGGCAGTTGGAGAAGCCTAGGCCCGTTTTGCACTGTTTTTTAGCTAAACATTTCTAGCTTTTAATACCTTCAAAGATGAAAGTTAAAGTACTTATAAAACATTTTTGGTAAATCTTATTTTTTTTTAAAAAAGAAACTGACCTGGATTACGAAAGTTTTGAGCTGCCCTGGCTGCTGTATAATGGCTGACAGATCCCTGAGATGAAAACGATTAGTCCCGCCCACACACACACCGATTGGTCAACCATCAGGTGACTAAACTGTAGGATTGGTCAATCATGACGGCACAGGATTGGTCGACCTTGACGTCAGTCAATGCTAATGAGTGGATAATGAGTGGAATTTTGAAGGTTTTTTGTATAATGTGCGAACAATTTTTGTCCGACCGAAAAGTAAATACGCTTATGACCGTTCTGGAATCGTAAGCTTTCTTTGGATGTAACGCACGTGTAGGTACGCTCTATAACTTTAGAGTGTATAGCCGGACAGACAGACAGACGGAAGGACAGACAGACAGACAGATCGATCCTTTTATATAGATACTAGCTGGGGAGCCCCGCGTTGCGAGGGCAATTTTGGGGCGCGAGGGCAATTTTGGGGCATTTGGTCTCCCTGCCCCTGTGTGTCCCCCCTCTCCCTGTCATGTCCTCTCCCTCCCCTCTCTCCCTCCCTCCCCTCCCCTCTCTCTCTCCCTCCCTCCCCTCCCCTCTCTCCCTCCCTCCCCTCCCCTCTCTCCCCCTCCCTCCCCTCGCTCCCTCCCTCCCTCCCCTCCCCTCTCTCCCCCTCCCTCCCCTCGCTCCCTCCCTCCCCTCCCCTCCCTTCTCGTCTCCCTCTCCCCCCCCACCCCTCCCCTCCCCCACTCCCCTCTGTCCCTCTCTCCGGCCCCTCCCCCTGCCTAGCGCCTGAGGTCCGGTGCCGTTGCTGAGGTCCCCCGCGTATCGCGCGGCTGATGGACGGCCGCTGCGGGCGGGGCGGGTGGCGCATGCGCGGTGAGTGCGGGCGGCGCATGCGCGGTCAGTGCGAGCGGCCCGCGGGAGCCGGCAAGGCCGTTAGCGAGCGGGAAACTTCGGGCGGCGCGCCCGCGCTCCGTCCGCGACACCTGAGAGGGGGAAGTAGAGAGAGACAGAGAGGGAAGAGGAGAAGGAGAGAGAGAGGGAAGAGGAGAGAGGGAAGAGGAGAAGGAGAGGGAAGAGGAGAAGGAGAGAGAGAGAGAGAGAGAGAGAGAAGAAAGAGAGAGAGAGAGAAATTTTTCAGCTTCAGGCCCCGAGTCCCCCCTGCATGAGGGTGAGGAGGAGGGGGGGGGGTTGCTAAACACAATATAAAACTCAAATAAATTGTTAATTAATTGCCTAACACATAATTGAAATATTTACCTTAGTTCCCTAACACACAGAAAGTGTGGGGGGAAAAAATCGTGGAAAATCAAGATGGCGGCCACTCACCTCGGTTCAGAAGGATAAGGCCCGCCCCCACACGCACCGATTGGTCGACCGGTCAGGTCACCGAAGCGTAGGATTGGTCAATCGTCGAGTCACTCGACACTCAACTGTAGGAAGACCTCGACGTCACACGGTCGCTAATGAGATGCTAATGAGCAGAACGCTGAACATTTTTGGGATACAGCGGGTGGGATTTTTGTCCGGCCGAAACGTAAATACGCCTATGACCGGTCTGGAATCGCAAGCTTTCTTTTGAGGCGACGCGTGCGTCGGTACGCTCTGTAACTTCCAAACGTATAGAGACCAGGCGGACAGACAGACAGACAGACATCGGGACAGACAGACAGAAGAGCCGCTTTATATATATAGATATAAGATAGATAGATAGATAGATAGATAGATAGATAGAAGATAGATAGATAGAAGAAGATAGGCAAATACCAAGGAACAGATCTCAGCCTCCTACCCTGGTTAGGATAGAAAGATGTATGTGGGACGAACACATTTCTGAAGAGAAAATCGGAGAACAATAATGTAACAACCCACACAGAGAAAAGTAGCCGTTTTAAAGAAGTATTGCAACATATGTTAGGCTGACACAGTCACATCCTACCTGGTTTTAGTCCCAGCCCAGGTGACTCAATCTCACACATATTGACATATCAAGAATCTTCCGCCAGCTACAACACTGGTGTCCCACTCGGAATGGTACTGGCATCACCTCCTATGCTGCATGGCATGTTTTCTCAGACACATGGGAAAAGATGCAGTGCCCATTTCAACACCAGCCTTGACACCTTCTGGGCTGGATTTTCAATGGGCCATGGAGGCATGATTGGAGGCGTGTGGGGGGTTAAAATCGCTAAACTGGCGGGCGGGACCCCCCCGCCTGGTTCCCGACTCCGAGCAACTTTAACTCAGTCGTGTCTAATGGTCCCGACTTTGTCCCTCCTCCAACAGGCGGGATAGGTCGTTAAGGCCCTTAACAAGCACTAAATAGCCTCTATAATCCTATTTTGAAAGGCCCTTGCGAATTTAACCCTTTTCCCACGTGAAACACGCCTGGTGGGAAACACAATGGTGAAACCTGGCGGGAGCACTATTGGATTGCTGACTATCAACTGCAGGTCAACCATTAAAGAGGAGATTTGATCAGCCATCATTTGCAGGTGGCAGGACTTTGTTGTCGCAGGTCTGGGGGAACTTTTAGAAGGCATAACCACAGCTGTGGAAGTTTGGAGCCTGACACCCATCTCCAGTGTGACCTCCTGGGAAACCCCTCTCCCCACCCTCACTGAGCGCTTTCTCAACTGAGGCATATACCAGAAGCATGGGAGGCATTTATTTCCTTCCCTTCTGGGCATTAGATGAGCTCAAGCACCAGTCGCGGCACCAGCAGAACCAGGAACAACAGCAGCACCAACAGCAGCAGCAACAACAGGAGCACCAAGCTGCTGCTCACCCACCTGAAGCTGCACAGGCCAGAAGGGGCCAGCGCCTGGAAGCCCGTCGGCGCAGGAGATACCCCCCAAACAGGGTTTACAGACACAGGGTCAGCTACCTCAACATGTCTGAGCAGCAAGAGGTACTGAGTGACATCTGTGCAATGCTGCAACAATACCTGCAGCCCAGAGGACCAGGTGGACAAGCCTTACCAGTGGCCGTCAAAGCCACCACCGCACTCAACTTTTTTGCTTCAGGCTCATTCCAGGGATCAGCAGCAGACATCAGCGGCATCTCCCAGGCGGCCGCACACACTTGCATAACGCAGGTAACCGATGCCCTCTTTGCCATCGCGCACAATCACATCCATTTCACCAAGGATCAAGCAAGTGTCACAGCGCGAGCGGTTGGATTAGCTAATCTGACAGGCATTCCAAGGGTGCAGGGCGTCGTTGACTGCACACATGTGGCCCTTAAGGCACCCCATCGCAATCTAGGTATTTTTGTCAACCACAAGGGCTTCCACTCCCTTAACGTTCAGCTGGTGTGTGACCACAAAAAGGAAATTTTGCATGTGTGTGCCAAGTACCCTGGCAGTTGCCATGACTCCTTCATACTGCGCCAGTCTAGTGCGCCTCTGCTATTCAGTCCACCAGGCCAACTTAACAGATGGCTACTTGGAGACAAGGGCTATCCCCTGAAGACGTGGCTAATGATGCCGTTGAGGAGCCCTTCCAACGAAGCTGAGGAGAGCTACAACTCCAGCCACATGTCCACCAGTGCCATAATCGAGCAAACCATCGGTTTGCTGAAGATGCGCTTCAGATGCCTGGATAGATCCGGTGGAGCCCTGCAGTACTCAGCAGCCAGGGTCTCCAGAATTGTCGTAGTTTGCTGTGCACTTCACAACATGGCACAGTGTCATGGCTTGCAGATTCCTGAAGACCAAGTGGCTCCTCACATACCCTCCTCAGATGAGGAGGAGTGCGAAAAAGCACATCCTGCAGAGGCCCATCAACCAGCGGCAGCATTACGCGAGAACATTGCTGCCCGGGATGCAAGGAACACACTCATCTTGGCCAGATTTGCCTAGCCTAGCCAATCAAGCACTTTTGCCTCGCAGCTTCTTGCCTGAGCATCGACAATGGCCAAGACCCTGCTGATTCCTAGCTATTTGACCAGCATACTGACAGTTGCAAGTAATCCTAAGCCCTCAATGTGAAAGTCCCATTCGCAAAATGACAGACTCCACAACTGCAACAGTTGCCATCAGAATTTTTATGTACAAGAACCAACTGATGGTATTTTTACAATGAACACAACATTTCACCCAAGTGACTACCCTTGTGTCTATTTGTGCAGAATTTTTCTCTTACGCATGCTCCTACGTGGTGCCTCCCCTGTGGCTTCAGCAGATGTGGAGGCCCCTTGCTCACTTTGCTGCTGCTCCTGTCTCGACACCTTTGGCGGGCGTCCTCTGGGGTTGGGACCCTGTGAGGGCTTGTCAACAGTCTGCTGCTCCTGCGGCTGTGCAAGGGTTGAGACGCCAATCTCACTTGGGTGTGGACTCCGGTGGGGCTCTGACTGAGGGCTCTGCAGTGGTATGGAAGTGTGAGCGCTTGGAGAGGAGCCCCCACTTCCTTGAGGTCTGCCACCAACTTTCCTCTCAGGGGTCAGGTTCCCCTCAGCGCCTGCAAGTGGCTGGAGAGCAACTTGCTGCACATCAGGGGGGCCATGGGGACCCGTATCTGCAATGGCAATCCTACTCAGAAGGACTTCCATGAAGGTCTGGTTTCTCAGTTCAATAGATGACCATCGCTCCTCCAGAGATGTTATTCTATTATGAACACTCACCATGTTTTCAGCACTCTGGCAACTTATCTCCTCCATGGCCGAAGCCATCCTCTCATCTACTGTTGCTATTTGTTCCAGGGAGGTTGCCATCCTTTCTGCCGTGATGCGTTCATGTGCCAATGACTCCACAAAGGCTCTGCTCATGGTTGCTATGGACTCCTCCATTCGCTCCACACTCGCAGCGACCCTGGAGACAAAACCTGCCAGAGACTCCTGCATCTGTTCCTGGAGTTCCAGCACCATTGATCTTATGGATGGATGCAGAGGCAGAGGGTCGACATGCAGCTGAGCTGAGCTGGCAGAGTCCTGCGCCCTCCGACTAGGACTCTCCACTGCTGTCCCTGTCTCCACAATCTGCTGATGCTCGCTTGTGAGCTGTGATACACCAGGTGACAACACTACTCTATGTCCCGAAGGTCCCACCGAGGTGTGAGTGTCTGCGCTGGTGCTGGGTGCGCTGAATTCTGGTGACGCTGCGCCCTCAGAGATTGCAGCTTCCTCTGAGGAGTCTGGCTGCTCAGCCTGTTCTTCCTGGCTAGTGGGGATGGATGCTTGCGATGGTCCTGTGGGGGAGTAAAGAAAAGAGTCAGAGATGTGATGCCAAGGTTACATGCACATTGCATATTGCAGATGCTCATAAGTCCATTTGTTAGAGCTTCAAAATCATTATCAGCGGCTCATGCAATGCCAATGAGAGAGATGGGAAACTTTTCTGTCACCAGCTTGCTGTGTTGCACCCGTCTGTCTGTCCCCCACTTGCGCATCCTCCTCTACTCCCACGATTTCCAGGACCGCCTCCTCCCAGGGGGTCAGGTGGGCTAATGAGGCTGTCCCTCCTCCTGTCCTTGCTCGCTCTCTTTTCCTGCAATGAGGGAGACAAGTGGAGGTTGAGTGAGAATGAAGGAGTGAGTGTAGAGATTGCATAGCATAGATACTTAGGAGGCAAAGATGGAGTGAGGTAGCAAGACCAAGGGCCCTCCCTGTGTGTTGTCAGTTGTTTGCATAGCATCACAGTGATAGGGAGTGTGAGGGCTGCATAGTCGAATAGTTATGTGAATGTGACCATAGAGAGAAAGGAAATGGGTAAGGGTGCATGGATGTCAGTGTCAAGTGGGATGTGGAGGAAGAGATTGCTAAAGCTGAGTGCTGGTGAGGAAAGGCAATGGGGATCAGATTGAGGGTGATGAGAAAATCATACTCACTTTTCCAGTGCGGAAAAGGTCATGAAATCTCTTGCGGCACTGTATCCAGGTTCTGCGGGTGACTCCCAAGGAGTTGACCTCCTCAGCCACCTGCATCCACACTGCCTTGGTCTGCTTGGGAGGCCTCTTCCTCCCTGTAGAAGGGAAGAGCACCTCCCTGTTGGCTGTAGCCCCATCTACTAATGCCAGCAGGGCCACCTCATCAAAACGATCTGGGTCTCCCGCTAGTCATCTTTCCTGCAGGTCTCTCACTCTGCACAGGCAAAAAGCTTGGCAGTCTGCAGAAGAAGCAAGGCTTGCTGTAGACCTTAAACACAGCAGCAATGATGATGTCATCGGAGGGGACTTTCAGTCAGGAAAAACCCATTTGCCAAGGGTTCCCACACGTTGGAAATCAATTGGACAATTAAGTTAAAATTGCATCACTCTCCCACATCCATTTAGATTCGGGTGGATAACACGAAATGCGGATAACACGACACCATCCCGCACCTGAGTTAAAATCCAGCCCTCTGTGTCTATGCTACGTGCACCAAAACAAAATCACATGCCATGCTGGTGTCACAGTGACTAGATACCAGGTACCCTGTCAGTTTTTCCTTTGTTTTCTAGGTAGTTCTGGTGTGTGTACACACAGGGTACGGTAACAGAGTGGTTCTGTTACTGGACTAGTAATCCAGAGGCCTGGACTAATGATCCAGAGACCGGAGTTCATAATCCCACCACGGCAGCTGGGAAATTTACATTCAGTTAATTAAATAAATCTGGAATAAAAAGTATCAGTAACGGTGACCATGAAACTACCAGATTGTTGTAAAAATCCCTCTGGTTCACTAATGTCCACTAAGGAAATCTGCTGTCCTTACCTGATCTGGCCGAAACATGACTCCAGACCCACAGCAATGTGGTTGACCCTTAACTGCAATTAGGGATGGACAATAAATGCTGGCCTTGCCAGCAACACCCACATCCCGTGAACGAATTTTAAAAAAAGCTGCAGTAAATTAAATCACTTACTAAATGCAGTGAATTGATGACACCACATTCAGTGTGACGTGCTGCAAAAAATAATTTTATTCCAAGGTGACAACTCATCATTGTCAACTGTGTGAAACAGCACCATCTGCTGGGAAATTCCAAACTCTTCTTCAAAATCATACTCCTTGCTGTTCCAAGGTTCAGTGACTAATTTATTTTGTGTTCCATAGTTCAAGGCATTAAATGTGGCAGCAAAACAGATATTCTCTTAATAAATTCGGACTATGGGACAACTCAGTGAGCCTGTCCCAACACAAGCATTGTCCGCAGAGATTTAAGTAAAGCAAATGACCTCTGTGACATGTAATTTTTTAAAAATAGGGCCAGTAGATAAAGAACAGATTCATTTTCATCAAGCTAGGCAAGTGCCTCCTCCCGCAGCACAAACCCAGCTCTCATGTGTAACCGGAGAATAAATGGGATCAGAAGGATAACACAGGAAAGGGAGGATGAGAGGCCTTGGGTGCTCAACCAGTCTCGGCCTAGTTCCATTCTCCAGCACTGGGATCTCTCACCTTGATGTGCGCAATCAGCAACAAATTAAATTTGAAAAAAGTGCATTTTTGGCATGCTTTTGTGTTTTGACAGATGGTGGCACAGCATAAACCTCACAGAATGTGGCAGAAATGACAAAGTCACTTCTTCCTTACATTGGTGAAATTCCCATGGTTTTTTAAAAAGACTCGATAGTGTCAGCTTTGCTCAGTTGGTATCAGCCCAACCCTTGAATCAGAAAGTTGTGGGTTCAAGCAGTACTCCAGGATATGAGCACTTAACTTCAGTGCTATTACATTACATATTACATAGAATCCACAGCACAGAAACAGGTCATTCTGCCCAACTGGTCTATTCCACGGTGTCTTTATACTCCACACGAGTCTCCTCCCAGTCTAATTATCTCTTCCCACCCTGTCCCCATATCCCTCTATTTCCTTCCCCCTCTATGCATCAAGCCTCTCCTTAAGGTGTGCCCATGCTACCTGCTACAATCACTCCACGTGGCAGTGAGTTCCACATTCTCACCACTCTGTGTAAAGAAATTCCTCTAAATTCTTTATTTGATCTGTTAGTGGCTATCTTATATTTATTCCCATTGTTCTGGACTCCCCCAAAAGTGGAACGTTTCTCCATGTCTCACCCAGAGACTGACCCAAGATGGCAGAAGTTCGAACAAACCAAAAGCTTAGAGCATACACCTGAAATGTTAACCTTTTCCTCTTTACAAATTATGCAAATGTAATTCCTTTATTCCTAAAGAGAGGGAGACAGAAAGCAGGAAACTACAGGCCAGTTAGCTTAACATCTGTCATAGGGAAGATGTTAGAAGCTATTATTAAAGGCGTTATAGCAGGGCATTTAGAAAAGTTCAAAGTAATCAGGCAGAGTCAACATGGTTTTGTGCAAAGGAAATCATGTTTAACCAATTATTTGGAGTTCTTTGAGGAAGTAACGTGTGCTGTGGGTAAAGGGGAACCGGTGGATGTACTGTACTTAGATTTCCAGAAGACATTTGATAAGGTGCCACATCAAAGGTTATTGCAGAAAATAAAAGCTCATGATGTAGGGGGTAATATATTGGCATGAATAGAAGATTGGCTAGCTAACAGGAAACAGAGAGTAGGCATAAATGAGTCATTTTCTGATTGGCAAGATGTAACGAGTGGTGTGCCACAGGGATCAGTGCTGGCGCCTCAACTTTTTACAATTTATATAAATGACTTGGATGAAGGGACCGAAGGTATGGTTGCTCAATTTGCTGATGACACAAAGATAGGTAGGAAAGTAAATTGTGAAGAGGACATAAGGAGTCTACAAAGGGATATAGATAGGTTAAGTGAGTGGGCAAAGATCTGGCAAATGGAGTATAATGTGGGAAAATGTGAAGTCCATTTTGGCAGGAAGAATAAAAAAGCAAATTATCTAAATAGTGAGAGATTGCAGAGCTCTGAGATGCAGAGGGATCTGGGTGTCCTAGTGCATGAATCGCAAAAGGTTACTCTGCAGGTACAGCAAGTAACTAGGAAAGCTAATAGAATGTTATCATTTATTGCGAGGGGAATTGAATACAAAAGTAGGGAGGTTATGCTTCAGTTATACAGGGCAATGGTGAGACCACATCTGGAGTACTGTGTACAGTATTGGTCTCCTTATTTAAGGAAGGATGTAAATGTGTTGGAAGCAGTTCAGAGAAGGTTTACTAGACTAATACCTGGAATGGGCGGGTTGTCTTATGAGGAAAGGTTGGACAGGCTAGGCTTGTATCTGCTGGAGTTTAGAAGAGTAAGAGGTGACTTGATTGAAACATATAAGATCCTGAGGGGTCTGGACAGGGTGGATGTGGAGAGGATGTTTCCTCTTGTGGGAGAATCTAGAACTAGGGGTCACTGTTTAAAAATAAGGGGTCACCCATTTAAGACAGAGATGAGGAGAATTTTTTCTCACAGAGGGTCGTGAATCTTTGGAACGCTCTTCCTCAGAGGGCGGTGGAAGCAGAGTCTGAATATTTTTAAGGCAGAGGTAGATAGATTCTTGGTAAGCAAGGGGGTGAAAAGTTATCAGGGGTAGGCGGGAATGTGGAGTAATCGGATCAGCCATGATCTTATTGAATGTCGGAGCAGGCTCGAGGGGCCAAGTGGCCTACTCCTGCTCCTAATTCGTATGTTCGTATTTTTTTATTACTACAATTTAAAAATTGACTTCGGGTTGCAATTTTTTTTTAACAACGTACATTGTCCAAGCAGTGACAGCATTGCAAGTATTCATAAACTTATCGGAAACTATCACATACAGCAGAGCACATCGGGAGAGCGGAGCATTTAAATACAGCGGGAACCCAGCAGCAGCAGCAGTGCAGCGGAGCACATCGGGGGAGCGGATTCAAAAACAACAAAAAAACAAGAGTGAAGTCACAGGATGGCAGGCAGGTGAGTGGTTGGTGAGTATTAACTTTTTTTTCCTCGAAGCTAGGACAGTGGTTTAAACTAAAAGCAGGAAACTATAGCGTACTTTATAAAGATTAAGGCCTAGAAATTGAGTGCCCTTAGCGCCGATTTTGCGGCGCTAGAGGGCCTAGCGCTGCATTTGGCGCCGGCGCCGAAATTGCCTGGGGCCCTTCCGCCGCGGTAGACCGGTAGCGCTGCGCCGGCACCGATGACGTCATCGGTGTGCGCAGCGTCCCGGTTGCCATGCCGACGGGCCCCAGCGCCGAAATTCAGTTGCGGCCGCCTCGCCCGTGACAGCCGCAACTAAGACTCTGGCAACAGAGTCTTACAAGTCTTTGCGCCGGCGCATTAAAGGCCCCGCGGCGGCCGGCCGCTTTCCCGCCGGCCGCCTGGCCGCAGCTCCCTCCCCGGACTTCCCCCCCGCCCCCCCCGGAACAGAAGCAAGCCCGGCACTTGTCCGAGGTGCCGGGCTCATTTTTAAAAAGATTTTCGCGGGCCGCGGCCGGGTGCAGGCAGCTCCTCCTTAAGGGAAGGAGGAGGCCTGCACTTCCCGAGCCTGCCGCACCGCATCGGGTGCCGCAGCGCCGGAATTGCGGCGCGAAACGGCAGTTAGCGCCGATTTACCGCCGCAAAGACCCTTCAGTAGCGCCGGCAGCCGTTTGGGCGCGGCCCTGCTGAATTTTTGGCGCGCGCAGGGGGACTTAGCGCCGGCACTAACTTCCGGCGCTAAAGCCCTGGCTAAGCCAAAACTCAATTTCTAGGCCTAAGTACTTAACTAGATAAACGAATTAATATAACTATAAATAATCGTTTAATAAAGATTTTAACTAATTAAATAATTAAAACAAGGTTAGATTAAGAGATATGGCAGAGCAGGTTGTGTGCCTGGACTGCAGTATGTGGGAGTTTGTGGACAGCGAGACTGTCCCGAACTAACACGTCAGCAGCAGATGTCTTCGTCTCAAATTTCTCCGGCTCACAGTCATTGAGCTGGAGTACATAGATATATAGATACATAGAAGATAGGAGCAGGAGTAGGCCATTCGGCCCTTCGAGCCTGCTCCGCCATTCAATGAGATCATGGCTGATCATCCAAATTCAGTACCCTGTCCCTGCCTTCTCCCCATATCCCTTGATCCCTTTAGCCTTAAGAAATATATCCAACTCTTTCTTGAATATACTTAATGAATTGGCCTCCACCGCCCTCGGTGGCAGAGAATTCCACAGGTTCACCACTCTCTGGGTGAAGAAATTCCTCCTCATTTCAGTCCTAAATGGCTTACCCCTTATCCTTAGACTATGACCCCTGGTTCTGGACTCCCCGGCCATCAGAAACATCCTTCCTGCATCTAGTCTGTCCAGGCCTGACAGAATTTTATAGATTTCGATGAGATCCCCTCTCAATCTTCTAAACTCCAGTGAGTATAAGCCCAATCGACCCAATCTCTCCTCATACGTCATTCCTGCCATCCCAGGTATCAGCCTGGTGAATCTTCGCTGCACTCCTTCCATGGCAAGCACGTCCTTCCTCAGGTAAGGCGACCAAAACTGCACATAATACTCAAGGTGTGGTCTCACCAAGGCCCTGTACAACTGTAGCAAGACATCCTTGTTCTTGTACGCGAACCCTCTTGCTACGAAGGCCAACATACCATTTGCCTTCTTAACCGCCTGCTGCACCTGCATGCTTACCTTCAGCGACTGGTGTACAAGAACACCCAGGTCTCTTTGCACTTCCCCTTCTCCCAAACTATTACCATTCAAATAATAATCTGCCTTCCTGTTTTTGCCACCAAAGTGGATAACCTCACATTTATCCACATTATAGTGCATTTGCCATGTTTCTGCCCAATCACCCAACCTGTCCAAATCGTGCTGGAGTTTCACGACATCCTCCTCACAGCATACCCTCCCCCCCAGCTTTGTGTCGTCTGCAAATTTGGAGATATTACATCCAATTCCCTCGTCCAGATCATTAATATATATTGTGAGCAGCTGGGGTCATAGGACCGATCCTTGCGGTACCCCACTAGTCACTGCCTGCCACTTGGAAAATGACCCATTTATTCCAACTCTTTGCTTTCTGTCCGCCAACCAGTTCTCTATCCAAGTCAATACCTTGCCCCCAATCCCATGTGCCTTAATTTTGCACGCTAATCTCTTATGCGGGACCTTATCGAAAGCCTTCTGAAAGTCCAAATACACCACATCCACTGGTTCTCCCTTATCTATTTTACCAGTTACATCCTCAAAAAATTCCAGTAGTTTAGTCAAGCATGATTTACCTTTTGTAAATCCATGTTGACTTTGTCCAATCCAGTCACTGCTTTCCAAGTGCTCTGATATTACATCTTTTATAATGGACTCTAGCATTTTCCCCACTACCGATGTCAAGCTTACCGGTCTATAATTCCCCGCCTTTTCTCTACCACCTTTTTTGAATAGTGGGGTAACATTAGCTACCCGCCAATCCATGGGTACCGTTCCAGAGTCTATCGAGTTCTGGAAGATGACCAGCAATGCATCTACTATTTCTAGGGCCACTCCCTTAAGTACCCTGGGATGTAGATTATCAGGCCCTGGGGATTTATCGGCCTTCAGTCCCATCAATTTTCCTAACACCATTTCCCTACAAATACTGATTTCTTTCAGTTCCACCCTTTCATCAGACCCTATGTTCCCCGGCATCTCTGGGAGGTTATTTGTGTCCTCCTTTGTGAAGACAGAACCAAAATATGTATTTAGTTGGTCTGCCATTTCTTTGTTCCCCATTATAAATTCCCCCGATTCTGACTGCAAGGGACCTACGCTTGACTTCACCAATCTTTTTCTCTTCACATATCTATAAAAGCTTTTACAGTCAGTTTTTATGTTCTCTGCAAGCTTACTCTCATATTCTATTTTCCCTTTCTTAATTAATCCCTTTGTCCTCCTTTTTTGAATCCTAAACTGCTCCCAATCCTCAGGGTTATTGCTTTTTCTGGCCAATTTATATGCCCTCTCCTTGGACCTTATGCTATCCCTAATTTCCCTTGTTAGCCACGGTTGGGTCACCTTTTTTGTTTTATTTTTATGCCAAACTGGGATGAACAAATTCTGTAGTTCATCCATTCGGTCTTTGAATGTTTGCCATTGCCTATCCACCGTCAACCCTTTGAGTGCCATTCCCCAATCAATCCTACCCAACTCGCTCCTCAGACCATCATAGTTTCCTTTATTTAAATTGAGGACCCTAGTCTCCGAGTCAACTACTTCATTCTCCATCTTAATGAAGAATTCGATCATATTATGATCGCTCCGACCCAAGGGGCCTCTTACAACAAGATTGCTAATTAATCCTTTCTCGTTACATAATACCCAGTCTAAGATGGCCTGATCTCTGGTTGGTTCCTCGACACATTGGTCCAGTAAACCATCCCGTAAACACTCCAGGAATTCCTCCTCCACAGTATTGTTACTCATTTGGTTGGCCCAATCTATATGTAGATTAAAGTCACCCATGATGACTGCTGTGCCCTTATTGCACGCTTCTTTAATTTCTCTTTGAATGCTATCCCCAACCTCCGCCTTACTGTTTGGAGGTCTATAAACCACTCCCACTAACGTTTTTCTCCCCTTAGTATTTCTCAATTCCACCCATACAGATTCCACCTCATCAGAGCTAATATCCTTCATTACAATTGTGTTAATCCCTTCTTTAGCCAGTAATGCTACCCCACCTCCCTTTCCTTTTTGCCTACCTTTCCTGAATATCGAATACCCCTGGATGTTGAGTTCCCAGTCCTGACCTTCCTTGAGCCACGTTTCCGTAATCCTAACCAAATCGTATTTGTTTACTTCTATTTGCGCAGCCAATTCATCCACCTTATTACAAATGCTCCTTGCATTAAGACACAAAGCCTTCAGGCTTGTTTTTTTAACGCTCTTAGACCTATTAGAATTATTATTTACTGTGGCCATGTTTGATTTAAACCGTTGATTTCTCTGACTGCCACTTTTGTTTTTCTCCTTCCTATCTTTTGCTTTTATCCTTGTTTCCCTTTCCTCTGTCTCCCTTCTCAGGTTCCCAACCCCCTGCCATTTTAGTTTAAACCCTCCCCCACAGCACTAGCAAACACTCCCCCTAGGACATTGGTTCCAGCCCTGCCCAGGTGCAGACCGTCCGGTTTGAACTGGTCCCACCTCCCCCAGAACCGGTTCCAATGTCCCAGGAACTTGAATCCCTCCCCCTGGTACCATTCCTCTAGCCACGTATTCATCTGAAGTATCCTTCTATTTCTACTCTGACTAGCACGTGGCACTGGTAGCAATCCTGAGATTACTACCTTTGAGGTCCTGTTTTTTAATTTATCTCCTAACTCCCTATACTCCGCTTTTAGGACCTCATCCCGCTTTTTACCTATATCGTTGGTGCCTATATGCACCACGACAACTGGCTCTTCACTCTCCCCTTCCAAGATGTTCTGGAGTGTGAGTTGGAGACACTCCGACACACAAGGAAGAGTAGCTGGACAGTTTTCTCCAGGCTTCGGTCACAGCCTAACTGTGTGTGAACATTTATCCAATAGAGATCATAACATGATCTAGTTCAACATAGCATTTGGAAGGGAGAAACACGAAACAGCTACTAAAGTATCAAAATCAGCATAAAAGAATTTTTACAATTATATTAGGGAAAAGAGGGTAGTCAGGAGAAATGTTGGCCCCTTAAAAACTGAAAGTGGTGATTTATTGTCAATGATAATAAGGAAATGGCGGACATGTTGAATAATTACTTTGTGTCAGTATTTACAGTAGAGGAAGAGGATAGCATGCCAGAAATCTCAAGGCAACTAATATTAAATCGGGGACAGGTAATCAATAAAATTAACGTAAGAAAAATAACAGCAAAGAAGAAAATAATGGCACGAAAGAGTGACAAATCCCCAGGACCAGATGGTTTCCATCCCAGGGTTCAAAGGAAGTAGGTGAGCATATTGCAGATGCCCTAACTATAATCTTCAAAACTTCTTGTGATTTAGGAACCTTTCCTTTAGATTGGAAAATTGCACATGTCACTCTGCTATTGAAGAATGGTGAGAGAGGGAAACTAGGGAAAGAGAGACCAGTTAGCCTAACATCTGTTGCCGGGGAATGGGTGACTGAACACCTCGAAAATTTTCAGTTGATCAGAGAGAGCCAGCATGGATTTGTGAAAGGTAGGTCATGTCTGACAAACCTGATTGAATTTTTTGAGGAGGTGACTAAAGTAGTGGACAAGGGAATTGTGGTGTATGTAACCGTTCCACCTTTAAGAGAACTATTTTAAGAAATGCACTACTTTATCTTGGCTGCTGTATACTGTAATACCGGTGGTGACCACACCGGTATATAAGTGCTGTGTAATGATTTATTGGACAGTTCAGCCTGACCTCCGACTAGTAAAGACCTGTTGAATTTACTCTTGTGGTCTGTGTGCAGTGATTCTTATTAACAATAACTAGAACACACAGACTTAACAGTGGCGACGATGACGATCTTACCCTGCGGCAGAGATATATCCAAGGCAGTTTAACGGGCGTCGAGAAGAGGCATCCGCCCTCATCATCCTGCTGAGAAAAGACTCGGGTCTGAAGAGCAAGGAAGAATCCTGACACGAAGCCTTCCATCAGCAACAGGCAGTGATCATCCCTTCTATCACGGTGATGGGCAAGCCGATCAGCGACGAGCAGCAAGTCGACCACGTTGGCTGTGAAGTAGGGGAGGGAAAAACGGAGGATATAAGGGCGGAGAACTCGACACGGCCGGGGAAAAGAGCCGGACAGAAGTCGGGGCCAGAGGCGCTGAGACTGGGGCAGCGTAAGGCACGGGAGCCACGGTGAATGCAAACGCAGCCGGAGTAAAAGACCGGGCTGCAAGCGGGCTGGGAGACGCAACAGCGTCGAGAGAGAGCTCGACCGCGACCGGGGAAAAAGGCCGGGCAGCTACCGAGGCCGCGAGGCACGGGATAAAATTTTTAAAAAAACCGTGGAGCACTCAGCCGCAGCCGGGGGAAAGGACCGGACTGCAAGAGGGGCTGGGAGGCACGATTTGAGAACCGCTGGGGAGGGTGAACGCAGCAATACGGCAATCGCCATTACAGCCAGCGGGGGAGAAAGGCAAACGCGGGAAGCCGCCATTTTCGTAGGTGGGGGAAGAAGACAAGCGCGGGAAACCGCCATTTTGAAAAAAAAAAGAAAGGAAAAATTTCTTTTTGTTTCTCAAGAAGATTGCGAGGATGCCTAAGCATGGTAACATCAACGATTTCGATCCCGATGTTGAAGATTGGGCCACGTATGTAGAACACATAGAGATTTATTGTAAGGCAAATAAAATATCAGATGAAGATAAAGCACTAACCTTACTAAACTCAATGGGTGCGAAGACATACGGGCTATTGAAGCATCTTCTATCACCAGCTAAACCGGTGGATCAGGCTTTCGCTAATATTGTTGCTGTCCTGAGAAATCATTTGAACCCCACACCGCTGATGTTAGCGGAACGATTTAAATTTTATGCGAGAACGCAACTGAAAGAGGAAAGTAACGCGGAGTATTTAATTGAACTGCGTAAGCTAGTGAAATACTGTCAGTTTGGGGAAAGACTGACAGAGGCACTGAGAGACAAATTCGTGTGTGGATTGTCGAAAGAAGGAACACAAAAGCGGCTGCTTGAAGAGAATGATCTTACACTTGATAAGGCTGTCACTATTGCAGCATCGCACAAAGCCGCAGCGAGAGGCACTGCGGAAATGCAGCTGAAGGCAGCGGTACTCAGCATAGATCAAATGGCTTTGGGTACAGCGAAATGTTATCGTTGTGGAAAGACAACACACGATCAGAACCAATGCTGGTTTAAAAATCAGGAATGTAGAAAATGTGGCAAGCTTGGTCACATAGCTAAAGTATGCCGGTCAGGAAAGAAGACCAGCAACAAAAAGTCACCGCAGGAAAAGTGCAGAAAGGTACATAAGGTGGCTGAGAAGAGTTCGGATGAACAGAATTCGGATTCAGACTCCAACAGCAAGGAACTGGGTAGTCTGAGAATTCACAATGTGAGTAACGAAGCTGACCTACAAACTATCTGGGTCACACTTCAGATAGCAGGAGTCCAAGTGAAGATGGAATTGGACACCGGATCAGCGTTGACGGTCATGAATAAGCAAGATTACAAAAGGTTATTCACACATATTCCCCTACGGGATACGGAGATAGTATTGCAGACATACACGGGGCAAAGAGTATACCCCATCGGAAAGATAAAAGTCAAGGTGGTACACAAGGGCAAAGAACACCAAGGAATGGACTTATATGTACTACCTGAGGGAGGTCCACCACTTCTGGGACGGGAGTGGATCAGGAAAATAAATATGGACTGGCAGTCCCTAAAAGCAATAACAGTAGATTCCGGAAAAAAAGATGTCAAACCTGAACGATTGTCCAGAATATTGGATGAGGCTAAAGAGGTGTTCCAACAGGGACTGGGAACACTGAGAGGAATTACGGCAAAAATCAAGATTGCAGAACATGCAAACCCAAAATTTTTCAAAGCCAGACCGGTACCTTATGCGATACGACCTGCTGTGGAAGCTGAGCTGGAAGGGCTAGAACATTCAGGAGTACTGTCTAAGGTGGACTGGAGTGAGTGGGCCACGCCCATTGTTCCCGTCATGAAGCATTCATCGAGTAACAAGCCAGGGGAACCGGGGAAGGCCCGCATCTGTGGAGACTTCAAGATCACGGTTAATCCGGTGCTTCACACGGTGCAATATCCGCTTCCGCGGATTGAGGATATCTTTACTTCATTGTCTGGCGGGAAACACTTCACCAAGATAGACCTGGCGCAAGCGTACTTACAGATGGAAGTTGAGGAAGAGTCGCGCCAGTATCTCACAATCAACACGCACAGAGGCTTGTATCGATATAATAGACTGGTTTTTGGAGTGGCTTCGGCTCCAGCAATTTGGCAGAGGGCCATGGAGCAGGTATTACAGGGAATTCCAAGCACTCAATGTTACTTGGACGATATCCTGATTACAGGAGATGACGATGAGGAACACCTTGCAAATTTGAAACTGGTGCTCACCAGATTGAAGGAATATGGACTTCGAGTTAATCGCCAGAAATGTGAGTTCTTTCAGAAACGGATCTCGTACTGTGGTCATGTCATTGACCAGGAGGGGCTGCACAAGTCACCTGACAAGATCGAAGCTGTTGTGAAGGCTCCCGCTCCGGAAAATGTATCCCAGTTGAGGTCGTTCCTAGGGTTGATTAACTATTACCATAAGTTTCTGCCAAATCTATCCACGGTGCTGCACCCGCTGAACGCTCTTTTGCAGAAAGAAGTACCATGGAAGTGGAGCGAGGACTGTAAGAAGGCCTTTCGCAAAAGCAAGGCATTGATCACCTCAGAGGAAGTGTTGGCTCACTTCAACCCAACGCTACCTATTTGTTTAGCTTGTGATGCTTCTCCTTATGGTATTGGAGCAGTACTCTCACACAAGTTGCCAAATGGCTTGGAAAGGCCAGTCGCATTTGCATCCAGATCATTGACCTCCGCTGAGCGCAACTATGCTCAGATAGATAGGGAGGCTCTCAGCCTTGTGTGGGGAGTAAAGAAGGTTAATCATTACCTGCAGGGCCAGAAGTTTACACTGCTGACAGACCACCAGCCGTTGGTATCCATTTTTAACCCTAAGAAGGGTGTTTCGGTGATGACAGCACAGAGGCTCCAGAGATGGTCCCTTTTCCTAGGGGCACATCAATATCAGATAGAATTCAAAGGTACAAAGCAGCATGGTAATGCTGATGGGCTGTCGCGCCTGCCACTACCTACTGAGGAGGAGGCACCGACGGTTGACCCGGTGGAGTTATTTCACTCGACCATCATCGAATGTTTACCTGTCACCAATGCAAATATTGAAAGGGAGACTAGGAATGACCCGACACTGTCCCGGATCTACGAATTGACAGTAAAGGGATGGCCAGCCCATGGTGATCCACTGTTACCGGCATTCTCAGCAAGACGAGAACAGCTGTCCATCTGTCAGGGAACATTGATGTATGGAACAAGGGTGATTATCCCTCCTAAGTTAAGAGAGAGAGTTCTAAAAGAACTACATGAAGGTCATCTGGGGGGAGTCAAGATGAAAAGCCTTGCTAGGGCTTATGTGTGGTGGCCGGGTATCGACCAACAGATGGAGGATCTGACGAAAAGCTGCTCAGGGTGCCAAAAAGTCCAAAATGCACCTCCAATTGCACCGCTGCATCCATGGGAATGGCCTTCAACCCCATGGCAACATGTACATATTGACTTTGCTGGTCCATTCATGGATTCCATGTTTTTAATTGCGGTGGACGCACATTCTAAATGGCCAGAAGTGATTAAAATGACCACCACTACCTCAGAGAAGACGATCGCGGTGCTAAGAACGATATTTGCAAGAAATGGATTGCCAGAGCAAATATGTTCAGACAACGGACCACAGTTCGTGTCAGAGGAATTCCAGAAATTCCTGAAGAAGAATGGGGTGAAACATTATACCTCTGCCCCATATCATCCAGCTACGAATGGGCTGGCCGAGAGGTTTGTACAGACGTTCAAAAAGGCAATAAAGGCCATGAGCGAAGATCAGATTCCACTGCAACACAAGGTGGACAATTTCCTAATGGCATATCGAAACGCCACCCATGCAACAACAAACCAAAGTCCAGCCATGATGTTCTATAACAGGAGGTTGCGGTCCAGGTTGGACTTATTAAAACCAAATGTGCGGAGGGAAGTCGAAAACAAACAGTTCCAGCATATCAATAACAAGCCCACTCGGAGTTTTGAAATAGGACAACCGGTGTTAGCCAGGGACTATAAAAACGAGAAATGGCAATCTGGAACAATTCGGGCCAGACAAGGACCCCTGATGTACACGGTAGCTGTTGGTGAAAATGTAATGCGACGTCATGCTGACCAACTGGTGGGATCAAGAACAAGGGTCGAGCCCATGGTTACGACAGAGACAACCATGGAGGAAGTTAGTGAACCTGAAGCATCTACCTCAGAAGTGAATATACCTGATGATGATGTCCTATCCATAGGGGATCAACTAGATGAGTCACCCCAGCAACGAGAACCAGAGACCCCTGAAAGGCGTTATCCATCTCGGATCAGGAGGCCTCCTCAGAGACTGAATCTGTGAACTGTTTTTACATGAAGTTGTGTATATATGTTATTATGTTATGTTTAATGGGGAATATATACTGTTAAGCTAAAAAGGGAGGATTGTGGTGTATGTAACCGTTCCACCTTTAAGAGAACTATTTTAAGAAATGCACTACTTTATCTTGGCTGCTGTATACTGTAATACCGGTGGTGACCACACCGGTATATAAGTGCTGTGTAATGATTTATTGGGCAGTTCAGCCTGACCTCCGACTAGTAAAGACCTGTTGAATTTACTCTTGTGGTCTGTGTGCAGTGATTCTTATTAACAATAACTAGAACACACAGACTTAACAGGAATGTCTATGGATGTTATTTATATGGACTTCCAGAAGGCATTTGATAAAGTCCCACATAAGAGACTGTTAACTAAAGTAGAAGCCCATGGAATTGAGGGCAAATTAATGACCTGGTTAGGAAATTGGCTGAGCGGCAGGAGACAGAGAGTAGGGATAATGGGCAAGTACTCTAATTAGCAGGATGTGACTAGTGGTGTCCCGCAGGAATCTGTGTTGGGGCCTCAAATATTCAAAGTATTTATTAACAACTTAGATGATGGAATAGAAAACCATATATCAAAATTTGCTGATGACACAAAGGTAGGTGGGCAATGTAGACAGTGTAGATGAAAGCATAAAATTACAAAGGGATATCAACAGATTAAGTGAATGGGCAAAACTGTGGCAAATGGATTTCAATGTAGGCAAATGTGAGGTCATCCACTTTGAACCTAAAAAGGATAAGAGATGATCTTATTGAAACATAAGATTCTGAAGGGGATTGACAGGGTAGATGCAGGGAGGATGTTTCCCCTTGTGGGTGAATCTAGAACTAGGGGGCATAGTTTCAGAATAAGGGGTCGCCTATTTAAAATGGAGATGAGGAGGAATTTCTTCTCTCAGAGGGTCGTGAATCTGTGGAATTCTCTACCCCAGAGAGCTGTGGAGGCGGGGTCATTGAATATATTTAAGGTGGAGATAGACAGATTTTTGAAAAACAGGGGAATCAGGGGTTACGGGGAGCGGGTGGGGAAGTGGAGTTGAGGCCAAGATCAGATCAGCCATGATCTTATTGAATGGCGGAGCAGGCTCGAGGGGCCGAATGGTCTACTCCTGCTCCTATTTCTTATGTTCTTGTATTCTTATGATAGAACAGGGTACTTTCTAAATGGTGAAGAGCTAAAAACAGTGGGGGTCCAAAGCAATGTTCCCTCTAATTTTTTTTGTACTGAGCAGGCCATGAACTCCTCTGAGCACGACCTTTTCGTCCGTGTGTAAATTTTACAACAACAACATTTACAACGACAGCAACAGCAACCACTTAAAAGCATATATACAGTAATGCCGTATTGCCACCCCACCATCTCAAATCATGAGACAATCAGACAAGGTTCGATACAGGTTTAACATAATTTCTCTGCTTTTGAATTCTATTCCCCTAGAAATGAACCCCAGTGCTTTATTTTACTTTTATGGCTTTTTTAACCTGTGTTGCTACTTTTAATGATTTGTGAATCTATACCCCTAGATCCCTTTACACCTCCACCCCATTTAGATTCTTATTTTCCAAGGAGTAGGTAGCCTCCTTATTCCTCCTTCCAAAATGCACCACCTCACACTTATCTATATTGAAATTCATTTGTCATTTACATGCCCATTCTGCACATTTGTTTATGGTAGATTTAATTAAAAGCTTTTAGTTTGTCATGTACAAACTCTATTTTAAAAAAAATACTTGTCAGAAATGACTGGGATATAAAAGAACTGCATAATAATGCAGTAACACTTCAGAAACCTCACTGTTACACGGTTATGCATCAACAATCCAAAAGCCCAAGGTGAGTTGAAAGAGGCATATCTATTCGTGCAATTAGTATTCATTTTAGTGTTAGCCCATCCCTCATGTCACTATAGCAATGGCTGCACAAGCAGCAGGAGCAGCGGCTTTCCTATGGCGCTGACATCTACATAAGTGATTAGAATATTAATCACAATGCAACCAGACAACCAACAAATATAAAGTGCTGTAGTTCTTTAGTTCACAGTATTAAAAAGAATTGAACAATTGAACAAGAACGGGCATCCATATTTTCAACTTCAATCATTTCCATTAATAAACATTGTCTTCCTGAACCAGCACCCTCCCCATGTAACATGTCAGAAATGCAGCACTTATTCACAAGTGCAGAAAAACACATACACAGTTTGCGTCATCGAATTAAAAACAAAAAGCAGGAACATAAGAACTAGGAGCAGGAATAGGCCACTTGGCCCCTCGAGCCTGTTCCACCATTCAATGAGATCATGGCTGATCTTGGGCTCACAGCCACTTCCCCACCCGCTCCCCATAACCCTTCACTCCCTTATCTTGTAAAAATCTGTCTATCTCCCCCTTAAATGTATTTAATGACCCAGCCTCCACGGCTCTCTGGGGCAGAGAATTCCACAGATTTATGACCCTCTGAGAGAAGAAATTCCTCCTCATCTCAGTTCTAAAAGGGCGACCCTTTATTCTGAAACTATGCCCCCGAGTTCTAGATTTCCCCACGAGGGGAAACATCCTCTCTGCATCTACCTTGTCGAGCCCCCTCAGTATCTTATATGTTTCAATAAGATCACCTCTCATTTTTCTAAATTCCAATGAGTATAGGCCCAACCTGCTCAACCTTTCTTCATAAGTCAACCCCCTCATCTCTGGAATCAACCGAGTGAATCGTCTCTGAACTGCCTCCAATGCAAGTATATCCTTCCTTAAATAAGGAGACCAAAACTGTACGCAGTACTCAAGGGGTGGTCTCACCAATACCCTGTACAGTTGTAGCAGGACTTCCTTGCTTTTATACTCCAACCCCCTTGCAATAAAGGCCAACATTCCATTTGCCTTTTTGATTACTTGCTGCACCTGCATGCTAACTTTTTGTGTTTCAAGCTATGATTTAACAGAAATAAACATTCATCTTGCTTCCCGGACAGGAGAACCAATCAGACTGACTTGGAAATGTTTACTAATATGATGACGTAAAGATGTTAATTTACAAATTGTTTTTCTCTCAAACATTCTCCACAATATTAATCCCTGCTCTTAGCATGAAAAGTGTTGAATTACTTTAGGTACTTCGCAATTAAATAGCGGGAAACAAACTTCATTGTATTCTTAATTTTTAATCTCCTATTTCAAACATTTATACCAAATTAAAATTGTACATAATCTGTGTCTTTCTCAATAAACAAATAGTGGTTTCTTCTAAAGTAGCTTCCTGCAATTTTTATACATCATTACATTACTCTTGTAACTATTAACACTCCACTAAACATTTAAGAGGAAATCTATATTTACATTATTCCTGGGACTATAGAACGAGAGACAAAATAAAATGATTTGTATTTTTCCCCTTTTTTGGTTCTCTTCCTAAACATCTTAATGATATATTTTTTTAAGTCAATAAAAAGTCATATGTAACTCCTACAAATCCTCCCCAACCCTCCCCCTCCTCAACAGCACGGTTGCATGTCTGTGTAAAGCAACTCACTTCCGTCGATCATTCAAAATCAAACATTGAGAAATTTCAATTTTAAAACATTTTAAGCAATTCAGAGCTTCTTTAAAAGAGTTTGGACTTCAAGATCTGGTTGAAACTTTAGAGGAGGGGAAAATTGATTTTTGCTTGTTTCTTCCAAAATCGAAACTTAGGTGGGGGGTAAAAGTGTTTTTAAAACTCATTTTTTGTGAAAAGTTCATTAAAAATCTTTAAATTCTTTCAAGTCTCATTGCAGCTGTGACAAAAGCAGTAGCTCCAAGTTTTTCTTTCCCCCTTCAAAGCTGTCGTTAAACATACAACAAAAAATAATGGGCCAGTAATTCCGGTCCCAACGCGTGAGTACGGACGGGGTACTCACGCGTGGGCCCGTTGGAAGTGCCGGATTTCAGCATGCACAGCGCATGCGTGGGAAACCGGCATTTCCTCCAAGGGGTTCAGAGGCCCTGCGCGCACGCATTGAACTTCCTTCTTTTTGACAGGTTTGGGCCTGAACTTTTTAGAAATGTGAAAAGGAGACATAAGGACTTGATTCTTGAAGGTAAGTGGTCTATTATTTAAAATTATAACATTTTTTCCACAGCTTTATTGTTTTTAAGGACTTTACAGTAAGGTAAGTTTATTTTTAGACCCGATTTCTTAAAAAATTATTTTTTTCAAAAATTTGATTAATTGTTTAAAATAGTTTTTTAAAGTTATTTATAGTTTATTTAATTATTGGGATGTTTTTTAAAATTTTATTTAAAGTTAAACTAGTCTTTTGGCCGCCCGTACTTTTCATGAGTTTGACAGTTCTTATTATCAAACTCATGAATGAAGTTTCCCCTCCCCTGATTGGCTGCACAGTGCTCACCTGATCCCAGCCGGCACATCGAACTAACTACGCCGCTGGATCAGGTAAGCACAGCGCGCCGACATCTGAACCGGGCCAGTGACAGGAATTCCAAGCAGGCCCAGGCTTCAGATGTCAGCGCGCCGGGTGAGTGCACATCGGGGGCTTGCACGCGCGGCAAGCCCCCGAACCTAATTTCTGGGCCAATAAAATAAACTCTAATTCCAAACGAAGCTCAAATGAGAAAGTGAATAAAGAGGCTAAACTTCCTAAGATGGCGGTGAGGTTATCTATCCCCAGCCTTGGCGATGAGTTGGGATCAGTTTTAGAGAAGTTGCTTCCTCTTTTTCTACTCCCGTTCCCTCCGTCTCTCACAGACTCTGAGGTACAAACGGAGGACAAACTCTTCCCCTCTTTCATACCATGATTTAAATAATCCTGACAACACCTGGCAAAATTTAACTGGGGTTAGTTAGTCTCCCTACCAACTAACTCCTAAATTGAGAGAGCAATAAATAAATTAGGGGACCACGAGTGGTGGGAAGCAGCCTACAATGCCAGCCAGCATCCCTGGGCATGAATGGTATCAGCGGGCCGATAACTTAGAACTAGCTAGATTAGTCAAGATTGGGAGAAGTCATTAAGGATATTTCCTTCTCAAGGTGCGGAATTATAACAAACAGTGAATTGGAAGAAATTGTGAATGGTAAAAAATGAATCTATATATATAAACAAGTCGATCTGTCTGTCTATCTGTCTGTCCTTCTGTCTGTCTGTCCTCACGTGTGCATCTGTCCGGCTATGCGCTCGAAAGTTATAGAGCGTACCTACGCGTGCATTACGTCGAAAGAAAGCTTACCTTTCCGAAACGGTTGTAAGCGTATTTACGTTTCGGCCGGACGAAAATCGCGCCCGCGGTATCCGAAAAAACGTTCAAAATTCCGCTCATTAGCATCTCATTATCCGCTCATTAGCGACAGAGTGACCTCGAGGTCGACCAATCGTACGCCGGGTTCCTGGCGCGTGCGGCCGGGCCCTCCTACGGTCGAGTGACGGGACGATTGACCAATCCTACGCTTTGGTGACCTGACGGTCGACCAATCGGTGCGTGTGTGGGCGGGCCTTATCGTTCTGAACCGAGGTGAGTCGCCGCCATCTTGATTCCAAACTTTTCCTTTCTTTTTCCCGCTTTCTGCGTCTTTCAAAAAAACGTTGCTTTTAAAACACATAGGGCTAAAAATTCAGTTTGGGGCGCCAAGCTCGCCTGGGCGCCGGAATTACCGCTGCGCGCAGAGCCACTTGCGCCCTCGGGATATTCAGTTTCAGCGCCCCAAATGGAAGCCGGCTGCTAAACAAGGCTTTAGGCGCCCCGCTTGGGGCGCTGAAACTGAATTTCGGCGCGCAAAGTGCCGCAGCGCCACCCGCTGCGGCACGGCAGGCTGCGGTACTGCAGGCCTTCCTCCCACTGTTAAGGGGGAGGTGCCTGCAACAGCGCGATCCCCGCTCGCGAGTGCCGGCAATTGAGCCCGGCACCAAGGAGAAGTGCCGGGCTCTCGGGAAACAGCCGGCAATGCCGCGGGGGGGGGGGGTGTAGGAGGCCGGGGACGGAGGTGCGGGCAGGCGGCCGCCGAAAAACCGGCCGGCCACACCTCCACCTTAACTCGCCCCACTACCGCCACAGGTAGGCCCCTGTGTACCAGTCGCTATTTGCGGCCGGCGCGGAAGAGGCGGCTGCGACCTAATATGGTGCTCGGGGGCGGTAGCGGGGTGCTGCGCACACCGATGACGTCATCGGTGGCGGCGCAGCGCTACAGGCTAACGCCGCCATTAGCGCCCCGCTAATATCGTGGTGGTTGTGGCCAGTGGCGCTAAATCCTCTGAGTGGCCTCTTTGGGCGCAAACTGGTGGCGCAAGCAACTGAATTTCTAGGCCATATTGTTTTTTTAAAAAGTTAATTACTTTCAAAATCTTTTATCTAATCTCATTAATTTTCCTACCTTTCCCCGTTTTTTCCAGGTAGGCCTCGAAGCCTCGGCCTCTCCTCCGCACCCACGCCCGAGCTAGGCACCTCCCGGCCCCAGTCAACAAGCGGCCCCCGATCGCCGCCATCTTTGTGAAGGCTGGAGGGGCGGGCCTCAGCCGAGCGCCGCTGCCTTAGTAAAGGGTGCACGCGCAGCAGGAGCAGCTGAGACGCGGCGTCTCTCTG